>NC_081195.1:60716381-61916381 GCF_902713425.1 Acipenser ruthenus | reverse complement strand
GAGGGGTTTTTATAGTTTGAGGCCTTTGCCAGCATTTGCGCATGTTACAACTCCCAACAAAACATATCTGCTCATGTCTGCCTGTGTCTGCTGGTCTGTTTGGCAACATGTTTCAAATAAGGTAGTTTCAAGGTTTTAGGTTGTATCTAAAGTTAAGAATCTAGGCTTTGATGTACATTAATCCATTAAAAACTGCAATAAATAAATAAATAATTCAAAACTACCTTCGTCTCATTTTGAACTGTGTACAGCCCTTTTCATTTTGGTTTTCAATTATTTTTTGGTACATTTCTTTCCTTTGTTGAGTAAGTGTAGGCATTTCTTTATAAATGTTGGAATAAGGCATATTTTTACAGATTGGTTGACTACAAATCCAGTAATTATTTATTTTTTATTTTTTATTTTTTGCAGGGATTTAAGCAACAACAAACTAAAATCTGTTGAAGCAAACGCATTCCAAAAGCTTCACAGCCTACGTGAACTGTAAGTTGTTGTTTTTTGTTATCTTCAAATTATTTAACATTGATTTTCTTTCTTAATACCATGTAACATTGATATCATGTTTTCCTTGTGTGAATACTTACTTTCTTTTTTATTCTCCAGAAAATTGAATAATAATGAATTGGATTCCATACCAGATTTGGGGCCACTATCTGCAAACATTACACTCCTTTCTGTGTAAGTAACATTGATCTGTCCATATATTGAACTGCTTTTAGCATTGACAAGGAAGCATTAATATGTGATTTATTTTAAAATGTGTCTTCCTTTTTGAATAAAGGAAAACAGAGTTTAGCTTTAATGTGCTTGTTGTCATGAGTTGGTAGATAATTCCGATTTCACTAAGAAATGCCTTAATTCATTAAAAGATAACAAACAGCTGCTTTCTCATTAACACCTACATTGCCATTACATGTTGTATTCAATATGATTTCTGTATTTGTGTGTGTATATATCTAATTTATACGTACAGTAATGTGATTACTGGTGCTGCTCTGAATGAAAGCTTGAAGCCACTGCAGTACTTGTATTATGAGTAGCATTGTTATTCATTGTCAATGATGGTGTTTGGCAATATAAGTACATTAGTATTGTATGTAAATTGTGTCAGTTATGATAGAAAGTTGTTAGAACCATTTTGTTCTCTTTTTGTCTTGTTTAGGGTGTCTGTCCTTATTAAAAGACACTTTCCAAACAGTTTTTTAAAGCCATTGCAACACTGGGTGTATCTTGTAAAATAATGCCAGCCATATTTCTTTACATCTCCTTTGAGTAAGTCTATGGTGTCTAATCTTGTAAAGGAATCTAATGTTTATATGCCAAATAACAAATCCCCCATTTTTTAAGTGCTGGCAGTGTACTAGTGGAGTATGCGTGTGTGTGGTATTTCCAATTGGAAAAAGAACAGTTTTTAAAAGCCATCATATGACTCTCTTCTGCTGTGGCGCCTTTAATCAAAACCAGGATTGCTTTTACATTTGGAAACTTAAAGATTATCAAGTACTTAAAGTGCATGCAACTTACTAAAAAAGTAAAAATAAAATCGAAACAATCTTAAAACTAACAGCTTTTCTATAAACCAGAATTACCCAGTCATCCCACAATGCAGCCTTTGTTGCCTGCATAAAATAAATAGAAAAGCCAAAGAGTTAAAACCATAAATTCCTGGGAAATTGTTCAATTAATGAAAATGATCACGACTCAATTGCTTACATCTGGTATTTTATTGGGGTTTGTTTTTCCTTTGGGCCAGGGTCAGCTAAGTCAGCTGGAGCAGCCACTCTGTCTGCTCAGCTATTTAAATAAGAACTGAGTGACATTCAATACCTATGGTGGTTTTTTCTTTTTTTTTTTTTTTTGTTGCCAGAAATCTCTAAGCACGAGAAGGAAAACCTTAGTCAGTTCTAAAATGATAAGGGGTATTTTGTTAAGCTTCATTGTTACTGCAATCTTATTAATTATATGTAGAACGTTCCTTACATCAGCAGAAAAGTATTTAGTATTTTATTTACTTAAAAGTAGCGAATAGTTTTCAACTGTGCGTTTATTTCTTTCATGGGTTTAGAACATTCTGCTCTCCAGTTCCATTCATTTTGGCTGTTGCAGTTTGTGGGCGTTTTTAAAACTCTTGTTTTTTGCTCAGTGTTGGCTGTTTGCTGTTCATAAACTGTTGAATGTCTGATTATACTTATTATGGCTGATGCTTTTGATAAACTGTTTCCAAATGTCACTGACTAAGAGCTAGTGGTTCCTTTGCAAACATTGTGCATGTACAGAGTTCCTTTCACATGGAATATATTTTGGTTCATGCAGTTTAGAAACTCCAGATTCTCTCTCCGTTGTCGTGAGAATGTGTTTAATATGTATATAAATATATGTGCAGTGAAAAGAGTTACATGGATAGTACAATGCCCTCTCATATGGGATGTTGGTATTTATTTTTTGGTATTTGTTTAACGCTCTGTGTGGGTTTTTGTTTTGTTTTCCTCACTTTTTAAATTTGTTACTTTTTTTTTTATTTGGGTGGGGGGGATGTCAAATGAGACACGCTGCCCTTGAGGTTCGTCAACACCTAAAAACTTGTAAACCCAGTTTAAGAAAGCTGCACAATATCATAAACCCAAATTGCCTGAAAAGTACAACCAAACTACCGTTATTTTTGCATGTAAACCAAGCCAACGTAGGAGGACTGCTGTAACGCTGTACTGCTCCATTGACAGGGATTGATTTTGGACATGCACTTTTAAGTGTGCAAACACATGTAGGCCCATTTCAGAAGAGATCATGTTAAGTGTAAAAAAGCAGCAAGTGAGGTGTTGAGTGCTAGATACAGCATTTGGTGATGGTAGCTCTTTGTTTATTGATCAGCCATGTGTAAAATGAGACGGTGACTAATCATACAGGTGGTGGAAGTAATGGTGACCCAAGTCACTGGAAAACATTCTCTCGAATGATTGCTTGCTAGAATAATAAACGATTGCATTCCTTTTAGTATTAGTTTGGCTTTTGCATAGTTTTCCCTCAGTATGGTAAATCTTTTGACTACAAAATTCAGATTGTTATATTTGCTTAAGTGTTTCAAATTTAATGAAACCAAGGCGTTTTGATTTAAGCAATTTCTGACACATTTTACAGTTGGCCAAAACATTGTCCCAATGTTGGTTATTTCTTTCTAATCCTTAGAAATACTGGGTTATCGCAGCAGTGTAGTTGATGGCTTGCTAGTCCAGCTCCTAAAATATTGAGTAATCGTGCATAATAACCTCATTTGCTAGAAAATTAGTTGGACAAATTTGAAAGCTCTCCAGTTAAATGTACAATACTGTGCTTGTTAGTCTAGGACTGCCCTGGAGGATTGCAGATTAAAAGATAGCAAATGAAACCCGTTTACTGTACAGTGCACTCTTGTTGTTACTGAAGCTGACTGACTGAGAGTCTGAATTGAAGGTAAAAATACACGTTGCAGGATAGCTTTTTCACACCTGTTGACCTTTTTAAATATTTTATAATTACAATATTGCTACATTTCAGTTATTATTATTATTATTATTATTATTATTATTATTATTTATTATTATTATTATTATTATTTGTTTATTTAGCAGACGCCTTTATCCAAGGCGACTTACAGAGACTAGGGTGTGTGAACTATGCATCAGCTGCAGAGTCACTTACAATTATGTCTCGCCCGAAAGACGGAGCACAAGGAGGTTAAGAGACTTGCTCAGGGTCACACAATGAGTCAGTGGCTGAGGTGGGATTTGAACCGGGGACCTCCTGGTTATAAGGCTGTTTCTTTAACCACTGGACCACACTGCCTCCTATTAGCTCCAGTTAGCTTAAAGTACAATAGAAGTCATTGGCAGTTCCATAGTGGCATTATTGAACTGCTGTGCATTTCTTTTACAGTAAGTGTGAAACTCTGTGTGGGTTCAATAGCTCTGTTCACAGCGGTCTATCAAGCTGCCTGTTTGTAGAGAGTGAGATGTATCTGGTTCCTTTGCTTACTCTGAAGTTGTCATTTGATTTATTTTGGGCAGTCTCTTACTGTGCACATCAAACTGTAAGTATAGTAAGGCATTGGTACTGAACATGTTGACCCATTTGGCTCTTCTAGACAGCATTGTTCACTGTGAATGTGTGAAATGTCCTTCTCGGATGTCTTACGCCTGCATATAAAACACTCGGAACTGCATTCAGGATAGTGCTTCAAGTAGATTTTCAAGTTAGATACATTAGAAATAGAGACTTCTGCCTTCACTGATTTGCCCTTGAGGCATGCAAACTGTAAGGGAATCTGCAATCTCTCAGTAAAGTGCCCCCTGGCCCCCCTGTGACTGGCTAGTTATTTGTATTAACAGATTTCATTTTTTTTTTTTTTTTTTACTCAGAATTCTGAGGCATAATTTTCCGGTTCTGAAATAGATGAGGTGCTAGTTTGTCCGTGTTGCTTACAAACACCTATTTTAATCAGGTGTTTTTGTACCCAGAAAGGGGAGAGGGCATACAGGCAGGCATTGCACAAAAAGCCACTGAAGCCCCATATCCTGATGCCACATCACAGCTGAAAAGCCCTGGGCTGAATCTTGTGTGAAAGGTATGAGGCTGTTAAGTGTTGACAGTTGCTTTTTATTCTCAAGCAGCCTGGAGCCTTCTAGATTTAGGTTTCCTGCACGGAACTAGAAATTCAGGTTTTAGTATTCCCTCTGAGGACTGCTATGGTTTTTAGTACAGGGGACATGTAAAATGAAACCATGGCGGTGTGCAGTTTCTTTGTCTATCCACAGTAACCTAGCACCCTTTCAAAGACTGTTGCAAATCCGTACACAAAAGACAAACTTGTAACTTTTTATTGGTCATTTATTACAACATGGAAAAGTGCTTATTTTTACATTATGTAGCCTATGAGATAGTTTAGGTAAGAAGGGGCCTGGGTAAAAGACCATCTTCATTGTCATGTAATCCATACTAAATACAGTATAATTTGTTGTTTACTGGTAATGGATAACTGCAAAGAATGAAACTATGGTTATTTTAAATGTTAATTTTAAAAACCAAACATTTTAAAAACCAAAAATTCTCAAAATGCAGTGGAATTATAATAAGGTTTTAGGAAAATTCTGTTATACAGTCAGGATACTGGAACAACAACTCATGTCCAAGTACTTAACTGTATAAGGGATTTCTGTTCTATGCAACAGTCCTTATACAAAGAGTGCACTGTGCAGGTTATGTTTATAACCAAGCAGTTTTCACACTGCAATTTAGGAGGCGTGCAGTTCAGGAAATTGCTGTCTTCTGCTGTGGTATGCTTTCACTAAGGGAATGTTATTCATCACTAAAGTAATTGCCAGTTTTAATACCTTATTAGTAATTACCTTATAAACCAAATAACCCAGTATAAACCAGCCTGTAACGCATAGCAGTAATTAGAGAAAACAACACTCTGTTGACACCCGAAAATAAATAAATTGGTTTTCATCTACCACAAATATGTATTTAGATGAGGATGTAAAAGTTAGTTTTTGTGTATTGTATGTTACTGTAGTTTATAATAGTGTGTGTGTGTATATATATATATATATATATATATATATATAGCAGAAGCACACATTATATTTTAGCGTTCTAATGTTCTACGACTTCTATTGCAGATCAAATAACAAGATCGGAGAGTTGATCCCAGAACAGCTGAATCGTTTTCAGTCCTTGGAAACATTGGACTTAAGCAACAATAATATTGTGGAGGTGAAAGCCACATCATTCACTCAGTTGCAGCTAAAATATTTGTAAGTATTTCTGTTGGATGCCTTTTTATATATGTCTGATTGTTTCCTATTTTTATCCTAATCGCAAAATGTTGACATGTCAAACTATTTTTGTTTTCAGGTATATTAACAGCAATAAGATTGCCTCACTGGAACCCGGTTGCTTTGACAGTTTGTCAAGTTCTCTACAGATTCTGAAATTGAACCGAAATAGAATTTCATCTATTCCACCCAAGATTTTTAAGCTCTCCCAACTGCAACAATTGTAAGTTTTGTTTATTTAAATATAAGAAAGGATTTATGATAAACTATATTTTGGACCAGTTGTTTTGTTTTTGTCTTGTTTTCTAAAATAATATTGTTTTACTTTTACTTTTTTCAGGGAACTAAACAGAAACCGCATTAAGAAGGTTGATGGTCTTTCCTTCCATGGATTAAGCTCTCTGAAGTCTCTTAAAATTCAGAGAAATGGCATCAGTAAACTCATGGACGGAGCTTTCTGGGGATTGAGCAGTATGGAAGTTTTGTAAGTACAAGATTTTATTATTATTGCATGAAGTGCTTCATCAGTAGAGTGTACTCAGTAGTAAATTCAAGAATGTAATCTTGAGCACTGTTAGCACGTATATCTAATCTTGTTTTGTCCCTTCTACAAATTTACAGGCAACTGGACTATAACAATTTGACGGAAGTCAGTAAAGGATGGCTGTACGGCCTGTTGATGTTACAGCAGCTCCACCTCAGCCAGAATGCCATCAGCAGGATTGAACCTGATGCCTGGGAGTTTTGCCAGAAACTCAGTGAGCTGTGAGTTGCTTTTATTCTCTTCCAGCTTGAGTGTAGAGTTCATGCCAAAACATGAGCCCCTTACTAGTGATCTGTGAGTTTTTTCATAACAAAGTTTCCAAGGTGACAGCAACAGCTTTTTGTGTGAAAGATTCATGTTTTTGTTGTGAAAAGTTGAGGCCAACCATGACTTTTTTTTTGTTTTGTTTTGTTTTTAAGGCAGTGCTTTTTTTGTTTGTTTATACAAGCCACATAAAAGGATACTGTATGTCCGAACTGTAATTTGAATAGCATGAAAAAAAATTAATTTAAGTGTATCTACCAACTTTCCATTTGCTGAGCTTCTGAGAAAATATGCCTACACAGGATTGATTTCCTGCTGCTATTATTTTACAGATACGAGTAAAACAAACTATGCATTTGTTTCAGGGAGGGTGGGTTGGTAGAAATGTGCAACCTCAAGGAAAATACAGCACTTTTACAATTGCATTGAGCACATATATCTGGATTGCATAAAACAAAGCCACTTATTTGTAACTGTGGATTGCTTGTACCAGGACAGGAAGTAAGAAACCTTGATATTTCACTGGGAAGATATGGTTGGCCCAACATAATAAGCTAGGGTGATCTTTTCTTCCCCCATGATTCCACATTTAATTGCTCCATTGCTCTATTCATAGGGATCTCACCTCAAACCAATTAACACGGTTAGATGAGTCCAGCTTTGTGGGTCTCAGTCTGCTTGGCGAACTCCACATTGGAAATAACAAAGTGAGCTTCATTGCTGATGGCGCCTTCCGGGGTCTCTCCAGCTTATATACACTGTAAGTCTTGTAATTATCTTAATATAAACTATTAATTGTGCAAGCCTTACTTGTGTTGTAGCTTTCTGTTTACTGTTAAATAATTTGTTTCACGGCTCATATTTACAACATAGTTTGACTATTTGTAATTTATTTGTAACAATTATTCTCCAAGAAAATGTAAGATTAAAAAATAAAATGTACACCAGACTGTTTGTTTTTAGTTTGCTAAATAAAGATTATTAAAGTTACAGAAAACACTGTTTGACATAAACTAGGGAATATAGTTATTCCAGTTTTGTTTGAAAACTCTTTAGTTGGTAAATGGAAGCATGCCTTGATTTGTTCTCCAGAGGTCAGTTTAGGGCAGGTGTGTAGTCAAGGGCTGGTGATGATTACCAAGGTCCGGGTCATTCAGGTTTAGCCAAGCATGTGGAAAAGGAAACTAATAGTTAAAGAAGAATAAATAGGGTAGTTGAGCCCATTGATGGATTGAAATTCAAGTCAAAGCAATTATTTGCAAGCTTTTATTTCGCCGCCTTGAGGATTTGTTTGCTCACTACTTGAGCTCTTTAGATCGTAATTAGAAGTGGATCATATTTAGATGTGTGTTCATCTAGTTTATTTTTAAATAGATTCTTTATTTAGTTCTATTCTATTTAAATCTTAGAGATTTGTGATAACCACCTATGCCTTATAAAATACAAACTATGTTTGAAAAACAACTCTTAACTTTTTATAGCCAGTAGAACCAGCAGGAGACAGTGCCTTCAGTTATGCAGTTGGGGCCCATATAAACCAAAGGGAGCTTTAAATATTTTAAGTTGGTTCTTGTACTTCAAAATAAGCTCAAACTAAGGTATTTTTTTGTCAGATTATCTTAAAAAGAACGTGTATATTAATAAGTACTGTTATATTTCAGTGACTTGAAAAACAATGAAATCTCTTGGACCATTGAAGACATGAATGGAGCTTTTTCTGCTTTGGACAAACTAAGAAAACTGTAAGTTTGTATATTTTACCCACTGCAACACAAATCCCCCAAAAGTTACTAGGGGATGTTTTGTAGAATGAGGAAGTGCTGTTCACTCTGTTCTCTGATAAAGATGAAGGGGGTTGGGGTGAGATTATGGGTCACTTTGTATCAGGCTAGGAGAGTATGGTGCCAAGAAGTAGCCTTTGATCAAGAAACACAACTCTCAATGAATGTGATTAGTGATGTAAAGCTATAGGTTCCCTATCCACTGAGTGGTCTTTGATGGAAGTAAAGGAATTATATCTGTCTCTAAACTATTACTTTTATAAAAATCCATAATTTCCTTAGACACTTCAGGAAACCACAGATGCATATATTTAATGCACCGGATTGTTATGCTTGCCTGGGTACAGTATATAAACTATAAAACGAACCTAGTTGTGCTCCAATGTGTACAGTAGGCCCTTTTGTGTTCCTTGTAATGTTGAACTGGAAAGCCAGTTGGACAACCAAAAATATCTATTTAGTAGCCAAAGTTTGTAACTCACAATCTATTGAGATTTTTGCAGTTCTGTGAAAGAAAGGCGGGTTTTATGGCACACGCTCATTATGCATGCTTCTTGTGTTCTTCAGGGTTCTCCAGGGAAACCGTATCAGATCTATCACTAAAAAGGCATTCTCAGGACTGGATGTGCTTGAGCACCTGTAAGTATCCAAACTTTTTTTTTTTCTTTTCTTTTTTCAATCTTGGGTAGTTTTTAGAAGTGTTTAAATCAGTAAAATCCAAATTTGTCGAATGTAATACTACGGTAAACCAAACCAGCTGTTTGGAATCGGACTGTCTCCTTTCTTCTTTCTGTTCTATAAATTAGCTCAGACAAGCAACCAAGCAGTCTGTTACAGTCAGACTTTCCATCCTGGTGGAATTCGGATCGATCGTTGTATGTGGGTGTAGGCAAGAACGTTGCAGTTCTGAGCCAGGAACACATGATTTGAATTAGTTTTTCACAGTCATGCTGGATTTTAAAAGAGCTAAAGCTAGGAACTGCTTGATTAACCAACTGTGGTGCAGCCGAGATTTAATTGCCCCTCAGCACAGATTGTTCGGCTTTGATAGTTGAACTCATTGTAGACCTTTTAGCTTTCCAGCTATTTTAAATTAACCAAAGGTGTAAGGAGGCCTGGTTGAAAAGTTACAGCTTCACGGATGTGTGCAAGTTCAACATTATTCATTTCTTTTTTTTTTTCTCTCAAGTGACCTGAACAACAATGCTATAATGTCCATTCAAGGAAACGCCTTTTCACAAATGAAAAAACTTCAGGAATTGTAAGTATTGTTTTTACAAACCTTAATAACGTCTCTTTCATAAGCCCCCTATTTTGTTTTGTTCTGTTTTTTTTCCTTTAATTTATTTTACATGGATAAAACCAATTTGTCCTGCCACCGCAATGTCCCACATTACAATAGAATTTCACTTAAGTTCAAAACCTTGGTTATTACACCTTTTCCCAGCACTAAATAAAATAGTAGTTCTGGTCCTCTACATATTTTGAACTGAAATAGTTTTTCGCTTTTACTGTGTGAATGTAACTTTTACATGGCTCAGGGTTTTTGTGTATTTCTGTTGCA
Source organism: Acipenser ruthenus (assembly GCF_902713425.1). Taxonomy (NCBI): domain Eukaryota; kingdom Metazoa; phylum Chordata; class Actinopteri; order Acipenseriformes; family Acipenseridae; genus Acipenser; species Acipenser ruthenus. Next base: position 61,906,418 of record NC_081195.1, on the reverse strand, counting down.
GTGTCATCTTAACTGTATGTGATCTAAATTGTATAATTTCTTTCACCAGGCACTTGAACACGTCCAGCCTGCTATGTGATTGCCAGCTGAAGTGGTTCCTTCAGTGGGTGGCAGATAACCAGTTTCAGCCCTTCATTAATGCCAGCTGTGCCCATCCCCAACTGTTAAAAGGAAAAAGTATATTTGTTGTTAACCAAGAAGACTTTGTGTGTGGTGAGTGTTTATTTTCTTTTTTTGTGGTGGTGGTGTTGTACATTCATCTTCATCTTTAGCTGCGTCAGTTGTCGTTGATCTTTTTAGATTCTTAAATATCGTACAAGTTTTTATATTAAAAAACAGTTATTTTAAGTGCATGACCTTTCCAATGACAAATCATTTTATACCATTTCCCTTGCTGCACATTAAGTGTTATGCAATGTTTTTTTTGTTTTTGTTTTTTCAGATGACTTTCCCAAACCCCAGATTACAGTGCAACCTGAAACCCAGTCAGCAATAAAGGGTTACAATGTGAGCTTTGTCTGCTCTGCTGCAAGTAGCAGTGACTCCCCGATGACCTTTGCATGGAAGAAAGACAACGAGGCTCTGAATGATGCTGAAATAGAGAATTATGCCCATCTCCGAGCACAAGGAGGAGAAGTTATGGAGTACACTACAATTCTTCGGCTACGAGATGTTGATTTTAGCAGCGAAGGCAAATACCAGTGTGTAATCTCCAATCACTTTGGGTCGTCCTATTCCACTAAAGCCAAGCTCACTGTAAACAGTAAGTACACTTTGTGTTTATTTTCAGTGGACAATGCCTGAAACCAAGGAAGTTCTTAGACATTTTATGGAAGATTTTTAAGTTTGCGTTTGTATTTATGTATTTTAGTTTTTAAATTATAATTGTACTAGTATCTTTATGAGCAAGCTGTAAATGAAAATCTTTGTGCGCCTCTGCTATTTACCAAAGCTAAATGCAGGGCTTGCAGAGACACAGACTGAATCTTGTGAGCTAAGTAATGTTCATTTTCATAATTTAACTTGAATTTTTTTTTTTTTTAAATTCCAGTGCTTCCATCATTTACAAAAATGCCCATGGATCTGACCATCAGGGCAGGAGCAATGGCCCGCTTGGAGTGTGCAGCAGTTGGACACCCTACTCCTCAAATAGCCTGGCAGAAAGACGGTGGCACAGACTTCCCTGCTGCACGGGAGAGGCGCATGCATGTGATGCCTGAGGACGACGTTTTCTTTATTGTCGATGTCAAAACTGAGGACATAGGAGTATACAGCTGTACTGCTCAAAACAGTGCTGGGACGATATCTGCAAATGCCACCCTAACTGTGCTGGGTAAGAACTTAAATGTTTAAAGTCGGTGTATTGCAAGAATTGTGCATTAAGCCTTTGCGGTCCTATGTCGGATCGCAATTTTCCCTTTTCGGTCCAATGTCGGACCCTGCCCGACATCATCAAAAAGATGCAAAAAACAGGTCTGTAGTCGTTTTTTTCTCCGGAAAAAGCCGAGAAAACCATTCAGTGGCCGAGTGAGACCGATAGGAGCCGAGAGAAGCCGGAAAAAAAAGGGCGTATCTCATGAATACTGATAGACCTGACACCACATAGATAACATGGACATAAACAAACAAGATAGCTGCTTCTGCATCCAGCGCTCAAAGAATATCAGAGACATTTGCAGAGCTTTTTTTAGATGTTATAGTAATAAAATAACAACTTGGATCGCATTATTGAGGAGTTTGGTGATAAAACGAGTGATCAAGAGATGATTTATCGGTATGTACTATTATTAAGAGGCATTTGAAAAATATAGCGAACAAGGGGTGGGGCGGGGCTGGAGATGCAGTACTGAGTGTCCTGTTGATATGCAGTGCCTTTTAAACCTGTTTTACTGTGCAAAAAAATACTTTTAAACAGCCCGTCTAAAATAAACTGCGCGTGTGAAAATAAATTGGACCTGACTCGCCTGACACATGCTGAATAAATGGACCGCAAAGGGTTAAAGATTAACTGTTTTTATTTATATCTAGTTTTTATAGATTTTAAATGTTTTTTCAGATGGCAATTCAGTTGTAAAGAATGTTGACCAGGCTTATAGTGATACACATTTTAGCTCAGAAAAAAAATAACTCTCTTCTCTGTTTCTAACAGAAACACCTTCTTTCATGCGTCCTCTGATGGATCGAACCGTTGCAAAAGGGGAAACAGCCGTACTGCAGTGTATTGCTGGTGGCAGCCCTCCCCCAAAATTGAACTGGACAAAAGATGACAGCCCATTGGTTGTAACTGAAAGACACTTTTTTGCAGCAGGAAACCAACTACTTATAATTGTAGATACAAATGTGGAAGATGCTGGAAAGTACACCTGCGAAATGTCCAATACGCTGGGAACGGAAAGAGGCAACATCCAACTGAATGTGGTCCCCAGTCCAAACTGTGACTCCACTCAAACCGTTGGCCAGACATTAGAGGAGGATGGCTGGACTACAGTTGGCATAGTGATCATTGCTGTTGTTTGCTGTGTGGTGGGAACATCACTTGTCTGGGTGGTCATCATATACCACACAAGGAGACGCAATGAGGACTGCAGTGTAACAAATACAGGTGTGTAAACTTTGCACTGTGGGCACTGACTCACGTACTTAAATACGGCAGAGTTTATTGCACTGTTCTTGTCCGGGGACACGTTTGTTTTGTAACAAAGATAAAGGAACATTTTCTTTTTATTATTGTTGGCTGTCAAAATAACACTGAAAATGTTGTTCTTTTAATGTAATATAATCATATAGCTATTACTGTTAACATGCTTTAACATGTAACTTAGCAAGCGTATGCATTTGTTTTCATTCATTTTTTGAACAATTGCTGGTTCTGATATAAATTTTTCTGGTCATAGATGAGACAAACTTGCCGGCAGACATACCCAGCTACTTGTCATCCCAAGGAACATTGGCTGACAGACAAGATGGCTACATTCCTTCAGAAAATGGCAGTCACCACCAGTTTATGGCATCCTCAATTACTGGATATTATTTACAACAAAGAGATCTCAATGGTAAGACTTAACAAGATCAAAGCATGGGTGTTTTGGATCATACTTTGCCACCAAATACACATTTCTGCCTGAATGACCACCTGACAAGGGTTCATTGTGTAAACAAACTTATCTTGCTGTTTTATTCAAGATATGAATGAAGACAAATGCATACCCTTCATTTCATTATTTGCAGTACATATTAAAATATTGTCACAACACCACATCCTAAGCCTCATCATTTGTATATTTTAACTGACAGGTATGTGCCTAGATACTGGGAGTGAAATGGATATGGAGGCTGTCATGGATCCACTGCTGTGTCACTACCAAGGGACAATAGGATCCATGTGTACAAGAGGAAATATGTATGGCACTGAACCATCTGATGGAGCATGTTTTAATGGTAAATACTTCTTATTTGAGTTATGAAACACATTGGCACTTGTTACTAGCATCAAGTTTAACCTGTTCTTCGTGCTTTAGTTAATGAATTATGTATCCATCATTAACTGAATGCATTTTTTGGGTGTGTATCTTTTGGGTGTTCTTCATGGGCAAGACAAAGGAGTTACTGATTTTCTTTTATTTGGGGGGGGGGGGTGCCCTAGTAAGTTATGGATATATTAGTTTTCATGTTTTATTTGTATTTACCTTTTTCTTTTTTTTTTTTATAGGTTGTACCCCTGACCAGAGACCTGTTTGCATTGAGCCTTATGAAGGAAACATTAAGTATTGTAAGTCTAAGGCATACTATCCTTGCACACACCCCTTGGAGAACCCCTTTGACCCAGCTGCTGCCAGCATGCTAATGCAGTTGCCAAATGGGTGCCTCCACAGCTCGGTTCACACACAGAATGAAGGATCCTCAGCTGACGGCGACATTCCAGACTTCAATAGAAACCGAGAAAGAATGCCAACCAACACCTTCATGGGTAGGTGGAATGGAAATACAGCATTGTACCTTTTTTTAAAGTTACCATAATGCATGACTTTAATTCATCCCTCAAAAGATGTAAAATTGCTATGCATCTCAGTCTCCGTTCTTACATTTTTTTTCCTGTGTTTTTTTTTAAGGAACATTTGGAAAGTCTTTATGGAGGCCACAGCAAGAGTTTTATTCCGGTTACAGCCCTTCTGCTCCTTACAACCCAATGACACTACATGAAAATCCTCATGCTACAGTGGACACAGACTCTGAGCCTGAGGAGGAGAATGTTTTAGACTGTGCTGACTCTACAAATGGACAGAGCATGGACATCTATGAACAGCCTTTTGATAACCATCGGACTGACACTTTTAAACCGTACAGAATAAGTACGTAGCGGAATATGTATGAACTTTTTATTAAGAAAAAAAAAAAAAACTACCTCAATTGAACTGTTCTCAAGCAATTTGAACGGATGTTTCACAATCATTTGGTGGAAATGTATAACAAATTATGAACTATGAAAAAGAAGATCTTAAAACATGGGATAACTTCCTTTAAAAAGAGTGTTTATTGTCATTGTTAATTTTATACATTTTATACAAATTTATATAATTTTTGTAAATGAATAGTGTAAATAGGACTGTAAGTATTTCCCTTATTTTTGTAATGTGAGAAAAAAAAAAAGATAATTACTACATGATGTTTATGAAACAACTTATTAAGCTTCTGATAAATTTAGGAAACTTTTGCACATAAATATTCACAATAAAACATCTTTCCTTGTGCTGCTATAAACATTTAAAAATGAGAACGCTGTGACTGTGTTTTATTTGACTTACTATACTGTTTTAGGTTAATTTATGGATGTTTTGCTGAAAGCAACCTATAGGAATAGATTGAAAAAGACTGAGTCAAACCCCTAGTGTCTGGACACAGAAGGACGTATTTGCTCATTTGGGTTGGTTTTCTACCCAATGAAAGTAGCATCATCACCGTTTTCATATAGACAACATTTTGAACATAATGACACTAAAGCAGACGTCTTGTTTCCGATATAGACTATAGCTGATACCAATAAACTACTAGTTCTTTAAAAAAAAAAAAAATAATAATTACAATGCAAGTTAATTCTGCCTTGTGTATGCAGATGATGAACTGTTGTATCTGTTTTAATATTATATCCCCCTCCCCGTCTGCTACGGTGTGGTTCTTGCAGCAGCTGTGATTCATTTGTGATTTTAAATTAAGAGCTGGGCAATTGGAATTTAAATTGAGTGTGGAGAAATTTGGGGACAAGGGGACTGTGAGTTCATTTTAGGAGAAACAACATTCCAAGAGGAACCAAGGTATTTGTGGGATAATCTGTACTTTAAAAAACAGGATAATAAGCTGGAGAAGGATGCTGAAAAACATGTAAGTGAAATTAAGGGTTGGTACTGATCAGAAGTTAGCCCTTCAAAATGGTCATGGTTTATAGTTGTATAAAGGTGTGTTTTGCTGGGTGGTTTGTAGCTTCTAAATGTAATCAATTGTCATTCTTGCTCCCAGGTTACAATTGCTGGGCTGATTTTAATATGCTAAGAAACAGCGATTTACAGTATTTAAATATGTCTTGAGAAAAAATGGAGCACCTGGACTTTCTCTTCACACAAACTCCTTACAGCCTTAAGGTCCTGAGATTTTTCAATTCGTTTTTACCTTATGTCAGGTGATTCTTCAGTTATTTTAATAGCAGCTTGTGCATACAGTGCCTATAGTAAGTATTCAGCCCCCTTGGATGTTTTCACAGTTTGTTGTGTTACAACCTGAAATCTTGATGCATTTAAATGGGATTTTTTTTCCTTTGATTTACACAACCTACTCAACACTTTCAATTTGTGAAAAAATGCAGGGGTGAAAAAACACATCAATTAAAAATAAAAACCTGAAAAGTCTTCGTTAGATAAGTATTCACCCCCTTTGCTATGACACTCCTACATAAGCTCAGGTGCAACCAAATGCCTTCAGAATTCACACAATAAGTTAAATGGAGTCCATCTGTGTGCAATAAAAGTGGTTCACATGATTTCAGATTAAATACACCTGTCTCTGTAAGGTCCCACAGTTGGGTAATGCATTCAAAGCAAAGATACTATCATGAAGACCAAGGAGCTTTCAAAACAACTCTGGGATAAAGTTGTGGAAAGGCACAGATTAGGGGAGGGGTATAAAAAGATTTCAAAGGCATTGAATATCCCTTGGAGCACAGTCAAGTCGATCATTAAGAAGTGGAAGGTATACGGCACCGCCCAGAATCTGCTTAGAGCAGGCCGTCCTCCCAAACTGAGCAGCCGGGTAAGAAGGGCATTGGTCAGAGAAGACAGCAAGAGGCCATTGACAACTCTGAAAGACCTACAGCGTTTCATGGCTGAGATGGAAGAAACTGTCCATGTGTCAACAATAGCTCAGGTACTCCACAAATCTGGCCTGTATAGAAGAGTGGCAAGAAAGAAGCCATTTCTGAAAAAAAGACCATGTAAAATCCCGCTTGGAATTTGCAAAAAGGCATGCGGAAGACTCTGAAAAGATGTGGCAAAAGATTCTGGTCCGATGAAACAAAAACTGAACTATTTGGCAGCATCGTGCTATGGGGATGCTTTTCATCGGCAGGGACTGGGAAGCTTGTCAGGGTAGAGGGCAAAATTTATGGAGTTAAATACAGGCAAATCCTTGAGGAAAACCTGCTTCAGTCTGCAAAAGACCTAAGACTGGGACGGAGATTCACCTTTCAGCAGGACAATGACCCCAAGCACACAGCCAAAGCGACACTGGAGTGGCTTAAAAACAAGAAAGTGAATGTGCTAGAGTGGCCCAGTCAAAGCCCAGACTTGAATCCTATTGTGAATCTGTGTCAAGACTTGAAGATTGCTGTCTACCAACGATCCCCATCCAACTTGACAAAGCTTGAACAATTTTGCCAAGAAGAATGGGCGAATGTTGCACGATCCAGATGTGCAAACCTGGAAGAGATTTACCCAAAAAGACTCACAGCTGTAATTGCTGCCAAAGGTGGTTCTAACAAGTATTGACTCAGGGGGGGTGAATACTTATCTAACCAAGACATTTCAGTTTTTTTTTTTTTTTTTCATTAACTGTTGTTTCACAATAAAAATTCTCTTGCATCTTCAAAGTGTTGAGTAGGTTGTGTAAATCAAAGGAAAAAAAAATCCTATTTAAATGCATCAAGATTTCAGGTTGTAACAAAAAACTGAAAACATCCAAGGGGGGTGAATACTTACTATAGGCACTGTAAGAGGATAAGTAAAACAAATACAAATTCAAACAATGAACTGACCTAAAGAAAACTTAATACCTGTCATGTACAATATTTTAACTTGTAAACAATAACAGTTTCTGTTTTAATGTTACATGGTATCTTAAACAGAGCTCGGGATAATGGTGGCACATTTATTTTCCTATAACTGTGATAATGTGGTTTTATTCTTGCTTTTTCAGATTTTTTTAAACATTCCTGTCAATTTCTGTTCCTGTTATGTGCTTTTTACCCTTTTCCCTAAAAAACGGCTAATAAAATACATGTGCTGTAAAGGCGCATGTTAGCTTTTAACAACATTTCATGAAGCTGAAACCCATTGTTTCTTGAAGCACTTTCGTTTAATAATTACATTTGGTGATACTTTGAAAAAAGAAAAGTGGCAACAATTGACGACGTGACGATCTGTTGCCATGGCAGATACAGAAAACAACTTTACCCAGATTGCTGTATAATTTTACCCTCTTTGATTTGGGCGCCAGAGAATGAGACAGGAAGTCGATCATTCCTCAGACCACCAGTGACTAAGCACAGAAAATTGATTTTGCATGCTTAGGCTTATTGCCAGATTTGCTGAATTGTGTTGCTAATTTGTCTTCATTGCTGCCAGATGTGATGTGGTGACAGATGTTGATAATGCATATTAGATTGTTAAACTAAGCTAGACAAAAATGAATTGTACAATATACAAATTGGGGGTGGGGGGCACTTGCTTCGTTTATATATTTAGAACAATAGTCTTGAACAGATTAAAGATTCCTTCATTTTGTTTGTCTCATACTTTGTTGTTGAATAATCTAAAATTACTGTGTGATGTAAATGAAGAAAAAAAAAAGTTACACATTTCATAGCCTTATAATCCTTTTAAAAGACTGTAAAACTGATTTTGTTTGTAAAATTCATGCTAGGACTTGTGATGACTACTTATTTCTAATGTCTACTATTGGTAATTGTGCACTAAAGAAAGCCAGACACAAACAGTTCTAGAATGCTGTCCTTTTTTTTTTTTTTTTTTTAAGTCACCAAAACAATAAGAGGTTTAGATTATCACTATGGAAAGAGTTATAGCCTGTTAACAAACTGCGAAATCGTATGACTACTACAGTGCAATGAGTGTTAAACCTTACAGCTTATCTACTGTTATCCTTTTACCAAACATCCCCCCCCCCCCCCCCCCCCCCCCATAGCCAGCCCACAAGTTGTGCAAGAAGCTAAATAGTTAAAAGCAGTTTCGGGCGTTTTTAAATTTGCAGATGTTGTAATAAATCAATTGCTGGGCTGCCACAGCAATTGGCTTTTTGACAAATGTTCCACAATAATGTAGACCTGTAAAATGTGGTATTTCTGAGGCATTGCTTGTAACTCTTTCAGTTCCATTGTAAATTCCCAACTGTGTCTGCACAGGTGGAAACCGTGCCGTAAAAAAACCCCTCACATGCTGGTTTTTGAAAAATATCCTGCTTTCAGACCTCAGCCATGACAAATCTTGTTTAAGACAATTACTAAAGCAGTTCCTGAGAGCTGTGTTGTACTGATTCTGTTTTTAAAGTGCATGCAGCAACATCAGTTTTAATACAAGAGTGGAGGATCAGCATTTTTATTACACTGGCAGACAAACGCTTTTGGTATTGCACCCCCCAACTGCTGCTCTCAGAAAGATTGTGTATTTCTTAAAAAGAAGCTTAGTTGTATTTCTAAGGTGCAACCAACACATACCGATGGTATTAGTAAACTTAATCCTATAAAATTTACAGATATATAAGAAACTCATTTATTATGTGTGGCGTAATTACGTTCTCTACACTGCTTTTTAATAGTTTATCTGAATGGAGAAATAACAAATTGAAGAAGAAACAAAATTGCACAATATATTGAGAGTATCATAATCTGGCGATGTATGTACAGTACTGTAGGCCCGACTTACATTATTGCATATACAGTATCTAGAGTCCTACATCCAATTCTGATGAGACTTGCTAAGGACATTCTTCAGCACAAGGTATTGAAAGTATCTGTCAGTATATGGAGGCATCTGTCTCTGTCACAGTTACCCAGGCTGTACAGTTGTGCATGTGTTTAAGGTGGATATCGGTCATAATTTATTTTTTTCATGAGACCAGTACTGTAGCTCTAACTTTGTATTTACGGTAGAGATGTATGTTACTGACCTACTTGCTTCTAACCAAGAAACACCTTGGACAAATGGTCAGTGTGTCTAGACTGAGTCAGGCCCAGCCAGTCCAGTCTTAAAACAACATGAGCTGGAATGCAAAAAATGTCAGTTTAATGAGAACCACACCAACACAAATCTGAGTGCCTGCAGTCACAACTGCATAAATAAAGGACTTATCTTTTTTAGACTTCACTCAGTCTTGAAGGTACTTTACCTGGGGTGAATAAATCTATACTAAAAAAAAGTTCTATAACAGTTGCAGATTTATATTTTTCAGCTAAAGTTTGTAAATTTACAATATATATATTGTACACTGAGAAATTTTCCAGTAAAAACAGTTTACTTTTTTTTTTTTTTTTTTTTTTTTAACAGTAAAGTCAACTAACTCTGGAGCCACTATTACTACTACTACTACTACTACTACTACTACTAATAATAATAATAATAATAATAATAATAATAATAATAATAATAATATTGTGTAATAAAAGCCCTAAAAATCTTTTCTCCAAATTGTGCATTTAAACTCCCTGGATTATAGCTCTGTAGTGTATTTATGTTGTTATAAAAACAAGCTCTCCTTCCCCCCTTATGTTAAATACAATAATGTTTGTATAGTTTCACGTTACACACTTTTAACAAAATCGTTATAGAAAATAATATTTTTTTTGTAGCATGAAAGGTCAGTCATTTATAATTTCGTATTTTATTTGAGGATTCATGAATGAGATTTGTAATATTGTCTTTCCTTACTGTGTGAAGGCAAAATGAAACGTTCAGTTGCGTGACTTGAGTCTTTCACTTAAGAGTTTGTCAATTCCCAGTGTACACTGCTAAATTCAGATTGCCTCTGCGGCCTATTTACCAGCCCAGGAAGAAGACGTGTTCTGAATCTCCCTCTAGATAGGGGTTTGTAACTGGCACAGCAATCTTTTCCTTTATCCAGATGTTAAAAGCCTGCAGGAGGCTGGACCTACAGTAGACGTTGCATCTGGGCTGCTTCATCAAGTAACTATCAAGTTATTTAATCATTTTATTGTTGTACTGCATAACCACAGACTAAACTAAACACATATTTCTACTAAAACAATCTCCTGATTTCTTGTTTTTCCTTTCTTGAACTCTAAATGGGAGTGGAGGCAGGGAATGTGGTATGTGTGCTTACATTCCAGTGCCTGCAGTTTACTTCAGCGAGCGATACAGAAGTGCACGTTAAATAAATCTCAGAAGTGGGATGATTTTATCAGTGTGAAATGGAGAACATATCTGATTCAAATGTATGCTGTCTTTGTAATTGGGTTCAAAACGTGTTTTGTTTTGTTTTTAACCCTCAATGGGTTCTATCATTTCATCTGAAGATACAGTGAGAGCAGATGTTGATTGTTGACTTTCCAAACACCCCTTTTTTTAATAGCATTTAACAATGCTTTTTGTAATTGACTACCTGAATTTCATTAGGCTAAGGTTACGATTTTGTCACGGAGGTCATGGAAATCGTGAAAATCGTGAATTTGAATAAAGTCCATGAAATCTTGGAAATGGATGTATAAACACATTTGATTAGGCGCTTCTTTTATTTCCTGTGTCTGTAACTATGTAGGTCTGCGAATTAGATAGCTGAGCGAGCAAGCATGTAAATGGGTGACAGCTAAAATACAAACAAACTGGGAGCGAGCTGTTTTCTGTAAAGAAGAAGAACAAATACATCAGAAATCAGAAGTTTACCGACTTACAGAGGCTTTCTTTACAACATGCTGTTTCAGAATCGTGTAAAACTCTAAAGCCTGGTTCATACTTCTGTCACAGATGAATGCGATACATCAGGCGCAGAGCTATAGCTGTGCAGCTTCACTATTTGCTGCATGAAGGCTGCATCATGCATCAGGCTGCATTTGTACCTCTTATACAAGAGGTTTTAAAAAAAATCAAACGCTACGTTGTTGTTACATCCATCCTCTAAACCAACAGAAAACTCGAAAGGGAGAATTTCAAACATTACTTAGAGAGATGAGGGTATGTGACAGAGAGATATTTGAGGTATTTTAGAATGACAGGTGAAAGGTTTGACGATCTGTTAAGGCTGTACGCCTTTCCAAAAAAGACGCATGTGGCAAGATTGTAGATGACGTCATTACTCTGACCAGAGATGAGTCTGAAGTATGTACTGTAAGTTGTGTACTCTAAAGTAATATTTAAACTTGTACTTTTTAAAAGCTCTTGTGTATGTTGATGTAGCTAAAACTACATTATTTGGTGACCTTTCCGTGAGTTCTTGGTTTTTCTGCCTGCACCTCATCTGTGAAATATACACACAATTACCATGCCAAAATTGTAGCCGTAGGCATAACCAGTGAAGTAACATTACTTGCAAGCAGATGCCACGAGTCTATTTTAAACGGTGTTCCTAGAGAGAGTCATTCATATGATTTAAATACAGTTCTTAAAACACCCAAACAAGCAACATTCCTGTTTGTCACTTCCCATTCAAATAGTCTTTTTCAAACATGTTGTTTTGTTAGGATCTTTGCCCAGTGTTGAATGAAGCCCTGTCAAACTAGGTAGATTTTAGATCAATATTTGTTTTGTGTTGCCAGCTGTCAAGGAATCATCAATTTACACCAAATCACCAACACCATCTGAGAGATGTAGTCCAATACATCAAAGATTAACACATATATTATTGTACCTGTGTGCCTTGTTTGTCAAATAGCATCCCGTTCCATCTTTGTAGTCAAATAAATCAGACTTTCACTACTAATTGAACAGTTTGTGGATTAATTTAGGTTAGTCCCATAATATTGAATACACTAAATATAAAGAGTTATCAGACAGCTATGTTGTATACTTGTGAACCAATATTCGTAACATAGCATGATCTTTTCCCCTTATTTTAAAGGGACGCTCAACTCCTGGCTGTACAGCAAACAAAAATGAGCTTATTGAATCTTACAAGGGAGGAGACAATAGTGTCACAATACAGCTAGCATCATCATCAGCAGTGCACCTCCTCTCTCTGGTAACATGTTTGGTGCTTTTAATGTGTTTTTTTATTCAGTTTTATTATTATCAAATACAATCGATTGCAGAGTGATTTTCATTACTGCTGCTGCTGCTTCCAGTTTTGTATCCTATCTGCTTCCCAAAAAATTGTTGAAAAATGTTCTTTCTAGTTTTTATTTCATATTAAAAGAAGAGGATATTGATTTAAAAAAGAGTAAACAGACATTGCTGCAAACAGCCTTGTTAGAGTGGGCCACGTTGCTGAGCCAAATTACATAAAATGACATAAAACAAATGCCATAAAATATACTGTAGGTGTTTCCACAGTGTTGCATGATGGATTATTAGCCAGGCAAGTCCCTCATTATGTTGGTTATATATACAGTGCAAAACTGGCAAAGCAAAAATAACCCATTTGTAGAAATCCTATTAAATGAGGGAATACCACTAGCATGCACATTAAAGGGTTCTGCTTAAAATCAGCTCATTTAAACATCCCACAGTAACTAGTAAAAATATGTTTTTGGTAGGCTGGATTAGGGCTACTTACTGAACTGTAAGTACTTTAGTGCTTTAATATTGTCACTTCAGATCTATTTTATTGCATATTAAAAACTGCTCAAAAAGGTAAACTAGCTTTATAGTAATTGGATACACTTTTATTTATTTATTTTTGACAATGGGCCTAGTTTTTCCACCATTCTGCAATTGCATGAATTCATTTAATTTAGTAAGGTCAAATGAATGAGTTAAATTTCTGTAAGTACACCTTATTTGTATTTTCCTTTTACTCTTAAATTACATTTAGGTTCATATTGCGTTATTAAACTGGAATATGTAACATTAAATGAAGGCACATTTAAAACACAATTTAATTAAAAGGACAAAATCCAGGGAATTGTTCCTAGCTAAATAAATCCAGAAAATGATTAGAAATCTCAGAAACCTGAAGGTGAGCATAATGATGTGGTTCTTTTCAGTCTAAGAAGATGCTTTAGCCAAATCCAATCTGGATCAACTATCAACTGGCATGACAAAGCTGTTTAGGGTAATTACACATGTGGTTGTGTTACAATGCAGCAATATGGCTTATTACAAAATGAATAGCTAGCACCTTATGAAATTACAATATATGTACACATGTAGTTGCAATGTAACTACTATATAACTGCATATTTAATAACAATGTAATTACATTTATTGTTAGCAACACCTGACAAAAAATGTTACACAAGAAAAGAGTGAAAAACAGAACAATTTCTGTAGGGTTCTGCAACCTCATCTGAGGTGTTGAACTCTCTGAGACTTCACACTGAAAGTGAGAGCCGGTGAGAAAAGAGGGTGCAATGCTGCTACTAAAGCCAACACCACCTGCCTCCTGTCTGTATTGCTAACACACAGCAGACCATTATATTTGCAGTAATGGCACTCGCTGAAAGGTGTGTTAGGGACAGAGGACAGAAGCAAACTAACAAAATGAAAAACGAATACATGAACTTTCTTTCTGCCACAAACTGTTTGAGATTTAATGAAATGGATTTAGTTATTTTGCCCTGCAGGTACAAAGTTGAGTTTTTTCATACTGTATGTATAAATGTCCACACTTGCATTTTTCAATCAATTGTGATGTCTTTTTAATCTATTAAGGGGAAAGATTTGCCATTGCAGCTACAGTACCATTGCCCTTTGTACATTGCATTGCCATGTTAAAGATCACCTTACAAAATCATATATATACAGTATATATATATATATATATATATATATATATATATATATATATATATATATATATAAAATTACATCTTCTAAGTAAAAGTCAAGTAAAGCAAAGTGGTTTACTTTCATATAAAATTATATATTAAATAGTATATATATATATATATATATATATATATATATACATACATATATAATATTGCCAACAACACATTTGATATGGAGTAGCTTCTGTGACTTGAACTCCAAATATGTTAGTCATAAAAAAAGGAGGCCTATCCACAAAATTATTCCTTATAAAAATAAAAATCCAGCAGCCCTACTTAAAATGTATATTTACTGCCTTTAAATGCATCGGTGCAATCATGTTATTGGACTGTAAAGAAGGAATTTAAACTCAACAGTCTAACATATACAAATAACCATAATAAAGACAAAAATGAATCCCAATTTGAAAAGTAACAACTGGCTGTGTTTAGCCTGTCAAAGATTCCAGCCTAGAACTGATTTATGCTGGTGGAGATCGTAGTGCTTTGAGGCATCTTGTTTCAAACATTTGGTACAAAAAGGTGACCTTCCCTTTTAGTTTAACCTTAAGCAAACAAAGTTATTTGACCTTAGGTTATTACTGCTTTCTGATATACAAAATTACCCTTAAAGCAAGAACTGAGCTGGGTTACTGCTTAATATTCTGCCATTGTTCCTGAAGATAGAAAATCCTGCTTTTCACTCGGATTACAGTTTAGCCCTTTTTTTGAAGTACCAGGTTGAGGGGTTTGGGGGAGTAAGACCACCCTTTCTATTGAACTTTAAACCTGTTTCCTTTGAGACGTGAGCTTTATTTGACTCCAAGCCTCCTGGTAACAGAATAAATTGGGAGTTTTGCTCAAATATGTGGTGAGCAAAAATATGTTTGCTATAATTTCATTTCAACAAAATGATCCGAATGCAATGCTAATTAGAACATTAATATCATCGAGGGGCATTCCCACAAAGAAATAAAAGATTTATTTAAAAAAAAAAAAAAAACATTCTCAAAAGCGCTAATTGGAAACTTCTTGCCTTTCCGAAAGGAGACTCCACCCATCAATCTCATACGTTACCAGTTTAACCAGTTAAATAGGTCTCTCTGCCATCAAACCTCTGTCGTTTCTTTGTTTGGTCCTCCTCCTCCCTGCCTCCACCCTGCAGTGTGCCTTGTCTAGGGGGAAGGTGTCCCCAAGTGCCACTTGTCCAGCCCGCTAGCCGAGTCATTCTTAATCACTGTATTGCATTCATCTTAGCTCGGCCAGCATAGGGGCGGCTATCGAGCTCCAATGGATAAGGCCATGGGCCAAATTATAAATGTGAATGTATTATGTATCTGTCGGCTATAATGTTCATGTCGGGCATAACTGTTTGCCAGTTATTCATGTGCCCATCAGGCATATCTTTTGCAATCAATAAATTGTTATTTTCTACTACTAAGTGGATGTCTCCTTTCTGAATTAATTGGGGTTAATGGGGTATCGCAAAGCCACCAAAACAATGACAATTAATAATGAATAGAACCCTAGAGGACAGAAGGTTCACAGAAGATTTTACTGGCAACTGGACCCTGAAGGTCAAGTTAAACTCCATTTAATTATACAACATCAGAACTGACAGCCCCACTTATTTCTATAGAGAGTTCAAATTAGTATATCCTACAAAATACCTACTGAGTACAAAATCAGTATATACTGCAGTAAACTTGTCATGATAAAGGCTTTACTTGCTTAAACAGCACAACTCAGACTCTTTAGGCCCTGTCGATCATTTTGATGAAACTAACAAGAGACCAGTACTTTCACAACAGCTGTTAATATACTTTCCTAATACTATTACGACTACTACTAGGACTACTACTTCCTGGCTCTTGCTAGACTCGCCATCTACAAGACCAGGAAGCGTAAGATGATCGGGGAGGGTCTCTTTGACTGTGGGGCCATGTTCAGGGCCCTCGCCCGTTCAAGGGTTAAGTTAGAGCACGCCCACGCGGAGTCCGCTGGCGACATGCCATCATTTGTAGACCAGTGGGCTCTAGGAGGCGTACTCTGTACCACCTCCCCTTTTGTTTTGCATATTTAATTTACAGTCCTTTTTGACCATTTTTTTCATTAATTAGTTAAGGCTCAGTCCTTGTTGGCACCCCTATTTGTTTAGGGGTGCTAATTTGAATTTTTTCTCCGGCCGCCTTAGGGCGACCGGTGCACCAGCTCAGTCCACATACTGTCCCTTAAATAGGACTACTACTACTACTACTACTACTACTACTACCAATAATAATAATAATAATAATAATAATAATAATAATAATAATAATAATAATTTCTCTGGTCTCTGGTCCCATTTCTTAAAAAAAAAATGAAATAAAATAAAATAACTCCCTCGTTAGTATAAACATCCACTCTATAGTCAGTTTATTTCCTCGTAACCTTAACCAGCCCTTAAGTTATCTCTTAAGTATGCAGAGCGTATTCACTTTTTACATTAATTCAAGAGTAGCGCTGACCATGTGCAAAAGACAATAGAATTAGTCCAGAATTAAGACATGTAAAAATAAAAGTGCAGCCAAGCATATACTCAGTACAGATGTAACAGGCACATGTATATTACAACCAATGCCCGAAGAACATCCTAACAATATAAAAAAAGGTAATTTAAGCAAACAATACAGTTTGTGACACACTTGGAGCCCGATTCAATTCACTTTTCTGAAGGAGGGCAACGTTGAGCGAAAATCTTGAAGTTAACAGAGGGAATGGACATGTCAAATGAGTGGTCGCTTGTGGTTATTGTCTTAATGCACAACACAGGCAACCGTCACTGGGAATCTAATAAATAATTGGGAAACATTATAACCCTTGAAATTACTCTCATCAACTATTGTTCATTGTTCATTATTTAACATGTTGTTTTCACAATACAGCTTTAAAAATCAAACAAAATTAAGACACCATGTTCAAATTTGTTTCATAATACTAGGGTGGGGAGCCATATACCAAATTATATTCTGTAACATTTAGGATTATTTGTTGAAAGAATCACATAGGCGGTGATATGCAACACATTTAAACTTGAGATCTTTAATTTACAGCAGGGAATATTATTTAATGATTATTGTTTCAATATAAATGTTGACTTTGACAAAATCTGAGTTTTGTTTCGCATGTTATACATTTTTAGGTGTTGCATAAAGACAGGCAAACTTTCCCAATGTGGTGTTGCTTTACCGTAGTGGCTCATATGTAAAAACCTACTCGCTGTACCACATTCAGACTGCTAAAATGACTTTTTTTTCCTTTACTGTAAGTTATTTTGAGAATATAAGTATGGTACTGTAATAAATTCCTATACTTTTCTAATGAGGCACAACGTCTTGTTTCATAACAAAAAATAGCTAACCTGCACAAACATGCATGATATAAATTCAAAAACAGGTCTTATAATTTCAGAATTACAGAGTGTAATAACTACCATAATTGGTTTTGGAACTTACTGAATCAAACTCTGTGAAATCAAGGCTTAGCTCTATTATGAGTATTTAAAAACATGTGAATAAACAGTTAAAAATGAGAGTGCTTAAATGTGGAGCTAATTTAAATGGCCGTCACACTATTTTTATTATAAAGATTTCTAATGTTTTCCAGACTGGATGAAAAACTGTGGTGGCACCATCAGTGAGTTAGATAATGTCTTGGCACTCCCTCTCTGCTGGATTTCTTGAAATATAAATAAGATTATTAAAAGAGGGTATTGTGTGTGCATATGTAACTTTCTCCTCCCTTTGCTGAGTGGAGTGCTCCACTTACTGTTAGGGTGTTTCACCTACACATTTCATATGCAGCAGGGAACACAATGTGAAGTTCTGCATGATACAGTACTTCTTTTGACAAACATCGTCCCTGTTTTTTAGAATCGGCTGCATAACTTTTGTGACTATTCCTCTTGAACAAGTCTCTTTATTTTAAATTTTGAATAAAAAACTACTGAACTATCCATGACTACATTCTGTATATACAGGTCTGAAAAAATGTATTTGTTAAAGGCCCTGTCCACACTACATAATCGATCTCGAGAACTTATCTGGCTTAATGCGTACGAACACTATTAAAACAGTTTAGTTACAGTTCCTAGCAGTGCAATGGACTGTGGGACTTAACAGAACATTATCCCACCATGCACTGTATTTTACGTTTACAACCCAGCAAATATGGAGCCCATGCCCACAGAAGACATAGTGCTTCTTAGCATGAACGTTATGGCTTTGGTTCTTAAAAACACAAGGTACAATTTATCATGTGTGTGTTTCGTTTTGAAATCTGAAGTTCATGACCGATTTCATCGCTCCACACATCAATGTGCCTTGATTTCGGCATCTGATCACGTCGCTCCATGATCCATCATTTTACAACAAGCCTCAGAAATTGTATATGGTACAGCAGTATTCATAGTCGTTCTCAACTCCTTCAGGCGCCTGTTCTAAGCACTGTATTTGTAATGTCCACACCAAAACATATCAGAATGCATTTTGGGATAATGGAGGAAAAAATGTAGTTTGGTATTACAGCGTCCACACTTCTGATAAACCGCACTACCTGATGCAATCTAATTTAGAACTGGACTCAAGACTACCCCCTGAAGTGGTCTCGAGTCCGATACTTGAGTACGGTATTAAACGCTGCGTAGTGTAGACACTAGCCGTATTTAGCACTTTTAAAGGTAACTAATATGGTTTAAAGGCATAGTGTGGACAGGGCCTTAGTACAAGCCTGTTTGAATCAGTACTGTACTATTCATCAAAGTATTTAAATGTCAAGACATGTCCCTTATTAAAATAAGAATAATTAAAAATGGTACAGCTCATTTTAATGTGACGTTATTTTGATCTGATACACACTATCCCATACAAGCCATCTGAAACAGTTCAAATCAGTTGGCTGTTTCACATCAATATCTGGGTCTACTATAATATATTATACAAATATATCCTCCTTTAATTTTACTTGTCATACTGCATTCCTCCACTTTCAGGTTTGTTTTTTTTTACAAACTTTATGTTTAGTTCATTCATTAAAACAGTATAAAAAATAGATGAACTGTCACATGCAAATGAAATTGTCCTGGTCAAATGCTCATATTGAGTCTAAAGTAAAGCACATTGTTGTATTGCATCTCTTTAAGATTGTGATGTACATCTTTTTATACTCCAGATGGTCTTATGAATCTAATTCTTTAAAGTGAGCCAGTACACATCAAAAGTTATTTCCAGACCTTTCAAAGTGCTAGAAATATTCAACCTACATCTGTAAGCCATATTGTAACACCCAAAGACAGCATTCACATAGATTGCCTTTTCACATTGATCACTGGCATTGAGGCTCCCACACTCAAACAACCTAATACAGTGTATAAAACCTGACAGTAATTCCATTTTATTTATTATTTTTTTTTAAACAAAATTAGTAATAAATTAATTTCAATCCCCAGTACAACCCCCTCTATGCAGTTCACATTTACATTATTTTTTGTAACTTTTCCCTTACTATATTATGGTATTTGCAGACATTAGGATGGGGTTCTGTGTTAAATTGCTTTCAGCTTGTGTAGAATCCCACTTACTGTAGTCTACACGGCAGAGTCAAATTGAAACATGAAAGGTCAAAATGCCACATGATTTGAACGGAACGAGAAAGGCTGTTCAGTCCAGGCACAAGGGATTATCAACACAGGCTGAAGTTCAATGCCGGGTAAAGGCAGATTTAGAGGAAAATGAAAATAATTCCACATTGGAGCAAATTAAGGTGCTCATTATGAGATGCTAGGATTGAAATCAGGTTTAAATCTTAGCTTCACGCTTAATTACTTTTGTGGGGGAAGGGAGCCATTGGGCAACGTGTTTTCGTTACAATACATCAGAGTCTGAAATGCCTGGGAAATCACTTCCATGTACATTTAAAACAGTCTTGCCAGCAGCTGCATTTTCCATTAGAAGTGGTTTCAAATGTTATAAAAAAAATAAAAAATCAAAGCACAAAAAGGCAATGTCTAAGTGAGAAAACATGTGCAGAAAATTCGACTGAGGAGGCAGGCACTGCTCTGTACTCTGAGGACTATCAGACCTTAAATAACATTTTGAAACTGTGGGAACATTCTGTCCCATTAAAAAATCAAGGAGGCATATGAAAGTGCTGGACTTGTTCCTGCACTGGCAATACATCAAAGACAAAACACATGCAAAATATTAGGTACCTTTGTGTTGATAATATGTGTTGGCAGGGGGTTTAGTGGGTATACAAGTATTTTAAAAAAATCAATTGTGCTTTAAAGGCTAGCTTTTGGGGTGCCTTTTTGTAAGTGATGACAAATTAACAAAGATTTGTGAAGCGTAATTAATATATTAATACTAGTATACCGGAATACTAGTATCTCCCAAAAATGCAGTATTTAAATTTCAAGACAAGTCCTATATTAAATGTTCTTTAGTGTATATGCACTGTCTTGATTGCCATTATATCAACATTTTAATGATGTTTACATGAAGCTTTTCATTTTTTGAGGGACCTCAGGAAACAGTGGTTTAACTAGGGCTTCTTTTTTCAATACATTTCTGCTAAAAGTAACTGCCTGGAGATTTGATGAGTTGAGGCGTCCTGAGAATGAAATAAGTGGAATGAGGAGTCACAGAGTTACAGGGGGACAGGTTACTGGTTACACTGTGGTGTACATGATGTACTGAGAGTTTAGGCATTATTCTGAGAGCTCTGTTGAGGTTTGGGTGATTTAAATTTTTGAATTTTAAAAAGTTGCAGGTCCACTGCAATTTCGATAATAAAATAGATCCTTCTATATGCTGGACACCTGCTTACTGCGTCCAACTGAACATGGTCCAAATAAATGCTCCACTGGCAGGACAGTTTAAAAGTGATTTTGTTTTTCAAAGTAAAAGTTGCTGAGTACACTTGCCTTCTCTGGGAGATTGACTAATACCAGATTACAAAACAGTCATTTTACAATGTTTATTTTTATTGCTGTAGAGTTTATTAAAACTCTACAGCAATAAGTTTATTAAACTTTTCATTAAAAGAAATCCCAAAGCACTTTACATTAAAAAAAATACATACATACATACATATATATATATATATATATATATATATATATATATATATATATATATAAAACTATGCATTGCAGTAAGCCCATTTATAAAAATGAGTCTTGAGGCACAATTTAATAGACACAGACTCTGAGTTCCTGATATACCTTGGAAGGGAGTTCCAGAGGCGAATGGCCAAAGCGCAAAAGGCACGATCTCCCATAGTTCGTAATATTGTTCTTGGCATGGAAAGGAGATAATTTTTAGCTGACCTCAAGTTGCGTTGGCTAATGTAGCAGCAATGCAGATCCTTGCTGTAAGATGGACCCAGCCTATTCAAGGCCTTGAAGGTCAGCAGAAAGATCTTAAAGTCAATTCTATATTTAATTGGCAAGCAGTGGAGAGATGCTAAAACTGGTGTTATATGGTCATGCTTTATTTTTCTTGTTAAAACTCGAGCAGAATTTTGAATGTATTGCAACCTATTAACAACATTAGTGGAAACATCTGCAAACTAGGCAGTAGTCAGTTCTTGTTGAAATGAAGGCATGTATCAGTTTCTCCGCATCAAACAATGACAAAGATGATCTAAGGTGAGCAATATTTCATAGATGAAAAAAAAGATACTCTACAGATATTTCTAACATAAATCAATTACCACCTTAACTAAGGCTGTTTCTGTGCTGTGTAAAGGTCTAAAACTGGACTGAAAAGTTTCATAGAGCTCAATGCATTCACAGGACTGTTTGTACGAGAAACTTTTGCTAAACCACAGGCAGATAGCCTGTATGTTAAATTGTAAACAAGCATTCACTTGTTTCTTTCCAATTTCCTCCCTGGGTGATCCAACATGTTTTTTAAAAGCCTTCAGGCAAGGCTATAAAATTAATTTTCATCAAGTAGACACATTTTAATTTATATTGCTCCACAGCTGCATAGCCATACACAGGTTTAAATTGTTTTCATTGGTACTCATTCAAATATATCTGAAATAAAATGTGTTTATTCACTTAACGCCATGGACTGTCCTGGACACAAAACAGTTTAGCCCAATGAAGACTTATCACAGGGTGAGCTACTATTTCCTAACTTTAATTTGCCTGAAGCATCTTTAAAAGAGTGAGTAATGTTACAAAGAGAAGATTCACAGCCTCCTGACCTAATGAAAATCCGTGGCGATGCAGTAGGAAATTGCCGTGGTAACTGAGCATTTATTGCAGGGACCCTTTCACATTTTTATCAGCAAGTCAGACAGGTTTTCCCAGGTGGGCTTCACAAGCTGCTGTCATTTAAAGTAAACACAGGGTAATAAAACAATAATGAGATAATGCCATGTTGTGAAAAAGACCGTAACTAGGTCTAGCCACTATTATAAACATCTGTCTTCACAACTACTGCCGGAGGGGGTCTTGTTTTGTACTCAATCTTAACCTTCATATTTCATCATATTAGACTAGGGAGTGGTGGAGGGTTCAATAAAAATATTACAACTTTGCAGAAGGCTTAGAAGACCTGTTTCTTAAACATACAAGAAAATATTTGAATCTTAGTGGCTTGAAGACAGTCCTTCAGATGGTACTGTTAGGGTTATGATGAGACCTCATCACCAGAGAAAGCACAATGTTTTAATAAAACAGAAGAAGAAAATTAACAAGTTTCCACTCCTTGAATAAATACAAACACTATATTTTCACTTCATAGCAATGACAAAGTATTGCTTCAATATGATAAACACAGATAATGTGTATAATTTATGAATAACATAATAAAGAAATGTTGGATCTCAATGCAATATTTTTGCCACCCCCATCTTTCAGAAGAAAGCAATTACATTTTGGGAAACTGAGTGGGTTCAATAATAAATGATCCTCTGTGGAAATGCAGTGACAAATGGTATGAGACATTAGTAGAATGGTATGCAATGGTATAAAATAACAGACACTGGTTATACACTGCAGTACCATGACCTTATAAGGGTTAGCATTCTTAAACACTACCAAAACAGTGTCTCAGATGACACTGTGGGGATATTTATGAACTAATGCCAGGGCCTTCCTTGCAACCAGTAGTGCATTTCTTGAATAACTCAAATAATTGTATTTAGAGACCGAAGGGGAACAGTTTTAAGTTGAAGGGTGTAAAAAGCAGGCCCTTTTCACAAAGCTTTAACTTCATGAGCTATTTAACTACTGGTCTAGTCTAGACTGTTGTTGGCTTCTTCCATATCAGTGTCCATAAAATACACACAACGTGGTGCTCTTTTGAAATTGATAAAAGTGAGTAAATGTACTCAGCCTACCAAAACCAGGCCGCTGGTGATTGCCAAGTCAGAAGAACCCCCTTCAACATATTACAGGAAAATGTACAGAGCATGGATGGGGGGATGGGGGCAGAAGCTTAGAGTAGAAAGGGAAGGATACAGTACATAGCAGTGAAGAGAACTGTTTGCACCCAAAGAAGCCTACCCCCCCTCCCCCCCCCCACACACACACACAAATAATAAAATACTGTATATCAGCCTTGCTGTTACATTTCTCTTATTACAACACCCAAACTGTAAAGCTTATTTCAAAAGACATGTTCCAAAATAGGGATGTTTACAAGATCAATCCTTTCCAGATGTAAGCTTGCAGATCCCTCATCATACTTTACACTTAGCACTGTATTTAGTTTAGCAATGCTTTCCTGCCCCATATTTCAGCAATACAGCTATTGATTACTGTTCATTCAAACTCAGTCTTTATCAGTACATTACACTTTAACCAGTTAGCAGTGTTCCATTGTTTCATTTCTGCATCCCATTTCTATTGCATTGATTATCTCTTTACAGAGACAGTTTCCAGTCCACTAATTGATTGAGATAATTTATACATTTTTATAGGGCTTTTAACTTCTTAATAACATTTATGGCTCCGTAGCATACTTAATGTGTAAACATAAATCCATAAGCATGATCTTTGAGGTGGTTTTATGCATCCTCATACACCTGTGACATTTTTAGTGGTTAGGTTACACTCATAGTTAATGAAGGAATTAAAGAAACACTGAAAAATTCGATTTTGTTTTACATTCAGCCATTCACAAATATTATAATCTAAGTGTGGGTTGTTTCTAATGGCACATATAATGGCCATTGTTTTTGCCGGTTTACTTAACATATCTGTTATCTAACTGGCTTGTGCCGTAAGTTCTTTATTTTGTTTATCCACCCTTGTTGTTTTATACCATCCTGTTTCGAAAGGAAACAATGAGAGATCTGACTATAGTCTTAGTAGGAGACTTAGATATAGATTAGATATATGTGCCCAAAATGTCATAGTAAATATTTCATCCCCCTCAAATAAGTTTTTTGTATGTGTTTTGGAGCTGGCTTATGGCATCGTGTTAGATACTAAATCCAACTTTGGCAGCCAGGTAAGACTTAATTTATGACTCCAAGGAGGTCCTTTTCCCAAACTGGAGATGAAATTAATGTTTTTTGAAGGGTAGACTTTATACCTTTCCTTAATGTCCTACCTTAAAGACCACACCGTCCTGAGGTGTTGAAGCAGTGCTGTTCAAGGTCTGACACAAGGTAGTAAGGAATACCACAAGAACTGCATTTGTTATGCATTGAAATGGACCCAAAAACTCCTTTTATGACCCCTTCTTTACATAAGTGCAGCTTTAGGGTGCAGTGGTTTGAAAGTCAACCAGCTTGTTTTAATTACTTAGCAAGAATACTTTTCAGGCAATATCATGCATTCATAATGTAATTGGATCACAGCAATTAATGGATTTATAAATCTGCGGGAGAGTAAATACCAGTAACCAGGGTGGTTCTGTGATCATGGCAGGAAAACACAAAAACTCTCAGCTAGAGCTCTACTATACTGTATGGTGCATGTATGTAGGTAACAGATACGTTAGGTTTGAGTATGAATACATGCAACTCTCTCTAACTTTGTATTGTACCAGATATTTCATGTTTTAAAATGTAATTTCAGAGCTATATAGTAAATGGAAGTGGAAATATTTAGTTAGCTACACCTACTTTAAAAAAGGAGAGTTGGATTGCTATAGTCCACGCACTTTTCAAGTCCTGGATCTTTTCCAGCTTATGACATGTCACCTGATGGGTTTAAAGCCAGAGGCCAATACTTAGTGGAGCCGCCAATACTGACACAATAAAAACAAATTGGCCATCTGATATGAATGGATTTACAATTAGCCTGCTAAGAAGATCACCACTCTGCTTCCACCAACCCTTTATCACTGTCACAGGGGATGCCAGATGACTGTTGTTTTTTATATCCACCTACCACTTGTACTATGAAAACTTTAACAATGCTCTCCTTCATGTGTCATTACTAAACAAACTGCCACAGGCAATCTTCTCGCCATGTTTGACAATCTGGCCTTAAATAGTTCCTGTTTAAATTAGCACCTACACCTTATATTTTTCTCAAATTTTCTAAACTTGAAAAAAAAAATGGGGTCTTTTAGAAGCAATATTTGGGAGCTTGCCTGAGATTTAACAACATTTCAGAATAGCAAAACATCTCTGAATGTTCTATTCCAAGGTTCTGCTTCACTGCAAATATTTGCAATCCCTTTTTACGAGAGGAAAAATAATATTAATGCATTAAAACTAGAAAAAAGCATACTATTTGTTTCAGATTAAAGCTGCGGCCGTTTTCAGTTTTCTTATTTGCACAGAAATATAATTTCTTGGTGCTTGTTTTTCAAGTTTTTTCACAGCATTCCACAGCAGACTGTGGTGACTGTCCAGTTTTACATACCCTAAAGGTAGTTTTCCCACAGAGATACTATCTAAGCCAAATGTGCAAGTGTATATAGTCATAGTTATAAATAAACTCTCTATAATAGAAATGTAAAAAAATAATAATAATAATTTGTTTTTGTATACGAGTACATTTACAGGAAAAACATCTAGAGCTGATATTTTCAGCATGGTCTTACAAGCCTTCTTAAATGGTATGTAACTATATATTTTTTAAACTTGATAAATTCAATGCCATAATTTATAAATTCAGCATTTTGAATAGAAGTCTTTGTCTACATCAACGATATTTAAAAAGATTTCTAGTCGAAATGTTTGTTATTGAACTTATTAAGTTATGGATGAAATATTTTTTAAAACTGTATGATACACAGCACCTATAGGTTTAGAAACACTGATGTGCTTTGTACTTCAGACACCATTTTTTTTATATGCCACAAATCAGTTGCTAGCACACAGACAAATACACTGGCACCCAGGACAAAAGAAAGATGACAAAATCCCATTTGATTTATCTGTTTGACCTGCATGAGTGCATCATCTGGTAAGGGTACTTAACTTTCACCTCAGGTAACTGGGTTTAAATGAGGCCCAAGGTGAAGTGCCTGAAAGTCATTTCAAATCAGGCATTTGGAGCTCATGTGGGATATGATTTATATTTATTTTAAATAGTTTGCCATGAGAAATCCCACAGGGAGGAAGCCAAAGTGTCCTGGTAGACAGATTCAGAGAATAAGTCACAACATGCATTTGTTAGTTTCATAAACAGTTCCTAACCAAGCATGCATAATACATTATAATAGCTTGCACAGAAAGGTCACACCATATTATATTTCTAGTCATTTAAATAATAAGCCAGCAGTGTTTAAAAGAATACAATCATATCCTATAACATGCCGATGCAGGTAAAGCCCTAATAGAGGCTAGTGCTTTCAACCTCCCGTGGATGTAGTGCGATGTCACAAAAGCACTGCCACAACTGACACTAATTGATGTCTGATTCTGAATCAGCTCAATGAGGAGGAAAATAAAAGCTTGGGCTTGCAGCAGCCAACCTGCCTTTAACAAAGAGCTCCCAAACATTGTCTGGCTGGGCTTAGCTTGGCTGCACATGCAAAGGTTCTGCTTTGCAAGTCCCATTCCGGCCTCCATCAGATACAGGAAAAAGACTAAATCTTTGCAATGGAGTGTTAAGTCTGCTCTCACCACGGAGTCTAATAATAGCAGCTTAATAATCCAGTCAATGGGGGTGGGGGTGGAGTTTACCACCCCTATGGGCTGTAGCAGAAATCATGCTTGATTAATTCCACTGCTATGTGATGTGCAATCACGTAGCTTCAGTGTGTTTACACATTATTTAGGTAGTGTTGAGAGATAGCATATGGGGGTTTTAATCAGTTATTCTAATTGGAGATTACCTGGTGTTTGTTTCTCATTTTGTAACATTAACATGATTGTTTTCTCCTTTCAACAAATAACAGTTAATTAAAGAATGGAGGAAGTGCAATGAAAATATGGCCCAAGCACCTTTATTAAACATTTTAATTTGAGAGCTGTGTAGTCATTTTAAAGATATACCAAACAGCTTTCAAAACAAACATTATGGTAGGTATAACATGACTTACTCAGAAATGGTCTGAACATCTAGGTTTGAAAAACCAAATAGGAGTAAGATTTGGGAATACTCCATTTAAATGAATTGTCATGTTCTTTCTTTTTGGAGTGAGGCTGTGCAATGGATTCCTGGTACCTAACCACTTCCTGTGCTGTAAGGTCCGATTAGACCATTGGAGTAAATCTGACCTACAATACAGGAAGTGATTAGGAACCAGAAATGTAAAATAATTGTTGTATCTGCAGTGAAGTAAAAAATAAAAAAGCAATAGGTATTTAGGGAAAGAAATAGGGGTCCATTGAAAATATTTCTAGTGCAAATGAGAAGCAAGGAAATGCATTTAGAAAACTCTCTTATCACTCTTTTAGGGAGTAATGCAATACCTTATCTGCAGCTTCATTGCTGACCAGTTATCTCTTCCACATGCTGCTTTGTGAGAATGTGTAGGTTTTTTTTTCCTTTCCTTTCCTTTTCCTTTCTTGCAAGGCATGTTAAACCCATAAATTACAGCAATGTGGAAGAAGAAAATTGTTATATTTCTTCACGAACCTGCAGGGTGAGCACCATCTGGTTGTCATTATCCTAGAACGGCCTTTCTGCTGTTTGGAATAGACATTTCCTGATATGTGCTAATCTAGGAGCCTTTTCTGTCTACTATTTATTTAGTGTTAGTCACAGGAATGGTATAAACTTTTCCAAATCTTGCTAAAGGGCAAGCTCAGCTACTTTAAAAAGCAATGGAACTAATGTATTAAAGAAGCCCCAGGCTTTAATCTATCCAAACTGACATTGTGTTGGTGGCTTAAAATGAAGCTAGATGATTTTAAAGCTGCCTAACTAACACCATATGTCAATTTCCCATCATAGATTAAATATTTCAAAGACATTTGGCATGATCACGAATGAAAATTAATTAACTGTCAATTTTGTGTTGGCAAAACAAAGCCAAGCCATGCCTGTGTGGTGTGATGTGAAATCTGAGATTTTACAGAAATGGAGACCATTTAGGGCAGGTCATTTGCATAAATAATACAAATGACACTTTAAACGTGTGCAGCCCAATGCAAACAACCCACATCCCCTGGCTTGCCTCCTGGTCTAGTCAGTTGTGTCTATAATGAACCTACATTTTTCCTTTCTGAATAGTTTTGGGAATTTAGGACAGTCATGCTAATCTGTAATTGTATTCTGCAGTGACACATTCATGACACATTCTACTTGTAATTTACATTTAAAAAATGACATAATAGTGAGCTAACATGTAAATCAGTGTGTACTTTGGGAATTTGCCATCGCTTTCAATCATGCCCATCCAGCCACCATTGATTGAGGTCCTAATTGGCATTTTATTCAATAATTGCACCAAGTCCTACAGCTACAAGGATATTTTAGGGGTCGCTGAACCTGACTGAGAAAACGACAGTTCAAATTAAAGAATATTATTATTATTATTATTATTATTATTATTATTATTTATTTCTTAGCAGACGCCCTTATCCAGGGCGACTTACAATCGTAAGCAAATACATTTCAAGTGTTACAATACAAGTAATACAATAAGAGCAAGAAATACAATAACTTTTGTTCAAGCAAAGTACAAGTGTGACAAACCACAATTCAATAATACAGCAGATAATAGTGATAGTTACATCAGGATATGATTAAATAGTGATAGTTACATCAGGATGTGATTAAATACAAAGTACTACCGGTTAAACACTTGGCAGATTACAGTATTCTGAAGTACAGGATTAAATGCAGTAAAATAGGGGGCAGATAAGAGCAAAATAAAGCACATTTACATGAAGGGTGATATTGTCCCAGGATACAAACAGAGGAGTTCTACAGGTGCTCTTTGAAGAGGTGAGTCTTGAGGAGGCGCCGGAATGTGGTCAGGGACTGGGCAGTCCTGACATCTATAGGAAGGTCATTCCACCACTGCGGAGCAAGGGTGGAGAAGGAGCGGGCTCTGGAGGCAGGGGAGCGTAGCGGAGGTAGAGCTAGTCTTCTAGTGCAGGCGGAGCGGAGAGGTCGAGTGGGGGTGTAGGGAGAGGTGAGGGTCTGGAGGTAGCTGGGTGCAGTCTGGTCAAGGCATCTGTAGGCTAGTACAAGAGTCTTGAACTGGATGCGAGCGGTGATCGGGAGCCAGTGGAGTGAGCGGAGTAGTGGAGTAGCGTGGGCGAAGCGAGGCAGAGAGAACACTAGGCGGGCAGCAGAGTTCTGGATGAGCTGGAGCGGACGGGTGGCGGACGCAGGGAGGCCAGCCAGGAGGGAGTTGCAGTAGTCTATTAAAATATGTTTAATTTTGAATAATTATTGACTCTTGTACTACTATTTGGGGGACTTTAGCCTAGGATTACATTCACCCTATCACAAAGATTTAACTCAAGAGTAATACAAAGTCTGTTTTAATGGATAAAATCCCACTGGATATTAATGAAACCGTCTGAGGCTGTTTCACTAACTGTCAGCCTCTATTTAAATAATCAAACAGGAGCAGAACTATATGCCAATGATATACCATTGTATTACCATTACTTCATATAATAAAACTTTTTTTTTTTTGCAAAACATCAGGTTTTGTGGGTGGTGGTGGGATTAACATCTGTCACTGTTTAAATAATTTAAATAAACCTCAACAATCACAAAATCTTCTATTTGTATAAGAATACAAGACCAATGTTGGAGATTCTGCTTTGATGTAGATGGTGCAATAAAACTGTCTGCATTTAATGTTTTGTACCTTTACAATTTGGCCTGTTATTTTTTGGCCTGCCTGTCTGATATAAAGAACCTGGGTGTCTGGGTTTTTTTTACATTTCATCCAATTTAATTGGAAACAGGTCTGAGCAGTGTTACAGTGACACCTACAGTGCACCAAAACAGCCATATGCAAAACACTACCCGATCCTGCTGACAACTCCATTGGCAGAAGCCACTGGCTAACAAAATAATACAGCAGCAGATTTTTAATAGCTCTAAAATGTACATTTAAGAAGATTTTGCCAACACTAATCTTAAAGATTAACATCTGTATATCCTGGGATTTCTTATTCAAGTCCTTGCTGTGATATGTTTTCTTTCACTAGCAGTGGAACAAATACACGTTTCACACTAGGCACATTTGTAATTGATTTTAGCCTGTATCACATACCAATTGTTAGAAGTCTCTGGAACATTTTTGACATTTGACTGCTTTGCTTGAATGTTACTCACCTTTTCTGTACCAAACAAGGCTGTTTTTTGTTTATATTTTACAACTGTTCATGGTCTTACATTATAGTGATTGGATAAATTACACTGTGTACTTTATCTGCACATTTTAAAAATAAAAACTAGTCTTGGCTGCTATGTTACATATGTATTCCAGAATGATTAGGTTTATAAATATAGCTCACTACTGTATATTAATCCAGCAATATTATAGTATACTCAATTATCTTTTTATATTCAATTCAAAGCCATTTAAAAGCTACAAATGTGGCTTAAATGCATCTTTTATCAATAGCTGAAAATGTACATTTTCTTATTTTTTAATGATTTAAATGAAAAGGACATTTAATTAAAAAGACATCATATTCACATTAATGAATCCAAAAACCTTCAAGTCAGTGTTTTTTTATTTAGATCAGACATGATCCCAATGGAATCACAGAGCGTATAGTGTTAATGAACAGACTGTTCTTTAATTGAGATCCCAGATGATTTCAATCTAAAAGATGTGTGGTTTGCAGACACTTCAATGGCTACAACCCAGGGTTTCTACCCTCCTCCAGTGAAAAACAATGCATTAATAAAGCAAAGTCACTTTCTCCAAGTCATTTGTACACATTTGCATTTGCATACTTAATGAATGCAAAACCGTGTTTAAAAAAACTGGCCATAAAAAAACATTAAACATTAAACAGGCATTCAATTATGCATGAGCTATGTGTACAGGGCCCAATGTAATGTCACAATAATACCGTATCACTAAATTCTATGGTGAACCTTTCCTGTTCTAGAGTTAACAGAAAGGGCTGTGAATCTAGAACAGAATTTTACAGATACTTCTATGTTGATTCCTTTCCATTGATACTGCATCTTTTCAATAGGAATTGCTTGGCGAGTTGTTAAAAGCACTGTAATACAGTATAATACCCAGAGATTCTTAACGGTGAATCTTCAAAGTAGTAAATAATACAATCAAAAATGTATTTAGGCAGGACAAATACCTTCTGATTGTGACAGGACAATTTAAGAAATGAATGTGTTCCATATGGATCTCTCCAGTATACATTCTCTATCTTCAGATACATAAAATGAAATGAGAATTTATTGATCAATATCCAAATAGCTTGGGTATAACAATGTGTTAAAAGCACACATGTTCAAAGATCCCTTCAGTCAGACTGCTTTTGATCAGTTGTTATCCAGCCCCAGCAAGGTTCATGATCATATCACCCAAACAGCCCAGAACAGCTTTGTCAAAGGCCCAGGACCACCTATACTGTAGGTCTCTGGGCATATTAAGTTAATTGCTCCCATAAGAAAATTCAGATGATCTTCATGCTCACACATGTTCTCGAAGCGATCCAGTACACCCTGGAAGTGGATTATTAGCTCAAAGAAAATAGTGTTGATGGAGGGAGGTCACGTTTCTCCTGAAGAACAATTAACCCCCTCCTAGTTTAAGCTGTCTACAGCCAGGTCTGTGCTAAAATATAGATTTTTTCATTTTAATAAGAAACTTTTTTGTGTGTCTATCCCTTCTACTGAGCTTTGTTTTCTGGTAACTACTATTATTCATATTTTACAATGTTATTATTGTATATATTGAAGTAAACACTCTATCTATCTATCTATCTATCTATCTATCTATCTATCTATCTATCTATCTATATATACTTTGCTTTACTTGACTTTTACTTAGAAGATGTAATTTTATATATATATATATATATAGATATATATATATATATATATATATATATATATATATATATATATATATATATATATATATATATCTCTATGTCTTTTTAATCTATTAAGGGGAAAGATTTGCCATTGCAGCTACATTACCATTGCAATGTACCATTTGTACATTGCATTGCCATGTTTAAGATCACCTTACAAAATCATATATACATATATATATATATATATATATATATATATATATATCTATATATATATATATATATATATATATATATATATATATATCAAATTACATCTTCTAAGTAAAAGTCAAGTAAAGCAAAGTGGTTTACTTTCATATAAAATCATATATTAAATAGTATATATATATATATATATATATATATATATATATATATATATATATATATATATATATATATATTCATAGGATTTATTGCTGGTTGATGCTCCCCATCATGGACTAATTTACACTGATTTGCTTAACTTTCAAGGTCAATTTTGATTATTTGTAAACAATTGATTTATTTTATCAAAGTTCCACTGTCAATTGTGAAGATCACTGAGAAAAAGTAATAAGTAATTAAATAATTTCAAATGTGTGCTCTCTGGGGTCTGTATATACATATATACAGTAAAGGGATCATTTTGAGAAAATAATAAAATAATTGTAATCGTATAAAACTAAAAGGAAACTGCTAAATGATTGACATGATTCTTCCTGTATCTGAGTTGCTCCTGTATTATTTATATTATAACAATACAAATGCTTATATGAATTTTGTGCCTTTACAACCCTGACCTTCACTTTGGCTACGACAGACAAAATGGGTAGCTGGCCAGAGCTCTACCCAATCCCAAAACAGCATACATGTCTTGCAACTTGTTAATTATTGTTATTGTCTATTTCATAGACAAGAAGGTGCAGAATACTGTGTCCTTGTTGACAGGGCAGACCTACCTATATCATTTACCATAAAGAAAATTATTTCTCAAAAGGACCAAGTCAAAAAGCTGACTGCACAAAGTCTTTATGATGAACAACCTGTAAAACAATATCCAGCAGGGCACTGATCAGCATATTATCTTTTGCACTGGCAAAGCAATAACAGCTGTTTTCTAAAGCAACTGCAGTTCCTGCTGTGTTGAACTGGCCCTGAATCATATAGTTATTAAGAGAAACACACACTGGGGCACAGATGAGAGGACCTGACCTGACCTCATTTACTAGGATATCTGCAACAAACAGAATACAATAGCTTTTTGTGTCAATATGCTAACTTACTGTGCCAGCTTTCCTGTTACAGGATTTCAGTTAAAACCTCTTTTTTTAAAAAAAAAAAATTAAATACACTGTAGGTGTCCACTCTATCAGTTTGAAATTGTCGCAAATAATGTTTAGCAAAGGAAAGTGTTGCTTTAGACAAGCAACTCCCATGAAATCAGTGAATAAATCATGAATCAGCAAGCAGTACCATCAGTCATAATTAAAAGTCATCAGCCGTGTAGCCTTTCTGAGTTTCTTGTTAGTACTTCTATATAACCTTTGAAAGTTATGGGTAAATGTCCAAGGGTATCACAAGATCCTCTTGATACAAGGCGAAACAGATGCTTGCAATATCTTACACTTTAATACATTGATAAAGACTTTGTGTTGACCTTATCTATCACATATATGAAAGCGTTAGGTGTGCTGTAAGCTCAGTCATACACATAGCAGGACAGGTTCACATTTGAGATAGTATAGATTGCGTAAGCCATTAACCTGGTTCTTATGTTTTAAGTTCAGTTGTTCCAATATTGAGGTGTGTTCATTTCCCAACTAAACTGACTGCTGCTTTAGAAATACTAGCTGACTTTTGATCTCCTCATTCCACTATGTGTTCATTCATTTTTTTTGTTATACAGTCAGAACTCACATATCCGACCCTATAAAATGTTGACCTCATTGACGGTTAAAAGAGTGTGACACATATCTGATTATTTCATTTTGGCCCGTTCCAACCCTTGTCCGTTTTTCAGGGAACACAAAAAAGATACGGGGGATGTGATGGATAATCAAATAAATTGTAACATTGAAGAGATGGGCTTTGTATCACAAAACTGGTGAGGGAGTCGGAAATCGGATGTCACAGGTACATGCATTCATTTATTACATATACTGTATATATATAATGGGGATTGATTTTATTCTTAATACAAGAACGGTAAATATCCGAGTGCTGACTGCTTATATATTTTTTTGCTGCTGTAATCCTTTAAACATCAAGCTCTATAATGTATATGTATTACCATGTATCTGCAAAAATGTTCTGGCAAATGTCTTGCTACAGTTTGGATCCTAAGTTCTTGAACTGTACTATGTTGGCTGAAATGAACTCGTCTTTCTCAGACACTGTTTGTGTTCCATTTGGATGCAGAAATCGTACTACTACACCTCAATACTGTACTGCACAAGGGTTAACTGAAATGCATTTGTTCCTGGAACCTTACATTTCCTGTGTTTTTAGAGCTTGAATACAACCCCTGGTGACACGCTCTACAAGCTTGCTTCCTGTGGCTATTTTTGTTGGGTGTAATTCCGATGTTATTACAGTGTAATTAGAACACCCATAATGTAATGCTTTAAATGTGGCTATTAAAAAATCCCAATTAAATGATTCTACTGATATATTTAAGGGATGAAACACTAGAAGGTTTTGCTTTTCATAAGCACTCATTTGTCATCAGGTGATGGCATTGCTATATACAAGCTAATTGGCTTATGAACTTTATACGGTATATAATATATATATATATATATATATATATATATATATATATATATATAATATAACATAACTTACCATTATCCTATTATTTTGAAACAACTTTACCTATAAAGAAGCAAATGAGGCTGGGAGCTCGTTTATGTTCCCTCGGTAATCAGATACCTGTGATAACTATGGTCTTGTCAAACATACCTTTTTTTGTATCACATATCTTTTCACAGTTGAGGCTCTGTGCATCTTTGCCAGAGCGTAAATCCATTATCCTCAGCACTGAGATCCTGCATACAAATCAACAAATCCCTCACTCTGCTTCCAGTACATACAGTAGCAAAGGAAAGGCAACAGCAGCAGCAGCAGCTTACACACCACTGCTTCAGCAGAGATTATTTCACCTTGAAATCCAAGAGTCATTAAAGTATCATGCTGGAAAGAGCTAGTCAACTGGAAATGTATAAAAGGAATCTTTTTCAGAGCATGGGACCTACATCTCAGTTTGATACATTGCATTACACATTCATCTGTCATTCAGCTCTTTTTGCTCTCATTGTTTAGGTCCATGTAACCCCACTGCATAAGCCAGACG
Source organism: Acipenser ruthenus (assembly GCF_902713425.1). Taxonomy (NCBI): domain Eukaryota; kingdom Metazoa; phylum Chordata; class Actinopteri; order Acipenseriformes; family Acipenseridae; genus Acipenser; species Acipenser ruthenus. The sequence continues at coordinate 61,870,455 of NC_081195.1, read as the reverse complement.
GTCAAGAGATATTATTGGAAAGCAAGGAAGAGACTCCTGAGTGTTTGCTATTCTGCACTTTCCCCATGTTGGTATCTGATGTAGTGCCTGCATAGTAGATTTGTAATTTATGAAGACTGCAACCCGTGCAGACATGTCTTGCAATTTAAACACTAGCAATGGGATGGAGAGCTTTTGAGAGTACATTTGTCCACTAATTTGTTGATCAGGATACATTTCCCACTGCTTCTTTGAAATGCCTGTTTAATGTCTAGCAAGACTGGAGAGATGGAGTGCTTTCTCTAAAACCAAAAGGTCTGTTTAGCACACAGCTTCTCATTCAATAATAATTTGAAGCGTTTGTTGCTACATGTATTTAAAGTTCTCTGAAAATAAAACTAGTACCTAGCTGAGAAACACTGTAATTGCTTCTAATTTGTATTTCCAGGGGAGAGCGAGAGCCAAGTAATGCATGCTAAAAGAGAACAAAGGTTTTATGGAAATGAATGCAGTATCCCCTTCAACCAAGAAAAATGAAATTATTATGACAAGGTCGGTCCCTTTTGCACAGCAAACCATCTTAATTTAATTACCCCTTGACATTCGAAAGGAAAAATTCAGATTGTAAATTTAACCCAGACAAAACATTCTTTTTAATCTTGTCAGTATGCAAAGTACTTTGCACTGCAGTCTGTGAATTATTCATCAGAGGAAAGGCCCCAAAGGGTGAGGGGGAATGCAGGAATATTTGATCTGAGATTGTGGAGGCTGATGTAGTTCTCTGCCTTAGATCTGTGCAGTGGTGCATTGGCTAAAAGTTTCTGTTTGATGTTTCTGCTATTAGCCTGTGTATTTTCTACAATACTTGATGTTTGTAAGTGCATTTGATGTTCTGTTGAACTGGGAGCTGCGAAACCTCAGAATGTATGATAGGGACTAGTTCTTACCAATTAAAGTTTGCTTACAGCACACGGTTAAAAATAGAAAATGGCTGCCTTTCAGGGTAAGTCAGATGAGTTCTGTAATAATTCATCCATCTTACACAAGTTTAGATAAATCATGTCTCTAATGATTTTTGTACTGGCTTGCACATTTAATTTTGCATTTGTCCTCTTTGTTTTGTGTAATATAAGAGCAGACAAATTACATTGTGATGATGGCAACTTGCAAATTCTATCATTATAACCATTTTTTTACGGTTCAGCAAAGCAGTTCACACAAATGGCTTTATTTATAATCAACAGTAAACTGCTGTTTTGTTTTTTTTTTGGCTGTTTCATATTAGGGGAAACTTGTTCAGCTGTGTTCAATCTTAAAAATTGGAGTATTACTCTGGGGTTCTATATTGTCACACTTGATATCAATCATATTGACTGTAATACAACTGATTTATACCCACTTTGGGTAATAAAAGCATTACGACTGGATTGCTTACATGCCAGTAAGTTGCTGTCGAAGGCTATTGTTCAGTAAAAACATTTTGTGACATACTTCATACGGTATTAAGTCACTTCCCCACTGGAACTTATTGGTAGCAGTACGCTTCTAATTTCCCAAAGAGTCGTGTCTCAGAATGTAATTAACAACTTTTTTAAAAGTATATGCTAGTCGCTATTATTTTTTCTTTGAAACATCAAAACAAAATTAGTTTCACGGACATAAAGAATAACCTTGAAAAAAGCTAAAATCCCAAAATAAAACTACTATAAACTAGAGGATCCTCGAGTGGCTCACCTGGTAAAAGCACAGCCACATGATTTACAGGGTCGGTCGTGGGATCGGATGACGACTGAACCTTCGTTCTCCTGTGCTGTGTGGGGAAAAGAAAATTGGGGGTAAAATAATGTATAAATTAAGGCTGGGGCGATGACTAATTTTTCACTATCGATATCATTCTCCAAAAATGATGATGCATCGATTCATCGACTTTATGAAAGTGTAAAAAAAAACCTGCAGTAATACATGAGCTGTGGATTACTGTGTAACAAACATTGCCAGTAACGCTTTAAAAACTATTATGCATATTACATTGATTACATCAGTTTATGCATATAGCAATTACAAAATTATAAAATATTAAATATATATATATATATATATATATATATATATATATATATATATATATATTAGCTTATTCGTGTTGATTTGTACCAGTTGGGGGTCAAAACAAAATAAAAAAATAAATAACATGTTGTTTAAATTCATTACCAGTCAAATTAACAACCAATCAAGAGAGAGAAAAAAAAACAAATTTAAAAAAAGTTATCACTGTCCACAGCAGTTTAGTAACAAGAGTGTTGTCCATTGCTTATATTTTAATTGTGTTAAAAACATGATAGTGTCCACATTTTGTTTTAATTTAAGGGATGACTAGCACTTGCTTACAATCTGCCCAGCATTACTGAATACCTGCTCACTAGGGACTGAAGTTGCCAGCATGCTTAATACTCCTAACCAAAGATGCAACTTTTGAAATGATCTTGGTTGTTTTTCTTAATTTTTAATCAGAGGTAGTTCAAATGAATAAATGCAGATTTTGTTTGAAGTTTTATAGGGTGCCATCTCCAGAGGTCACGTTTACGCAGAATTGTACGTCATATACGCAGGACATTTTAATAAAATGCAAAAAAATAACAGCAGTGCGTTTCTAAAATACAGATCTAAAAAACCACATGTCCCCTTTTCATCCCTATCCAATCATTTTGTTTATATTACGAAGTAGTTTTATGCAATGCAACGTGTAAAAATGGTTCCACTGCTCCCTGCATCCTCTTTAAAAATAAAAAAGCAATAGAGGTCTCAGTATCCCATATAGCACTGCATACGTCCCTGGTATTAGAGCGGCTCAATAATCTGTATCAGAGCATCTTACCTGTTGACTCTCAGCCAAGAATTTGGACAAGTAAAACACATGATCCGAAATAATGGTTTTAAGACCACGGATTAGGCCTGCAGGGTTTTGATTGAGAACTATTCTGACATCTTTCCTGCTTTCACAAAACTTGCAGCAATTGCAATTAGGATACCTATATCTTGTGTACCAGCAGAAAAGGGTTCTAGCTGTCAGAACAGAGTGCAGAGCAGCAAACACTCTCGTTTACGTGAGGATCATCTGAAACTTATGACAATTTTTATTGGAAGCTCCAGAGAATTATTAAGACTTTGATTTGGAAAGAGCACGAGACATTTTTGACTTGGGTGCTAAAAGGAAAATGTAAAGAACTTTTAAACAGCAAAACTGTAAATAGTTGTGATGTTGACAGCTACCCGCAGAGACACTGGTACACGTTTGGGGGATTTACAAAAGAAAACATTTCATGGTAAGCTTGTCTTTATGTCAGTTTCTACTAGCATTAGTTATATTGTGTACTGCTTTGAACGTTAACTTTGTTAATCTGAAATAGTTACAGTGGAAAATAATATAACTATGTTGATGCAATATGTAAAAATGCAGATGTTAAGGTTGAAAACGCAGATTTTGGGATAGTATGCTTTTTGCAAGTGCACATTTTTAAAGGCTAGCGCGACCTCTGCATCTCATTAAATGGTCACACAAATTAGTTGTGTTACCGGAGTATCCCAAACATTACTTTCTGTACTTTTCTTTCTTGCCATCTTACTTTAGAAAATAATTGCCAAACATCGGAAGGCTGGTGGATACAGTATTTGTAATTCTAGCACAACACTCTTAACTTGCTTTGTTACTTTGAAGACTCCTGCACAGATCCAATATCATCAGTAAACACTCACAGAAGGTAGGGATGGGGGGAGAAGGTGAGCTCAATCACATGCAGATTCAGTGAGTCAGACCTGAGAGGAGCAGAGAAGCTCTGCGTTTAATTCAAAAAATAATTGCGAGTCCAAATTTAATAAAAAACAAAAGCTTTCCTTTGCTTAAACCCTTAACACAAAAACGATGCACAGGCTTGACTATCGAAATCGATGCATTGCCTCAGCCATAGTATAATGTGTGTTTTTATAAAGTATATCCTTGAGAAATCCCTTTTTCAAAGTGGAGTACCTAAGAATTTGATGACTGCAGCTCTGCTCTCTCTGGTCTGAAACAATAATGGAGGACTGTTGTTTTGTTTAGGGGGTATTCACATGGGCGCGATTGGAGCAAACAGTCTGCTCCCGGGAGCGATTCGGATTAATTAAATAACCATTAGACTTCCAATGTGAACAGCCCCTTGACTGCTGTGCTGATGGTCCCTCCTTCTTCCCTCTAAATTGACTCTAGACTTGATTTGACAGTCGCCACTGCCCTACTGGAATTGAATCAATGTATTTGTTAACATATACAGTATATATATTCGGAATGCAATTTATAACAACATTACTTGTGTATTTCTCATGCTAGCACAAAATGCCATACTTGCTACGAATTGACCTGTAGGGACTTGCTTACATGTCATGATGTCAAAGCAGGCGTTTGCAAAGGTTATGAAGGTCGAAGGAGTCAGTTATTTTCCTAGCAGGGTTATAGTTGTGAATCAATTTTTTACACTAGTGCAGGGCAGGTAGTACAGCTTTACTAGCATAGGGATCCTGGATCAAATGCTGAATACAGGATTTTGTCTCAGCAAACAAGTGCACAATTAGAAGAAGTCTTTGTTTCTCTCCTGTGTCAAGGCCACTGGGAAAACCGTAAGCAAACCCAGCACTTCTCATGGGTACACAAAGGGATTGGTGGAGTGGATTTGGGAGTGTAGGGTTTCAGTGCATTGAACATCATTATTGATTTAAGGTCTAGTGGGACCTCAAAGATAACATTGCTCACAGTTTGAAAATATCATTGGGAGACCTTTATTATAACAGGGTGAACAAGCCCTAGCAGGACCATTAGTAGACCACTGCATTACCAAAAATAGCAATGCAATTGTGCAGTGGTCCTCGTTATCAAGTTCCTTGTGTGAATAAGGTACTAAATCAACAACCAAAACAAGGATAATGTTGGTTGTTATCTCTGCACATTGTGAATTGAAATCAATTACATGTCTGTGTTATAATATTGCATATGATATTCCCATATTTTAAACCATTTTCAGCTGCTGAATACTACAAAGGGTGTATTAACATAAAGTATGCCAATACAATGTTATAGATTACAAAGGCTTAAGGTATGTTTTATAATGTTACCCAGGACATGCCCCATAGTTTAAAACCATTTACTAGTGCTGAATTCTACAAGATACTTATTGGGACACTGTGCCAATAAGCAAAATAGTCCTCTATACAGAAGTCTTAAAGATATGCTGCAAACTTTGCACTGGAGTAAATGCGTGTTCATTCTGGTGCTTTTGTTAGCAATGTTTAATATTTTAATATTGGTACCCTATAATGGTTCTAGTGATGATGCCCAGTATTTTTGGTTAATGTAAAGATATTTCCTAAAACATACTTAGATTGGGAGTAGTACTGTACAAGATTCATGCTCCAGCTAGATACACTGAATATTAAATGCAACACTTCAGGTTATAATGTATTAAAATAGGTTTTTGCTTTGTAATTTCTTATTCGCTCACTTTTCCTATGGGGGTATTTTCCAGAGGATTTGTTAATATATTTTATGGAGCACATAAGCCAACTGCAACTGTGTTTATTAATAAGAATTAACATGAATGCACCTTCTAAATAATATATATTTTTATAATAGTCCACATAATGATGCATACTTAAAAAAAAAAGTCCAGGTCAGCCTCACTGCCAAACCCTCAGATATAACTATCCACTTTGCTCAAAGCTTTGTTAAGACCTATTCAAATCCCATACATTATATTATGAGCCTAATTATTTTCCTGTTTATCCCCCAGTGTTGTGTTAATGTATGTGGACAACATTGGTTGCATGTATCCCCTTCAGTGCATAGATCCACTAATGCAAATGTGGTCATGTCACTTTGTGTTACATACATAACATGCCACATGTATTTAATATAGGAGTTGAGTCTGCTATTTTAGAATAAGGACCAGCGTTCCCTCGAAGCTTTTTATATAGAGAAAATTATCAGTGAGAAGCCTTCGGCCATGCATTAACCCTTTTAATATATTCTTTTTGTTGCATTATACAATTTTGAAACAATATTCCAACTCAAGTACCTCAACAATTTGACAATTTGCTTTAAAATGTAAACAAGACATTTATTGTGGCTCTGCCTCTGATTCTGAATCATCCTCTGATCATATATATATATATATATATATATATATATATATATATATATATATATATATATATATATATAATTTATGAAGCCTGTCTGAGATCCTATGATAAATGCAGCCCTGTCATTTGTTATCATAGATATAGATTGCATGCTTAACTGGTCGCCTGCATATAATTGCTTTATATTACTGTATAAAACACTGGCGTCTGCACTGCCTTCAATTGTAACCATCTTTAAGGCTATTGATTTTCCATTTTTGTGAACAGAAAATTCTGTTTTTCCCCCCATTTTTTATCAACGTATTAATTATTGAACATGGCATATGGACATATATATAATGTTGATAGTTAATATAAGTAAATTAATAAATATTACCACAAAGCTTTATTTTTTATTTGTATTAAAGCCAATTTATTTATTTATTTATTTATTTATTTATATTTAGTAATCACCAATTATTTTATTATTTTCTCCCAATTTGGCATATCCAAATGCCATTTTTTTCACACTGCAGACTCACCATGCAGCCACCTCAGAGCTACAGCGTCGCGGGACAGCGCAGCTCTGGGCAGCTTACAGGCAAGCCCGCAGGTGGGGCCATGGACACCCTGGCCAACCTAAGCTTCCCCCCCCACCCCACACCCCCACACCCACACCCACACCCCCCCCACACCTGACTAGTAGTAGATTCACTGGTGTCTGAGCTACCTCTGAACGAATGTGACGTGCGTTTTAGAGGGAAATCAGAGAATCAGCTGCAAGACAGACGCAAATATGCTTATGGTAATGCTTTGCAAGAATGCTCTCTAAATGATAGGTTAACTCGAGATGTTGTCTCAATTAAGGTTGATATGTATGATAATAACTTGCAAAAGTTAGTAAACCGAGTGCGAAGATTGTTGCCAGTTATTGCGAAAAATTGTATAGGGGTGACTACCTAATTTGGCAAAGAATAATCAGTTTACTAGATTAACAGATAATGTAAGTATGCCTGTCTCCTTATGTAACTAGAATTGCTCATCATTTAAAATTGATTACCAATGTCCCAGATTTGATTACTACTGTAATGTTCACATTAGAAAAAACAACAAAGAAAAGGATAACAGTTGTGTCTGACAGCACAAGCCAGTTAACCTGTTCATGTCTGAATTTCATATACGCAATCCATAATGGATTCAAATAATCATTAATTTGACACAAAACTGACTGCCATTAGTTTCATTGGGTCTTAATATTCTGATGAATTGTGTACAATAATCAATAAACACAAAGAACAAACATGACTCTGAATAATAAATGAATGAACGTTTGAGTTCTCAAAAAGCAAATAATCTCAGAAGAGGAAATAAAGTACTTTCTGAATGCACTGATGACTCGGGGGGGGGGGGGGGGGGGGGCTATGGGGTTCCATAGAGATCTATAAAGCCAGCTCTTGACACTATAGAATGTGCTTTAAATTCTCTGCAGGGTATATCTTCTTTACAACATGAAGACATTGATCTGGATGAAAATGTGAATACATTGACATAGCTACAAGGGATGGTACGTTTTCTTAGTTTATTAATGTCAATTAATCATGTGGGGCCTTGACCACTTTACAATGAGTTTTGATGTATCAGAATCTGTAGACGTGAAACCGTGAAAGCAATGTCAATAGAAATGTTATGAGCTATTCAACATTCCTTTATTTTATTTACTTAAAAAAAGTGGGATTGATGGAACAAGGATGGTACTACCAGCTTTGGAGGAAACAATTTTAGTTCAAGGGTACATTAACATCCAATAACATGTTAAAATATTTACTAGCACTTGGTATCCAGTGTTAACTGCCTATAATTCACCTGGCATCACCCTGCAGTGCGGCATGTTCTCCTGGTACTTTGTTTGCTCTGCAAGACCAAACAAATGCCTCTGTTTACATAAGCATTGTTGCACATCAATTCCACCCAACAGTGATGCACTTGTACCCTGATTGGGATGGCTACCTTCGACACAATAATACACACATCCACCATGTCAGAATTGTGCATGGATGGTTTGATGACCCCACAATCCCCAGGGATGAACTTGTATGATGTTTTAGTAATCACAATCCTCTGCATTCCTCACCAATTGCATTAATGACCACTTCCAGCATCTTGTGGAGTCTATGACATGTGACAAGGTTGTGATCAGGTGGTCCAAGCCAGTATTAATTACAGGTCCTAATAAAGTGGCCAGGAATGTTTTAGTAAGCAAAGGATCAGAATGGGGTAAAACAGGCAAATGTTCCACTTCCTGTCATTCTTAATGTATATGTCCCAATACTTATTGGAGGAAAAGCTGTTGAAAAGGTAGTCAGCAGCTAGTTCTGAACAGACAGATTTGCAGGCGATCAATGCTTTATTTCATGGGTTTTGATCACTGCATGTTTTCTTGATTGAGCTAATTAAATAACGAACTAAATAAATAAACAGGTAAACACATATTTAATTCTACTTCTGGTTGTCTTGCCAAAAGCCTATCATAATCATAAGGTTGTTCCAACAGGAATTTTCTGTGCTTTTAATAACTCTTTTACATATCCTGTTGCATACTAGTATAATAAAATAGCATTCATTCCATTTATACCTGACAGGTAGATACTGCATTAATAAATACAATTCGTGAGGGATTCGTTTTTTGTTTGTTTTTTTGTCCTACCTAACAAGTCACAGTATGAGGTGATTCTGTGTTTAATGGCATGGCTGTTGATTCTTTACCCAGTGTCTGCACAAGTTTGGTTCATAGCAACTGCAGGAACGGAATGAAGTCAAATACTGCCCCCTAGTGGGGAAAAAAATATTTAAAAAGTAAGAAGACTTGAGGGGAGTCATTATAAATTAAAACCTGTCACTGCTTGTTTTTTCTAAAAACATTTGAATGGTGGATAGGTTTTTTAAAACGTTTTCCCCAAATACCGAAATATTTCACCATATTACTGAAACTTATAATGGGCCCTTTTCAAAAAGCTTTTTCCTAAGTTTTTAGATATAAAATAATTTGATATTCATGAAACTGCTTTAAAGCAGCCAACACAAAGAGAGCTGTGATTAGGGTCCAGTATTACAAAAACAGTACCAAACAAACAGCACACAGTGCCCTATTCACAAAAGAATGTTATAAGGAATATATTTTAAAGACCATTATAATCATTCTGTTAAGTTTAACGGTTCTTTGAAAGCTGAGAATAAACTTCTAACCACCGTTAAAACAGTTGAAAAGTAAACAGTCCTTAACAAAAAATGTCTTTATAAGAGTCCCAAAAGGCTTGTGAATATGGCCCACAATCCTGAGCTTACCTTCAGAGTTTTGTAACAATAGGCCTTTAAGGAACATTTTGGGACAAACGTTTGTCTGCTTGACTTAGTTTCTTTAACCTTAGAATTTTAATTGAGAGTTTTTGGGATGATATAAATAAATACAGTGCAATGTTTGACATGCAGACCATCTCACGTCAGGACCTACACACACATATATATGGCATATATATGGCAGCCAAAAGACACTGGATATTGAAAAGAAGATATCCAGTATCAATGTTGTATTAATTATTAAAAAGGATCCCAACTCCTTGAGAAAACTATTATGGAGACAGAACATAACTTAGACACCAATCAACTGTTTCATTATGCTGGTGTAGTTTACATTATTTGTTTATTTAACAGACATCTTCATCCAAGACAACTTAGAGACTAGGGTGTGTGAACTATGCATCAGCTACAGAGTCACTTACAACAACATCTCACCTGAACGGCAGAGCACAAGGAGGTTAAGTGACTTGCTCAGGGTCACACAATAAGTCAGTGAGTGAGCCGGGGACCTCCTGGTTACGCCCTTTTCTTTACCACTGGACCACACAGCCTCCTATAGCCGCAATAGTCCATATAATAGGACTTTGCACAAAGCACACTTCTTTGCTACTACATATTCCAATGTGAACTAGGATAGGGATTTTCACTATATGCAGTTGCTGTAAAATGTACCATTACAATGCTATTTCAATTAATATTTAATAATTACTTTCCCAAGGGAGCGTGCCCTGATCATTCTACTTACATTTCTCTTCTAATTGCATACCATAAATTTAAGAGCTATAGGTGCCTCATTGTGTTTTATTAACCCTTTAAATCCCATCCCAGAGCATGGCAAATATCTATTAAACTGATTGTATTTTATACATTAATTTAACATTTTATTTAGCCTATATTTTGTTTAATTTTAAAAACAAAATTCCTGTCCACTTTTTCAAGAATGTTTTGTGCCTTCCTTGCACTTCAGTCTTGCCTAAAATAATGAGCTTTTAACAATTAACTAGCTCAAAAATGTACTTCTATCAAGTACACTGCTAAAGATGTCCCTTAACCTTTTCCGTGCCATGATAAATTGATCACTGCTCCCCTGGTGTGCCATTAAATTAAATTGTTCTTTTAAAACCTTTAAGTATTTAAAGACCACCAATATAATCTAAAACAAAACACTTTACAATAGTATAAATAAGGATCTCAGAAACCGTAGCTACAGGAATATTCCAGAATCCTAAAGAAAGAAAAAAAAATCTGCCTCACCAAGATTATAAGGCTACACTGTGATTCCTAACTTATTTAAACCTCAAAGAATCTCACCTATCTGTTACTGACTTAATCCCATTTGCAACTTCAATCGCCACCTCCCCAACCTCAATTTTATTAGCTGGCAGTCCCCTTGAGATGCAGGACCAGCGGCCAAATCTATTATCACAAAACTCATGCGTGTCCCAAAGATGTAACCATGAGCCAGACATTTAATTTTAAACCTGTCATTAGTTACATGGGAAATCTAATTTCAGGGACCAGTGAGAAAACAGGAGCTTTACCTTTTTTTGTGTACTCTCTGCCTCCCTCCCACTACCTACACCTCTGACTCTTGCCACCCTGGCTTAAAGGCTTAGATGCTGTTGGGCAACTTTGAGAGACTGCTCCCTGTTAGGACAGAGAGTGACTAGATCTCTTGTCATGAACACTGAAAAGACTCACAAGACAAAAGATTAGGATCTAAAAAAGTACACATTACATTGCAGCAATATTAACTTGCGCTCACAGCTCAGAGTGGCTCTGTGGGTAATTATTATTATTATTATTATTTATTTCTTAGCAGACGCCCTTATCCAGGGCGGCTTACAAGATATCACATTATTTTTACATACAATTACCCATTTATACAGTTGGGTTTTAACTGGAGCAATCTAGGTAAAGTACCTTGCTCAAGGGTACAACAGCAGTGTCCACACCGGGGATTGAACCCACAACCCTCCGGGCAAGAGTCCAAAGCCCTAACCACTACTCCACACTGCTGCCTGTAATAAACACAAGAAATATTTTGAATGCCCAAATCTCATCTGAATAGGTTGAGTAAGCTGTGCTGTGTTGTAGACAGGCACCACATCGCTTGTGAACTTGGAAAACCCAGCCTGATTTGTGGTGTGTGATTTTTAATTATGCAAAGTTCGATTTTCTGACAGCCAACGCTTTCTCATTTGCTAATAATATGTATTAGTAAACAGCCATCCTTCTTGGAAAACCTATATTTCAAACAAAGCTTGTACCCCAGTTCATTCAACACTAAATAGTGTTTAGTGATTCCAACTGATTTATTATGCACAACAAGAAATCTCCATCTTGTACTCATTAGGTGATTTAATTCAATATTACTCAATAATAAATATTGAATTAAGGAGGTGTGGCTCTACAAGGGAAGTAATATACTACTTTTACAAGGGTCATTTAAGTGCACATTTTGTACAACTACTCAGAAGACTGCTTTGTACATTTGGAAATATAGCATTTACATAATTATACAATGTGTGTGAGTGTAAAAATTTCTTTTGAATTATTATTATTGTGAGGTCTGAAATATATATATATATATATATATATATATATATATATATATATATATATATATATATATATATATAGTAGCAACTTCGTAGGCTGTGTAGAATATGCATACAGTAGTGGGACAGTATTTAAACAGAGACTAAATACTGTGAAGTTAATTCACATGTCCATCCAGCATAGAATAGTCGGTGAAACAGGCAACGGTTCATACACAATCCCGGGTTTTCAAAACAGTCCAGGTATACAGCACAAAGAAGGCAGTCAAACAACCCACGGTCAATAGCAAGTAATCCAACAATCCCAGTACTCAATTTCTGTAGCATAACACTCTCCCAACTCCTACCACTGGTACTTGCCTGGACCTGCCCTTTTAACCCCCTGGGAACGTCCTTTTTGATGATGTGGCATTAAAACCAGTCACTTCCGGTTTGGTGGCCATCTTGTTTCCGGTATAACCGAAGCCAATCGTCACTTCCTGTTTGGCGGCCATCTTGCTTCCGGTATGACTGAAGCAAGAATTTGCCAGGCTTTAGGACCCAGGGGGTTTAGGGAATAGCTACTCCATCTTGGTGAGGGTATCTGCAAAAGGCAGCCATGTTAATGAAAATGGTGTAATTGGTTAATTTAATTGTATGATTTGTTAATTGTTTTGGCAGTTGGCATGATAATCGTAAATTAGAGCCACCTGCCCAGGCTTGTTACTGTGGGGCATATAAGCCTCACAGTTTGTTAATTCAGAGCTGCTGAGTCGGAGGAAGGAGAAAGCTGTGTGCTCTGCTGCCAAACAGTCATGTAAAGTAAGTACTGTGTGTTGTAGTTTTGAATCAGTAAGCAGCTTAGCTGCCCGATGGTCAGTCAGGGATGGTACTCTGTTTAGTTAGTACTCCTTTGAGGAGTTAGCCTTTTGGTTGGTTTTTATGAATAAATATACAGGCCCTGTCCTGTTTATATTACATCTGTGGTCCAGTAAATGTTTCTTTTACACACTTAAATCTCAGTTGATCTTTAGTTCTAATTTTTCTTTAATGTAACCGGCAGTGCAACCCGTCCCCTGGCAAGTAGTAAAATCTCTTAGGAAGTAATGGACGTAGACAATGAACACCTTGACAAACTGCAACCCAGTTCATGAAGAGCCCATGGAATAAAGCGCAATCATTTTTTACAGTTAAACAACTTAGGAGTACATCTTCTATTTGCAAATTGTTAACTTCCTAACATGTTGTCAGCCCCGTTAAATGAATGTCAAAAGTTGTTGAAATATAAGAACTGTTGAGATGGTCTTATGTGCTTTCACTTTGCAACCTTTTTACAGAAAATGTACATTAAAAATAAGTTGTAGAATCTCTATAAACCTACAGCATTACTGTGACAGAGATCGAATGAGTCTTAGTGTTAGATCTCCCTCTCGACCTGTGAGAGCACGGTATACGAGGAACAGAGTACCCTTAATGAAATGGCACGACAATTTATTCCGTAGGGTAGATGGAAGTCGGTCAGTTCGGAAGGGGGCGGAGCCATGGCACCCGAGCTCAGTGACCCAGACGGTAAGCGGCGTGGCATCCGAGGACTGGAGGAGCGGATGCGCTCGTTAACCTCGGGGTCATGGGCGAGGGTATAAATAGGGGGCATGGCTTGAGTGATCTGTTCCTTTGCATATGGTTAAAACATATAACCGAGAAGGAGCCCGAAACGTGAACGCGACCGTGAGTGTTTTGTGTCTGTGTCCTAACACTGTGTGTCTTGTGTGTTATTGTCTCACTAAGATCACTGACCACGCCCCACTCAAGTGGTTAAGCACAATGAAGGACAGCAATGCCCGGATAACTCGGTGGTATCTGGCATTGCAGCCCTTCATGTACCATATGGTACACCGTGCAGGGAAAGACCACCAAAATGCGGATTATTTTTCCCGGGAGGGGGGAGTAATGGGAAAGGTAGGGTTAGCCGAGTGTTCCTTCGGCTCCACTCTGAGCGGTGGGATATGTGACAGAGATCGAATGAGTCTTAGTGTTAGATCTCCCTCTCGACCTGTGACAGCACGGTATACGAGGAACAGAGTACCCTTAATGAAATGGCACGACAATTTATTCCGTAGGGTAGATGGAAGTCGGTCAGTTCGGAAGGGGGCGGAGCCATGGCACCCGAGCTCAGTGACCCAGACGGTAAGCGGCGTGGCATCCGAGGACTGGAGGAGCGGATGCGCTCGTTAACCTCGGGGTCATGGGCGAGGGTATAAATAGGGGGCATGGCTTGAGTGATCTGTTCCTTTGCATATGGTTAAAACATATAACCGAGAAGGAGCCCGAAACGTGAACGCGACCGTGAGTGTTTTGTGTCTGTGTCCTAACACTGTGTGTCTTGTGTGTTATTGTCTCACTAAGATTACTGAGCACGATCCGGAGCTGCAGCCGCAGGCCAGCGAAAACCCGGACTTCACCACTCACCTGTCTCACTTTCGGAACTGTCTCTGTGTTTGCACCTTTTAACACTTGTATCACGCACTGTCTTTGTGTACGTGTTTAGTGTGGGTGTCGGAACGGGACTTTGGGGTTGCGGGTCAAACCCGTAGGATTATAATTAGAAGTGATACACGCCGCTGTATCACTTCCAGCACCATTATTATTTACAGGTTTTGCCTTGAGGCTCTGGACATTTATTGAATTAAATAAACACCCTTGCACCTGTACCAACGTCTGTCCGTGTGATTATTCTACACTGCACTCACCTGCACGTCATTACCACTTTGCCACAATTACATTGTATACAATAGTACTGCAGCATGCCAATTTTAATGTACATCATAACTACTGTTTTTCCCCATTTTTGAACAATACTTTTAACAATCGTGTAATTTCAAGACTTGCAACATAGTGAACTGGTTCAGGTAAAAGCCCACTTTCTTCTCACTTGAATATTTACTGCGTACACCAAACTAAATCTGTTTGGGTGGATGCAAATAAATAATCATCTGAGGGTGGACTGCACCAAAGCCTCCCAAAATTCTTCATTAAATTCAGTTGGAGGATATCATTTGAATCGTCACTGGACTATACAGAGTATATGACTGTGGTGATGCGTGGTTTGTTGTCTTTACTGATAATTAGTGCATCCTACACAATGTGAGAATAGAGCACTGTATTGGATTTAAAAAAACCTGAAGCTTCATTTTATATTAGTCACTGGTAATGTTTTGTTGGCTTGTAATAAATGACAGTCCTCCAGGCAGTAGAAAATGCAATTGTAAATGTTAGGTCTTCCAATAAAAAAAACGAAATCTAGGATTAACAACAATGGGTGCAATTTCCCTCTTTATTAACGCAAGTTTTGTGCAGTAAAGGTTCGCAATTGAGTTTCTTTCTTTTGTAGGTTACTACTCTTTATGGGGTACCATAAATGGGTTACTCTTGCTTCTTTTTGGACTGAAAATTGGACCACAGCAACAGGTGTAAAACAATTGAAAACCCCCTATAATTCATTCAAAAGTGCAAAACACTTTTTCATTAGTATGCTCTTGCATCATGTATAAAACACGGGGTCCATGCTGCTTGATATCTGGAATTTATGTGCAAATAAAATGAATGGAATGCACTGTGAAATATAGCAGTATTTTACTGCTCTGCTAGTTTTAGACTTGATTAGAAGTGAATTCCGAATTACCTTCAGGAATAAAAGGTATATAACACAGGTCCAGCCATTATACATTCCCTATTACAATTTCATATTGCATATATTTCTGCATAAAAGTGCAGCAACAAAGATAGCTCTTTTAGAGGCAAAATCGCCTCAAACAACCTGACAGGTGAAAATGTAATAGTGAGAATAGGCAAATTCAGGAAAAGCAAACAATTACGTTTCGGCCACGAAAAAAAAATAGAAATAGTTAAAATGATTTTCTGCATAAGAGTCTGAGGTACTAGTTCCTCAATTATGTAACATTAATATTTCATACAAGCAGTGCAGATGATAAACGCCATTATCTCAAATTAGAAGCTAAACTATCTGTGCAATCCTATCTCTTATAAAAGAAAGGATTCCTGACATAATAACCTGTTCGGCTGAGATAAATGAACACATTAATGCTCTTGACTGCTTCTTGATGGACTACAAATGGACACAGTATAGGACAATATTTGAACAGTAATGATGTGTGCTTTCTTTTCAAGTGTAAGCTGATTGCATGTGCCCCAAAACACCACAGAATAAATGGCTAAGAGGGTCATGCATCTTAATGGCTTCTAAATCAGAGAAAAAAACTGAAACGTGTAGGCTCTGACTGGTATGTGAATGGAAGGTATAAATATTAATAGGCTTGGCTAGGGCACAGCAGACAAGCTGTCTCAAACATCACAGTAGGAAGACTGAAGCTGCAATCTATACAGAAGACAGGAGACTCCCACCTGGAAATGAACTGTCAGCATGTGTGTAAATACATTTTCCTTCAAACTAATATTTAACTCACCGGGCCGCCTGGGAACATTGGGACATTATGTATCAGTATTTAACCTTAATCCCTTTTTAATATTGTGAACATGCATGATGTTCATGTTGATGCAAATGCTGACTGAAAGCCCTGTCCATAACCTTTAATATTGTTTTACCACTGGGCAAGATCCCTTTAAAATCCTTAATGACCATCATTTATCACAAATATAGGGTGCACTGCCTAAATTATTCACTGCCTTTAAAAGGGCGAAACAACAACAACAACAACAAATGTAGCTTCATTTTCCCATGTGTGTAAATTGGTTTTAAGGACTACTTGGGACATTTATAATGACATCTTCTTGGAAGCCATTGTTGGATGCCTGTAGCACAACTCAGAAAGCCAGTTATAAAAGGTATGAATGGTCACTGCAGTACACCATTAGGGTTTCAAAGGATATAAAATGACTACTTTAAGGGCTTTTTGAAAAAGGAAGATATCTGCTTAGATCAAATAGCTATGCTAAGCTGTCTATTATAGAAAATGAATGTGGCTCCTGTAGTGCGGAAAGCTGCAGTAGTATAGATGTAGAAGTTAGGTGGGAGAGGACAAGTTGTTGAATTTTAAAAGGGTGGATTCACAAATTCATCTGTATGTTATTTTGGGAGCTTAATATACACTTCTCCAAACAAGGGTTATTCAAATGTATAATTAAGCATGTGCATACAGGTACAGTGCACACAATCAACATGCACATTTTTTTATCAATTCAAGGGCTTGTATTAGTGTCTGCGGTTATCAATCACCATATTGACGTATGAAGGATGGACAATTCAGAGCCCCTTTACCAGCATAGACTGTAATATTTATTTATTAATCTATTTAGCATATTACCATTACTTGCATTAAAATCATCGTAGAGGATTTGGGTATTTAAAATGTGTAAAATGATCATCTTTGAATATGAATTGTCTGTGTAGTGTACTGTGTACTTATAACATTATATGGTGTGTTGGAATGCTAAGGTTTCCTAACACCGGCTTACAATGACATGCAATGCAAGAAAAACTTTATTTATTTATTTTTATCAGAAAGAAACTTTAAGAGATTTCAACAGGATGAAAACAATATATATTTAGAAGTCATTTATATTGACACTTGAATAGAGAAATTCTAGATAAATAAGATATACAAAACAGTAGATGAGAAGAAATGATAAATGCTAAAAGGCCTAACTCCAAGGTATATGGAACGCTATTTATATGTAAAACGTACTAACCTGTTGCTCTGGAAATCTTGCATAAGATATATAGCTATCAAAAGGAAGGATTAAACATGAACTTGCCTGCAGTAAAATTCAAGGATAGGTGACAGAGGGCTGTATTCATGTGTCTGCTCACTGAAAATTATGAAGGCTCTGCTGATAAAGTCATGACGGCACAAGGACACATGAAACAAAATGCTCAGAAGTAATGTCGCTGCAAACATTTCTATCAGTCAAATGTTGATGGTGTGGACTAGTGACAATTTGTCATCTAAATATAATATAATCTATGATTATTTCTCAATAATGCACTGTGAAACTGCAGTTTGCTCTTCAGCTCTGGTATTAGTAACGCTGTAAAGCCCTCAGAAAAGCATGCCATTTGAATTCTAGTTTGTATGGAATGTCTTATATATGTTAATAAGAAGCATAAACCAACTTTCAAGACTGTAATGCCATTACCTCCTGTATGATGTAAATGGAGCACTTTGTAGTCAGCATGCAATTTTATTGTAGCCCAAATTCTCTCTTGCCCGTGTTTTCTTTCTGACAAAAATAGGGAAATATATCATTTTGATTTAAAAGCAACTAGAATGGAATCATTTAGTAACAGATGGGATTTTTATGAGCTGTTTGTTGCCATAAACCAGTCTTGTTACGGGACAATCATTTTCTGCTCAATTACCCTAAGATAGCTCTATTTAGGGTCTCACTCAGCTGTGAAATGACACTAGAACTTCTTGAAAGAATATTCATGGGCTTTTTTCTATAATAAAAGATCCAAAAATGACATAAGGAAATCAGAGCACTATACATAATGTAGTCCCTACCTAATCAGTTTTATTTATGCAGTTTTTATGTGAACAGACTTGTACCCCCCTCCCCCCATCCCATTTTACAAAAGATAATGTACCTACAGGACCATGTTATAAGATAAAATTGCTTTCCTAGAATTTACCTCTGAAAACTAGAAAAGGCAGTAGGAAGAGAAAAAATATTTTGAGGGGATTAGTGGTAAACTAGTAATTTACACGTTCATTCACAGAATTATAATTTACTACTGGAATGAGGTTGTTAGTTAGTTGATATTGTTGTTAATAAAGCCATTCATTGAAATTATTTTGCCTTATCTGTAGAATGCTCATTACACTGATAACAAACACTACTGATCAATAAACCCAGTGAAATTGCAAACTGATTTAACCCTCTTATTAAGTTCAATTGAAATTGCCTTCTTTTAAAGGGGCAGTGTTGCCAAAAGTGTATATGTGCTTTCCAGGTTATGCTGACTTGCATGAAATAAGGGTAGTAGCATCCCAGCAGGCATAGTTACAGATTGGCCTCAAAGAATGTACTTACTTTTGAGAAGCCAAACATTAAGATTATCTAAAAACAATATGGAATGAATACTTTACCTACAAGCTATATTAAAAAAATTAAAAAATGCCACTAATCTTTTATTAGTTTTAGCTGCGGTGGGAGCCCTGTGTGGCGTGTTGTTATAGCAACTGTGGCGGAGTGTCCCGCCCCTATTTATTATTATTTGTATTTTTGTTTGCGGCGCGGGTAAAAGTGCCGCGTCTTTTATTATTATTTAAAAACCCCGTGAGGATGCATGGCTGATCAGCTACTGATTATTTAAATAGCTGACAGTCATGCATCCTTACCAAATGCATGCAGACTCTGGCCGGGGGATAATAAGATAATTACCAACTAGTTAAATCCCTCGGCCAGAGTATACACGCGTTTGGTAAGGATGCATGACTGTCAGCTATTTAAATAATCAGTAGCTGATCAGCCATGCATCCTCACGGGGTTTTTAAATAATAATAAAAGACGCGGCGCTTTTACCCGCGCCGCAAACAAAAATACAAATAATAATAAATAGGGGCGGGACACTCCGCCACAGCAACCCATGCATCATACTGGTAATGAATGAAGGAAACCTTACATTGACTCCAATCCAGCCACTGTGTCTCTTTTCAGCTTTTGAAAACCCCAAGCTTAAAATACTTAGAACTAAATTATATGAAATTGTTATTCTGCAACTTTTTCAATAAGCAACCACTGTTATAGGTGTTTTATTTTTTTTTACAACTCCACGCTACCTAGGAAAGACTTAACCTCTAGAGCAGGGGTGCACAATTCCGGTCCTGGAGGGCCGGATCCCTCCTGGCTTTTGTTCCAACTGTGTTCTAAATTACTTAATTAGACCAATAATTGGTAATAATTGGTCCAATTAAGTAATTTAGGGCAAGGTTGGAACAAAAGCCAGGAGGGACACTGGCCCTCCAGGACCGGAATTGTGCACCCCTGCTCTAGAGGGTAAAGAAGCAGTTTCCATGCCCATTGCTTTCATGTCCTTTGTAAAAGGAGGGGGGTGATACAATGCTAACCATGAGTTCAATTTTGCAATGTAGATCCCCATCCACTGGGAAACTTACTGAGGCCATAGGCTCTTATTTTACAAAAGTCGCAAACAACTGTCAGATGGAAATGACTTTTGATCACCATTGACATGATCTCAAATCAAAACAATGCTCTGGAGGTGAAAGGTTTTTGGATCCAATTATCAGCCTGTTGAGTTTTGCGGCTCTTACATAGCTGAAATATATAATGTCAAGAGATAAGCACTTCCCCAGAGGACTGAACTCCTGGGTAATTCCAATGCAGCTGAGGTCACACATACTGTATCTAGTTTATTATTCAGTTTGAATTTAAAAAATACTGCCAGCACAGTGTTGATATATCCAGTTATCTGGAATCCACAAAATCACCCCATACATGGCTCTCATTGCAAATTTTGGTCTACGGGTGAAAGTGGGGGAGGTGAAGCCAAGAGACCTTTTTTATGACCTTACACATCACAGATTATAAATCAACTGTGCAACACTTTCCTCAACATTTACTCAGGAGCATTCACCAGGGAAAAATGAAATCTCTTTTAAGGATTGCATTGTATCCAGATCCTGCAGCAAAGCTGTTTTTTACACTGCTCTGTATAAAAGAGAAATTCTGGTGATTAAGTTAGCTTGTGATTAAAAATAGCGTAGTGTTGGTTATAAGATGCACTCAAAATGCAATTCAAGTAGGGGAGTATGAAACGTTCTTATAACATGTAGTCGTATACTGTTTCATACATGCTAACTTTCTGAGAATTAAGTATTGTTAAATACTGAAAACTTAACTTGGCATAGACAAGTGTTACATTAAAGTTTGGAGGGGCCCACAATAAAGTCCTGCACCGGGGCCCATTTTTCTCTTCCTCCACCACTGGATTAGGCCCAGTTTTCCATTTGGTTGGCGTGCTAATAATTATTTGAACTTGTGGTAATATAATCTCAATTATGATATTACATAGTGTCCACAGTAAACTAAGAATGTGTTTCCAATTTTCCTGTGAGTGACCTGGGACAGGTTTCATACAAAGCATTTTATCTGTGAAGATACAAAACAACCATCCATTGTGATAAGTGCTTCAGCAGGTACTGCTAATTAAATACATCATTAAAGTTTAACTATTAATTAATTAAACCTCTTGCAAATCGGTTCTGAATCTGATTTTCTATTTTGTTAACCGTGCCATATATTAACATATTACTTTTTTTTTTAAATTGTTATTATTATTCTAATGCTGTGTCAGAATAAATGTATAAATTTAGAAACAGGAAAAATAGATTTTATCTTACAGGGCAATTTATCATTACTTTGTTAGTCTCAAGCCCCATTTGCCAATTAATCAAACTGTTGGGATGCAATGGAGTAATACATTATCTATGTGTCTTACTAAATAGTTCAGGAGAGTAGCTGGGGTAGCCCACCAATGACTGTGTGTGTTTGTCGGGGTTATGAAACCAATTACAATGAAAATATTGCCCTATCAATTTAAGCAAGGTTACATATCTTCATCCTTACTTCAAAGACTCCAACACAATTAAAATCTCCTGACTGCCTGCCATCTGTAACGCATGATTACGTCACCATTATGCAAACTGCATAAGAGCAGACGCAGCATTATTTTCTCAATTATTGTACCACTATTTTTCACCACCCCAGGCGAACTGAAGGTCAGTGGGATCCTCCGATACCACTGCCAAGCCTATTGTCTCTTTACACCCAGGAGATCAACATCAGATAGCAATGAACTACCGGACCCTGGAGAACAAAGAGCAGCGCCCTACAGGTGTCCCTTTGAGCTCACTTGAGCGGTATCTGACTGCACAGCCAGGGCACGAACCTGCGCTATCCTCTGAATGACCCTGCCCACCACCTGGTCATGTTTTCACCTGTTAGCCACTTAGGGACCCTAATGATACAATTTTTAGACAAAGAAATTTAGAAAAGTGAGAAAATAAGGATTCATTTTCAAAAGTTGGTTTACTGTTACTGGTATAACTTGATCATTTTATTTTTTCAATCAGTGAACCCCTTCTGTAATATATAAAGTTCAGAATGACCAGAATTGTGCATATATGGAAATTACATTGGTATTAAATCTCCTTTCAGTTTTTTGTTCAGTTAAATCCCTGTTTAAATAGACACTTCTGCCTTCTGAAAAGGTATACACTATATACAAAGAGCAACTTTAAAATTTACAAAGGAGATACAATTAAGGAACAACATTTTTTTCTTTTTTTGTGTGCTTTCAACCACCCATGTTAAAAGGAGCATTGACTGCTTTGAAGTGTTTATACGTGGTAAGTTATGGTATGAATGTCAACATTATCTAAGATATATAACAAATGCCTTGTTTAACGAAACATTTTAATGGATCAGCTGAATATGAAATATACTAGCTTTTGAGTTGGGTCGCTTGTTCATGTGAGACGTGGTAACCGCTACACTTGTTTATTGCATTGAAGTTGAGATGGTTATCCAATGAGGGATATCCTTATACAAGTGTACCACACTACATTCACAAAGTAATCTTTTAGTTTTCCCATGGTTATACAAAGCATTTACCAAAGTTCACCATGGTTTACCATTCTTTACCATTCCTCTATGGGTTTTAGAATGCTTTCACTATGCTTTATTACACTTTCCTATGCATTTACCAGGGGTATTATTGGGGATACTGTATAACAAATACCCCTCCATGTATTTGCTGCATTTATCAGATCTACCCCTTTAAAACAAGCTTTGTTGTGTGTCTCTATGGCTTTTGGACCTATATATCCAATTATATTTTAAATAAATAATGTTGAAGGTGGTTTTCAATAGCTATAAGAATAAATGTATGGCCAAAATCCTGTTACTTTCACGAACAGAAGGGACATTTGAAATTACTATCTAATTTAATGACGATCAATTGGGAATGAGTTTTTTATGAAAGGAAACAGTTAAAATTCTAATTCAAAACAAGTAACAAATAACAAGACAGCTGAATCCTAAATAAAGCTTCTGGGCACTAAGACATTGATAAATCAGACCCAAGGTGTTAATGCCGGAGGAACACTGGAGTGTTTTTGAAATTAAACTTGTTTAACTTTTCAAATCCCTGAATGTACTCTGAGATATATATCAAGCTTGTAAAAAGTGTCAAAATCAACACCCCAGAGTTTCATCTAAAATTCTCTTTCTGAATTTTGAAGGCCTACTTCCAAGCAGGCCATGCCACATGATAAGAGCAATGCCTTTGTAAAAAGTTCCCCTTGGGAAACTTCAGTGTTATACAGCTACTACTTTTCAGGTTCAAGTCTCAAATAATCATAAAAAAAAAAAAGAAAAAGAAAAAAAAAAGAAAAGAGATGTGGATATGTACTGTATAGTATTCATAGTTGATGTGCGGCTGTCTTGAAGGGCAAATGTGTTTCCTCACTTGAAAATCAACCGCATACAGCAATAACAAAAAAATAAAGAAAAGAAAATCCAGGGAAAAGCATCCCGACTTGTATATAAAATTGTGTCTAGTCAGTTAGCATTTTAGTGACCTGGATGATAAACCTAACCAAATGGAAGCTAGTGTCTTATTGGCTGATAAGGAATGGACCAGTTTTCTACTACTGTTGGAGCCAAGCACTGAAACAGTGGTACTAATAGAAGTTACTATGTTGTTTGTAAGGTTTCTGTTATGGTATAAGAGATTGAATCAAAACAAACATGTATTTTCTTTTTTAACCAAGACATTTGGTACTACATCGGGTTAAATTTGCAATTTGCGATTTCTGTTTTAAGTTCCACAAGGGTGTAAATATTTCCTCTCAAACTTTCCTCCATTTTTTTTATAATCTTGTTTTAAATCTCGCAATCGTGTTACAATCCTGTAGGGATTTGCTGGGGTGATTTTAAAGTATTCAGAACAAATCAATGCGAGATACAAATCAGGAAGGAGGGACATTGCCCAACACTGGAAAATATAAGGTTATGGACACTGCTGTAATTTGGTATAAGTTTGAAAATCACCTACAATGATCACCTGCCACATGTAGCACACATTTGTGTAAATATAACTGATTTATTTCTTAACCAAATGGCATCCTTGACCTTAATGACAGCTACGCCTCATTATTGCAAGTCAGTTTCAGTCACGATAAGCAAGATAGCAGATCTGTTGCAAATAGAATATTTATAAAACAGAGAACTATCGCGGGCAGCATTGAGAACACACTGCAAGACTTTTAAACCAGTGGGGCTGCGCCTCACACCAGGTAAGCTCCTTTAAGAATAATGTTTGTTTAAATGTAATCTGATAATCAGAAAAAGGTGCTTGCACAAAGTATTCACTGTAATGAATGATAAGAATAGATATTTTTCATGTTCTTGTCGGTGGATCAACTGGACACACCATTTGAATTTCTGTTCATATCCCCTTTACTTTGTGGTTGCTTCAGTCCATTTAAGCTTGCAGACAGTTTCCTTGTTTTATGAAATGATATGGATCTTGAAATACAAGAACATTAAGAGTAAAGGCTGGATGAATCATTCAGATTTATGTATTTATTGTAGATAAGTTTTATTACCCAGGCATCCCAGTAAATAAATATATAAAGATCTATGGGGAAATTAACTTTTTTTTTCTTGTATCTATAAATGTTTTTATTGCCCCATAGGAAGTGTTACATTTGTATCTTTGTTCTCTCCCAGAGAGCTGTGTCACTCTGACTAATTTTCTATAACTGTGCAATTTATTGGCATCTGACGTTACATAAAGTCAATAATTTTTACGAGTAGTCTACTTCTTCCTATATCTTAAACTTTTAGAATAGAACTCTCTAAGTGTTTCAGGTAATCTTATATCCAGTGCTTTTTTACAGTTTCAAAAGTTTACTGATTTTTCTGTTAGACTTCCAGCAGTGTTGGAAGGAAGATTCACTTTGAAATATAAACTGCAGATTAACATGTTAAGTAACCTGGGCACCCCCCACTGGGTGGTCTCCATGCATCAGGCAGTAGCTAGACATGCTTGTGTCCCTCCTGTGGTTCAGTTCTCCCCTCATCACGAGGCCAGAGATATACAGCAATATACCCATGGGGCTGCCTTGTTCATTCTGCAATAATGATGGTGCAATCTGTGGTGTTGGAAATTGCCTTGTGTCCCGCATATGTTCCACATTGTTGCTGTAAATGGTAGCCATTCATTTATTGCTCTTGGCATGCAGTATTCTTTATAATACATCAGTGTTTTGATTATTATTCTATCCAAAATGTTAATTCTTTTGTATCTTTAATTATGAACTGTCCTTTTAGGATCAATAGCTTAGAATGGTCTCTTGTTAAAAAAAAGTTTTAAATTTTTTTTGGTGTACATATTTATATTTGAAAGGAGGTATAATTGCAGTGTACAACAATGAAAAAATGAAGTGTTTTGGGGTGTACATTAAAAATAATTTTTCAGGATGTTTCTGACAAAAGCCCTTTTTCAGCTGAAGAAAACCTACACAAGTAAGTATATCGTTTCACTTGGTAAACTGCATGTAAAATGATACAGTAGCATTAAAAAGAAACTTGGTTATAAAAGTAAACATTTTGAAACCTGACTTTGACTGCCTTTTTAATACTACTACATGTTAAACAAGTGATATGAAACAGAACTAACTATAAAAGCAGCACTAGTTACTTGCAAACAATTAGCCTTGACGCATAAGAAAAAAATGTGGGATTGCTTCCCAAGTGTAATTGGTAATAGAAACTGATAACTTAGTGAGGTAGAGAGTATCACTGTCTTAATAATTTGAAGATATTCATAATTATATCATGCATCCTTCTGCTGCAGCAGTGTACGCTTCTAATTACCTGTAGCTTGGGGCGAAGCAAATATTTGATGCCCAGCTAGAGAATCAGTTTTAGAGCTCACAATCAGCTCCACGTTGATTCTGCTTTTTTTCTGTCGCTAAAAAGACTGTAATGCAGTAACAACAAAGGCAAGGTCAGGACTGTCTTCGTCTGTTAGTGGCTTCACGCTGGCAATACACAGTATGGGATAATCTGTTGTGTTCTGTAACACCTAGCTAATGAACCCCCTGGGGATGTTGGGCCTTCTGAGGTTAATAAACAGGAAATTGCCATTAGGAAATCCAATACAGCAGTATCAGAAAAGTTGCGCAAGAACTGTTTACTCAGAACTTTATTAAGTAATTAACACAGAGTACTGTAATTAAATTTCTACAAAACAGAATATACTTCATAGATTGGCTTGTGAAGCAATTACTGTGTTGCTTTGCAGGGCTCTATCCAATCAGTATACTAACACCTTTTCTGTCCAGTCTAAGCTTGTTATATTATGCAACAGATAATAAACTAATTAAAAGTTTCTCACATAAGTGTTACGTAATTTGAACTGAAGAGCAATTTAGGGACATTGCATTATATTTCTGCTAAAGCTCCTTAGCATGGGTATAAAATACTAGCGTTATCCTAACTAATGTATTCTTGTTGTTTAGATTTTATTTTGTATCATATTCTGTTTCAGTCAACACATCCTGGTAACCTTTTAAATGCGAGCACCTCTGTGTAAAGATAACCCATACCAGATACCCTTTAGTATGGAAAGTGTACCAATATGCAATACGTCGGTATGCAATGCATCTGATTATACATTAATGTGACTTTTTCGCACAAGGTGTGGTTCACTTGGGGTGGATCCCTCTTAGTATTATGTGCTAAATACCCCATCCAGTTATTATGCATGGGTATTAAATGGAAACCACCAGCACAACAGAAATGGATTTTTAAGCGCGGTTGCGCTAATTTTTTAATCAACACACAAATAAACAAAACACAAAACAAAACCTAACTCCGTTTTGGAGCACTTACTACACAGGTTAATCCCCAACTAACTTTCAGGACGACTAAGCCGTTTACCTGACACCACAAACAAAACAAACCACGCAGGTCTCCAGCACTTACTTTTATATGACTGCTCGGAAGCAGAGCACCTCTCTTCTGATTCCTTCTACTCAGCAGCCTTGAGCAGACTGACTGCTCCCCTTAAATACCCTGCACCTGGTCCCAATTTAACAATAGCTACCAGGTGCAGTGGATAATAATTAATAATAAAATAATTTAATTAAACAATAAAACAATTAAACAAAACAAAAGTTGCATTTTTTCCATTTACCCCCTCCCTGCTGTCTCACTCAACCTGCTGCCTTACACATCCCCCCCCCCTTGTCTTTTCAAGACACAGGCCACTCGACGGCCACCTCCTCCCCTAAAACACAACCACCCACCCTCGAGTCCATAAATGTCCTTTTTCGCCCTTTACCTTGAGCGGACTTGAGGGTGGATTGGTCTACGCCCCGGCCCAGCCAGGTAAGGACCGTGCCCCGGCGACAAGGGAACCCAACGATTTTCGCCTCCCCTCTGGGCGCCGGAAGCGGCGGCTCCTCCCCTCTGGGCTCCGGAAGCGGCGGCTCCTCCCCCTCTGGCTCGGGAGACTGCGGAGCTACGCTAGCCTGCTCCCATTTCTGGAGCAACAGCTCCAACTCGGTTGGCTCCCACTCCTGAGTCTTCGGCGGTGCCAACCCCATCTCCATCGCCCATCTCTCCATTCTTGCAGACTGCTCTATTTGTGCAGCAGTATTGCGGTTGATTCACTTGATCAACTCCTTGATGCTCTCCATTTCTAGGGTCGTAGGGTCGCCCACACACTCTGACACCATATGTGAAAGATCCGTAGCTCACATGGGTTCGTGCCCCTTTAAAAATACGAACCAGCATATATATATGTTGTGAGTGGAGTAACTGAATAATGCTTTTTACCAGGTGAGCCAATCTGGGACCCCAACATTTTTCTGGAGCTGTGTTGTATCCATCTAGCATGTGTTAAAAGTGAATATTTTGAGTAAAAGATATTTTGAGTAAAAACAGGGAGGAATACAAAGTTATTGTTTTGTTTATTGTATATTTTTTTAAAGGGTTTTTTTTCATTTAATTTATAACCCAATCGTAAAAACAACAGAAAGAAAAGAAAACAGGCAGGCATCTGACAAGATTATTAATATCTTTTTTTAGTGCATTTTTTTTTAAATGCCACTACCACACAGTTCTTTATTCTGCTTTTGTGTCAATTATGCAATGATACAGCGTCACACGTCTGCCGTTATTGCTTTATTATCATACCATGCAGTTGCTGTTCATTAGCACTTTATTTGTCTATTCAGCATTCAGAGTGTGCCTTTTCATTTTTCATTAATATCAATGATATGGAAGTGTGTTTTTGTTTTTTTGCCTTATAATATTCTCTTGAAATTGTAATTCACAATCCCTTCTTTATGTATTTATGTATGTATATTTATTTATAAGAAGGTGTTTGTGCATTTTGAATACTGAAATAAAAAAAGGGATGAAAAACAGAATTAATGAATGTGCTGACTCTTTAATCAGTTTGAAACCCTACTTGTTCAGGCCAACTTTGATGAAATATGACATTGCTCTCAGCTAAACACATCATCGGGATGACACTGAATGTCACTTCGGAGCTTAAACTTGACATCCACAAAATTATGTTTTCATCAAACAGAAATATCAAGCCCCCTGTGCGGATTCACTTGGGTCAACATTTTGCAAATTACTGGATTTAGCATTTGAACCAAAAAGCTAGATGAATAAAACTCTGCATTGATGTCTGATAGCCTCCAGCACATCATAATTCCTGTGCCAAGGAGGAGGTGTCATAGAATAATAAATTCCCCTTGTTTTTTTGCATGCTAAGTAACACATTTCATTACACTTTGAAACTCTGGGATTTCTCAATCTTTGAATACATCACACACCTTGCTGTTTAAATTTACCTGCATAATCTCTGCATTTGACAAAGTGATTATCTTTGTGTCTACTGTGGGCCCTGAGATGCATAGGGAATGTCACATGACAAGTCCTGAGCACTTTAATACCTTCCTGTGACGGAAATAGAATGGTTTTTGGTGGTAAATCTCCCTCCCGACCTGTGAGGGCGCTAAGTAACGGGAACAGAGTTCCCTGGACTGTTTGGCCTGACACTTCATTCATCTAGAAAGGGGGCGGAACTTCAGCACACTAACTCATCGACCTGGAAGGGAAATGATGTGGTGATTTGGAGGAGGGGTCATGTGTGATGGTACAAGTAGGGGATGAAGTGATGTAATCTGTTCTTTCAGTTATGGTTACGGAATGACCCAGAAGGACCAGTGTTATGGAATATATTGTGAGTGTTTGTTTTGTCTTGTCTGAAAATACTGTTTGTTATTGTTTAGACGGCTAACACGATCCGGAGCTGTCGCCAAAGGCCAGCACAAATACCAGACAACATCACTGCACTTTGTTTCATTAAGGACTGTATATTCACTACGAGCACTGGAGCACTCACTGTGGTCTTGTGTTTGTGTTTGTGTTCGTGTTATGTGTGGGTGAATAAGAACGGGACTGTTTATTATTTGGGAACCAACCGTGGATTTAAACAGAGCAATACACGCCGCTCTACTGCCTGTTAACATTGTTTATTATTTACTGTTGTTACGCCATCAGGCAATTGGATTACAAACCATTAAACAACATTGCACCTGGTTTATAATCGTCAGTCTTTTTATTGATCACCTGCACCTGCACACTGCTAACCACTTTGCCACACTTCCATAGGAAGCTGATAAGCTTCCAGGAAACAGAATACTGTTGCTAATACCTCCTGAAGACTGAAGTCTTTAGGCAGCCTCCGAGGTGAATGTTCTTATTTGCTTTTGATATTATCTCCAGGCAGTAGCCATTGCTGCTGCATTGAAAAAAGAAAGTAGCAAACAAATGAACAGAAAAGCTTTTTTTCATGGTTTTCACTTGCAACTGTAACTAGCCCTGGATTTATCTTGTCGATTGTTATAATTTTGTCATCTTTTATTATTTGTTTCTGTTATAACCATACATTGAATATGCAGGCTTTGACACAAACCCAGCAACAAAGCACTGCATTTTAGTGAGTAGTACTATTCTAACCAGATAGCTTCTTTCCTTCAGACAAATCCCAAGTGGAGCTACAGATTCATTAGGAATTTAAAAGCTTTTTGTTTTCAAATATTTTTGAAATGTACTATTTTTGAAACTCTAGGAACTGTTTCTAATCCTTTTAGTTGATCAAATTAGTCAATGTATATAACTTTCTAGTGATGCTGTGGTTATGTGAGAACCGGAATATTGCAGTTGTATAAATATTATAGATACTCCATTTATAAACACTCATGACTAGGGTCCTGCATTTTATACAGCCTGTTTTTTTCAATTGTAATTCAACTGCAATCCCCTAGATGTCCCTGCAGCCACTCCAGTTATAGTAATCAAATTCACAATTAAGAAATCAACACATTACACTTTGACTAATTACAAAAATAAAAGCTAATTATGATGAGTATAAATGGTAATTGAATAAATTGATGCGTTAAAAGAAAAATAGAGAGACTTAAACATGAAGTCAAAGAAATCGCAATCCAAAAAGCATTTCATTGAGCGAACGCACGCAACAATATCCACCTGGTGTTCTGTACACCGATGGGTATAATTTATTTTGCACAACTTGCAATTTATCTTTGGCCCACACTCAAAAGTCACGACATTTATCATCAGAAAAACAGAAAACGAAAGGCTGAGATTGACAGCTATGAGACGACATCCTCCAGTAAAAAAAACGTAAGGGGAACGAAAATTCTGAACGCCGACGAGATGATATTTTCGATTTGACAGAGGCATTTGTTTGTACTAATATTCCCCTGGAAAAAATTGATAATCCCAAACTATGTGCATTTCTGAACAAACATGTAATAAATGCTGGAGCAATTCCTACAGCAGGTCAACTGAGAAGGGAATATCTACCCCAAATTGCTGAGTTGCACAAGATGAAAATTGTACAACTGGTAAAGATGTCTGACAGTGTGTCTATAGTTACTGACAAGTCTACAAATGCAAAAGATCAGCAAGTTTTGCACATTTTGTTTGTTCTCCAAGGACTATCGAGTACCTTCGAACTGAAAGTAATATTAATCTGCACTCTGTGAATTACCCATTGGTGGCTGTGACACAAATACAGTGAGTTCTGTTGATAAATCTTCCTCCCGACCTGTGAGGGAGCTAAAGAACGGGAGAAGTATCTGGAAGGGCTGGCCTGACAGTTCGTTTCCGGGACCGGGAAGTGGGTCAGCCTGGAAGGAAGCGAGACTCTGTTGTAAGACTGTATTGATTTGACAGGTAAACGAGGGGCAGCTGCAAGTAATAAGGCAGCTGCAACCGTTTACCTAGATATCATGCGGGATTACATATAGGGGCCAGGGTAACGCTGTTCTTTTCCTTCGTTTGGGTTAAGCGTTTGGAGAGAGAAGGATCGAGAGAGGAGCTCTCATTGTTAAAAATAATAAGAAAGAGAATTACGTGTTGTGTTGTGTTGTATTGTGTTGTGTTGTGTTCGTCTGTATAATTGTCTGTGTTTTTACCACCAGACAGTTAAAGCACGACTCCGGAGCTGTCGCTAAGGGTCAGCACTTTCCGGAGCACCACTGCACCCCGCACTATCTGTGTTTGCACTAAAGCACCATCACGACTGCACTCACACAGGACTGGTGACCGTCTGTTTGTTTTTGTTCGGGACTGTGCCCTGTTTATTGTTATCCCCGTGCGTTACACATTGTTGTGTATCGCCGGGGATTTAGTTATTTTTCGGTCACCAGACCTGGAAAAGAAATAAAGCACTTTTTCACTGGAATACCGTTGTCTGCCTGTCACTCCTGCACCGCATCACCGCTACACCTGTTACCCTTACCAGGCACTTTGCCACAGTGGCACAGGACATTGAAATGTTCAAACGCATTTTAAGTTAATTTTAATAATATGACTGGATTTGTCTCTGATAATGCCAGTTACATGATCAAGGCATACAATGACATTCTTCGAGGTTTACTGCCAAATTCAGTACATTTGACTTGTAATGCCTACATAATGGCTCTTGCCAGCAATATCTAAGCAAATCATTTTCCGAAAGCAGACAAGCTGGTTGCAACCGTTAAAAAAATGGTTTAAACATTGACCAAGCAGAAAACTACATTTTAAAGACCACCTGACAGAAGCAATCCTACAAAAAGGCTGTACTTTACCCATAAAGTTGCCACCTGAGCCATGCACAACACGATGGGGCACTTGGTATTCTGCTGCTGAATATCATTCCAAATACATCAATTTTTAAGCAGGCTTCATGGAAAATGAAATGAACATTTCACCAAACACTGTAGTGTTAAAGAACCTCCAGACATTGCTTAAGGATGTGCATGCCAAGGGACTGGTGAATCTGATTCAGTGGTTTGAAAGCTGTGAAGTGAGTCCATCAAACATATAATAAAGTTGCAGAATTAATAAATACATACCGAGCAATGGCACAAGAGGTACACAGCACAGACTGAACAAACTATGTGGAAAAACCTTCCATGACATTTCTGAAAAACTGACAAATTACTACAACCTGGATCAATGCAAAAAGAAACCAGTTTTTTTTCAACCAGCTCATAACTTTCTGATGGCAGTAGGGATATTTGACACAAGTGTGTAGTTTGGATCTGGAAGCCCTCCCATTATATTCTATTCTAGGATTTGATGCTGACTGTAAATCAGAAATGTGAAGGATGTGAAAAGGCAAGTTTTAAATTTTGGACTCTCTACACAAATGTATAATAGCTATGATACAAAAATGTGATACATGGAGGAGATCTTTGATTTTATTGATTGGATTGTAGATTCCAGATGGAAGTAATAAGATGTGAATATAGACTGGTTTCATGGTGCAGATGGAAATATGGCATTAAGCTAAACCCAAACCTCTGGAGATGCTATTAAATTAGTCCACTTTGTGAAAATGGAGCCTTGCAGATCATCCAAAACTGCAGACTTTCTAGTAGTATCCTTTCATGTGGTTTATATTATCTTTCAAAAATGGAAACATACATGAAAGCAACATCTCAAATGCAGTGTTAGCAAATGTAAAAAAAAAAAAATGATAATAATCTTTGAAAGTACTACTTCACATATTAAAAAGATCTATATAAAAAAAAAAACTCCAAAGGGGAAGTGCTTTTTACACACATTTCATCATTTAAATTCAGCCGAAGCATCTTACAGCTCTGTAATTGAGGACCTGGAGTAGAATAGATCAGTGAATGATATATATTAGCTACTACATAAAAACGTACTTATTACAGCTTGCGTGTTGGCCTTTTTGGTGACAACAGTTGACAGGAATCTTGGCCACAAAAGCATTAAGCATACAGTAGCTATTCCTCCATGTATTAGTTGCTTGCAGAGAATAGTAGCCTACACATACAGTAATACAAGCCTGATGCATGTATGGTCCTGCATATGCAAATAATGCATACAGCATGTCAGCGATTTTTAAATTACACCTGGAAAGCACCACAAGGTAAAAAAACAAAATATAAAAAAATACAAAACATCAACAGTTAAAAGTAATAAACAACAGAACATCCCTGACTATATGAACAGATGATAGATTATACAACCAACATAAGTAAACGAAAACTAGTATTCAAGTTACATTTACAAACCATGAAAATTAAATGAAGAGCTGATGGATACGAAAGCATGATTTTCATTGACTGAGCACACAACAGCACTGACAATACAAAACAATAAATGCGTGTGGCAGAACAGGGCTGTGGCCCAAGATGTTATTCGCAGGAAGAGAGACTCAGAGACAAGAAAAGCCGCAGTTGAAGCACATAGGTGCACGTTTATTAAACAACAAGACACAAACAAACAGCTTAGAAAAACAATACGGTATAGGCTGGGCATTCGCCTTCACTATACAGTTCACTAACATCTAATGGCCGCACCTGTGATTGTTGGCAGGGGCAGAATTTGCCAACCTTACATTCCCACACACATGATTTACACCAGCAGGGCTTCTGCCCTGCCACAGTGTGTTTAGTAATCAACATTACCATTTTGTAAATGTGTTACAAATTTAACAGGAAACTCTGTAAATTACATTGTTTTAACTCATAGCTTCATGAAGTCTGAGTAAAACCTAATTTTCTTTATTGTTTACCTAGAAAGTGTGTTTTCTCAGCTGATCTTATTGTTACGACCATTGAATTGAACATTATCAAAGAAAGTCATTCCATTCACATGGGCCTGTAGGAACTTCCTAACCGACTACCATGTGCTAGTCATTATCAACAATCCCCATCTGGCTGATCAGTACTGTATGTTATAGGTTGTACTGTCAACGTTCATACTTTTAATAACAAAAAAGTCTTACCCTTAATAAGTCTTAAACTGGAACATTACTTCGCTGTAACATTTCCACATGCTCGCTTGTGCGTGTCTGTCTATTTCTACACACTAACACTCAGGTCAAGCCACCCTGGTTTTGAAAACAAGACCAGGTCCCCAGCAGATCGGGCACATGAAACCAGACCAAGCCAGACAGGCTACAGACGACTTGCTTGATGAAGCAAGTGTGTGGAAACAGCAGACCTGTTTTACTGTGGGTGTCACATATGTGACATACAGTTCAGCTACACATAATAAGGCTGCAATTGTGATTGGTTTCAACAGCTGTTCTGAGGCAAAGTCAGTGAAGACATTCGTGTTTATTAACTACAAGTAGCATGTCGCTGGGTAAACCGTAAATAATACAGCTGCTGACTCCTGTAGTTCATGCAGGTGAAAAAAGTTTAGTCATAATTATACAATGATTAATTTTTATTTAAGCAAAACTTAAATGAGACATATGAGGATTGCCTGACATAACAAACTTTAACAAATATTTCTGAATGGCAATAGTTAGCCAGCAAGCCACTTGAAATAATAATGAACAATGTTTTGTTTTGTTTTTTCTCTTAACGTGTCCTTGCTTGTTGTTTATAGTTTACAATATTTTATGATGATAACTTCCATCTGAAAATAAATAATTTCTTTTCTAGGCTTATAATATTGAATGAAATGGAGAAAAACTTAGCGCACGCTTCAGAATAGTGCTATATATGTTGACTTATATACAAAGAGATTGTTTGAGAAGTTTGAAAGTGAAGTGTCCAGCTTAAATGGAATCTTCAACTGTATTTGTTGGTTCAATTTATTTTGGTGTAAACCTTTTTGCTCCCCAATCATGTATTGTTTTTTAAGGTGTGTGGCAACATTTGACCTGGTTGATGATGCATCCATGCAGAAAAGAAAGCCATTTTCATTGGCTTCCCTGGTAATGTTTATGGGAAAAGGGAATCTATTTCTTGTACAATGCTACTTCACTCACGTGCGGTTTTTGGTGTGCCCCTGAAGAGTCGATGCAAATATGGTTCATTTTCTATGGAGTGTCAAGGCCTGTGCGCAGTGCCATGACAAAGCTCAGACATCTGAGGGAATTTTAGATGGATTAGGTCTGAGAATTTTTTAACCAGGTACATCCAAAGGTCGAAGGCAAATCTCTTGTGAGACAATTTTCTAAGAAGCCGCTCACTTTGCTTTACTAGCTTGACAACATACACAGACATTTCACTGGGTTGAAGGAATGCCTGTAATCTATATTTGATGTAGTGTCCTCCTGCTGACAGTATGGTCTGTGTTAAATGGGGCCAATCATGATACAGAAGAAAGTGTTAACAATCCTAAATTAGTTCTGCAGATATATGCAATAGCAAAGAGATGCCTAGTGTTTGAATGGGAGGAAAGGTGGTTCTTTTGTATTAAGCAATATGGTATATAAGTAACAATGGTATCTGATTGCAATTGTATAAAACAAGAAGGGTGATGCATGAAGCTTAGTACGAATTTAGTCTAGTGTATGACCTTTAATTAATACTTATTATTATTATTATTGTGAATGATAATTTTCCTATTCAGTATTGTACTGTTTCATTATGTGGTAGCACAAGACCCGTGTATAATAAGATTAGGTGTGTGACAAAGAGAGAGTGAATTCTTGTTTTAGATCTCCCTTCCGACCGGTGACGGTGCTGGGGAGGAGGAGCAGACATCCCCAGGAGAGGTGGAAGCCGGCCATCTTGGAAGGGGGGCGGGTCCACGGTGCGCAACGTCACCAACCCAGACGGGGAGCGCTGTGGCAATCGCGCATTGGTCAACGGCGGTTGCTCGCGCTGCCCAATGGGAGCGGGACGGAGCGTACAAAAGGGGGCGTGGCCCGGAGTTCTGTTCCTCCTGGCAAGGTACTGCGTGAGAGACGGCGAGAGAGAGAGAGAGAGAGAGAAAGGAAGGAAGTAAACGGACGGAGTACAAATAACGAGGGGAAGGGAAATAAGAAGGAAGGTTGTGTGGCACAGAGGTTCCCTGTTAACCCCTTGTTTTATTGCACCCATTAGAGCACTAACGGGACGCTCCGGAGCGAGACGGGAGGAGCGCAAACCCGGAAGTGCTGCACTGGTTCCGCCCTGTGTACCTGGGGGAAGGGAGGAAGGACGGACTGTTGTTTTGTTTTTGGTTTATTGACATTCTTCGTTGTTTTTGGTTTTTCCAATTTCCCCCTGTTTGTTTTGCTTTGTGGTTGCCGGGTTACACATCGTTGTGTATCCCGGCTCCATTATTTTCTGTTGTGGCACAATAAAGCCGCGGATTATTATAACTAAAAGCCGGGACTGGTCTCTTTTATTCTTCCCACCACCCACTCAGCCATTCCTGTCACACGTGGTGTTAGAAGTGGGATTTGAACCCACGCCTCCATTCGGAGACCAGAAAGTCGGCGGAGTGGCGTCCAGAACGAGGTGAGGGCGATGCTTGAACTTGGGGTCATTGAGCCTTCCAGAAGTGAGTGGTGCAGTCCCATTGTTATCGTGGCCAAGAAGGACGGCACTAATCGCTTCTGTGTCGACTTTCGAAAGGTCAATGCTATCGCCAAGTTCGATGCCTACCCCATGCCTCGGATCGATGAACTCCTCGACCGACTGGGAACGGCCAGGTTTATCTCAACTCTGGACCTGACGAAGGGATATTGGCAGATCCCTTTGACTCGTGATTCATGTGAGAAAACTGCATTTTCAACTCCGGATGGTTTGTTCCATTTTAAAACCATGCCGTTTGGGCTACATGGTGCGCCCGCTGCCTTTCAGAGACTGATGGACGAGGTGTTACATCCCCATCGTGAGTATGCAGCAGCGTATATTGACGATGTGGTTATATATAGCTCCACCTGGAGAGAGCATGTAATTCGACTGGAAGCCGTCCTTCAGTCTCTAAGGGCTGCTGGGCTAACAGCTAACCTGAGGAAATGTGCGTTTGCTAAATTAGAAACACAGTATTTAGGATTTATCATGGGGAATGGACGGGTGAAACCCGTAGCCACCAAAGTCCAGGCTTTGGTGGATGCGGCTGTCCCCAAAACCAAATCCCAGGTGAGGTCACTATTGGGATTGGCTGGTTATTACCGCCGCTTTATCCCCGAGTATGCCACCGTGGTCAATCCTTTGGTAGACCTCACTAAGAAATGTGCACCAAATTTAATTAAGTGGTCAGAAGAGTGTCAGGGGGCGTTTGAGACCATTAAACAAAAACTGTGCCAGGCTCCTGCGCTAATAGCACCAGACTTTAGCAAGAGATTCCTCCTCCATACTGACGCGTCAGAGGTCGGTTTGGGGGCGGTCTTGTCCCAGAGAGTTAACGGGGTGGAGCACCCCATTCTGTATATCAGCAAAAAAATGCTTCCTCGGGAGCGCAACTATTCGGTTGTGGAGAAGGAGTGTTTAGCCATTAAATGGGCAACTCACTCCCTTAGATATTACTTGCTGGGACATTCATTTGATCTGGTCACGGACCACGCCCCACTCAGATGGTTAAGCACTATGAAGGATAGCAATGCTCGAATAACTCGGTGGTATTTGGCATTGCAGCCTTATATGTATCATATGGTGCATCGTGCTGGGAAAGATCACCAAAATGCGGATTATTTTTCCCGGGAGGGGGGAGTAATGGGAATGGTAGGTTTGGCCGAGTGTTCCTTCGGCTCCACTCTGAGCGGTGGGATATGTGACAAAGAGAGAGTGAATTCTTGTTTTAGATCTCCCTTCCGACCGGTGACGGTGCTGGGGAGGAGGAGCAGACATCCCCAGGAGAGGTGGAAGCCGGCCATCTTGGAAGGGGGGCGGGTCCACGGTGCGCAACGTCACCAACCCAGACGGGGAGCGCTGTGGCAATCGCGCATTGGTCAACGGCGGTTGCCCGCGCTGCCCAATGGGAGCGGGACGGAGCGTACAAAAGGGGGCGTGGCCCGGAGTTCTGTTCCTCCTGGCAAGGTACTGCGTGAGAGACGGCGAGAGAGAGAGAGAGAGAGAGAGAGAGAGAGAAAGGAAGGAAGTAAACGGACGGAGTACAAATAACGAGGGGAAGGGAAGGGGAAGGGAAGGGAGGAGCGCAAACCCGGAAGTGCTGCACTGGTTCCGCCCTGTGTACCTGGGGGAAGGGAGGAAGGACGGACTGTTGTTTTGTTTTTGGTTTATTGACATTCTTCGTTGTTTTTGGTTTTTCCAATTTCCCCCTGTTTGTTTTGCTTTGTGGTTGCCGGGTTACACATCGTTGTGTATCCCGGCTCCATTATTTTCTGTTGTGGCACAATAAAGCCGCGGATTATTATAACTAAAAGCCGGGACTGGTCTCTTTTATTCTTCCCACCACCCACTCAGCCATTCCTGTCACAAGGTGGTAGCGTGAAACCAGTGTGTAATAAGATTGATAATAAAAAAAGATTCTAAAACTAACTCTACCACAAGAAGTACATGAACACAGCAAAACAAACAAACATTTGTTTTTCCGAATTTATTTTGAAATGTATTTACAACACCACCTTCAATTAAACTGTCTCTGTCAGATTCGGACAGTCGTTCAATTCAGAGCACTATGTGAAATTTTTGTCAATTAATAACTAGAATTCGGCATAATTGACCATTTCTGAACAAACCCATTAAAACAGAAAATGATACCTTTTACGTGAGTTATAGAAGCATATATATATATATATATATATATATATATATATATATATATATATATATATATATATATATAGTCTATTTGTTGTTATGCCTATAGGAAGGTAGGGGCCCAGAAGTGTATGTTTGTTTAGGGCTCCATGATGGGTTAATGCAGCCCAGCATACTGTAATCAGTCGCGTATCTGCCATGATCGACCTCTTCAGCAATGTTAGTTTATTGAACAGTGAAGATTAATTCAGATATTGTAGATCCTACCAAAGATTTTGTACACTGTGTTGTAAGTGATCTCCTGCCTGTCACTCAGCAGTGAATGCACACATCCACACATCAGCATTAATACCCTGTATCTTTCTAAACAAGGGATTTAGAGCTCCCTAACAAAAGCTGAGCTCAAAACAATAATTGTGTGAATATAGTAATTGTTACAGCTGTGTATAATGGTATTTAAAACAGGATTCATTCATTCGACTTTATACATATCCGCCCTTACTCTGGTCCCACCGCAGTGGGATATGCGACTGATTACTTTATCTCACTCCTCTTGATGTACAGACAAGCACACCGAAGCCTGCCGTTTTCTTAGAGCACTGAATAGGCTGCAAACGTGATTTATGTTTCCCAACCAGTAAGTAGCCTATCCTGTTCAGACAAGTTAACAATGCAATTTAATATATGCGTTACAAATAACAAAATACGTACACTATGTAATTATTGGATAATTAAATATAGACTTTTTTTATTATTATTACTATTATATACATGTTCCTAGAAACAGAAATTATGCTAGGAAATAATACCGTTAAGACGCATCTCATTCTCCACTGAGTCAATTAATGGCACAATACAGATTTATGAATTAGACGAATAATATGCTAATTAGTAAATTGGTCTCTAAGGGCACGTTATTCTGTTGATGTTTTATAAATACTGCCATGTTAAACACTATTACTGGCATGATACTGGAGACTGTAAGTTTTATTTATATAGGCCAAGGTATTTAAACTTGCATATTTATTCAGATTGGGAAAGTAATAAATAAGGGCACTGCCTCTTACAACCATCTGTTTTTAATATTCTAAGGCAGGCCAGTTGAACCACAAGCTCAACTTGTAAATAAGACTGCAACGGTTTCAGTAACATGAGGAAAACAGCAAACCGTTCAATTAGCGGTTATAACAGCACTGATGGAAGGTGTGGGTCAGTTAAATGTACTGTTATCTTAATTATATTTATAACAACCTAATAACTGTTTGGCAAATATTGCACCACAAAATATCTCTTTACACAAGTCGAGTATCACAGGCGTGTACTTAAGTCAGTTATTCTCTTGTTACAAAATATTTGTTACACTGAGATTTACAGCATGATTCCAAATATCTGGTACAGGAAAATCAAATGAATTAGGTCAGTGGAAGAACATAGCAACATTAATATCATGCTGTAGGCAATGGTACAATCGTGCATTGACTCAAACTGGTATAAAATAAATATTAGGTCAATTGAAGTATACCCATGGGTAAGATGAATTTAGATATGAAATGCTGACATAGATCTGTTGTCCAAATAAATTAGATACTGCTAAAGCTGTTTAAGAACAGATTCATCGTAGTACAAAAATAGCCAGTTTTGCTAAGGCTGTGTGTAGATTGCACTACCTAGGATAAAATCCAAGCTTTTACATATTACACTGCATAGTGCATAGGGATTGTTTTCATTGCTTTTGTGAATCCTCTAACAATTAAATAAATATATATATATATATTCAGAGAGAAACTTAATGACAGTAATAAAGGACAAATTATTAAACGCTATTTAATACTAAACAACAACAAAAATTGATCACGTTCCTTGGACTGTCCCGACATTTTAACCAGCAAGGGCAGTGCTATTACTAGGTGAATCACAGATCAAACTACTTCTGAAACTACACGCAGTTATGAAATTGTGACATTCCCACTGGGAAAGTGCTATGGTAAAGCATGGCAATATGTCACTGGAAACTCAAAAGAGACTTCTCATAGGGGCTTTTTAAGATGAATTAAAAATGTACAACATATCCATTTGCAATCACAAATCAAATATTTCAAGTATTCTTAAGCCTGCTGTGCTGCAGGTACCTGGTGTGCCTTTGAAATTACGTTGCAGTGCGAAACCTCCATAGAAAAATCAACGGCAATATTTTTGTTTCATTCCTAAAACCTGTGTGGATGCTTCAACTGAGACGAAACCACCTCATTTAATCTGATTTAGTTGCCTTCTCATTAATGTAGCCGGTGTCAAGCACTGAATCTGTTTTTTTTTTTTTTTTTTTTTTTATAAATGTTGCAAGGACTTGTTGGGATCCAGTGCTTTTCAGTGGGACATTATTCCCTATAGGATGAGCCTCTACTTTTACATCTCATAACTGCAGGGGCTGCCAGCTGTTTTACCAACTTTAATTCCCTCTCTCAAATTCCATCAGGGGTCAGACCCAGTTTTTGATACAGACTATTACACACATATGTTAGGTGA
Organism: Acipenser ruthenus; assembly: GCF_902713425.1. NCBI lineage: Eukaryota > Metazoa > Chordata > Actinopteri > Acipenseriformes > Acipenseridae > Acipenser > Acipenser ruthenus. The sequence goes on along the minus strand of NC_081195.1, from coordinate 61,828,817 downwards.
ACTCCAGTAAGATTTTGGGAAGAAGCAACCTGCTTTTACTCATGGCAGCGAACAAGGACTCATTAGGTGCGTACCAAAATTGAAAAAAAGTGCATAGCTAACCAGGGGAGCCAAGATGTGATTTATAAAAGACTTCAAGTGAGGAAATCTATTACATATTGTGTTAGACAATGGTGTGGCCCAGTGGAGTGCAATGGAGACTGACATTCATTTAATACAAATACAGAGAAAAGTAAGAAGATTCATATCAAGAAGAACAATATTACAGTGGTAACTGTATATGCATTATACAGTTGATGGACTATTCACTTAAAGATTTAAAATAAGGCGATAAAATGAAAAACCCTAAAAAAAAAATATATATAACTAAAACTTAAGATAAAAGATCATGCATTAGACTGAAGCTAATACTTGTGTTTGTTATTATATTACATTATATCATACACAACTGGCAGGCATTCAAAATCAAGCTGCATACAATGAATGCCATTTCACTTCTGCACAGATTAATTCTAAAATGAAAAGAAAACTTAAAAATGTTGCCTTTCAATTGGATAAAATTAAATTTGTTGTGGAAATACATCAATTTTACTGGCAACACTAGGCTTTTCACTTAAATTAGCATTATTTATAATGATCGACCCTGTATTTATAAATAAAACTAGATGGTAACTTTACAAGTAAAGTTGTGGGGCTTGCTTTATTGGGAAAGTGGTCAAAGTAGCTGATTTGTGTCAAAAGTAACATTGTTTACTAATTGTCTCATGCTTAGAATGTGCTATAATTTGAAATTTCTCAAAGTTCTATGACAGTTAATTCTACAGTGGGAAGTAGCCTACTGAAAGAAGTTGACGCATTCCTGTTTTGATTTCATATTTGAATAGCTGATAGTATTTGTCTAACTTGTTGGGAAAGTGGTCAAAACGGCAGTTATTTCTAAAAGTTCACAGAAAACGTAGTTGCTGCGGTTACTAAAACAGATGTACCTCTTGATTGGTAAAAGTTATTTCTGTTTTGATTCATATTTGAATAGCAGAGAAGTAGATGAAGATGTCATACCCTCTAAATTTCTGTCTTACTTGTTGGGAAAGTGGTCAAAGTAGCTGATTTGTGTCAAAAGTTACGTCGTTTACAGTAAATAGAATGTTGGAAGTCTGGGAGTTTTTAAACAATGGGGAGCTTTAGAATGTTGAAAAAAGTCCCATTAAAGTGAATGAAGATGGACAAAAAAAGGACAAAAAGCTTAATAGTATAAAATATATCAAAAAGTTGTATACAAGCACACTATTCCAGACCAGTCTACACGTTTTAACGTTTGAACGGCGTTTCTAGCTAAACGGTGTAAGAGGAGTAGCGTGCCAAAGAAGAAGAAGAAGAAGAAGTATGTCGAAGATTTAAAGTGGGGACTCTTGCTTCGCAAGCCCCCCTAAAAAGTCACCACATGCAAAGATTGATTTCCAGATTTGTATCTTGCATCAAAGCCCATAACTTTTCAAACTAATTTGATTAAAATTTAAATTTCTTAACACTCTTTGAAATGAGATGTGAATTCTTTTTTAAAGGTCTTTCAATTAACTTAATATTGGATTGTAGTAAACCTGATTCTTGAATTGCTGTCTAGTTCTTTTTGTCAACAGTTTTTCAAAATCAGACTTTTACAGCCACGTTGTGGAACAAAACTAATTGCTGTCTGTGGTGGAAGCAATTCTATTTACAGCAAGATAAATTGGATCTCTAAGCTGTGATTTCTACTGTGTTACCTCCATGTATCATGAGAATTATCCTGAGGTGCACAGCGGTTGGACTACTTACTTATACAGTTCAGCTTTATACTGAATCCATCATCCTAAAGTCCAAAGGACTGTGAATTATACTCTTTATCATGGTAAGTAACTGGGAATGTTAGGCTTTGACTGCCATCAAGTGGAGTATAATAGCAGCAAACATTGTGGGCTTGCTTTTGAAAACCAGAAATATAGTTTCTACAGTTTCTTAATCCTTTCAAAATGCCTGTGTTGTTGTGTTCAATACTACATTATACATTGGAAATTGAATACAACTACTACTTGAAGCCAGCTGTGTTATGAAAACAATTTCTGATGCTGTGCTGTAGTGCTACTGGAACCAGAGGAAAATCCTTTGCAAATAGTTGTTTATTTGCCTTCTTTGTCCATCAATTTAACGTGAATGATTGGCTCTCCCGGTAAAGCTGTCAATCCTGGACCTCAGGGTATCCAGTTCAAACACCACCTCCACACTTTCTTTAAATCTAAAAATGATCTCAGATGTTTCTTTTTAAGTCTCTTTATGTCTATGCCACTTTTTAAATATTTGATTGAGGTAAGTAAAATAAGTCATGAGTTATATAAATTGGCCAATAATTGTTCACTGGAATATACTATACATCATATATTTTTTTATTAAAATAGTTTGCATTTCCCTGTTGAGATGGGAGTAGCTTTAACTATTATTTCTGCCTTAAAAAAAATATTTTTGCATAAAAAAGAACCCTAAAACAGTGACTTGTTTTAACAGGTAAGGCTGAAAAAATATTGGTTACCACTAAAACTGTATTCCATTCTTTCAACAAAATTTCATCTGAAATAATTCAGATTTGAAAATATTTCATACCTATGTTATTCAAACTGCAATTTACAAGCTGAGCCAGCTAGTAGTTTAAAATTTGAATTTTAACTGGGGCCTCGAAACTACCTACTACACATGACAGTTAAGATTCCCTTACACAATTTGTACCCTGTCCAGTTTTTTATAAACCCATAGGTCCTAAATTTCATCAACTGGAATGCTGGCCCAGAATATTTGCTGCAGATTATTAATCTGACCTAAATTATTAAAATTACATTTCAAATCATTAAAAGAAAAGGAAAACAACTAAATTGCCATGAATACAATCATATGTTGATAATGACAAACTCCATTTTTTTTGCATGACCCAAACAGTTGAATCCACTTTCTACATTCATGTGCTTCATTCGGACTCTAGTCACATGCTGTGCATTGAAGCCGGGTACAACCCAAGACTGACCTTAAATCGAATCTTACATATACGTTTTATTTTGCATTGTACAATGACTGTCGTGGGTCTGTGGGTTTAATGTCAATTTGCAGGTCTGACCCGTGAAATGCAGGTCACTTGGGTGGTCTGAAAACCAATTCTCAGTGAGGCAGTGACTTTTTCAGGCACTTTATTAGAGGTTTTTTACAGATCTGGATAGCCAATTCATTTCCATTTTTTGAAGGAAAGATATATTTTTCAAGGTGCTCAGCTTTGTATTCTTAGAACATGGAACCTGCAGCCAAGGTGAACCTGTCAGTTCTATTACTGTACTTTATATAGCATATGCAGTTTGTCAAGACATACAAAGTTAGCAAGATGCTGTGCTTCGTAAAATATACTGCTGCTGAAAGAGTGGAGTGGCAACTACCTGTAGACTTTCGCATACATATGCATCAAACCTTTGTTGAGAAAGCCAAAGGAGGACTAGCAGACAGCCAGTCACCCAACAGGGACAGTTCCACAACATATTGCACCTAGTAATTCCCTTATGATCATGGCTCTAAGGTTATTACATTCTAATAGAGAAGTCTGTGAGGAATATTTTGCTTCTGTGGTTCATTATGAGTTCAATTCATGTTTTGTTCAGCAGTGCATTGCCTTATTAGATGCAAGGAGATTACTTGGGGTCAGTGATTTGATAATATCCCAGAAGTATTAGACGTATGATTAAATGTTGTAATATAACGGTAGTTGCAATTAATTATGTCTATTAAATTGGGTATACATTAGGGCTGTCAATTAACTTCTGCATAACGCGTTGATTTTTTGGGAGATACATTTTTTTAACACATGTTAATTGAACTCCTCTGTCTTGTCCCTCTTAGCATACCGTAATTCGTTTCCTGCTGCACCATTTTAATACTCTTGAGTGCATGCCAGGATTGAATGAGTGTAGTCATCGTTTCAATATAAAATTAGTCACGGAATCGCATTAAGTAGCAAAGCATCAAACTGAAGGACTTGTGAATGGGAAGTTTCTTTAAAAAAAACGTTCTGATGGTTCATTTGATAGAAAGGATAGAGAGAGGGTTACTTGTATATACTGTCAAAGTGAGTTCCAGTATCACAGAAGTGCATCTGGTCTGCCTTCTCAAAATTCACTTTTTAGTAGCTCTTCTGCTACAGACAACAATACCACAATAAATGAGTTTCAATAGAGTACTCTTTTAGAAATTCAGGATCACTGCAAACCCATGATTCAAGCTAAGTACGATACTATAACCAGTGCTGTTGGATAGCTACCGACTGCAGACCCGTTAACATTGTAGCTTTGTTTTATTTCAATAATAATTATTTTAAACGATATTATTTACAATTATAAAGGATAAAAGCATTACTCAGTGAATGTTTTGTTTTATTTAGGCAATTTCAAGTTATTAATAAAAGAGAATTTTAAATTATAATTTTTATTTAAACGGCAATGAAAAACATCAGTTTATGAGTAAAGGAAACTGATAATTTTAAATACAATAAGATGAGTAATAAACTAACTCCATTGTGATTTAGCATAGGGAGTAAAATAAATAAATAAATAAATAATGACGTCTCAGATTTGAGTAATTTTAATATACAGACAGCTGGAACCTTGCTCGACCAATCGCATTGCTTGTTTCACGTTCCATTGCCAGCCCTGGATTATAATTTTATATATATATGTAATCCTACTTATATTGGCATACAGACATATAATTATTTTATTACCGGTATACAAGCCATGTGCTAGTATTATCTGTAAACTAACATTTGTAACAGGGATCAATATGTTACCACCATCTAATTGCAGTTTGCAGTATTAGTTGTTTTCCATAAGCTTCCTCAGCCAAAGCTGCTCCACATGTATTCTTTATTTGTATTATTATTATTCATGGATTTCTCTTAGAGAGGGAACACTGTTGTTATGATTCCATAACCAAACCTTAAAGGGTTAGTTTATATCATCTGCATTTTTTAATTTTATTTCTTATCCTATTGTTTTCTGTGTAAATCGTTTTGCTGACATCTGTAATCTGTAAAGGTGATAAAGGTATATTATAATTAAAAGTTGGTAAGGGAACCGTCCCTGCTATCTCAAGTTTCAATGGACCTGTACTTCTGATACATTTCACCTTGCTGTCTTACTATTTCATATTTTCATACTTTAACATAAAACTCTGCACAGGAAGATTTCATCAAGACTATATTTTGTTCTCAGCTTCAATTATCCTTAACACAACACATTGAGAACTGAAGTGCATTCAAAGAGGCGAGCTCAAAACTTTTCCTTAAGGATTTCTGAGAAAAGGTGGAATATCAACTCAATTATAGTTCAATACTACACAATTTGTATTTAGACACAGTGATTCAAGGTTATTGAAGGTTGTGTTAGAAAGGAGAGACACACTAATGAGCAGAATCCCGAGACATCTAGCACTGTGTTCCTTCTGGACTTTGTCCATCGGTGACAAAACTTAGCTGGTATGCTAATCTTTTAATTAATTAGGATGCATATAATTAGTCAACAAAGAATAATATTGCTGGCAAACATTAATTACCGATGAATGTTCCTGAATTTCAGTCATGAATGCTAACAATCTGGCGAGAGTTTTTGCAGGAGCATTCCTTTCATCATGTGATGATTTTGGTATAAACAATGATGAGTATCTGTGCTTCTCATTATTTATAAAGTACCTTTTGTTATGTGCTGACCTTACATCTCAATCAGTATAAAAAAAAAAAAAGAATTGACAGAACAAAAAAAATTGTTTGTTCAGCATTTTGCTAATAGAGTTTAGGTAGCAGCAAAACAAACTTTGGGAAGAATTCATTATAAATTATAATTTATGAGTAGAAACGGCTTTCAATTAGTATGGTTGGTATATTTAATGGTATAGTTAATGATTTTTCAACTAATTACGCTCCTCTGCATAAGTTAATATGCACTGTATTAACTCATTCAAGACATAAAGTACACATTGTGAGCATTTAATAGTTCTTAAGAGAAGTAAACTAACAGACTAAAGCAATATTGCAAACTTAACGACGAGTCTTGTGTGTAAAAGATAATCAGCGACACATAGCAGGATGTCATGCAAACTGAAAAGACAACCCATTTGTGCCCATCATTTTAAAATTGTAATTCATCAAAGTAAATCCATTTTGTTATTTTATTTATTTATTTTTTTGTCGGTGATAGACCAGTCCTTTAAATCCAATTGTCTCTATTTATATATATATATATATATATACTACATAGTATTATATGTTTCATAATTTTTTTACCTCTAACATGATACATTGTACAAGTTCTAGAGACCTGTTACTTCTGCTCGCCCCATCTGCTCAACAGAGTAGTATAGAACTCAGAAGCACACAGAATTATTGCAAACACCATAAAAGGAAAATGTAAATGTAAAAGCACCATAAAAATGGCATTTCTGTATATTTACCTTTTAAGTTACAATGTGCTCAAGTGGTTTTGGATATTATAGCGGTAACTTTAACAGCTGTTTTTTCTTCTTTAAAAAATGTGTCAATTAGAGCAGGTAGATTCAATCATCATTTTATAGCTTTTTTGCATTTCCCTTACTATTTGATTTCCAATCATAATGTTATCTTGAAATCTGCCTTTACCTGATTTTGAGCTTGTTTTGAGCTGCTTTGAGTTTGTCTGGAGTATCCTGAGTGCCAGTACTGAACAGCCTTCCTCACTCCATACAACTCTTGTGACAATGTGACTTTTCAACTATTCTAGCTCCACTCTCTTTCTCTCTTTATAGAAAGATAAATATATATACAGTTGTGGAAGGGTGGGGGTATTCACTGACACGGGAGACAGAAGATTTTATTTGGAAACACCGCACAGGTGCCCAGATTTATTTATTTTACTTGTTTATTTTTATTTAGTTTAGCCCGCAGAGGGCGCTGTTGTCCGTGGTCTGGATACTGCTGACAGTAAACCAGGATCACGGGGTTACCAGCACAGGTATCCCAATCTGTGCGCCTTCAAGTGCTCAAAAATAATAATGAAAACAGAAGGCGAAAGAAAAAAGGGAAAATAAAACACAGTAATAAAACTACAAACAAAAGTGCTGCTTATGCAGTGCCCCCACTGCCGCTAAGCCGGTCAGCACAGGTCTCCGTCCTACACTCCGCTGTGCCTATACACTGAGGTTGGCCAGGGTTCCCCGTACCTCTGCACACGTCCCCTTGGGTACGTATTTATTTATTTATTTATAAATTTATTTTAATGAAAGGCTGCCCCCTCAACCGGGCTCGCCTGCTCCTTGTTTCACGCTGGCCTCTTCTGCCAGCGCCACTGTATTTTTCCCAACACGGCCACCCAAGTGCACAACCAAGCCAGTTCTTATGGGCCGAGCAGTCTCCCAAGGCCCGTCCCTCAGCCACTCAGAGAGAGGGAAAGCACACACACCCTCTTCCCCACCTCTCCGTGTCATCGCCATGGCCGACAGGCGGATCCCACGAAACTGCTGCCCTCTACCTGCAGTAATACGAATGTGCCAGACAGTCAGTCCAGATCTCCCCTGTTACAACAGTATATACAGATAGACCAAGAGAGCAGGTGGGCTGACAGGCTACATTGTCACCTGGTGAGGATCGAATGAGGAAGATTGTTAGTCCCAGTACTTAGGATTCTCCAGATACTCAAAACCACATAAGGAAGCTTTAGAGAAAAATGGAGAAAAAAACAATACATAGTAAGGGAAATTATATATATAAATACATATAAACGCTACTTATTCTTCAAAGAAATTAATTTTAAAGTTTTAAAGCTTAGGTCCACCTTCAGGAGATTCCTCATGCAGCTTTAAAATGACTTTTTTTTGGCCAGTAACGGGGAAGAAAACCGGTCTAGTATGTATACAAGTCAATAGACTGCTTTATTTAACATAAAATTGAAATGTGAAACTGGCAACTTCTTCCTGTTCATTAGTTAGAAATGAGGGGGTCACAGCTGGAATGATTGTGTGTGATGTATCTTCGTTATCATCATACTTTGACTGTGACTATGGGGCACATGAAATCCCTCAGCTAGTTTGCATCTTAAAGGGCATCACTGGCAGGTGGCCAGTTTAAGATCAGAAACCTGTGTCAGCGAGGGCAAACACTTTTGATTGACGTGAATTAGCAACAAAAATGCTGATAGCAGTAACACAGCCGCTTCTGATGTGCAAGGGAGAACTCTGAATCAGTCGCTTGAGAATTCAGTGTTAAATTGTTCTCGATTAATATTTCAGTAGAGGCACGGAATTATACATTTTGCTTTTCCTTCTTTCTTAATATCATTCAGTTCATTCTTAAAATAATAAACAGTTAATCCCATAATTGTTATAGGCTGATATAGGCTTCCTTCTGCAGTTAGTGAAATGTTATCAACCTAATCAGATGTTTCATCTAAATTAATTGATACATTAATTAATTGATTCAGAGATGATCTTAATTGGTGATCTAAACTGGGGCTGGCTTACTGTAAAATCAGAAGGGTTTAGAGAACTTTGTAACTCACTAAATCTAATTCAATGAATAGACACCTCAACTAGACTTAATGATAAAAAAAAAACCTGGTAGTGATACCTTATTAGATGTTATGTTGACAAATTCTGTACATAAATATGTTGCAACTGGAATTTTTTTCAAATGACTTGAGTGAACATTGTAATATTTTATGTGTTAGGGACACCAAAACTCCTAAATCTAATCCCTGTATTGTTTTTAAACACTGTTTTAAACATTTTTCGGAGCAGGCATTTTTACATGATCTATGTAGGCTTGACTGGGCTAGAATTATGTTAATTCCAACAGTGGAGGATTCTCTGTTGGTGTTTCAACAGCAGTTTATTTTAATATCTAATAAACATGCTCCTATTAAGAAGTTCAGAATTAAAGGCAGAGAAAACCCATGGTTCTCTCAAGATCTTGCTGAACTTACTCATCAAAGGAATAAGTGCTGGGCTAAAGCTAGGAAGACCAAAAACACACAGGACTGGTGTGAATTTAAAGAACTCAGAAATAAGTGTACCTTCTTAATTAAGAAAGCTAAATCAGATTACTATCTTAAACTCACGACTTAATAATCATACTAAATTTTGGAAAACAATTACATTTTTGCAATGTAAAAATTAATCTGGTTTTCCTCAGCAAATAGTATCGGCAAATTCAATTCTTTCTGATAAGATTAATATGTTGAATGCCTTTAATGAGTATTGCTATAAAGCAGGTCATATTTTTGAAGATCAAAACAGTGATGCCTCCAATTTTGAACTTCTATGCCACTCCGATAGTAACAGTGTATCCCCCCCCCCCCCCCCATGTTCATCCAGCTTTCCATTTTGTTCTTTTCAAGTGACTGATATTTTAAAATCTCTACAAGCTATTGACTGTAAGAAGCCGGTAGGTCCTGATGGCCTAGATCAATTTTTATTAAAAACTGCTGCTGTAGTTATTGCAGAACCTATTACTTATATTTATAATCTTTCAATTCACTCAAATGAACTGCCTAATGTCTGGAAGTCAGACTGTTACTCCTCTCTTAAAAGCTGGAAATCTATTTGGCATGAACAATTACAGACCAATTTTCAATTTGTCAGTTTTGGCAAAAATTTTGGAATCTATGGTCAGTAATCAACTGAAAAGTTACTTGGATGCAAACAACATTTTAAACAACATGCAGTCTGGTTTTAGGTCAGGTCATAGCACTGTGACTGCAGCATTGAAAGCTTTGGATGATATCAAAATGACTCTAGATATTTATCCTGTATATTAATTCCATCAGTGATAACATTAAACACTGTAAGTACCATCTTTATGCAGATGATACTATTTTATACTCATGTGACCCCTCCCCTTCTTTGATTCCATTCAACGAGCCTTAATTAATCTAAAGCTTCTTTTGAATTCTAGTAAGACAAAAGCTATGGTATTTTCTTCTACAAGGACAAATGCTACTAAAGAAGTATCTTTAGTTTAGATAACAAAGTTATTGAGACAGTTGATAACTATAAGTATCTGGGTATCTGGATGGATAGTAATCTCGATTTAAGGTCCATATTGATAATCTTGCAAGAAAATTGAAAGTCTTTTATAGACTCCTATCTTGTTTTTCTGTTACAAAAAAAAGGCTAATTGCTTGTATATTCTTACCACAAATTGATTATGGGGACACAGTCTATAGGTTTGCATCACCCTTAACATTAAGCAAACTGGATCATATATATCATGCAGCATTGAGATATATTGCAAATTCAAGTTACAGTACTCATCATTGTGTGTTATACAGTTTGGGCCTCCTTGGCTTTGTGAAGGTTGAAGCACTGCTATATTCTGTTATATAAGGCTATTCTTTGTAAATTACCTCCATATATAAATGAATACTTTAGTCGCTTTTTGTAACTAGTATTAAATCGCATACATTTTTTTTAATTTTACGGTTCCTAAAGTGCGTACATAGGCTGCTAAAAGATAATTTGCCTAGTTTGCTCCTTGGTCTTGGAATGATTTACAATCTAGACTTAAGTTGCAGTCCTGACTTTAGTACAATTTAAGTGTAAGCTGCACGATTATCTACTTGAGAGTTGTGCATGTTTTAAATAGTTGAGTCGACTTGTTACTGTTTGTTACTATTTGATTTGTTGACTGTTTCACTGATTGTTGATTGTATTATTATGTTTTGTATTTTATTTTTGTATCTGTGTTTTTGTACCGTGTTTTATTGTGTTGCTGCTGCCTTTCTTGGCTAGGTCGCACTTGTAAAAGAGATTTTAATCTCAATGTGCTTACCTAGTAAAATAAATGTTTTAAAATAATAATAATAATAATAATAATAATAATAATAATAATAATAATAATAATATTCAACGTCCCATCCCTGCCTATTGGCTGAGCATCGCAGAGCAAGCAGGGGCGGCACATTCAAATTTCAAACTGTACAGATAGACACGGAGCATTTAGCTTATTTGTTTCTAAGCTGCTGACTGTCTCTGTTGAACCGGATACTGTTTTATTTTTAGCTGTATCTTTATTTTCATTGGCAGACGCGCTCTGGATGCAAGTTATATTATATTAAGCAAGGTTTCGAGTAAATATATAAAGAAAAAAGGCAGTGTATATTTTAGCACTACCACAACAAGACCATGTACAGAATTAAAACAAAAGGACTAAATAATAGTAATTGTTTTGTAACAATTTAATTGGTCTAAAAGCAAACAAGATTATCCATAAACTAATGTTCACAGCAAATAAATATAAAAGGAGAATTTCGACAAAAGCTGCCGCGAAGCACTGTGGTTGAAAGTGAAAATGTTACCCACGTAACATTTTTTCCCCCAGAAAGCAGAAATGCAGAAATGTTAATCTGTTGACGTTTCTCTCGTGAGACTGGGTTGCAAACTCCATATTTAAAACCTAGGTCACGTCCTCATTCCCTGTTTCGCTTTTTGTTTTCCTCCCTTCCTCCTCTAGTACGATGCACCATCTCTGCAACGGTCTCCCTCTGGGAGCAAGTGAAGCTCCCTTCTCAACCTCAGAGGGCCGGCTGCGGCCAAAAAGTTTTGGCCTTCTGCTCATTTCCTTCTCCAGCCTCACTCTGTCCTTTTTAGCTGTGCCAGTCTCCCCCTCTGGAGAGCCAAGCCTGTTTCCCAGCTTCGGAGCCCAGCCACTCTGGCCTCTGCTCTTCAAAGGCAGCTCTGTGGCTTCCTTGCATGTTTCTTTCTTCTTTCTCCTTTCCAGTCTCCACCTTGAGGGAAGAGAAGCTCTCTATTGAGCCTTGGAGGTCTAGCCATGCCTACCTTCCTCAACAGACGACCCTCAGCAAGCCGGGGCAGATCTCTGGACTTCTCTTCATCTTTTCGGTTCTCTTGTTTCTGTTTCCCCTTGGGGGATGTGAAGCTCGCTTCCCAGCCCTGGACGACGAGCCAAGCCGGCCTCACTTACACTTCTTTACTAGGTCACAAGTGCTCTCCTCTCCTTCTAATCCCAGGAGATTCTTCCCCCACACAGTCCTTGCTCCTGTCCCGTTAATATTAATTAGTAGTGAAACAAATATCACTTCAAAATGTTGATAATAAGCAGAGTTGACTTGATCAGGAGTTCACCAACAACCTGGCTAAATAATCTTTAAATCACAGACATTTTGATACAACAAATATTGTAAAATCTTTTGCTTCATTTGCATTTGTTGCTAAATCTCATATTGGATTTTCTGCCTGTGTGGTTGAAATTAAGTTTCATATGAGGAAAAAAAAAACATCATACTTTTGTTTTTCTTGCCTGTTGTCATAAAATCCCAATTGAAATTCAAATGAACTGATCTTTCTTTCTATCTTTTTTACTTACACACCCAAGCAATATACATCAGATCCAATAGATCTACATACATATGTAACTTGCGTTTCCAAAACTCATTTGTATTTTTTATACAAATACATTTAATTATTTTTCCTAAGATTAACAGCAATGGCTGAATCAATATCAGGGTCTACTATATTACAGGTTTAAATATACAGTATACACCCCAAAACAGCTGGTTTTATAGGAGTTGCACATATTTGATTATAGTTTATAACACCTGGATAAATCACAAGGATCACATAAGCAATGAAAGAACGATCCAGGCAATTCTAATTCGCATCACTATGGTGCATCTAGAAGAAGACGACACATGTATTGTTATGGTGAGTATTCTACTACGGAAGAAATCCTGCTTACACAAAATATTTAAAAATAGGTTTAGGCTAAATTGCTCATAGATGTGTCTTTAAATGGAAAGTTTGGTACTTAGAAGGAGTGATAGAATGAGATTGCTTGTTTACATATTACTGTAGAGTATTTCAAACTGCCTGATGGCAATACCATTACCAGCAGCTGCACAGGTGACCTCTGTGTCTGGATGTGAAATTCAGAGTAAAGCTTTCTCTTTAAAAAATATGCAAATTGCAATGTGCTTGCCATTGTATATCTCTTCATCTCAATGTTGTGTTTATTGATCGGTTAGGCCAATCTGAAAATGTGCTCAGAAGCTAAACTTGTTTTGAACACTTACATCTTGCAAATGGCATGGACAAATAATCTAGAAATAATTAGAAAAGGTAACAGATATTGGCCCATCTACATAAAACTTACCATCTCCTTTATCGTACCAATAATAGTGTTTAAAGTTTCATCGGGTGATGCATAAACACCATTTACCGTCAAACGCATCGCGATGTTAGAATAACATACCCTTATGCCTCTTTTTCACTGTAGAACTGAGTCGCACCGGGGCTGTACCGAGCCCTCGCGGTGCGGTTAAGGGGAGCCTTGCCCTGCTGACCTAATCCCTCCCTGCCCGGATGGTGCTCGGCCAATTGTGTGCCGCCCCCTAGGAACTCCCGGTCATGGTCAGCAATGACATAGCCTTGATTGGAACCTGCGATCTCCAGGCTATAGGGCGCATCCTGCACTCCACGCGGAGCGCCTTTACTGGATGCACCACTCAGGAGCCCCCAGCGCCTTTTAGACTGTATTGTGCGCTAGAAAACTGAGAGATTATTTTTTTCTCAACCAAAAGTCAAAGATCATGAACTGTGACAAAAATTACAATTCAGCATGGAGAATCCACAATGATGAATGATTGCAATTGCAGATGATTAATGACTGTGATGGGCACTCAGGGCTCGAGTGAAAGCTAAATTTGGCCGGAGGCCTCGTCTGTAGGTGCCCAACGGCTACCTGTCCGAGGCCGGCTGGAAAAACATGAACGTTTACATGCATCCCAGTGCCGCAAATAGGAAATGGCTATGGGCCACCTCCCCCTGTGATGAGGCACGCTGCGAGGTGGTGGCTGGGACGGTGGAGGCCAAAACAAAAAGAAGCGACATGGGAGAATAACACACAGAGCTTTTATGCACTTGCTGATGACGTGTTGGTTAGGGGCGGATTCTCCTTGCAGAAAAGCAACCAAGTTTACAATTCTGGTGGTTACAGTTCCTTTACAGGAAGGCATGTGTATATAAGCTATGTAAATATATCATATTTTTATAAATCAAAAAGCGTTCACTGCCCCTAACCTCTCACTCATGTCCATCGCCTGTGTGTGCAATGTATTATTGTTTTTTTAAAACCTGACATCTCGATATTTTGGATAACCTGTCTGCCTCCAGACATGTCCCATTGCCATAACATGACGGTGTAAACAGACGGTGTATGCCATTGACGTCTTAAGTAGGGGACACAGCTCATTCGTATACCTCTGACAATTGGTTAGATACAATCTCTCAGTAACAATCCGTGACGGCAAATCACATCTAAACCTATTACTGGCCGGTAAAATAACCAGACAGTAGTTTTATAAATTGGGTGTTAAATACTGCCCAGTAATTTTTTAAATGGCCAGGAATTACCGCCATCTTGTATGCATACTGTGCTGGTATTTTATTCAAATCATTAGGGAACTTGAAAGCATTATTTATCATGGTGTGTGCATTACAAGATCAAAGAGATGCTTTACACTCTCTATTCCATTATTTGTTTTCAAATTCTGTTTCAACTTCTGTATATGTGGCTATTTGGACACATACTGTAGGTGTGCCACTTTGTATAAATAAGACTTCTCTTATTCTCATTATCGTGTCGTAATTAGCAGAAATATAACATGTGTGTGCATTGTTCTAACAGGAACATTAGGTCTATTTTAATGGATTGTGGTTCCTAAATTTTATCACACTTGAACCTCTTTTACTGTTTTACTATAAAAAAATGTTATCCTTTCTTTGTTAGCATATCTCTTTTATACTTTTATAGCAGCTTATTTATTTATGTATTTATTTTATTTATTATAGTGGTACATGCTGTATGTGTGTTCAGTCTGTTGGTACTGTGGCCCTACCGTAGATGCAGTTTTAGACAGTTTACAATTTGTGCCATTAGAAGGTATCTTAACTTCAAGAGATGTCTTGCATTTTGATTTATTGGCTGTCAAAGTATAATTATGAAACACTACCTTCCATATCAAATGCTATTGACAGCAGGCCAGAGGTTAAATGTTGACTTGACTGTGAAAGACATTATAATGATATGCCACAAACTGTACATGTACAGTACTGTGGCTTGCCAGAAACACTGCTCTCCAAACTACTGATTGCAACAATGTCTTGTTCAAATGTTCTATGTTATCAGGGATCAAAATCACATGGAAAGCCTCAAGACACTGTCACACGCCAATGCAGTCGTAAGAACAATTTTACAATATCTGGATGTGCTCTAACTTACTGAGACCACTAATAAGGAAATTCAAAATTTAGTATCAGTTTGACACATGGAAAGAACCTCTAATGTAATGATTGGTTTCAAGATCGAATGTTTCTCTGCTTTTGTGTGCTTTCATATTGAAAACACGACCTCACGTACTACAAAGGTTAAATACACAAAATGTTATTGCTCCAACAGAAAATGTTAATGGGTTTATGTGTTTGGCAGGTTAGCGACTGAATGCAGAATGCCACCATTGTGATAGGCAGGAAATTACAATGGAAGTCATGCCTCAGATAATGACTAGGATTCACATCACATATCTTTTTAGTCACAGCGCTATTCGGTGGCTCTGTTTATGGTAATCTTTGGGATTATTTGACTGCAAGGTGACATTTTTGACTTTGCAACCAATTCCTGTTTTGGAGAATGTAATTATTCAGTGTTATGTGTCATCCTTTAAGTATTACAAATGCCACATTATTTATGCTTGCATAAAGATACAAATTACACAACTATAACTGTATTCTGAGCAATACAACTCAGGACAAAAGACTTGCTATTTAAAGTACAACAGACATTTATTTTTAATGAAATGTTTTTTAAGGACTTTTTTGTTCGGTTAAACAGTGCATTGAGAAATGAGAATAAACTAATCAACCCTCTCTGAAACAGCTGAAAATGATTTAGAGAGCTGCAAACATAGATTAATCAATGTTTTTAATTTGGGCTTTGCGTCACAATACAAACAATATGAAATATTGAAATAAAAGTGATTATTATTAGTAGTAGTAGTAGTAGTCGTAGTAGTAGTAGTTTAGTCTTATTTGTTTTTAAAGGAGTGCCTGGGGTAATACATGTTTTCAATTGTGAGAAATATTGGGTTTTGGGGGGGGGGGAAAAGAACAAGAATCTGGGGGGAAAAATAAAGATGTCCCTTCAGGAAAAACAATTCAACCATGGAGATCCTGATAAACAAGTTGAATAGTACACAGTATACAACTGACACATTCTCAATAGGAGCAAAGACAGGAGAAAGACCACAAGTGAATGAAGATGCAATGTTGGTAGTGCAGTAGTAAGGCACAGGAAGGCAGCTAAAAAATAATCTTTGGAATTTCATTTCTCGAATGTGACATGGAAGAAGAGCACTATGATTTTAAGATAAAAAGGCAGGTTTTGCAGAGCTGTAGCCATCTGAAGCAAGAATAATGCTTTTTATCATACCATGGCAAGTAGATAAACGTCAGTGCATGTTCAGAAAGGTCATGGCCTGGGACTGATTGATGTATACTTCCTCCTGCACTTGAATCTATGACTGCAATACTGCCTACATTTCTCATATTTTCAGTTACATTTTCATATACACACATTATTCCTGATATGAATAGACTCGTGAAATATTGATTGTTCCAGTAATAAAGCTGACGCACATGATGAGAACATTGATGTTACAGATAGAAACCCGTCACATTACTGTCAATATGCTGCAGGGTCAATATGGGCAACGGTTGATTCAAAATAATCACTTTTTCTTGAGGGCTGTATTCTCAATGATTACTGCCTTTAATTCCTTTATGGAATTTGGGGATGAAAAACTGCAGCAAAGATTAAAACAACCACAACTATACAACACGCAATAGTGGTACATCTAGAAATGCTAAAATAAACTTTGTGAATTCAATGACAAATACTTAGACTATAAGTCTTTCTCAACGTCTTCAAAGGTGAAATGAGATTGGTTCATATTCTTTAATGGCTTGCCACTCTCCAACAAGCGAGACAACAGTATTAGACATGTGAACCAAAAGTCATTGCAGCATTGAAGACATTGAGAAAGACTTAACAGTTGAAAGGTCTGTCATTAAATGTACAGTTTCTTTTAGCATTTCTAAACATAAAACATCAGTGATATGCGCAGTCTTTCATATGCAAACACCTGCCATTTCAGTGCCTACTATCAACCCCTCAGATTGCAGTCATGCCAGTTGTGAGTAAAACTGACTTGCCACAGGGATAAGCAGCTTTTATATACTGTACTGCGGAATTCATTCAGCTTGTGTCTGATTATTAACGAATTATAAGAATAAATAATTTTCTGGACACATACTCTATACCAGTGTATTTTCTGATGTTTGCATATTCTTGTGTTTGTTTATAGTTAAGACCTTGCTCTTAGCATTGGTTGACATTTCGAGAGCCACAGGTAGCAGTGTTTTATATCATACTACAAGAACTTAGTAAATGTGATATGCTGGAGAGATGTTTTAGGGTAACTGTTAGTCACATTACCTTCATATATGTACATTGTGTTACTATGGTTATGCATGCATGTTTTTCTATTGCTTTCAGCTACACATAGAATATTTTTTTAAATTCTATGTCATTTAAAAAATTAAAAGTAGGCAGAAATGTTTGCATGGATTTTAAAGTACTGGTGTATGCGTCAAAGAATTACAGAGTCAATACCAAGTCTACAAAGCCATCCTTTCACAATGTTGTGGAGATTTGAATACATCATGCATCTCTTATAGATGTTAAATGTGGTCTGAAAGCTCCCTCTGCTGTTCGGTTGAAAACAAGAAGCTGTAGCGTCTCAGACGAGGCTTAGGAACTGTCAACTCTAAAGAAATATATATATACAGTACTGTGCAAAAATTTTAGGCAGGTGTGAAAAAATGCTGTAAAGTAAGAATGCTTTCAAAAATAGACATGTTAATAGATTATATTTATCTATTAACTAAATGCAAAGTGAGTGAACAGAAGAAAAATCTAAATCAAATCCATATTTGGTGTGACCACCCTTTGCCTTCAAAACAGCATCAATTCTTCTAGGTACACTTGCACAAAGTCAGGGATTTTGTAGGCATATAGTCAGGTGTGTGATTAAACAATTATACCAAACAGGTGCTAATGATCATCAATTCAATATGTAGGTTGAAACACAATCATTAACTGAAACAGAAACAGCTGTGTAGGAGGAATAAAACTGGGTGAGGAACAGCCAAACTCAGCTAACAAGGTGAGGTTGCTGAAGACAGTTTACTCTTCAAAAGTCATACACCATGGCAAGACTGAGCACAGCAACAAGACACAAGGTAGATATACTGCATCAGCAAGGTCTCTCCCAGGCAGAAATTTCAAGGCAGACAGGGGTTTCCAGATGTGCTGTCCAAGCTCTTTTGAAGAAGCACAAAGAAACGGGCAACGTTGAGGACCGTAGACGCAGTACTTGGCCATGGAAACTTACTGCAGCAGATGAAAGACACATCATGCTTACTTCCCTTCGCAATCGGAAGATGTCCAGCAGTGCCATCAGCTCAGAATTGGCAGGAAACAGTGGGACCCTGGTACACCCATCTACTGTCCGGAGAAGTCTGGTCAGAAGTGGCCTTCATGGAAGACTTGCGGCCAAAAAGCCATACCTCCGACGTGGAAACAAGGCCAAGCAACTCAACTATGCACGAAAACACAGGAACTGGGGTGCAGAAAAATGGCAGCAGGTGCTCTGGACTGATGAGTCAAAATTTGAAATATTTGGCTGTACCAGAAGGCCGTTTGTTCGCCGAAGGGCTGGAGAGCGGTACACGAATGAGTGTCTGCAGGCAACAGTGAAGCATGGTGGAGGTTCCTTGCAAGTTTGGGGCTGCATTTCTGCAAATGGAGTTGGGGATTTGGTCAGAATTAATGGTCTCCTCAATGCTGAGAAGTACAGGCAGATACTTATCCATCATGCAATACCATCAGGGAGGCATCTGATTGACCCTAAATTTATTCTGCAGCATGACAACGACCCCAAATATACAGCGAAAGTCATTAAGAACTATCTTCAGCATAAAGAAGAACAAGGAGTCCTGGAAGTGATGGTATGGCCCCCACAGAGCCCTGATCTCAACATCATCGAGTCTGTCTGGGATTACATGAAGAGAGAGAAACAACTGAGGCTGCCTAAATCCACAGAAGAACTGTGGTTAGTTCTCCAAGATGTTTGGGCCAACCTACCTGCCGAGTTCCTTCAAAAACTGTGTGCAAGTGTACCTAGAAGAATTGATGCTGTTTTGAAGGCAAAGGGTGGTCACACCAAATATTGATTTGATGTAGATTTTTCTTGTTCACTCACTTTGCATTTTGTTAATTGATAAATATAAACTATTAACATGTCTATTTTTGAAAGCATTCTTACTTTACAGCATTTTTTCACACCTGCCTAAAACTTTTGCACAGTACTGTATATATAATATATATATATACATACATACATAAGTCATCCCTAACACACTGCAGGTCTGCTGAATGAGTTCTCTCTGCTTCAACTGCAATTACCATTAGGTCATTAAAGAATTATTGTGTCATGGTTGTTCTTAGACATACCAGGGTAAAAGCATTGTAAAGTGTAGTAAGGCATAATAAAAGCAGAATGGTTATATGGTAAAGTGCATAATAAACTGCAGAGAAGTGTGGTAAAGCAGTATATAAAGGATGTTACAAAATGAGTTTCAAACAGTTGAGAGTTGCATGCTACCAGTTTATTCAAATTAAAGAGTAGGTAGTTACAATTTACATTGTCTTAGTTTTTGTACTGTTGTCTACTCTTTTTTATTATGTTTTCAATCATTCTTAGTGGTTCTTATTGTGATTACTCGAATATGGGGTTTGTTTTTTGACAAGTTCAGCATCTGATCATCAGTGTTTGCCTGCCATAAACATGTAATGTAGGCTTGATCAGTCCAAACATATTTAGACTGTATTAGTAAGCACCAGCACCATCTAGTGCAAAATCGTATTTACAGAATAAAGGAAACTTGGCAGATCATTAGAAGGTACTGGCTCTCATTTCGAATATGACATTGACCTAGCCAAGGTTTACATCTATGGGAGGCAACTAAAACCGAAGAGCAGTCTATATTAAGTACCTTAACACAAAGTTATTATGCAAAACAGAAACAAAAAAAAAGCAGTATTTAAGTTATTAATTACAATCATACAAAATGACAGCTTCTTACTCTTTAAAATGTTTTTTTCTTTGACAAAGTTAACCTGTACAGGACTGTTGAGGCGTGACGCTAGCATGCTGTACCAGGGCAGAATGCAATTCCTATTGATATACTGACACTGTGCTATCTCTGCTCTCATGATAAAATGCATTTTAGGCCTTCACGTAACCACCACAATTAATTTTAAGGCAACCTTTATAAACATGCTTAGGCTTACATTCACTCAAACAACATCTGAAGACGAAATATGGCCCACAGCAAACACAATTTCCCAATACGGAATAAAATAAATACAAAAATATATGTATTACTGGTAATATGTCAGCCAGATATGTTTAGATTAATTATTTTTCATAAGAAGCCTAGAAAATGCTAAACTTTTATTACAGAATTTATAGCAACAAATAGCATATTTGACTACTGTCTCTTTATATAATTAAAATTCAATGCTAAGGACAAAAATGTCTGTGTCTTCTTTAAAGTTATCACTTTCAGAGTCTGTAATTGGTGGTGCACAAGACGAAGATTGAATCTTCCCCAGGGTTGTTTTTGTTAAATGCCTGTAAGACTGTACTTTGTGACAACATCTTGTCTAATTAAATTCACAACTGCATGATCGGGATTCAAAAATAATTTATATAAATAATGACGCCAGTTAGGTGATCTCACATTGAGTACTGTGATTATGCAACATGATTATAATTTTAATATTTTAGTACTTTAAATATGCATTCTTGTCAAGAGGCACATTTTGATTAAAGTAGGTACAGACCTTTCATTCCAGTAGATTACAAACCATCGCTTCAAAGACATGTCACCCAATTTCTGCCCAACCATCTATTGCCATGAGCATTCAGAAATATGAAACTGTTAATTCAATATTGTAATATTGTATGGTGTAAGGTGGTGGGTGACACAGTGGGCTAAAGCAATGTTTTTTTTTTACAACCAGTGACCTGCTTAGATCACAATGGATTGTTGGTCATGACGGTAGTCACAACCGTCACAAAACTAACACACAATTGGACTTTGCATACAATTTAAAAACAGCAGAAATGTTACTGGTCCCTCAAGGTGGGTGAGAGGAAACCTTAAAGTAACTGATATCCTTTGAGTTTTATACAATTGTATTATTTTTACATTTGGTTTCCTCTGCTTAACATGTGACTGTAATATTGAATTCAACTTGTAATGTCTTTGCACACATCGCTAGTTTGTTTGCTACGTTGTGTTTTCATGCGTGTTGGGATTCTTACAATGGTAGTGGTGGTTGTCCACTGGGTGGCACTAGTTGTCAATTATCTTTTGTTTAAAAAAACAAAACAAAAAAAAAAACAACATTTAACCCTTTTAAGGTACAAGGGACATCATGTGTCCCACAAATACAATGATGCTCACTTTCTTATTTTTGCAATGAGATGCACAAAACAGAGTTTAAAATGTACTGACAGGTTGAACCTGGACATCCAAATGATCAGTATCCTTGTGATACTTGAGTCACTCTCTAAAGTACTTTAAGAGGAAACCATTTGAATAACCACTCAATTCCGTGTGTACCCTAAGGGGTTAAAATCTCACTTACCAAAATAATTTATCTACAGTATCCTTTTAGAATTATTTTTACAACAGGCAAAAATGACAGTCGGTTTCAGTACACTTGATGAAATTGCACTCACAATTTACTGCCAATGAAGAATGACTGGATAGGATGTGTGTTCTTCCTTTTATCCCAAAAGAAGGATTTCTGCACTAGGGCTGGTGCTGTAGGCTATTAAACAGCTTAACATTTTAAGAAAGCAGGTTTTTATTATTATTAATTCAGTTAATAAATAATCAGGAATATATTCATTGCAATGTCCGACTTGAGAATCATTTATAAAAACATTTTAATGGTAATTCAAAGCCCTCAATTTGTTACATTAACTGTCTGAATAAAAAAATAAATAATAATAAAATAAAATAAAATAAAAACGCTGTTTTAAAAACCTGAAAAGCAGTCAGGTTTTCTATCAACCATTAAAATATGTTGTCAAATAACTTCTGAGACACATTGTACTTTTTTAAAGATTTTTAAGTTTAACTTTTAAGGCGATATGAATTTCAATTTTGCCAACATGCCCAACTCACACATGCAGGTTGCAGCGCAAACCTAATGCATGACATGCATCCACGGCTATGATTATATATGATTAAACCAAAACTAAAGTTAGAATAAAGGGTGGACTGGTTGTAATAACAGCTGCTGGCATAAATTACTCTTTAAATATTTTTATTCAGATACATATACATTTTTTTGCATTTTGACTTCTCTTTTTCTTTAACACACAATTGAATATTACTAATCAATGGTACATATTTTACATTTTTTGTACCCGTTGCAAAAAGTAGCAGAAAACATATGTTGCATGTAAAACGCAGCTCAAATACAGCAACTTTTACAGCAACACTGTTCTGTGTATTACTTGTAGCACCTTTTTTTCAAAGATTGGCATAGTATCGATCTCGATTTTGAAAATCTCTGTAAGCATATTTTGCATCATTCTTGCTGTGTGGGATCCTTCCAAATGGTTCATGGTCATTAAAACAACTTTCAAAAACTTCATCCACAGCTTTCTCCGCTTCTTCTCGACTCACTTTTCGAACAGCTAGGACTGAACGAAGGGCTCGGTCCCGTACACATTCCTGTGGTTTGGAAGAAAACAATCCAATGGAAACGTATTATATAGTATATAGGTACATCCCCATGAAAACCTATTAGCAGAAATTACTATTGTTACACAGGGTCTGCTGTCTGGCACTCAATGTTATGACAAAAATTATCAATGCTGAACGCATTGAAATCTAATAAGCAGCTATTTGTCAAACCCCCTTCCCACAAAAAAAAAGAAAACCTTGATTTTTATAATTATATAAAAAAAAACTGTTTCAGGCTTCAAATATTTGTCAGTAAGTGAACATACAGTAGTTTTGTCTTCCTTCTGGGTTCTCAACACTGTGATTCACCGTTTTAGCATGACTAAACCCTTTCGACAGAGTTTTTGTTCTTGTTTACGTTATCATATTTTTTTGCTTTCTTAATATGTTTTTAAGTGGCTACCTCTAATCAGATTAGGCTTCTTGCACAATCTTTGTTATGTTGGACCCACATAAGAACATAAGAAAATTGATGAACAAGCCAATCAATGCTTGTCCATTTATGTTCCTGGCAGCTGTAAAACACTACAGTTGAATATGTCAAATTAAAACCACTTGCAAAAGTGAAATATAAAGATTAATAGAACTAATACTTTTTCATTGAAAAGGTGTATGGCATTTAAATGGTCCACAACTGTTTAAACAAAAGGATTACATGTTTAATCTATTAAAATTAGATTTACATCATTAATAATGGACAGCATCTTACACATCATCGTCACACAGTACTAAAGTATATAATAGATAGGATAAGAAAACACAGCACAATTAAGAATACAGATGAAGCGAGTGGTACATACAAAGGAAAATAGGATGAATAAAAACTAATGCACAAAACTTTATAATTACCTGGTGATGTTGTTTTAGTCCAAATTTAAACCTACTCAGCTCATTACTGAAAGAACAGTCACCACTAAGATTGGCAGCCCGGATCTGGAAACAAAATCAAAATCAGTGGGAAAAAAAACGAAAAAAAAAAAAAACATCAGCCACTATTTATATTATTAAGACAGAAGATAATTACACAGTGGTCTAGCTACTGAGTTTGCACACTCTTACCTCTGAACAGGCCAAGTGTTTGAAATTATCAAACCAATCAACATGAGCACGGCAGTGATCAAATGAGTGAATCAGTTCATGGGTTACTACCCTGTTCATATGGGCCTGCTGGTGAATGTTATTCTGGCACAACACTATCTGAAAAATAAACACAAACGCTTTTGTTTACTGTAATATTGTTATTTCACTTTATTTTATTTAAACAAAAGTATACATTACATTAGTATTTCATGAGTTTTAAAAGGTACACCATCTAAATTGGTATAATATAATTTATTTTCATTTATTTTATAATCCCATTATATTGTATACTTTTATTTTGGCCTGACTGCAGAAATACAACCTTGCTCAGGTTTGCTTGGAGAGTACCCTAAAGATCAAATATGCAAATTACTTTATCAAAGTTGTCAAATATCCATGAGTGGGCACAGATTTAAATGATTTAATTTGGACCAGTGTTTCCTACCTGGGAGGTTGTAGCATCAAATCCACCACTGACAATCCCATCACAGTCTTCACAGGAGAAATGCCTCTCTTTATAAACAGTACTATAGTAACGTAATACAACAAAACAATGCATTAGCCTCACGCGTTACACAAAACAGAATCTCCACTTCACCGCCTAACTCACAATAATGTTCATTTTTACAATATATCAATCCTCTATTTTAAACACCTTTCCATTGTCTAGCGCCCCTACATTCTGCTTTATCAGAAAGTAGACCTAAGACAGGTTCTTTAAATAACTAAAGTCGGGTGACAAGACCCCATTTGAGGAAATGACCTTTTTTTTGCAGTGTGACGTGTTTATCATAAGGTGTGTACATACCATCCTGATTGCTTCATTGCACCAAGAAGCAATTTTGCATATGGACCTAGTGAGAAGAAAGCAATATGAACTGGTAAACATTTGGCACTTGTCATACACGCGCGTTATGGCAGTCATTGATACGAATGTACTGTGCCCTCCTCCATATCCAAACGTGGAGATTTCAGCGGTTCCCTGATTATTATCAAATAGGATTAACAAGAAGTAAAATAAACTCACTTGTGTCTAGTGCAACTTTCAGCATGACCTGACACTTGTGATTGAAAGTGAACAGGCTTTCTGCTACAGATCCTTTTTTAAATCTCCCTGAATTTCTCTCCGGAAATAACTGATAACCATAATCTTCTTCGTTTTGTTTATTTTGGTCCATTGCATATGCTCGACTCCTTGAACCATACGCCTGGCAACCTTTCCGTTCTGTATACTAACGATCCCGTTCAGATAATTCCGGGGGTGCGTTCACGTCTGCGCAGATTCTGCGGAAAACCAGTCCAAATTCATCGTCTGCGTGAACTCAGCCGGAAAAGACGTCACAGGTCACGCATCCACGGGTTTAAAAGTCTGCACAGCCGCGCAGCTTTAAGAGGTACTGCGCTGGAGCAGCCGCGGCTCAAAACAATAGACGAGCGTTGGCTGACAAAGAAGTGTGTAGGCAACCAGATACAATCCTCACTACATGTGCTACTGCCACCTAGTCAGGGGGTGTGAATCGCCTTCGAGGCATGACATTAATTATCTTATGAATGATTTGTAATACAAATTTAAATGATTTGACTATTTTTCCGCACAGTTATTTTACTTTTCAAATATTCAGATATTTATTCGAAAGGTTTAAACACGTACAAAAAATAAAATAATGCTAAACGGTTGAAATGAACCTAAACCGCTGTTATTTTCAGCATGTGTAATTGGCTATCAGGGACAGGGAATAACCTACTTTGAATTAATAAATCAGCTTTAAGAACAGGTAGTTGAAGTGAGATATGTGACCATATGTGCAAGTATTTTAACTATTTTTGTCCCAGATCAAAATACAGTACTGTCTAACAACCCCTTTGTGAGAGGGCGGGGGGAATCCTGCCCGTTATAATACTCATTAATTTGTCCCACATCACAAAATTTATATTATCTCCTTATAGCAGGGACTGTTTCTACTATACATTTTCTGATCATGCTGTAAATTACGAAGCTGGTGGAGCACAAAGGGAACTCCGATTGCATCCACTTCTGCGATTAGAATTTCTCTCAACACCACCTCCATTTTGGTTCTGCTCAGAACTGTTGTTCATCTACCAAAGCTGTCCACGCTGCGTCTGCGCAGACCGTGACGTTACGCGCAGACTCCCGTCTGCAATCTAGCCGGCAAACAAGTGTTGTGAACGCACCCAGTGTTTTGCAGACCACGTTGTATGCCAAGGGTAGAAGGTAAAAGGGCACACATACATTTAACCCTTAGTGTTCCATTAAGAAAGTTGTAGTAAGAAAATGTTTAACTGTTTGTATTGATCTTTATTGTGCAAACGAGGGACTGTGTTTCAGAAAATAAACAGCGTAACATTTTGGAGTAACATCTAAATTATAGATGCCGAGGAAGCACGGTTAACTATAATTGCACATTTTGTACCAAAGCCAACTATACTAGATATTCCTCTTGACTCTACCTTTATGTACTTCCGGAGAAAGACGCAGTTTCCATGTCAGCTGCTTTCGTTTTTTTTTTTTGGTAGCAGTGTGAATTCTGGGAACTGCTGTCATGGCGCTGCACACACCAAACGGCTGTGGTAGAATTAGCTAGAACGACTGAAAACTGTGTTGGACATCGCCGATCCAGGTGAGCAGTTATAGTGCTTGTACAGCTGACGCCATAAATGTAATAGCTGATATATAATTTGTAATTTTAATTTTATTTGATTTTATCGCATACTGAGTTACTAAAACTCAGTATGCGATAAAGTTACTACCTACAGTAACCCAAAAAGCTCGAGGGACAGTGGGTCTGGAACAAACTCCCCTGTAATGTTGTTGCCGACACCCTGGGATCCTCCAAGAAGCTGCTTGATGAGATTCTGGGATCAATAAGCTACTAACAACCAAACGAGCAAGATGGGCTGAATGGCCTCCTCTCGTTTGTAAACTTTCTTATGTTCTTACCTGTGCGGCAGTATCACTCGTACAAAACAAGATGTCGAGGGACAGAGCTTGCTTATCGTACCACTCGTAGAAAACAAGATTTGTGCACCAAGATACAGTGCATTTAAATGGGTTTGAACTTCAAGCCAACGCCATAGTCGTTTGCGCCATTCAAAATGTGATCTTAAGTTGTTTGTTTTCAAAACTTAAAACGACTGACCGCTAATTACCTGAACTATCCTTGCTTTAAGACAGGGGGAGGGAGGACTGTGTGACTTGTGTGCATGTTTGCTTCTAACTAAAATAGGAAATGATTTAGCACCCAGTTCTAAATCGGGTAATTCCATGTATTCATGGAAATGTTAGAGGAGACTGTTTTCTGTCTTTGTAACGTTTAAAGGACATTAAAGGAGTCGGTTATGCAAAAGAAAAGTAACACCCAACCCCTCCCAGATGCGCGGTTTTGTTTGACTGATGCATCACAGCAAACGAAGTATTTAAAGTTGCATAAGGCTGTCTGATTGTGTTAATGGTCTTAAGGGTCACCATGTAGAGTGAGTAAACAAAAATATATATTTATGTTTTTTACTTGAGGTTTATGATCTCAATTGTAATAAACACTGTTCTGTATGCAAATAAAATAAAATCCAACAGTTCACTTTTTATTTTATTTTAACTGATTTCTATTTAGAAGTTGCTTCATGTAATGCTGATATTGGGAGCTATGAGAGGTGTTCTCTACTTTTGATTAAAGGAACTTAAATCAAACCATGCTTTTAAACCTTCACATTTTTGTGGGTTATAGGTAATTAGATTTGCAATCATGGCATCACAAAATAAAGCGATTGAGCTTCAGTTGCAAATGCGACAGAATGCAGAAGAGCTGCAGGATTTCATGAGGGATCTGGGGAGTTGGGAAAAGGATATCAAGAAAAAAGATGAGGAGCTGCTGAAGGAGAGTGGAGTTGAGCCTGAAATGGTAATTTATTTTATTTATTTATTTATTTATTTATTTATTTATTTATATGACTTTAAGGGCCATATTCACAAAACATTTGCTTTCAAGCTGAATTAACATTTTTTTCCTAAACAGAAAACAAATGTAATATTATGTAACATTAGCAGTTAGATCTTTTTGACTTCACCAACAATGGTGCAAATGTAGCACAGTCAAATACTTTGTTAGTCAAGTGTTAAGCGTGTTTCACCGTATTCAAATGTGCTTGTAATTATAAATTATATTTTCATATTCAGTATTCATTCCATGCATGTTTTTCAGTTTCGTACTGCAAACATGTTCTTTTAATAAAGGAACAACACTCCATTGTTTCCTTATTTTTTTATTTTTTAAATGCAGAACTGAGTGCCATTGTCCAATATAATTTCTTCAGTGTTAGGCTAGAATACACACAGGATGAGAACCCTTGCTAAACATAACAATATTCAACAGTCTTAAATTGGACAGCAAAATACAGAATGTACCCCAAAGTTTGTGATTTACTGTACTGCATAAAATCTTGTCAAACGGTTACCTTTAAACTGATTTGTATTTTTAAAGTTGTTTTCATGCCAACATCTTTTTCAGCAGAGTTTGCCTCCAGTAAGAAATAAGGACTACAAGAGGAAGAAAAAAGACAAAAGCAAAGTGGCTGCCAAAAATGCAAAGAATGAAAAAGAGAAAGCTTCCAGAATTAAATCGTATGATTACCAAGCATGGGACAAATTTGATGTAGTAAGTAAACCCACATTTATGAGGTCAAAAGCTCTTAAAATCTGTATGGTAAATGTTCTGAAAATATTGTACCGATAAGAAACCAAAAACATAATTGTTGTACCTTTTTGAAGCATGGGCACAGAGACTGAACAAGTTACTGTACAAACACACATGTAAATAGTATAGGGACACTATGGGCAGTAGATGGCACTCATTTAATGTGTCAAAATGTTTACTGTAAATTGTTCTGGGGGAACCCTGAGAGTCATCACATTGAGACTTTTTCTTGTGAAACATCAATGATATGTTAAGCCTTGTATGTGGAAGCCCTGCCAGCTGAGCTTTTATCAAAGTCATATCTGCTGTTTCGGGCTAACTGATCACAGCATTAGATGGGAAAGGATAGCCTTGACCTTTTTTTATAATTGTACTTCAGTCTTGCCCACTGTCTTGCAACAGCTGATTTAGCTTTTTTACATTACAGAATTGTATGTTTTATCTGAAGAAAATAAATGACTTTTCTTGAAGTAGCTTCCTAAAAATAGGTTCAGCTAAGTTCTTTTATTTTTTTCAATCAAAATGATTTTCTTTTTTATTTGTAACTTCAGTGTGTTGTCCCAGCAAAGGACATTGCGTTTCAAACGAGAACATTTTACTGGAACTAATGATAATCTTGCAGAGCCTTGCTGTATAAATGTGATAAACTTGTACAAACAATGACACCTAAATAGATGAACCTTTAATAGCCAAATCTTATACATGTCATCACTTGTTTGGTGCCATAAGATGTTGCAAATATCTTGCTTCTTGCATAAACATGCTAACAGTAACCTTATACACCTAGTATGTATTTGGCATCTTAATGCTGAATCAAGTAATAAATGTTCTTGTTCTTGTGATTTTTCTTGTCTTCCAAAATAAACTATAGCGGTGCACAGAGAGCAAAACTAACAGGATCTTCAATGCGGGGATATACCGTTTTCAACTTTTTTTCCCCTCCTTCCTTAGGATAAAGTACTTGAAAATCTAGATAAAGAAGATGGCACACAGGAATCACATGAATCAGACTCTGAAGAAGATGGGATTCATATAGACAAAGATAAAGCACTTTCTGAGAAAGAAAAAGTGGGTTTAATTATTTATGCTGATAAGTTATTAGACCGTGCGGTTGGATTTATCCAAGCGGTGGGTGATATAAATATCGCTGTACCTTTTGAATTACTAATTAGGACCTTCTGGCATTTAAATAAAAATACATTTTCTTAGCTCCATCAGTGAATCCTATTTTGTGCTTATACTATTTGAGGCATCCTATAAAACTGTTAATGTTGCAAATCTAGTTACCACCAACTAAAAGGTGAATTAAAGGATTCATGTTTATGTAGTTATTTCTTGTTTTTCCTTTGTGCAAATTACAACTGGCCTGATGTATCTGGCAGATTTCAGTTTAAGAAAAGAGGCCTATGCTATATATGCAGAAAATATAATGGGATACTGTAATTATCTGAATAAAATGTGCACCCTTCCCCAAGTTTTAGGAGTGGCATGCTATACACAGGATGTGTGTTGTATACAAAGTGCATGGTATACTTCAGTGTAGTTTACACTGAAACAAAAGCCACAGATTGCATATTACGATTATCTATCTTTATTCTTTATTATATGTCATTGCCGACCTTCACCGGGGGTTCCCAGCGGGCGGCGCACAATTGGCCGAGCGCCGCCCAGGTAGGGAGGGCTTAGGTCAGCAAGGCAATCCACAGTTCACCCCGCACCAGCGACCCCTGTGGCTGATAGGGCGCCTGCGGGTTTGCAGTGGAGCCATTCAGATCTGTGTTGTCCTCCGGCACTATAGGTCTGGTGGCTTCGCTGTGTATCAGCAATGCCAAAAATGATGGATTGGCAGGAACACGTTTCGGAGGACGCGTGTTTCAGCCTCCGGTTCCTGAGTCACCAGGGGGTTGCAGCAGTGAACCAGGATAAAAAGTAATAATTGGGCATTCTGACTTGGGGAGAAAACTGGGGTAAAAAAACAACAAAAAAAACTCCATCCAGACATCAGAGTAGTTCATTATTTCATTTTACCAGTTAAATCTGGTGGAATGGCCCTCCAGGGTCATGATAGGCCACCCCTGATCTAAACAAAATAAGTTTCCATTTTTGGTGTCACTGGCACAACACTAGTCACGCAGGTACATATTTGTTTAAGGTCACAGTTTTGAGGACCACTTGTTTTCCAAGATTTGAAACATTTGTTTTTAAAGGTAACATTGGACAGGCATTTTGATAAAATGTAGCTAACACTATTTTGTTTTACATTCCGCTTTACTGTTGAAACTACACTTTCTA
Organism: Acipenser ruthenus; assembly: GCF_902713425.1. Taxonomy (NCBI): domain Eukaryota; kingdom Metazoa; phylum Chordata; class Actinopteri; order Acipenseriformes; family Acipenseridae; genus Acipenser; species Acipenser ruthenus. The sequence continues at coordinate 61,797,750 of NC_081195.1, read as the reverse complement.
TGACATAAGCATAGCTTAACTAACATAAACTGTAGGAGCATTTTTTTATTACAGTTTTTTTTAATGTATAGGGCAATGATCACTTCAAAGAAGGAAAATATGACGATGCAATAGAATGTTACACAAGAGGTATGACTGCAGATCCTTACAATCCAGTCCTCCCCACAAACAGAGCCGCTGCTTTCTTCCGTCTAAAGAAGTAAGTAACTACTGTACTGGGACAATAGTCCTTAATTTTGAAGACTTTGAATTGCAAGTATTTGGATGATATTTATTTAATGTATATTTGATATAGTTGAAGCTATCATCATATTTGTTTTTAATGGCAAGTTGAACATTTACCCCACTTTTTAAATGTCATGCTGGTGTAATTTTGTAAATAAAATAGTATTCTGCTGGTAGTCTAACTTTTTAATTAAGGTATTCAATCATTTATTTTTGAAGGTATGCTGTAGCTGAGTCAGACTGTAATTTAGCCATTGCGCTTGACACAAACTATACCAAGGCTTATGCAAGAAGAGGAGCGGCTCGATTTGCTCAGAAAAAAACCGAGGGTGCTAAAGAAGGTATGTCGTCTACATTGGTAGAAATATACATTGAGTCACCTGTCAAACTTATCCTTACAACATGTACGTATTACAGTGATGTGGTGTTATTGTGTTTGTATTTGTAGAAGTCAGAAAAGATAATGTAATATTTGCTTTCATTCAAACATCAGTTGACTTTTGTTTTTTAAGATTATGAGATGGTTCTGAAGCTGGATCCTGAAAACTTTGAAGCACAGAATGAACTGAAGAAAATACACAAGGTATGTAAGTGGTATTTACATATTGCTTAGATATTTGTTACAGATAATATAGACGTTTGTTATAACATGATATTTCACGTTGTGTGAACTCTCAGTGATCTAGTTTTTCACAGAACTGATTACTGGTTGACTGATGAACTACTTTTCAACGCTAATGTTATTTATATCCTTAGCTTGGTAAATGTATGTTGCTGGCATGCCTTGATTAATAGTTTATTTATGTCATGCTTGTGAAACATGTCGCATTGACTGAAGAAGATGGCCATTAACTAACACGGTCCCACCAAAGTGCTTACATTCTCTTTATGGGTTAACTTCTCAGTGGGTGGTTAGTCTCCATTGCTATCCATTACTTGGCTTTAAGCCAGTGCATGCAAAGTTATCAGGTAGACAATAGGGTCTGGAAAGAGGCCCTCAATATTCTTTTGAAATAGACATGACAAGTGACCTACAGTTTATTGCCATATCACAATGTCCATTCGCAAACGGATAATATAATTAAACCAGGTTAGGATTTGGTCTAGTGTGGCAATTATTTTAGCAAGATAGTGTATTTTTCAATGTTATAAAATATTAACGTTGCCAACGTTTCTTTAGTTTGACTTTGGTTTTTTACATTTTTACATTTTTTTTTCCTCTAGGTTCTGGCTTCACATGAGCATGTGTCAGAAAAAACAGATAGCAAAGAAAAGGAAGCAGTGGTTGATGAGAACGAGAAGAAAAGAATAGAAGAACAGCAGGCAAAACAGCAGGCAATTACTCAGAAAGATCTTGTAAGTAGGGCTAGAGGTATTTGCACAATTACATGGGACCGTCTCCAGGAGCCATCTTTTGGTACTGAGTACATTGTCATGTTATTCAGATAGAAGATACATATATCTTGTTAATATAGTATCTACTATAATCTTGCTGAATGGTTAAGGAAAACATTTATTCCTCAATAACAAATTGATTAAATGGGATCTAGGTTTTAAAACTAAATACTTAACAATAAATGCACATTTAGACGCATGTTCTTTAACTAACAAAACTGCACAGGTCCTTTCATCAAAAGAATGTGGATTGTAATTATTATTTTTTTTTTTTAGGGCAATGGTTATTTCAAAGAAGGAAAATATGAAGCAGCGATAGAGTGCTATGCCAAAGGAATGGCAGCAGATGGCACTAATGCACTTTTACCAGCAAACAGGGCCATGGCCTATTTAAAGCTTCAAAAGTAAGATATTTTTTCACATGGGGCTATAAACATAAATCATGCTTGTATATTTGTTGCTTCATTCATTCATTCATTCATTCACTTTTTTCATATATTGACTTGCTTATTTAGGCTAATAGAATATATATTATAACTCATTTAATTTATGACCTACAATCTTGCTAAGTAATGTTTTATCATACAACCATGTAAAACAATACATACCCATTTTAATATTCTTTGTAATTAAATGTGTTGGCCCAACAATATGTATTGAGATCTTTGGGGGGAAAAGACACGTTTCCCTCCATAGTGTTACTATGATACTTTTCCTCAAACAGGTATGCCGAGGCAGAAGATGACTGTAGCAGTGCTATAGCACTGGATGGCACTTACTCAAAGGCTTTTGCCAGGCGAGGGACTGCAAGAGCAGCACTTGGAAAACTGAAAGAGGCCAAAGAAGGTAAGATTGAGAAGGGAGATGGAACGTTTAACTCTGAAAGTAATTGCAGATCACAAGCACATCTATTCACTATATAGATGTCAAATGTGCAGTTTTAAAAAACGCTTGTCACAACAAAGATGTATTTTATTTTAAAGCATGCTATCTGGTAATACACTAGGTTAAAGAAATCTCTGTTTTCAGGTTGTCACAGACTCCCTTGGTCATTTCCCTGCCCTTTCAGGACCACCTATGCTTTCAGTAACCAACCAGCTGCTTTCCCTAATGACTGACATGATTTGCAGCCAGTAAGATTTTTTTTGCCGCTGCTGTGGTGAAATGCAAGGCAAAGAGACTGAGAACTTTCTGTAACTTAGTGTTATACTAGATGTCATGTTTTAAAATGAAAATACATGTTTGTTGTAACACATATTTCTTTCCAAAATGCACATTTGAGACCTATACAGTGAATGTGCATGACAGGTAAGATTATAAAGATTATATATATATATATATATATATATATATATATATATATATATATATATATATATATATATATATATATATAATAAAATGTTAGCTACAACCACTTGAATATGTCATTTATATATCCAGTCAGGCAATTGGAGTTTGACGATATTTTAGACAGTTCAACAAAATGTATTTTTTTAAATGTTAACCCACAAAAAGTAAGATCAAGCTAATAATATAAAACTGCATGAAGATAATAAAGAAATAGCATTTTGTGAAATATTCACCAAGGCTTATTCAACTTAACTGTTTGAACAGCATAATCATTGAGAAAACAAGTGCCTTTATTGTATTAGATATGTCATGCATCTTTATGTGTTTTGCAGACTTTGAAATGGTTTTGAACCAGGAACCAGGAAACAAACTAGCTTTGAATGAGCTTGAAAAAATCAATAATGTATGTATGCATTTTTATACACAGTATGTGATAGATATTAAACAAAATATGCAATACGTTGATATCGAAGTGTAAATGGATATAACCAAGTTAAAGACATAACAATGGGCCTATCAGAGGTATAGTTCATCTCTAAAATATAACTTTAAATAGGCTCAAATGCATTATACAGTCAATGAAGGCAAATTGTCAATTCATAGACATTGTGTTCCAGAGTGTTATAAATGTTCTGTCTATTTATTATTATTATTATTATTATTATTATTATTATTTATTTCATAGCAGATGCCCTTATCCAGGACGACTTGCAATTGTTACAAGATATCACATTATTTTTACATACAATTCCCCATTTATACAGTTGGGTTTTTACTGGAGCAATCTAGGTAAAGTACCTTGCTCAAGGGTACAGCAGCATTACTCATTAAAGTTTTGAAGCACATCTCTAATTACTGTGTTCTGCTGGGGTCCCCAGTGGCTCATCCAGTAAAGCAGAGTGAGTCTGGTGATCAAGAGCGTGCTGATTCAAATCTTTGTCTTTTTTTGTAAATCTTGATTTGGGGCTGCTAGTAAACACTAAAGTAAAACTTTGCACTCCTGCGATTTGGGAGGGGAATATCATCTGTGGTTAGTTTTCCTCATTGTACTTCAGCAGCCTGCTGGCCAGGCTCCCCACCTGACCAGCCAGACATGTCCCAGAATGGGCCTTTGCCTCTATTGTTCAGATTTGACGGGTGATTGGCAAGACAGGAGGAATGTATGTTGCTCACCCAATGTTGAGTCTTCCTGATTAGTAAGTCGGTGAGGTGACATTCGAATTAGGCATTTCAAGTTGGGGTGAAAATTTACAATATATTATTTTATTATGTTTAAAATGTGTTTTTTTTGTTTTATTATTATTCCCTTCCTAATTAAAGGAAATGGTTGCAAAAGGCCTCTTGACAAAGGAACAGCTTGCAGACCAACAAGCAAAGAATACTGAACAAAGAAGAATTGTACAACCAATAAATAAACCACCTCACCTGCGATCAACAGTAAGTAAATAATGACATGCTGTTACAGAAAATTACATTTCAAATGTCTTTCCACCGGAATAGTCTACAAATTCAATCACAAGACCATGGATTTTTATACGTTAAACCCATACGGGCCAGTTAGTCACTACCTCAAATTAAACATTAAGTGAGATATAATAACACAAGCATAAAACCTAAAGTTTGATCTGGCTGTCCTCACATGCACTGTAAACTACTAATAGGTGCTCAATAAACAGCCATGGCGTACTCTGTATTTCTTCTGTTTATTAAATGATGATCACGGATGAGCCCTTTCTAGTTAACATGTAGTCCTAATCGATATAATTGCAATGTAATAATGAAAAAATTAAGTGAACTGGAAAAAAGTGTCCAGTAGTTGTTGGGAATTGTGCAACTTTTGATTTCTGGGTCATTCTCATGCCTCTGAGCAATGCTTTCCCACGGGTGTTTTGTCTGCAGGTGTCTTCGGATGATGATAAATCACTGAAAATAAAGAATGCTCGCTTTAAAGAGTGGATCGCTTTTGCCAGAATCCATTTCGTTCTGCCCATGAAGTGTGCTATTATGGCCCATTCTGTCTCCTTTATCAATATGTAATAAAAGCACAACAAGGAACCAATTGAACTACAGACACACACAAGTCAGGAAGTCAAGTAAAATGGTATAAATAATTTAGATGAAAGTCTAAGGGAATGTATTAGAGCACAGAGCTGAGAGGTGGAAAATATCATTATTGTGCACACTATAAAAAGTAGTAGTGCAGTCGGCAACCTAATATCTTATTCGATTATCGTATAGGCATTTTCAGCGATGATGCATTGACGTTTTATTTTTCAAAATAAAGAGCAAGCATTCTTTTTTTAACAGATCCAATAACTAAAAACACTATTGTGTGTAATAGTTAAACAAAACTGCACAACTTGCATTCAACTTAGAACACTTCCAATTCTATATTAAAAAAAAAAAGCAATACAAAGGACTTGAGTTAACATTGAAAAGAATATGCATTGTAACATTTAACATTGTAATAATAATAAAAACTAGAGTTGCCAGCAACTTTATGGCTTCCAGTACCAGTACCAAACACTTTAGCAAATAGTGCAGAATGCATACATGGGTTACTATATGTGTTCCATAGTAACCATGACCCTATCTGCACTCTCTCGGGAGTTAAGCCAGTTTTACATTTGACCTTTAGGAGAGGTCAAAGGTTACAGGCAATGACATTTGTTGATAGAGCATACATGGGTTACTGTGTGTTCCATAGTTTTGTATGTTGATGGAGCCTAAATACTATGTTTTAACAGAAGTAATTTTTATATAATATTGCCATATAATCCAAACACAACATACTTGGAAACAAAAGAAGGTAATCGGCAGATTTAATATTGGCATTCTTTTGAAATGATTACGCATAACATAAAAGGTATATGCTGTGTTCTTGTCACAATTTAGTGCAAAAAAAAATGCATACTCGCCAGTTAAACAACTCAACTAATTTTAAACGGGGTATATCCAACACGAAAGTCGAGCCCTAAAGTGCGTATCCTAGCAACATGCTGACGTTGTTTATCTACCGTAATAGCACTAAAAGAAGCGCACTCAAGGTCTTAACGCAAACCGGCAACAGGAGACTTCAAACTGGATTCTAATTTGATGCATCGATTCACCAATATGTAATCGAAGCACAGGAAATTTAGGGACAGATGATCAATAATCGATGCATCGATTCATTGTTGCACCTCTTAGGCGTAATTTGAAAATAAGTGTTATGTTAACTGTATTTGTAAACACATATTATACAAATATGGCCTGGAGTTGATACATATAGTTGAAAACTATTGTCCCAGGATGGAATATAGTGTCTTGAGAGGAGATTATATTGCCCGAAGCCAAGTGCTGAAGGCTATGTCCCTGGAGGACACTATCAACATGAGGGGACAATGGTTTTTCACAAAACACAAAATATCCAGTCCATATGTTTTATTACACCTTGAAAGACAGGTTTCTGAGGTTGTTACTTCATTTGATCAGTTTACTTTGTATCTGACTGAGTCTATGCAAGCTGAATGTCATCGATGTGCCAAAATAAGAGTTGCCATGAATCTCCATTTGCCAGTTTACAGAGGAATGTATTTGGGAACTGGAGGTTAAATGAAGACCAAAGTTCAAGAACATCATATTTTACATAAAGAACCCCAGTGGAAACTAAATGGTGCACCTGATTGTAAAAAAAAAAAAAAAAAGAAATAAAAAAGTCCTTTCTGAATCTTGATATCGGCAAACAATTTAGGAATGTGATATTTATTCTGTAAATGCTTTTTTCCCTTGATGTTAAATGCATTGAACATGACATTGACATTTAAATCTAGTGTTGACCTTTCTTAGGAGTAAGAGCCCTGCCGGTTTTTAAATGTGACAGCTTTTTTCAGCTATCTCTGTAAAGACTTTGACTAACACATTATACTTTGTAGAAATAATTGAACAACTAATGTTCATAGAAGATGTTCAACATAAATGCTCAACAATTAACATTTATTTTTGTATTAATTGTCAGAGAATAGCACATGACAAGGTAGGTAGGTTTATTGGAAATCAATGGTTTTCATATCAGAACAGTCTTTAGTCTCTGTGTGGTCTTTATAGCTTTAAAAGTTCTGCGAGGAAAAATTGCGATTTGATTTTTTTTTTTTTTCAATCCTGTTTACCATATACTAATTAAAAAACAACTTATTCAAGGTCCTTTTATTATTTTATAAAAATATACAATTCCATATATTTCACCACACAAACATATTCAATTGATTTTTTTTTTTTTTTTTTTTTGAAATACAAGGTCATATATACATACATACATACATACATACATACATACATACATACATTCATTCATTCCGGGTATATAGAAACATTTGGTCCTTATATGCATGGTGGAGTGTATATATTTTACTGACACATTTGTATAAATTGTACCAGTAATCTTTGTACCACATCTAGTCTAATTCTAAATTGCAATTTGAATAATTGTGTTATGAATACACAACAGCCACCATGGTCTCATCATATAAGCTGCTTGAAGTCACAAACTTAGTCATTGAATTAGCTAAAATAAACAAAAAAAATTATAAAACAAAACATTGTCATGTTTTCAGTCATCCAAGGCAAATGAAATACTCTTAAATTAGTAAGGATTTATTGGAGCTCATTTATATTCAGCAAAAGGGCTTTCAAGGACACACGATAAACAAACCAGGGCTCAAGTACCTTTGAACTAATTTTATTAAGTGCACTGGAACATTTGAAGCATAAAGAGATCTTTTGTGCACAGGACAAATAGGTTTCTTTTATAGAAGTAAGCTAGGGAACAGTTTTCTAGGGTTAAAGATTTTAATAAGCCCACAAGGTAAGCAGCTTAAACGCTGTTTCATTATCGATGACGCAAAGTAGATTTTCCAACACTGCTATTAATGCTCCTGCTTCAGTGTTGATTATCGCTTTTGAGAAATGAATGCATTATACTATGCACTGGCTTTTGCCATGAGATTTTATTCCACATGTTGTAGATGTAGGTCTTGGTGACTGACCCCTGTAAGGTGTTATTTTTGTACTTGGCAGGGGAATATGTTTGTCACTGAAGCCCAGCATACACCAGGAGACATGTTCCATGAAACCTGCTTCCAGTACACCTGATTTCTTATTTGAAAGACATGTCTCCAAAAACATTTTCTGCAATCAGGTTTATTTTTTGAATAATTGATCAAAATGCTGGCAGATCTAAATACCACTGTTGTTAAAATCATAAAAATGGATTTGATGTCCCACGGACATATTATCTGAGTGGCACTACTCAGTAGCATTCTGTAAGGCTTTCCATTTTTGAAATGCTGGCACAATGATCACATGTTGCTGGAATTTGTTTTTACAATTTAACTGGCCTGTAGTGCTATTTGTAGTCGCTGCAGTAGCAAACAATTTAATTCACATGCATATAGTATACAATTTAGATTCAATGTCTCACACACACACACAAACAAGGGAACAAATATTCCTGTTTTATTATTAAATCGACCCCTCATTATTTTGCTTCTGCTGAAGGTCGTTTTGAAAATGTTATGGAGAGAACATCATAACATAAGTATTATTAAATTGGCTAATTACTATTGATGGATGTTGGTATATTTAGCACAGTATCAGTGGTTAAATACCTTTTTTCAATGTCTTCTCTGGTCTCTCTCGATATGATCTCTGTTACCTGTTTCCATAGCTACCAACACTGTTTGTTGTTTGTTTTTTTGTCCTAGAAATATTTATTTGCAGCTGTGTCAAAACACCAGTGAAATGCATCAACACAAAATGAAATTAGACACATGTTTAAAATGTAGTATTTCATTTAAAGAAAAGAACATTTGCTTATACCATTTTGATGACAGAAGTAATAATTACAGCTGTTGAAAGGTGTTCTTTGTAAAACAGAGTATTGATGTGTCTCTGAAAGAATTAAATGTGGATTATGAGCCTCAAGTCATGGTTTGGTGCAATAAAAACAGAAAATGCATTTCGTAGTTTAAGCCAAAGTGATCAAATATTTCTTAATGTGTGCATTACCTTAACATTTAAGGTAATGCACACATACCTTTAACATAAAGGTATGTTTTATCAATATTATATCACAATATTCAAGCAACATAACATGATTAAAAATGGGTAAAAACCTGGCAATTGTTGCTATACAATAAAATTGGGGCACATTTAGAAAAAAGGGATATATGCTCAAGTATTGAACATCTCTCTCCTCTCTCTCTCTTTCTCCGTCCCTCCCTCCCTCCCTAGAAGCCACTGAGACGAATGGTTATTGAAGAAGTTGGAGTTGAACTGCCTGGCACTGACCTACAATTAATAGCAAACACCTCAGCAGAATGTAAAGTGCCATTCTCCATGATCACAGAACTTACTGGAAGCAAAGAAGCAGTGGTACCAATGGAATGTACCCCCAGTGCCAAAATGCTTAAAATAGAGGAGATCTCTGATATTCCAGCAGATTCCAGTGAAAGGTAAGGAAAGCATGCTTGGAGATAAAACACAAAATAATTCAATTTTACAGTCATTCTATAGAAGTCTGCTACCCGTATGTAGCTTTATTTACGTAATATAACGCTTACTTTTAACTTATACGTAGAACAACTGAGCATAGCCTCAAACCTCTGAAGTAACATGAAAGAAGTTTATATAAACAGACGCTCAGAATAAAGCACTTAACCTTGAAGGATTTGGAGGCACTCCTTTTATTTTGAATAAATGACTTCGATTGTACACGCTGAAGTATAATACTTTCACATACAAAAAATAAAAAATAAAAGTAAAATTTTGTATTGGATACATGGACTTTTTTTCAATCAAGGTTTACTTCATCCAGCCTTGTCCACACATGGTTGTGACATCTTAAGATCGTGACATGCCTTTTTGTATAACAGAGAGCATCTTGAAGACAACTCAGAGAAGCAGTCAACTGAAAGATGTGTTACTGTGGAAAATACTGCAGATCAGAAGAAACTATCACCTTCCATATCTGAGTCTTTGTCCATGCCTTCACCTCCAGCAAACTCCTTTCAGCTAGAAGCAGATTTGAGGAAGCTAAAAGCCTACCCAGAAATGAAATACAAGTACCTCAAGGTATGCTGCACTATTAGAAGCGTTATAGAAGCATGGTATGCTAAATGTGGTAATGACCATGACATTGACCCAAACTGTATTTATTTATTTATTTTAAAATATTACTTGCCTGGCTTTTTATTCAGTATATAAACCTAATTATAACTAGTTTACAGGTAATCAGAAACTATAGGTTTGATAGAAAGAATTCCAAATGGCTTTCTGGACCCTCTTGAAATAAACCAAAATAAATGAAGTTAATGCTTCTGGTATAGATATCTGGATAATTCCAGGGTATCATGATAATTTATATACCCCTGGGATCTGTGGTTTGCATGCCGTAGAGTATTTGCAGTGACATCACTTATTAGGTAAATATTGTGTTACCATGGAGTCAGCTGCCCTATACTTATCCCATTGTAATAAAACCTGGTAGAAGCATTCTTTAGCACAACTTTTAATAGCATTAGAATCTGGTTATATGGCATAAATAGTCTTTATTTGCGAAATGCATAGAGCTGTGAAGCTAAGAGGCATGTAGCTGGCTTTCTATACTATAAACGCATGTTTCACATATGGAAATGTGTTGATGTTTGATATGCGTGCTGTATCAGGCTCATGCTAGACTTTATCAAGTCTTTGTTCCAATTTCCAGCTTTAAATATTGTGTTTAAAATGTTTTCCACAACTGTGGTGTGGGATGTCCAGTATGTTACAAACATGCTTATTTGAATTGTCTAAATAAGGGATTCCTTGTAATTTGGACTTTGGCTTCTGCCATGTTAACTAATTGACATCACTTTTTCTTTATTTGCCAGCAAATTGAGCCATCAGCCTACCCCAAAATCTTTCAGAAGTCATTGGAACCTGACATTTTGAACCAGATTTTAAATATTCTACACACTTATTATACCATGTAAGTAACTCTCTAGTAGGCTTGTCATTTCTCTGCACAGTACATGGCAGGGTAACCTAAAAATAATCAATGAAGGAGGGGAGAAAAAACACAGAGGGGCAAAATTTTATATCAGGTATAAAATGTCAAGTCAGATTTATATTGGAGAAAAAATATTAGAAAAACAAAAATGGCTCATGAAAAAAAAAAGATTTAAACATTGTTTTATTTGTTTTAACATATGTATTGATAAAAAAAAACAAAAAAAAAAACATGTAACACCCAGTGTTGCCTTTACCTTTTGTTCTCCAGTACTAAACCTTTGCTAGTTTTGGCCAACCTCATTCATTCAAGTAGTACTACTAATTATTATAATTGTGCAATTGAGTCAGTCATGATACCAGATCAAGCAGCAATGAATATCTTTTAAGTATAAAAAAACACACACAAAAATAACCTACATTCTAGGGACAGAATATGTTTCTGCCATTGACGTGAGTACTTGGCTTATTCGCACATATGCAAGGTTAATGTTTGCTAAAGACCAGTGTGCACTCGATTTCTCTTAATGGGGCTATTAAGAGATTGTCAGACTTTACCACTTGAGGATTGGGACAACACCAAACCATCTGAAATACAAATGTGACTAATTTCTCCATTTAAAGACCTCAAGAAAGACTTTGTCATAATGTTCTCAAAGACTTGACCTTCGTTTATTTTAATATCACTGCCTTTGTGTGCAACAGCAGTAAATCAAAAACGGTTTTTCAAATTAACTTTTTATTTTTATTTGTATTTTTTACACATTGTAGGTATGACGAGCATTCGGTTATTTTAGAGATTCTTAAGAACCTTGCAGAAGTGAAAAGGTTTGACATGGCAGTCATGTTTATGTCTGCGGCAGAAAAGACTGGTAAGTACTTATCAAAGTAGTCTGAAGCAAGTGAAAAGTCGTTTTTAGGCACTATTTTAAAGTAATTACAAGATCAAAGGCACATTTTCTGAAAGTAATAAAAACAACTATAACAGCATCGCTATACGTTAACTTTACTGTATTGTTAAGAGTTGTGTCTTGCAAGTTTTGTAACATTACATTGATTTCATTCCTCTGGAAACAGGCTGATGAGTTGTCTAAAATCCATTTTCTCTTTCAGTTGTGCGAGAATTATTCAACTCTATTCATCAAGCTGGTTTAGAAGATGACCTTGTCAAATCTCTAAAGAAGAAATATGGCATTTGATTTTATTTGTACAGCAATTCCAGTTGGTTGAAAACACATTTGCAGGCCAGTCATTGTTTAGATTGTAAAGAATAAACACTGACTACGTATTATTTTTAAAACCTAAATACACAGAAAGGGTTGATTTGCTATAAATATGGAGTGAATGCAAACAATATAAATTTGTTTCATAAAGTCATGTATATTTATAAATGGTGTACCTTAGTAATGCCTTTACTTTTCTGACCGAATATGGCTGCCATATTGAGGTACATTGTGAAGTTACAGTTGCATGGAGATAGTACACTGAGTTATTGTCTTAATGTTTGGTGCACAGCTACATTCTTTAATTTTCTTAATGAAGTATTATTACCATTCACTAAAGAAAGCCAGTCCCACTAAAAAAAAAAAAAAATCAAAAATAAAACTGGTGCAAATCTCAGCTTTCTAGGTTCTGCGAACTTGACATGGTTTTATCTTGGATCTTACATTTTTAATGAAAATAGAGGGCAAGTGTGATTAGTTATTAATAAAATATATTGGTAAACACCCCAGGTCAAATGTATAAATTAGGCACATATTGGGTTAGTTGTAAGTATAGGCGCAGTGCAAATAATTGCAGATGCAAAATTCAAATTGCACTGTGGCCAGGCAATCCTTAGGAAATGATATGTATTGGCCTGCCCTTTTTAGCATGATCCAGAAATTTGCCTAGCAACTGGAAAAGGTGGATTGGTCTGAAAGGAACCAGAGGCTAAGTAGTGCAGAGAACATAGCACTTTCACATATGCAGGGATAGTGGTCCCCAGATTGATGCTGGGGTCTAGCTTATCCCTCAATTCAGCTATGAGGTCAAGTACTCTGCAGGTGTGTGCTTTTATACAGCTCTTAGTTACTCGCTTCTACAATGGTTTGCAACTTGTAAGAAGAGGTGTAAAGTTTTTGGAGTAATTGCCTAAGTGCAAGGCAAAATTCTTACATCACATTATGTTTGCACCCACTTAGTTTCCAGATACTGTCACAACTGTCTAGTGATCTGTTTAGAATGTGCATCTGGCAACCAGTTGTACTTGTGAAAAGACAATTGTCAACCTGCTAGGGGTACATCAACAAAGAAGCAGATGCATAATTAACACGTTTTGTGCAGTTTTATCAAAGTATAGAAACCAGAGGAATTATGATTCATCATCTTATTCAGTGTGTACCATAGTTTTTTATTTACAAAAATTAGGTACAATACATTCCTTTGCTCTTTTCACAGCTCTATGGTGAGCTGCTATTGTTATAATGATAAACAAACAGTTAGCGGTTTCCCTGTAGTGGTCATGCTGCCATAGCAGAACAAGTTATTTTTCATAATGACCTAATTATTTCTAAAATAGCATGACAAACCTACAGTACTGTAAATGGAAAGCCATTGGTCTATTTTTTGACATTTGTCTACCTGAGTTTGTCACAAGTTTTACCTCAATGTAGTTATGTGCCATCAATCTGATTAGTGGCTTTAAATTAAAATAAATATATAGTCCAATTTATGATACATTTGTCAACACAATTCAAATGTTTTGTTCACATGGACAGGTACTGATTAATTATGTCCATATTTGCAAGGGATAATACAAACAACATTGTCCATAATCTTTTCATAATGAAAAATCCAGAAGTCAGTAATTATCTGATTGCATTTTAAATCTAGTGAATTTTGACATCATGGTCTGAATTAAATCAGTGGTTTGAGAGATATGGTTACTGGTGTCCTACACAGGGTGTCATTCCTGCACTTCTATTTCCTAGCTACTGTATATTGCTGGCTGAGAGCAAGAACATCATCTAAAAGTTCCGATACAACTGCAACTAGGCATATTCATGAGACTTTTTCTCATATCTTGTTTAAGTATAGATGCTCTTGCACTCAGTCAGCAATATAGCTTCAAATGTCTGGTTCTTTAAGTATTTATCTGGAAAAGTATACCTCGGGACTACAGCCAATTTAGAGACAATCATGACATCAACCAGACAGATAAAGCAGGATGCAGGTCGTCATGGTGGTTAAAGCACTTCTACTAATAGAATTTAAAAAGTATGAACAAGCTCTTGAGGGAGCTCTTTACTTACCGGTATATCTAAAGAATAACTATTCACCCCACCACCATAAAACAACAGCTAACCTAATGGGATGAGGAAACATGCTGTTAGATCTATTTCATCACATATCCCCCAAGACTGGCAAAAAAGGTAGCAGATAGGGCTATGTGTGTACATAGTCAGGTAAACTGGCTGTATTGATTTCTATATTTATAAAATGTGATTGTCCCTCTAGGCTAGGTTATTCATTGGGAACTGAAGTTCACACATAAAAATATACACATTAAATGGACAATTCTACGTCACTAGAGCCCACAATGTTCAATACCAAAGTTTTTTTTTTTTTTTTTGTGCCCCACAAGTCATAGGGAAAGAGATTGAGTTCAAATGTAAGGTGAAGCACAGACCAGATCTGTCCAGAGCAAACCCATAATGAAGTTGTGTTGTATCTGGCTCAAAGTGCTTTCCTGACCCATGTTTTACCTGATTTTAAACCCCACTGGGCATGTCTGTGATGCAGTAGGAGAAGATTACAGTTCTGCCAAAGTATGTTTTATGAAACAGATTAACACCATATAGCTGAAAATATGGTGTTAATATTGAAAATATTGCTTCTTGAGAAGGCCTTCATGTGGTGCTACATTCAGCATTGTGATGATCCATAAAGTGCAAAATGTCTGAAAAAGGTGGGACAGATTAAGTTGCATATCCTAATGAATTCAGTTGTCTCTTCCCCAGGATTCAATTTGTATAGCAGTTCAACATTTATCCTGTACAGTATCTATTCTATCACTGAATGATGTATCAATATAACCTTTATATAAGTAATTTACCGCAGGCCAGCTGCCATCCCAGATAATAGTAAGCATCTGTCTTATAATCTCATCTGTTTTAGTCTACCCCGAATTGAATTGGTAACATTTTACTTCTAGATATATAAATAGTTATACAAAAAGAAGACAAAGGATCTCACTTAAACCCAGTCATTGTTATTTATAGCATTTTATGGAATATTGAGTTTGCTGTTATTTTACTACAAAGGACCAAAGCATTGTGGATTTCAGAGCAAGTAGCTTAAAATTACATTTTCATATTTATTTTTACTGTTGTTTTTGTGATGTTTCCAACATGAGTGTTTATTAATGCAATTACTCCTAACTTGTGCCAATTCTTTCATACTCTGAAGGTGCTTTAACCTGAATTCAGGAGCAACTTGAGTTCTAGTTGCCAGATTCTCTTTCACCATAGACATAAGGCTAGATCAGCAAAGTTTCTGTTTGGGTTTTAAGAGCCAACGGCATCTACAAATTGCTGTCAGTACACAGTACCTGCACACAATACCTGTTCACTAGATGACGCTGTCTCTTACAAATATGCAGCTGGTATAGTCACCCTTACTGTACATACGTTTATGATGAAAGACAGTATGGCAACTAGAGCTGGAGCTGCTACTGAATTCTGGTAAAAGTGTTTATACTTGTCAGTTCTTGAGGTGCATGTATCAGGCAGTGCAAAACAACCAATTACTGTAAGCTGAATTCATACTCCTGTTCTACCTTGGCATTTAAAAACACACTTTTCAATAAGAAAATACATTATTCAGTCAATGACTTCCTTCCAACCAGCTCAATATAAAGAGTCTTCATTAAGACCACTCGCAGTCAGGTTTTCCTCTAAAAACTCTGTTAAGTCTGATCATTTCTCTGCTGGTGAAAAACATGCATCAACAATAATTCTTTTTCAGTTCATTTAACAATTTAGCCATTATAAAAAGGGCTGTCATTAAGCATTTTCATTGCATCTAAATTAAAATGATTTGTAGTAAATTCTGATTCATTTCCATAAAATGACCATTAAATGAATTTATTCTACAGTATTTAGACAATGTTTACAAAAGCTGTGTCTGTATCATTAAGCCCACTTGAGTGCAAGCTCCGAAGGCAAACCACATTAATCCATGTTATGCAATTGTAATATAATTGGATAAGGGATGTAGATTTTGTGCAATAACAATAGACAGCCTGGGAATGTTCTAGGATCATTTATCTGGTCTGCAGATCTGACATATTTCACTTGTCTTGCTCATTTTCATAGGGTGCATTTTTCATTCCTCTTAAGCACATAAAACAATGAAAGGTAACCATTTCCAATATTAAATGCATATTAGTAACATTTGAGGCAGTAATAAATTGCCCTTGGTATTGCTAACAATCAGTATTGTCCCATCTCCTTTCCAACTGACTCTATAAGTATAATCCAAGACAGGAGGATTTACAGTATCACTTGGTTCTTCTTTCAAATACTGCAAGGATATATTTCCTGTCAAAAATGAACAAGACCTTACATTTTGTTATTCAGAGAACTGCACCTCCAAAAACAGTGCTCAACACGAATGTTTATTGAGACACTAGCAAAGCTCAGGCCCAAAAAGACGAGTGTTCCCTACAGAGCCCTCAACTTCTTGCACATGTTTTTGTCAGATCTTTCATGATAACATTTATACAGATTTGAGTCATAATAGCTTTTGCTGTGTATAGCACAATGGTATGGGTTACATAACCTTAATAATCTCTTGTCACTTTTAATGATTAGAAAACAATACAATAAGCCAGAATTCTAAAGAATAATTATCTACAAAAATATGTTTTTCTTCTGTTAAATGCATTCAATTTAATTGTCCTATGCATGATGCCCTTCAGTTGTTATTTACCCTGCATGGAGCTGAACTAAAAAGCTACAATAACGCTTGCTTTTTTTCCCTTCTGTGAACCATGACCCCATCATCAAACAAAGAGGCCAGTTGAAGACATTTGTTTGACAGTTTAGGTTGGTGGCTATCATCTTTGCTGTCAGCAGTAATAACAAACTAATTTGGAGAAAAAACTGCTTTCTATCACATCTAAACATACAGCACTCATCTGTCATCATAGTGCCTGTCATTACAAAATCCTATAAACATTGAGCTTTTTCCTATCGCTGCAGTAACTGACTCATTGTGCTCTGGTTTTGTGTTCCTGTGTTGCAAATGGTGAAAATCACCTTTTATACAGCCTTATCAATTGGTATTTGAATCAATGGTACTACTTTACTTTAGTCTGCCTTTTTATTCTTGAAGAGAAAAAATGTAAATGTTTAGGCAGGACTTAATACCACTGTTCACAAAATGTTGCCTTCAATTTTAATTGAAAATTATATATGTATTGTTTGTGTGTGTACATATATACATTTTTTATATATATATATATATATATATATATATATATATATATATATATATATATATATATATATACACACACACATAGATAGATAGATAAATAGCCAGATAGATAGGTACCCTTTAGAAATCTGACTTATTGTATTGTTTATTTTTTTACTTTATAATCATTAAGGTGAAAATGGCTTGTTACAGTGGCTCATTGAGGACATGGGGGGAAAAAAAGTAATGTCAGAATCCAGAGATAATTAATCCTGTGATCTCGACAAAACGGTTCAAAAGCATTAATGACATATCCCAGCTGAAAGAAACTTCCTTTGTGTTCCTTTACTGAGTGCTTTCTAGCGTAGGCTAAAGGAATGTTCAGAAGAGAGGGTTCTGTCTACTTGGCTGACAGAGATTTTTGGACACAGACAAGGTCTACTTTTATTGTAGTTGTTAACCCATACTTAATTACGTATCTGCTACTAAAACCGATTTTTATTTTTAATGGGATGTGATTTTAAAGTTGCCTACCTTACCTTGTATATTATTTACTGATCAGAAATGTGCCTAACCTTGAATTTGCCTTTGTAAAGTAAAAAAAAAAAAAGAAAAAATAACAAAAAAAATGAATTATGGGTATGACAGATGCTTCAGGCATTTTAAGAATTACAGATACACCAGTAAATGTATCTGTACTGGGAATCGTGTCATATATTTGAATTTGAAATACAAATCAAATGTTGTTACACCATTTGACACAGTGCATTACTCAACGTTATTAAACTAATGCTCCAAATGTTCTCTATATAAGCTAAGATTTTCATAGAGCATCATGATACATATACAATAATTGGATCCTATAGATTTACTGGTGTTCATGACTCCTGTGGCATTTTTGAGAGGAGACATTTTTATTCTGTGTCTGCAGTATCACAATCTAATAGCAGTCTTAGCAGTCATTGTTGATAGTAAATGGATAGCATTTTGGGTAGACAATTGTCTATTCTGGGATACCACAAATGTAGATTGAACAAGGCTTGATTGGGGTTAATTGGTCAATAAAAGCCTTACCCCCAGTCAGCACTAGAAAATATTGCACCAATAAGTCCTAGAACTTTTTTTTTTTTTTTTAAAGGCCATGATTAATAGCGAAGTCTGTAGAGAAAAGTACTTTAAGGACATTATAACTTCAATATGGCTGTCCAATGGATGGAGTGTACTTTTTTCTTTTTTGCTCAGTGAGCTGCAGAATCTTTCTTGGTGCTGAATCTTCATTTGGGCTTGAGTTTGAGTTATCACAGAATCACCCTATACACTGGTATTTACTGTTGGTATCACAACAAAATAACTATATATGCTCTGAACTGCGTGGTTTTACATTGTTAAAGGGCTAAGAATAGATTACAGCAATGATGAAATTGATCATTAAAAGCGCCACATGGGAAAAGCAGACGAAAGCTAAATTCCAGCAATTGTGATGGTAAATTATTTGTATTAATTAATTAATTAATTAATTAATTAATTAATTAATTAATTAATTAAAAAACAGCAACTCTCCAGTAGCACCACTAGTGGGTCATCTTGCTGCAATATATGCTATTTCTATTATAAAAAATAATGTGCTCTTACTTATCTACAAATAAATACAGTAATCCGTTGCATATCTGTTCGTCACATATCTGCCCTAACTGTTTGTCCCCCATGATCAACCTCTTCAGCAACGTTTATTATTGAACAGAGAAGATTAGTTCAAATATTGTAGCTCCTACCAAAGTTTTCGTACACTGTGTTGTATGTGCTCCGTGCGCTGCCATTGCTGGTAGTGTCAAGTGAGCTGTTCAGTGTGTTGATATGTAAATAAATCCTGTTCGCCTGTGGGGCGTATCAACTTCAACCTGTGTCACAAGCATTAATACCCTGTATCTTTCTAAACAAGGGATTTAGGGGAGCTCTCTAACAAAAGCTGAATCTCAAAACAATAATTGTGTGAATATAGTAATTGTTACAGCTGTGTATAATGGTATTTAAAACAGGATTCATTCATCCGACTTTTTACATATCTGCCCTTACTCTGGTCCCACCGCAGTCGGATATGCGTTGGATTACTGTGAAACAAAGACAGTAGTCTTTAAAGGGGTAGTCTCATCCATATCGTATTTATTCAGCTTCCTCACATCTTCAATTAGTGTAGATGTATGTACAGCCCATAATGAGTCCTTCTTCACTTCTATGAGTAAGATATATCCTCCTTCCCAGAATCCAATGAAAAATGATGTTGAAAAACATTAGACCCCCCCCCCCTGTATGAAATGTTTTGTTTCCCCCCTATGCACCCCACCCCTGGCCTCTTTTTGTTGTTACTACGGGGTATCTCCCTCATCTACAGAAGTACATCGCCAAGGTGTATGGCTAAATCTATTCACCCGCGTAACTTGATCTTTATTAATCAAGTCCTAAAAATCTGATTTGTCACTGCAACATGACAGTGGCGAAGGGAACTAAATTAGACGAAGACAGTTGGTTTGGTCACACAGTTCAAGTGTCCACACAGGTTTTAGGAAGGAAAGACACCCCTTCCTGCTGATTCCAAAGCCTTTCATGGTTTCTATTGCACTGCAGCACCATTCTGTGTGCAACACAGGAGCTCAGTGGCACAACATGCTGGGTACCTGCAGTCCAACAGTGAGAACATTAAGATAACTGGAACAAGTAAAGTCATTGACACGTTTCAGATACTTTATTTTTTAGAATTAGCAGTATTATCTTTTGCTGAGCATGTATTTTGCTTGTCTTTTTTATTTCAATGTGCGATATGTATATGTTTCATGCACCGCACTGTAGCAAAAGAAACTGCACAGCTTTGTATATCTTGTGAATCCACCTCATAAATCCTTTGAATATATTTCGTTTAACCTTTTCACTCTTTATACTGCAGTTTAAAGAACTTATTAAACACTTAATTGGTTTTGAATGAATCCTCGTACCACCTATCAACCTCTTCAGAACAGTATGTGTTCCGCTGCATTTACAGTATGCAAGGTCGGATAATCTCCTTAAGGTCATACACATAATAGAATGACTGTTTGCAGTGTGAAAGCAGAATGATAGGTTGTGACTCTGTATCCCCCGCAGGTTAATTAAGTGGGCTGCTTTGCTGTCAAAATATTATTTTCTGTCACATCTGAAGCCTAATTAACTATTTGCCTTGAAAAAGTAGCCAAGCATACATGCAAACAGATATCAACGTGGTCCGATGTGTTCCAGTGTTCCAGACTGAGACATGAGGATTGACAGGGTGAGGCAGTACAACAGACAGAGGGTGAACCAGGAACATGTTATTTAACTTTAAAAGTTAATACTTTGCGTCTGGGGTGTCTCTTATTAAACAAGATGTCATGTCATGCTCTGTGGATGATTTCTGGCTGCTCAAACTATGCATAATGATTTCTGTTGCAGTAAGAGACACCCTACACACGATGTGTTAACTTATTATGAATCACAATAACAAAGATTGTACTAGTCTGTACGTTCAGTTCCATGAATTAAATGACTAAAGTGTACTGTAAGGCAAAACTTTAAAAAAATAGCGTTCTTAACAACCACATTATCATCACTATTGTTCCTCAGATTAGTTGGCCCGCCCCTGGTATTGTTCAAACAAAGGCACGAAACCCCAATCCACAAGCAGATAAACACTTGAATTATAAGATATAATACCTTTTTGTTTACAAATTAAATTCTTCTGTTGCAGCAACATAATGTACATAAGCTTTGAACATTTTTTAGCACAAACTGCTGTACAATCAATGTTTTTCTAGGTACAGTAATCTGGGGGTATTTTGGACGTCATTGAAAATTGGACAGAAATGAAAAAAAGTTATTTTATGCAGTTTAGTTTTATTCTATTCTTGGGTTTACCTACCTTTTTTGTATGATTTGTGTGAGGAGTGAAAATGACAATCCAAATGTTGTCAAACATTCATCTGTACAGCCCAGCCTGAAGCTCGCAGGCAGATCTGCTCCATATTGTCAGAATCTGCACAAATCACTGATTTGGGGTCATATTGTTTCTAATCTATAGCCCTTTCCATGGCCAAGAAAATGACCTGTCCAGTGTTACCTCCAAGTAGTGCGACTTCTTTGGGGAAAACTCTGGACATAAATAGCTCTGAATATGTACTAACGTTACTATACCGCAAATTACTTTATGTGATTTTCATCTCGTTACTGATCATGGGAGGGTGTTAACATTAAACAATTTCAAACTAGGAAATCCTCATAGCTGAAGGTCATTAGACGTTAGAAATGGTTCGAAGGTATAAAAGAAAACTTGGTGCTCGAAGCTACCATGATTATAGGGAACTCTCCATGCAGAGAGTTGTCAATGCTGTGAGACGAAGAGGCTTTACAATTAGAAAGGCAGCATTACAATACAAAGTGAAATGAGCCACACTACACAACTGCCTCATTAACAAATGCACAAACAAGTCTGGCGCACCGACAGTTTTCAGCGAAAAGGAAGAAGTTACTATTCGGGATCACCTTGTTACAGTTGCAGAATGCGGTTTTCTTTTTGATCAAACTGACCTGCGATTGTTGGCCAAGCATTATTTAGACAAGACAGGATGGAAGGTGAGCTGTTTTAAAAACAACATGCCCGGACTGGAATGGGCAGCTTCTTTCCTTAGAAGACACAAGGTCGTACTGACTGCAAGATTGTGCCAAAACATTTGCAGAAAACGTGCTGAAGTGACCAGAGAAACCATTGAAGAATATTTTGTTAATCGGCAAACATCTGTTGATGGTGTTCCTCCTGAAAATATCATAAATTATGATGAAACCAATCTCTCTGATGACCCAGGCAGGGCTACTTGCATATTTAAGCGTGGAACCAAATACCCAGAGAGGGTCATGAACTCCACCAAGACATGCACCAGCATTATGTTTGCAGGAACTGCCTCAGGGAATATTCTTCCTCCATATATTGTGTACAAAGCTGAGCATATATGGGATACCAGGACCAGTGGTGGACCTGCAGGAGCACATTACAGCCGTACCAAGAGTGGCTGGTTTGATGCATGGTGCTTTGAGGATTGGTTCCTTTCAATAGTTCTCCCTTACTGCAGAAGACATGAAGGCACAAAAGTTATGATTGGAGATATCCTGTCCTCCCATTTCTCAGCAGTTATTCTATGTGCATGCAGGGATAACGATATCATATTTGTCTGTCTCCCTCCAAACAGTATCCACCTATGCCATCCTCTTGATGTGGCATACTTCAGGCCAATGAAGTGTGCATGGCGAGAAATTCTTACTTCATGGAAGAAAGGAGAAGGACGCAAGTGTAACACAATACCAAAAGATACCTTCCCTCAGCTACTGAAAAAGCTAGTACACAATCTTCAACAGACTGAAAGTGAAAATCTGAAGGCTGGCTTTGCAAAAACTGGAATATATCCCATTAAGCCATTTGCAGTGATGGACAGGTTACCATCATGTGAGGGTCACAGACAGCAAGACCTTGACAGCTTTGTGGAGTCTACAGTGTCTGAGTGTGTGGTGGACCTACCTTGAGATCACCGCAGAGAGAGAGGGATGGTGAACCTGCACCAAAAAAACAAAGATGCAGGAGAGTAAATGTCACTCCAGGAAAAAGAGTTGGTATAGAAGATCTTAATGATTCCAATGCTAAAGAAGAAAATGGTGCTCCCCTGAATCTGGTGGCACCTGGATCAGTGCTGGTTGAAACACAGGAGGAGGAATCAGAAAACAATGATGAAGAGCATGAGGAGGCTTTTGATGTAAGACAAGATGACTGGGTAGTTGTCAAATACACAGGAAGGAAGAGCCTGAAACACTTTGTGTGACGGGTTCTTAGTGTGATTGAAGAAGATGAAAAATACTTCAGAGTGAAGTTCTTGAGAAGAAAGAAAAACGGAGTGTTCACACACCCACCTGCTGAAGACACTGATGTCATTGAAATAGAAAGGGATTGTAAAGAAACTTCCTGTCCCTGTGCAAAATAGAAGAGTTGCTGTCCAGTTTGAAGAAAAAAAGGGGACCCAAATATTTGTTTGTAGGTTAACATTACTCCGTTTATGTTTGTGCGCTACAGCTTTTTGAGTAATGAAAGCAAAAAAAGTAGTTCAGGGGTTTAATGTTATGCCTGCACAACACATTTTTTTTTTTTTTTGGCCAAAAAGCACAATTTATTTTCTCCTGTGGACAAACTCCACTATTTTTGTTTATTTCTTTTTTAAAAAAAACTTTCTCAGGTGTCCAATGTTGAATTGAGGAAGGTTTAAAGTGGTTAAGTCACAGTTTTGAAGGGGTGTCCAAAGACTCCACAAAGCCCTGGAACATTGGACAAATTTTAAATAAAAAAATGGGTCTTTAAGTCACGTGTTAGAAAAATGTTTCAACTCTTTTATATAGCCCCAAGGTATACTTGTAAATATATCACAAACTTATTTCCAAAAAATGAATTATGAAAAGATTACTACAAAAAATGTGTCAAAACTGTCCAAAATAGCCCCAGATTACAGTACTGAAATAGACGTATATACTGAGAAAGAAAAATAATTATCAAATAATTTTCCTTAAGGCCTTATAATGTTAATATTACAGTAGATCTAAAGACAGTAATCAGCCAGGACATACAAATTACAATGACTTTAATATAAAAAATATTAAAACATTTATGAGAAAGTTAATGAAGAAAAAATATTATTTTCCCTAGAGCTAAAATAATCGAGTTCTTCTGTAATATAGTTATGAGGAATTAGGTTAATTATAGGTTACCTGGAAGCCATTAAACTAGTAATTGATTTTATTTTTACACATTTCACGACAAGAACATAATATATCAAACTGCCTTTTTCCAATCGATTTTCAAGTTTTCAATTTCTTTCATAAAGAAATGCAGTGCTGCCGGTACTCTTAAATGTTATAACTGCAATTGTCTTAAAGTACAGTTTCTGACTGGCAACCTTGAAATGTGTGTTCAAGAGACAGAAGGAATGTCTGAGTTAAACAGTTTCTTGTTTTTGGCTCAGGGGTCCCTGTCTGGCCTACCAAGGAACAGCTCTCAGAGGTAGGCCCGCAGGGACAGTCAGCTCCAATTGCATCTTGTTGAATTTGGCTCTTTTTGTAGATAAGTATTTATACAGCTCCCACTCCTACTCTTTTTCATACACCAGGTTTTGGTTGGTCAAATCAACATTGCACAGGAAGTAAGTAAAATAATCATAACCATTTTACAAATTTCCACAAAAACTTTTTTTTTCTGCAAATGTTTACAAGCATGAGCTAAAACCAGCACTCACTGGCCCTCAGGCGAAGTCATAGTGTTTGTTGTCCACTTCCACGTCCACGTCCTTAACACACATAAAGTAAAGAACACATAGTATGCAGCAGGATACAATGTACTGTATATAGCAGCAACTCAACATCCTCCACCAGTACAAGGCAATACTTTGGATATTTTTAACTTACTGTTTATTATGTTCTGGTATTGCCCATAAGTACTCTTCTTAAGTTTTAATGTATAGAAGCATCCTGAAAACTGCTGCCATCAAAAAACAGCACAGATGGGAATTATAGTGCTTGCATGCATCCTGCCTCCACCAAAGTACAGTAAACTGCACCATGAACCACAGGTAGAACTGAACACAAAATAAGTAGAAGTCTTTGGCATTCATATGATGTTTATTGGGTAAACACCTGTTTCTTTTTTTTCGTAGATTAGATTTAGATTAATACCTAAAATCAGAAGCCCTAATGATTTATATACCGTAATGTATTACTGTCAGGTGTATTTCAAAAAAAGTTACTGGGACCAAGTATATTTATTTATTGCAAAGAAGATTATGACTTCTGTATATAATTTCCTCTCCTGTATGTAATGACTATTCTGTTTAGTGGCTTCATCAACTACAAAAACAAACAATAAAGACTTTTTTTTAAAGTCAGTATTTGCAGGCCAGTCGAACAATGTAGCAACAACTGTTTTCAATCACATTCTATTACAATACCATGACCTTGGAATTGTAATTTTTTTTTTTTTTCTTATCTGTTGCTCATTTTTAACTGGACTCATCTGTACCCAGTTTAATACACAAATAATAAAAGCCTGGTTACATGATAGCATCACATTTAATATATTCTGTTCTTAGCCAACAACAGATGACAGAAGAAATGTTTTAAGTGCGTCATGCATACTCTGATGACCTGCTGAGATGCTATATCATGTAGCAAAGGATATTACATTTGTGCCTTAGAACTTGTGGATAATGCACCTTGCGTCAAAGAACTCCATCCCCATGTTATCATTTAAAATGTAATTATGAAAGTAAGCCTTGCTCTTATTCAGCTCTCACTACAGAACATAGGGTTGTGGGTTGGATTTATTCTAAGACATTACCTCTACACCCAATTATTTTTTTAATAAAATGACATTCGTTATTGTAAGGTGCCGTTATTTTATTCCCCCAATTCTTACGACAAGCATGAAAGCTAGAGTCTTTCACATTCCCAGACCTGTTTACTTTAAACTGTACTTAAATATTAACCAAACATTAGACGTTGTTATGTTCCAAGAATAAGCAATTCTTAATTTTAGGACAACAAATGGACAACAACTGTTTAAAATATTGCTGTCAAGTTATTTAGCCTTCTGGGTATAACATATCAGACCTCTTTGAGAATGTGTAAATTGTTCTGTCAGGTCCTGATATTTCATACCAAATGCTAGGCCATACATGTGTCATTGCATATAATAATACATACTACATGTAATAATACATACTGTATAATAATACATCCCAGATTTGTCATGAACCGTTCGGTATATTTTACTTTTAATATGCTCCAAAATTATAACACTACTCTTCTAGAGTACAGTACATGAACGAGTCTCTAACCTGCATGAAATCGATCAAATCAATTCCTGAACATTTTACCCTATGTATAATTGTTACGGCATAGTTCAAAATAAACAGTGTCTGAATTAATCTCATCTCACTGACACGGGACAGAATGTGTAACGGTACTGCATCACTCAGTACTGCCCATGACAGTCTTCTCCCTTTCAATCACACCGATCAGCTGCAGACAATCTTGCAGATCTTGGTCACGGACGGCACCAATGCAACAAGAAGGCTAGACCTGAACTGACAATCTTGCACACGGCAAAATAACCCGGCTTGTCAGCATTTGTGGTTATAGAGCTATTAACCTCATCTCACCTCACGGACAGGGAACAGAACCCATTACGGCACTTCTAATCTCTATCTGTAACACGATTACTGTTTGAGAATATTTTGTTGAGCTGCTCTTTATCAATATTTTTTATTACATGATGGCAGCTATAATAAAGTACAGTTCACATATTGAATTTATTTTCCATTTTTATATTACTTGACTTAGAAATGGTTGGTCAGTCTTAAAAATGCTATTTTACTTGCCAAAAGAGAGATACAGGACTCTGCTTTTGATTAATTGTTTGGTTATTTTTTTGTATTTCTTTCTCAGTAACAATAAATTAAATTTTGAAATGTTTTAACATCACAATGTCATATGGAGGTGCCTGTTTTCTATTACACATGATACAGTTTCATTAATATAAGTTTATTTTTATAACACAAACAGTATACATATAAAAAATACATATATATATATATATATATATATATATATATATATATATATATATATATATATATATATAAAACTGCAGTGTACAATATTGAAGGCATATGAAAGAAAAGTTTTTTTTTTTAAATGTACACACTGTGTTTACTTTTCTTTTTAAACGGCTTAAGAAGAACTTTTGCCCAAAACGTCCTGAAAATAAAAGATTTTAAACTTTTTGTGTACATTTAAAAAAATAATAATTTAAATGTTATTTTAATACATTGCTATGTAATAGCCTTTTAATAGCACATGTATAGATGTTGTATTACAAATGGATTCTAAAGTGTGGCCAGCCAGTTAACAGAATAATCTTCTGATGCATATTTTTCCATGTCTAAAACCATAGGATAATGAATGAATATTGTTCTTGGGACTGTTATACAATCTTCTAATATGGTGTTGTTATTCTGAGCTTTTTGCCATGGACTCGTTTCTTTGCTATTTGAGAGTGGGTTATTAGTTGCATACAAGAGCCATTTCTGCAACCATCCATCATTAAGCTTCTGTATAACAAGTAAGAAATGATTTACCTTTTGCATTTGGTATTTGAATATAAACTATAAAAAAACACATTCTAGTAATAACACGCCAAAGGCCTTTATAACATTTCATACAGCAGATGTCAGGATGTGCTGTCTGCTCCTCTTATATGTAGAGGGTTACAAAAAAGGTTTTAAATAATAGATGTTTGTAATAACTAGAATGTGGGGAATTGATCCAGAAATCCACTTTGCATCATTACTGGACTGAATTCTTACTAAGCTTTGGTGGAAGGGCATCACCCTGCAAATGGTTTAAAATAAAAAATATAAAGCAATGGCAACTTGTAAAACATAAGAGATTTCAAGAACAATGTTATTTTTGTTGCGGTCCTTTGAGAGTTGGTCTGCCATGTCCATGCCACATTCCTGGCCTGACTTTTTCCTTATCCATTCACTTAGCAGAAGCAGATGCTTTGAAGCAATGAAATATTAATGGCCAAGCCCTTTCTGCTTCCTAATTGACTGATGTGAAAGAAGGAAACATCCTGAAGCCAGGCAGTAACATTCTGCTCTTAAAATTTTAAACATAGCTGATTATTTTTAGGCTTGTGCCATATTAGCAGAAAGGGTTTTGTTTAAACCTTTTATATGTTGCCCTTTTATTCATGTTTTTAACCATGTATCCCAACTATAGGGGAACATCACATATACTGTATATAGCCTAAATGCATTGGGGTCTGCATTTTATTGTATTGTATTGCAATATTACGTTTCTATAAGCAGACATCTCGGGTGCCTGGTGCACAAATGGCTCCTGTGGGTCAGTTTTGCCAGATTTGTAGCACATTCCTGGAATTGGCTTTTACTGTTGGTCAAGGATATAATAAGGCCCACAACATTAAACTTTAATGCCTAGGATAACTTATATTTTACATTTTCTACACCAACTTGTACCTACAATCATGGTAATTACAAGCATTTATTTGAGCAGTCTCAGAACAATATTTAAAAAAGTAACTATTTTTTTTAATGAAAAACCTCTTCCATGAAGACCACCAGTACTGACGTGAGTAGTTTTCTTTCCAATTACTTACACCCTGTAATAAAAAAGAGTTTTAATGTCATTTCCTTTATTAATTCCCTGTCTAAACTATCATTTGGGATTAACAAAGTGTAATAAACCCATCCAGCACAGTACCTGGGTGTCACCAGAATAAGATTACAACTATTTTGGTGCTAAATTTTTATTTAAATTAAGAAGAGATGGGGACCCCTTTCAGGTAATGATCTACACTTATTATTAAAAGAAAGACAACTCTATAAATTCAAAACTTAGTCTAATAAGAAACATATATTCTGAAATTCTCTGTAACATTACTTAATACTGAATGTGTTTAAGGACACACACACACACACACACACAAACACACACATACACACATATATATTTATGCATGTTAATGACACGATCTTCTCTTATTAGACTGTATTTTCTAAATGATCTTACTTTATGGTTGAGCAGGTCCTTGGTTGGGAATAATGACACACATCCTGCAATCATATATGCTTGTTTTCTTTCTGATCACGTATCATGCATAGCATACTGACAACTACTAAATGGCAAATAGAAAATGGGAGGGAGCAGGCAGTTTATCAATTGGTGTACTGAAAGAATTTCTGGGTGCATCCGTGGCTACAGGAGTATCTATACAGAAACGGAAAACATCTATAACATTTCTGATCTCTTTCCTTTTCCCATTAAGCAAATATGTGTTTTGTGACTGGCAGCCATCTTGGCTCAGGTGTAGGGGAACGGCCTGGTGCCAAGATGGCCTCCGTTGTACAGCCACACAGTGTAAATTGGTTTGATGTAATGCTTAACTGTTTAATAAGAAAAGTGTGGAATGTTTTAATTAGTTAATTAGAAAAGTGTGGAATGTGGCCAGGTGTTAATTGATTTATTAATCATAAATCACTCCCTGGCCACATACTATATAAAGAAATTCTTTTTTTTGTTTGTTTGGAGCGAATAGAGAGTGAAGGTGCTTACCCAGGCTTGACGATGGGAAAGGAAAGAGAGAACTAGTGCACCAGGACAGCCAAAGCTTGGGGGCTGTTTTGTTTAAAGGATTTAAGTGTTTTGTTTAAACCTTTTATTTTGTTCCTGTGTTTTGGTTTGTTATAAAAATAAATGTGCACAAAGAAGTGCTAAATCACAGTTACTATTCCAAGGGTGCGGACAAGCCTTGACCAGGACCCCCCACCACAAAGAATAATTGGAACCTGTACAGAATGCTCCAGGAATATCTTCCATTTAAATATTTCCTTAACCTAGTATTATGAATTGTTCAAATAATCACTTGTTTCCAACTGAAGGCCAATAAAATATACAGTACATAGCTGCAATTCTACAGTCCCTGATGTAATCAAGGAAACCCAAGCTAAACAAAGTAATCCAAATATTTTGCTCAACATGGAATCATAGTTAAAAAGTAATGTCAAATTCTTACCGCTTTAAAAAAAAAAAAAAATACAAATAGAATATTTCCTACCCAGACATGAACCCCTTTCTACACTGTGTAACCACAAGACATTATCCCTTGTGCCATTCAGAGGCTTACAGCAACAACGAAAGAGCAACCTAACATTTAAGGGTAAGGAGTCCCTTTAGTCAGCATATGTGTAAATACAATTTTTTCCCCCAGTGGACAAATCTGTAACTTGCAGGGTTCTTTTGCATATTCATATTGCTATAATATCTTCGATTCAGTAAACTATTTTGTCTTGCATATCACACTTTGCCCAAGAGCTGTAGCTGAATAAACTTGTGAAAAACATTTATTTTCCCCAGAATCTAGAAATGTGCATGTATGTAATCTTCAGATTTTACACTCCTGCCCCATAGTCCATTAAACCCACTTATGAGCAATGTTGCTCTTTGATTGTAGTTTTACTTTTATGTTAATGCATGATGAATCCAGAATATCAATATTCAATGAAAAAAGGACAAGTACAATATTTTTTGCATTATCTACCACTACACTTATATATAAGTTCTTGTAGTAGTTAAAAAAGGAATACAATCAATGTTGGTGGTAACGGCTGTCATGAAGTTTCTGTCCAGTTGTTGTCCTTGTTGAATAAAATCAAATCGCATATTTTAAAATAGCTTATGTTCCAATCCCAGCACAGCCATCTGGTCACAGTACCTTGCGCATGTTAGTCAATGCCTATGTGCCTTTACTGTATGTACAGTACCTCCCAGCTGTAAAACTGAGTAGCAGCAATATGAAGGCACGTTTTGTATTGCTGAGCTATCTTGTAGGAAATCATTTAAATTAATCAAAAAAGGCAAATCTGCTGCTGTCTTTTCTTCCTATTATTAAATGCATTGCAGGGTTACTTTCACTAAATTGTTTCATTAAATTTAAGTCCTTTTAAAGAACAAAAATGTAACTTTTAAATAGAATTACCTATGAAGAGAGCTGTTGAACTCTGGAGGGAGTACGGGCTAGCGATTTGAAACTTGCTTTAGTAACTTTAGTTAGCTCCCTGGAGCTAGGCATGTAGCACATCAGGCAATTCAGTCATTCAAGTCTGGAGTATCAGGCGCTGATACTGTTGTCAACCGAGTCATTAATGACATTACGTACAGTAACGTTTTGTGATTTTTCCAAAAATGAATGCCTATTTAAACTTGCTATTGTAATTTTTTTATTTATTTTTTAACACTTTACATTGTGTCTCTATTTACAGTATATTAACATAGTAATTACTTTGTAAATACATATACTTACACATAATTAATGTTATTATGCATAGCTGCAATGTGTGATATAACCCTAATCCTAACCCTGAACCTAACCATAAACCTAACTCTAAACCTAACCCTAACCACCCTAACTCTAAACCTAACCTTAGACATTTTCTAATTGTGTACTTACATATATTGTGTACTTACATAAAAAGATACAGTACACGTTACAGTACACGTTAAGTACATTGTAACTATGCATAATAACATTGTAATCATGTGTAAGTGCACATGCATTTACTATGTAACTACTATGTAAATACACAGTAATTAGAGACATGTAATGTAAAGTGTTACAATATTTTTGTTTTGTAAAATAATTACGGAAATCCCCTTTTTTACTTGCTAAAGTTAGGTAGGTAGAGATAGTTAAGAACACATTACATTTTTAATTTAGTAAATTGTGTTTGGCTTTGAATTTAATATTGGAACTGAAAACACTTCTGTCAATTTGCATTACAGTGACTCAACGGCAGTATTGGTTCAGATTGGTCGAAACCTACCAACAAACAGCTGGTAGGCATGTTCTTGTCAGTTTGATATAACCTGGAATGAGGCTTGTAGGAAATAAACAACATCTCAGCAGAAACCATCCCAGAGGCATCAGACTGGCAAAGGGTGTTTTGTCTGCAACTCCCTTGTCAAACCTGTATAAGATCAGTGATTTTAGAAACCTCAAGGACTGTCATTCTTTGTTAGGATGCATGTTAGACTTCTTTCCAAAATTCAGAATGTATTATGATAGCCGATTAGCAACATTGTTAATGAGCCTTGCAATGGCATATTAGAGAGCTGCTACAGTGAGACAGAAATTATTTTTTTGAAGTGCGCCTACTTGCATTCTGTGTGACAGTAATGGATTCTGACTAGCCCTTCGCCAGGTTCCCTTCCCCAATTAGTCCTGGATTCAGCTTGAACCAAATGTGTGACGAGATTTAATGTAATCCAGTCAGTCAAATGATGAATCTGATAACATATTTATCTAACCTATGAAGGTAAATTCATTGTGTGATATTTTGTTATTTACCATTTTCCTCAGGTATGCTATTACAGACAAAAACTAAAAACTTTTATGAGATATACTACATTTTTTTATGTACAGGGCTTTTATTATTATCTGCTCAGGGCATAAGCAAGGGGTCTGAATGGGGTAAATTGAGCAACAACAGCCCAGTTTATTTGTTTAGACTTTTTTTGGAGGGTAGTGTATACAGCCGTTTTTAATGCCCTCTTCAGCACAATTATTTCCACCACGACTGGCATGTTCAAATGGATTCTGTATTTACATGTCTTTGAAACATGAATAGGTGTTATTCATTTGAAAAATGTATGCAAGTTATCTATTGAAGTTGTGGCTTCTTACTCTGTGTCAGACCGTAACCGTGCATCAGAAATGGACTTTAGATACAACTTGCCTTTTTTGCATTATTTAATTTTTCAAAAGTTGGTTTAACATGTTCTGTAAATTATATTAATCATAGACAATGTGTTTATGGGCCTAGATAAGTATTACGAAAACAATATCTGGACTTTATTTTAATGCTGCATTGGTAACTATGGTAATCATAAACATACTCAGGGTTTATCTGAATGCTGCAGTGGTAACTATGGTAATACATTTGAATGCCTTTTTGTTGTCATACTAAATACTACAGTGCATTATATTTTGTAGATGTGCTTGTTCTTGAGATTAAAAAAGACAAGTGGATTAGCAAGGGCTGGGGAGAGTATTCAAATTCAAATGGAAATATTCTCTCTCTGAAAGCTCAAGCTGGCACAGTAGAGTTGTACAACCAACTGAATTCTATTTCGACATAATTCAAGTACCATATTTATTTGACATTAGGCAGGTTCTGAATTCAAAGAGAACAAATTATGAACAAGAATCAGCATAAGTAAATCTGTAGCTGATTTAGGTCATTTTGAATCCCTGAGGTGTTGAAGTTAGTTTTATATCCAGGATAAGGCTCCATCCTAAATTCTGGCTAACACTCGTAGGGCCATTTCAAAGCATTTATTCAAGTCTTAATCTTACTCAAGTTTTAAATTTTACAAGACTAGAACCAAACAACAAAGTAATATATATGAAGTTTGAAAGACTTTGAAAGTAGAATAAGCAGTAAAACAATTTCTTCCCAATTGCAGAAAAACAAATCTAACTTTATATTATACAATGCATGTCTGAAAAATCTATAGTCTCCAGCATTTTGGATGCTTTATAGGTTTTAATTTGAACTTGACTTTTTAAGATTAATTTGCCCCAAAACTGTTAATTACAGGAAATGAGCAGTGACTACATAAAGCTATGTAATAGGAAGGTGTCAGCTTTGTCATATATCTTTCATATGAAATTACTCAGTGGTTTTGTTGAACTTGTCCTTTGGTTATCAGTTTTCCAAAACAGATACTTCCATTTGATGCAAGGTAACACAACACAGTGATGTGTTCATTCTTCATTCTTTTTAATTAATGTGCAATCATTTTTATGTTTTCAATCACCGCACATGTATTCCAAAAGAGAAATGATAAACAGTGATTAAATGTGCAATATAAACCTCTAGGCTCAACCAGTTCTCTGTACACACCCTCCCCAAACAGATACACTCATTATTCCACCTTGTCTTTTTAAGTGAGTTATCATTTCTAAAATACAAATTGATTATTTCACAACTAGCCTTCATTTATCAAAATGAGTTTAGGTGTTATTCATGTATTTTACTGCTGTTTATGGGCATAAAGATGCAAGTCAGTTTACTGACTGTGTTGACTCAACTGGCATTGTAGTATTGCAGAGGCAGTTGTGGGATGTATTTGTTGGTTTTTAATGTTGTTATAACCCAGTTTTTTATTCAGTTATCCAGCCTTGGGTCTGCTCATATATAATTTATATATATCATTTTTGTATGACTTTCCACCCCATATAAGCAGGGCTGTATTAGTTACTTAGTGCTGAAACAGTCCCTGAATGCTGCATCTTTCCTATCAAACCAAATGGTAACCATATTAAAGAGTTACTGCACAAACAGGCATCGACTCCATCACCCTTTAAGACCTGTAGTTGTTTATTTGGTTAATGCACTGCCATTAATTGCTCAATTTTTTTCTGCAATCACAAAATGGCCAACTGTCGTTATAATCACTGTATTTCATGAATCCCAAACCTGTTTTTCCACGCCTGCAGATTGCATGCCATGACTGTGAATGTACTGAATGTGAGTGAAACCTGCTTTCCTTTGTTTGGCTCTGCAGAGGTAAAGTTGATGCAGAATTTGATTGTAATTGCCTTTCTTAATGGGTTGTCCTTTCCCGACCTGGGATTTTAAGTTGCTTGGGCAGAAATGACCAGAAATGATGTACATGTGAGGACAGAGCAGTACAAAATCAGTAATAGCAGCCTTGTACAGTATCTAGGTCAAATGGACAAGATAATATGATTTAATTCATATAAACATTACACTACAGTTGTATACTATATTTTAATATCATATTAAAATAGTCTGTCGCATGCACACTTCTTTGTAATTACGGCAACGATTGTATCTTGGAATACAATAATATTTTCACCTATGAAACACTAGCCTGCTAATACTATCGTTCCCTGTGAATTCTGTTCATGTGCTGGCTCTTGAGATGCTGTCTCAGTGCTGAAGAGCCTAGAAGTGTGTGCTCTATGAGGGGTGGTGGGGAGAGGAACAAAACAGAGAAATGCATAGAGGACAAACACATACAGTATTAATTAATGTGATGAAGAAAAAACACCATTGTCGTGAGTGACGACCTTTCCAAAATGTAAATCGTTTTATCGTTTTCAAAAGCTTGTAACACAC
This sequence comes from Acipenser ruthenus, assembly GCF_902713425.1. NCBI lineage: Eukaryota > Metazoa > Chordata > Actinopteri > Acipenseriformes > Acipenseridae > Acipenser > Acipenser ruthenus. The sequence continues at coordinate 61,762,471 of NC_081195.1, read as the reverse complement.
GCCCTGTTTGAAACAGGATCACAATGTTACAAACCACTTCAAGAGAACCAGTAGTGAAATCTGCCGAAGGGAAAGTGATTGAGCTGTTCTTGTTTACTTCCATTTTCAAGATGACTTGCATTGTTTGTGTCACTTTAAACTCTAGAAAATGGATATGATTTAAAATAAGGATTTCATTGGCTTTGTGGGCTCAAAGAAGAAGCAGTTCTGGTGGGGTGTGTGAAATTGAGATCTGGGAAATGTAGATAAAGATCAAGACTTCCTGCAGCAGTAAAGGTCACTCATGATTGCAATACAAAAATCAAAACCAGTGCAGATCTTATAAAACATCACAAGTATTTACACACTGCCTAATAAGGATGTGTTGACCTTGCATGTTTATGATCACTTAAGACACCACTGTTCCAGTGAACAGAATAATGTATCATGTAGAATGGTGTTGATTCACAATTTTACTTATTACCAATGAAATCGTACACCAAGCTGTGACTTGGCTGACAATCAGAGGCTGTGTTATAAACCAAAGCAGTTTCCTAGGCTACTGTCCTTTACATTTAAAGGGACAGCACACCTTTTTATAAAACTTGTATCCAAATGAGTGCAGAACAGTATTCACTGTCTTCTGCAACATCAATAAACCAATTTCCCACAAAATGACATACATAAACGAAATGTAATGGAGAAAAGGGGTCTAGTGTACTGCAGGTATTGTTTGTATGCACAGAAGAGCTGTGTAACACACATGTAGAGACTGTGTCTGAAGATTGCATGACATTGGACTGTGTTTTTCTGAATGCTGGAGAGGGCAGGCACAAACAATGTTAATATCATTTTAATCACGCCGTTGTTCCATTTGAGCTGGGATGACTCTTGTGATAAGTGCTACTGGGTGATTGATATATTACAGATATGCTTTGAATACCAATAATTGTTGAATTTTCTGCCTGTATTGCTAGAGAATGACTGTAGATATGGGTTTTTACTCAAATTGTTTTTGACACCTGCAAAAGCTAGACAGTCAGTGACCAAACATTATTAACCCCTTAACTGCCACTTGCTATATTAATTTTTACTTTTAAGGTCTAAAAGGTAATTGATTTCTTTTACACAAACCTTTTCTGTAATTATTAACACCTGAAGTGACAATAATTATGAAAGTTACAAAGTTAATCAGCGTCATTATAAGCTGTCAGTTAAACTGTAAAACTCACATTATTAATGGATTCTTAATGAGAAGTGTATTAATAAATGAGATTTTGTAATGGAAATATACTGTAACATTTGTTCCTACAGATGTTAAAGCAAGTCCTATTTGTGTGGTTACTAATTGAAAATATACAATGTTTCCTAAGACATTTATTGTTTCAGCTCACAATGTCTTGAAAGAGTTAAGGACGTTAGAACTTCAATTCCACTCACAGATTAAAGTAATAATTCCTTCATAGGATTTAAAGCAGTTTATATTCAATCTCTCTTTCCTTCCATCAACGACTATTTCAATAAAAAATGGCAATCCCTATTCTTTCATTCTTTTTCTCATTTAGAGAATATATTTATTATGTGAAGTAGCTGTGGAGACACAGTAAAGGTAGCTTCTTGTATTTTTTATGAGGGGTACACAAAACCTCAATTAATCATGCTCTTGTAGAGGAACACATTTATCTTGACATCATGAAAATCTGTTAATTGTGCAGCATGTCTCATTTGTTCATATACCTAATTATTTTTTTTTTTAGAACTACTGAAACACTGCCTTCAGTGTGGTTGGGTGGATCAAAGGAAAGTCATGCTACATTTCCCTCTTTCTTTATTGTATTGTATTGTCCCGTCTTTCTTTCGCTTCACTATTGGAGCCACCCCTTTCCTTTGTATTAGAATGTGAAAGAAAGACAAATCTAAAATGGAAGAAAGTGAAAACAGTAACACTGAAGAAGTAGACTGATCAGTCTACCTAGCAATTTTTAAGATGCTATCTGAAGAAGGCGAAAGACAAAATTATTAAAATAGTGAGTTGTCAGTTTTTATCAGTTTATCAATTGCTTTTCTTCTTCATTTAATATTTTATTTTAATATTGAATATTTATATTTTCTTCTTATTTTATATTTTTCAGCATACTCATTTTCAGAAACGATGTCTGCCATTATTACCAAAAATCTGGATCAACCTGTTGCAAAACCATAGCTTTGCTGATATGAAGATTCTTCTCAATCCTAACATGTTAGATAAAAGGGAAAACTTCAGGATTCACAGACCTACATTTCCCTGAATTATTTATTATTATTATTTATTTCTTACCAGATGTCCTTATCCAAGGCAACTTCCAATTGTTACAGATATCATATTATTTTTATATACAATTACATTATTTTATTTATTTATACATTATTTCTACATACAATTACCCATTTAGACAGTTGGTGGTTTTTTTTTTTTTTTTTTTTTTTTTACTGGAGTAATCTAGGTAAAGTACCTTGCTTAAGGGTACAGTAGCAGTGTCCCCCACCTGGAATTGAACCCACAACCTTCCGGTCAAGAGTCCAGAGCCCTAACCACTACTCCACACTGCTGCCCAGAATTCCTTAGCCAGGGTAATTGAGAGAACCAGCATGCATATAAAAGGACAGGTTAGACATTTGGTTGACTGCTGCAAGGAGGACCTCCATGGACCTATCCAAATATACTAAAGGATTTGGAGACCTGATTTGCAGATGTGTGAATGTGCAATTTGTTATTTGAGTCAGCTGCTTTAGATTAGCCTGCTGACTGGAAGTTAGGGAATTGAAAAAAATAAACATGTGTGTATCCCTCATTAATCGATACACCTGTGGTCAGCGTGTCCTGGACCAGAAAGGACAGGCTTCACTTTTTCAAAATCTATATAACTGTGTGTTTTAGGACATTCATTTCTTGCGTCTGTGTCATATATATAATGATTTCCATTACATGAGAGTAGATGTTAAAACTTCATGCTGATTTGAACTCGGCTCTCGCCAAGATAAGTGCCAGCTAGCTTTACAGTAAACTAATGTGATCCATCTGCATCTCCATCCATTTGTGTTTCTTTCCATCTGATGATGTAGATATCCTTCTACCTGGTGTTGATGGCTGAAGTGTAATGCTGGCTCCAAGGATCAGTTTATTTTGCCTCCCCAGCGCATCAGCACACACAACGGCAACAATGCTGGCTCCGGGGATCAACCACAGTGTGGTCTCCCCGGCGCATCAGCATTGAGCACCTTCCGCCCTCTGTGTTTCATCGACAAGCCCATGACACCTCAGGAGGGCTCGACAGTGATTCTGGCGTCCCAGCATCACCCCCCTTCGTCCCCCACTCAACTCAGCCCAGCTGACTTACCCGTACATCAGCGTTGCTTTCTTTCTATTGTGCTTGAGATCCCCAGCCATAATCTTTCCGTCTCAACCACAGCCAGTTGCTGCTCCTTTCTGCTGCTTCAGACAAGTTCTTCACTGTGCGACGCAACTCCTGGCCACTGAATCTGACGAGAAACCGAGTTGTAGAGTGTGCTACAAATGCAAAATTTAGTTGCTCGACTTGGAGGGAAGTTCAGTTAGGGGGAAGTTTGAAAACCCTAAAAACGTACTTCCCTGCAGGAAGGTTTTTGAATCCCTTCTGTGGTTCATATAAAAGTATTCACACCTGTAAGAAAAAATAAAGCAGACCCCGCTTTGAGGCTTTTGAATGAAAACAGAAAACACAAACAGCTAAAGCACAATGCACATTGGTTTGCACTTAGATACAGAAAATGGCTAGCAGCAGACCCTTTTTTTACAACAGCATCAGCACCTGGATCCCTGGAGGGGGATTTTTACATTTCCCAGCTTCTTTGATGAAAACATTCCAATTTGACTTACCTGGGTTTATAACAGACAGAGCATTCTATTTGTCATCATTGCTTTTTTGTTAAGGATGGATAATTGCAATTATTTGTTAAATAGTTCCCTTAAGATTCTGTCAAGGTTTGTTACTGTGTTGTGCTGAAGTTGTGCCAATAGGCTATTGCTGTTACTTTTTCCACTGAAGTTTATTTTTTAATTACGTACTATGGATTTGTGTTTTATTTTATGTTCACCCCTCCTCACTCAGCAATGCAACAATCAGAATAGCTTTACTGTGATATTAACTTATTTCAAGTTAAAACAAAATGTGTCTGGTAAAACTTATACCATTCTTAATTCAAGTCATTTCAAAGAAAGGCTATAACTACTATAAATATTATAAGAGAAGTACTTTTGTATTTAAATACTTTCACAGTTAGATTCAATGCAATCTTAGAAGCTGTAAGCAAATGCTTTAGTGACAATTTGGAGATGTGTATATATATATATATATATATATATATATAATATTTATAAAAACATATCTAAATAGATTTAAATGGTTTGAGATTACTTAGGGATGTCTGTTGTGAAACTTTTTCACAATCGTGACAATAAACCCATAAAGCTCAGTGACCCATAATCCATAAAGCTTTTGTTATATGGGGATAGGAGTCATGGTGAAAATGGTGAAAATGGTGCTGTAACCAAGAACTCCAGACTTTCACATAAAATAACTGACTGCCCCTGCTGTAGAGTGTGACAGACAGATGAATAGGCAGGCAGAAAAAAAGAAGGTTCAATCTAGCCTCTGAAGTGAAAGGTAAAAAATGTAGAAAAATATCTTTAAAATGCAGTTTTCCATTTTCTTCAATAAAACAAGGCAGCAGGTGGGATTTTAACCTTTTTACACTGGAGTCAACATTGTGCAATGCTACCAAGTAAAGCCTAAATGGTTTTCAGATACAAAGCTATACACTTATGTTAAACTATATTTTCTCCCTCTTTGTGTAATTCTTTTTGATGCCTTTAACTTCAAACCCTTAGTGATGTATGAAACATCAGCCGCACTCTTTTGTTCTTAATCTTCACCCTAGATGTGTCTAGTTTTTGGGAAATTTTCATCAAGGCTTAAGAAAAACTGACTTTTGCATGGGTTATGGATCAAACAACATTCGTCATCAAAGTTAATTTTGATAGACAGTCAGCTTCCTTCTTCATTTGCAATTTCATTATCTTTTTACCTGATATTTTAAGATCAAAGCATTGCAATGTGTAGTGGTGTTCACAGAAAAGTGTGCTTTTATGACCCCATTAGATCAGTAGCTCTGTTTGAAATACTCAATTTGAATGTCACCTCACCCACTGTAACCCACCTACCTGGGCCAGGGTGTCCTACATTCCTTCTGTCTTGTCCATCTCCTGTTTTCACATCTCGGATATTCCCAAGCTACTGAACCCTGGAGGACAGAGTTTAGCTTGCCTGGACTTTGTCTGGCACTGAGCCAGTAGTGATCCCTTTGATTTGGTGATGCAAACCCTCCCTAACCCAAAGAAGAGCAATTGCAAATGTACAGTCTAATAATTTGTTTCCATATACATGCATATTTAAAAAATGTAACATTTTAAAACAGTAATTATAACAGTACATTTCAACCATAATGTATTTAATACTGTAGTGTACCACCTTAAATATAATTTTCTGCCGATCTATATGTGAAAAAGAGAACGATAAATTATAGAGCAGCTATGCATTCCGGTACCATTCTTAAACAAGTTCAATGCGACAGTGCACTTTTTTTTTTGGTGTTTAAAATATATTCTGCGAGAACTGCAATACTGAATACCACTGATAATTTAATTTACCCCGATCAAGCAAAGGATGGGTTGTGAATTATATTAATGCCGCCGATGCTTTGAGACTCGAGCAATTACATCGCATAGCAACTGTCGCCGACTTCATTCCGGTTAGATTACATCGCATAGCAACTGTCGCCGACTTCATTCCGGTTAGATTACATCGCATAGCAACTGTCGCCGACTTCATTCCGGTTAGATTACATCGCATAGCAACTGTCGCCGACTTCATTCCGGTTAGATTACATCGCATAGCAACTGTCGCCGACTTCATTCCGGTTAGATTACATTGCATAGCAACTGTCGCCGACTTCATTCCGGTTAGATTAGAAAAGAATGATGTTTGAAAAATGTATTTTATTAGTTTGTGAAAAAACCTTTGACCATCTTATATGTGATTATATTATATTATGTGTCTGGGGTGTGTCAAAAAGCGGAAGACATAATGTCATATAGATTGTCTGTGGGGGGCAAACCAAGGTCGGGGGGGGGGGGGGGGCAACTAAGGTATGATGTCATATCTGTTAGTATAAAAACAGGCCTAGTCATGGTAATAATAATTTGTAGCAGTTGTCCCCACCACTATTATTTTTAGAAAAGCCTTGGGCCACTCTAATGTTCAGACTTTGAAGGGAGAGTCAGGAGAATAATTTGTCCACCATTACCATATCTTTGATCACCACTCAAAAACTATGATATTATACCACAAGAAAATTGACTAAAGCCAGCAGCTTAAAAATAAATAGGTTTTTGAAAAGCATTGTGATCAATTGCAAGATAGACAAATTTAATTTATGATTCATTTCCTTTTGAAAAGTGTATTTTTAAGTATCATTTTTCTAAATTGCATGCTTTTCCTAATGGTATTGTGCTGTATTAAGAAAGGTGATATGCCCCATTTATGGACAATAACATATTGCACTCCTTTTTGTAAAGCATTAGAAAACAACATTTTTATTGACATGTTTTGACAATTTTGCTGGTGCTATATAAATGTACTTCTGGTTTTATATTACATATACATTAATAAAACAAATGTGTTTTCTGTTTTAATGTTTTCACTCCACAGGGTTTACATCAACAGCATCATTTTTATTGTTTTAAAGGTGCTTCAATTTTTTACTTTCTTTTTCTCAATTTTCCCACGATTTAGGGCATTTTTTTTTTAAATTACACATCTTCTGAATACATCTACATTGAATTACATTTATTTATTAGATACCTGGTATTGAGACTGATATTATTAAAATGTACATTTCTGCAGATTCAGAAAAAAATCAATAGACTTTAAAATAAACCCTGCAAGAGATGTAAAGCTATGCAGATCTGATCATTTGATTGGGAGGATAGTTTTTGCTCAGTCAAGCAGACATTGGATTAAGACGGTAACTGAAAGTTATGTCAACCTTCAGTGAGTGTCAACTACCAATAGTAATCAAGTCAGGTACATTTAAACCTACCTCTTTTTACAATATGTGCCGTGCTTTGAGTTTACCTTGTAATTACATTTTAGCTGTTAAATTCCCCATCAGTCCTATCAACAATTTGAACCATGCTCTTGTACAGAGTTCAAACCCATGTTCAATATATGCCGGTATGAAAATGTATTTGCTTTGCATCAATTTACTACATGCTTATGAATTCTTTGCCTTATTTGCTTTAGGATAGCAGTGTGGAGTAGTGGTTAGGGCTCTGGACTCTTGACCAGAGGGTCATGGGTTCAATCCCTGGTGGGGGACACTGCTGCTGTAGTCTTGAGCAAGGTACTTTACCTAGATTGCTCAAGTAAAAACCCAACTGTATAAATGGGTAATTGTATGTAAAAATAATGTGTTATCTTGTAACAATTGTAAGTCACCCTGGATAAGGGGGTCTGCTAAGAAATAAATAATAATACTATACACCAGTTATCATTGACTTTACAGTTCCATTACATTTTCTAAATGTAATTTCATTTTCAAAGCACAAAAGACTACTAAATGGGTCTATTACCGCGGCAACGTGCAGCTGCAGGAGGTTATTAATGTAACCTGAAAGCTCTGCTGTTACCCTGGGAAGCAAAGCAAAATTAGTATGGTATTTTAGCTATAGTAATAAGAAAACAGTCATAAAACCCCTATATAACTCACATTCAATATCCTTAACAACAGGGGCAGGTACCCCCACAGGGCCTTTCAACTCCTAGTTTAATATTTATATTTAATTGATAAAGTACTTTAGGACTTGTTCAGAAGATACATTGATTTCATTAGGGACATGGTTGGATCATTAATCTGGGGTCAATGCTGCCGCCTTTTGACTTTTAAGCATTTAAGAATGTATCGTCATTCTAAAATATATTTGTACTTTCAATTATGATGACATGACCTGACCTCCTGACATTATCTTCCATAATATAAACTATTCTATGTTCTAGAGGTGCATTTCTTTAAAAAATACTGTTTTCTGATTCCTACCCCTTAGTCTTTTTTCTTTTTCTCACAAGAACATGAGAGGAATGCTAATCAGTAGGCATTTTCCCTATGTTTCTGAACCTTACTTTTCACCAAATCAAATCTACAGTACAGTGGTATTGCTATTACAATGGCAATCTGTATGATTAAAGAGAAATATGCTGCACACTGTTCAGCCAGAATTACTCATTTTAATTAGTACGTTTGACTTGAAGCAACCATGATATATCCATCCAGAACAAAGTCCTGTTGGCATGCTCTGAATGTTTTCTTTCATCGTTATGCTGCTAATATTGTAGCATGGGAAGGTACAGAGCATATACTTTTTCAAACCTTCAGCTATATTTTTTAGAGCAATGAAACTAAGCAGGTTGAGGCACCAAACAATGGACAATGGGATTCTAGTACAAGCACTACAGGCCACACATGTTTATATACTGTATATGTATTCTTTTAACTAAGGGCTTACATATTTTGGAGCGAGTGTCTACGAGTATACAGATGAGAGGAAGCCAACAACATTAGGATTCAGAGACCTTGGGAGTACAATTAGAAAAGCATTTTTGTAGATTACAAATGAACTTAAACTATTTTTTAAACATTTTTCTATTTCCTTTTGCTCATTATAATAATGATAATAATCAAAATAATCAGATAATCTGCTTTAATTGTTTAGCCATTCCAAGGACTGCACTATTAACATGTATCTCTTCCCGTTACAGTACCTGATGTTTTGTTTTTTATATATATATATATATATATATATATATATATATATATATATATATATATATATATATATATATATAAAAGGCACCTCACTTACATTTGAAAGACAGAATTGCGAGGAACATTTATAATTTATACAGATTTCACATGTTATATGTTATTGGCTTTTTTTAAACAACTGTTTATTCTACTGCAATTAAATGCTTTCAGTATAGCTAAATAGACATTACATTAATAACTGCTGAAAGGGCATCTTCAGAAGCAACACTGATTTAAAAGTATTGTACAGTGGCCTCAATTAATATTCACTGGTAATAATGCCTTACTTTTAGCAATTTAATTTAACTTTTAGAATTTGTCCAAAATATATATATAACCAGTGCAGGCACATCAGAGTCCTTGTAATCACATGGTACCTGAAAGGGATAATTTATAAATATAATTTATTACAAGTGTAATATTGTCAGTTTTGTTCAGTGAGGCAGTTTGGCTAGACTTGAAGCACCGCAACTGCGGTTTGAAGTGCAATTACAAGAACGTGAAAGAGAGAATGTACAGGTCAAAAATATTTTTTATAAAATCTAAAGTTTATCATATTATACCAAATGCAACCTGAAAGGCTAAAAGTGTGTGATAAGAGTTGAATGTGTCCAAAATGTATTTGTCTTTGTTACTGTCGTCGTCTATTGTGTGGCCACACATCCTGTTTTTTTTTTTCTTACATTAGAATTCTAGTGATTCAAAATGTTATTTTTTGTTAAAGTTGTGACGCCACCTTTGAATGTAAACATCAGTCTCTCCTACTTTCACCTGAAGAAGAGAACTTCGAGGTCTTGAAAGCTTATGATTAATTATTGTTTAGTTAGTCCAATAAAAGGTATCACCTCTCCTTAGTCTATCATCTCTGGGTGATTCCACTGGCTACTAAAAGTATGCGTATTGATCTACCTCTGGTAATCTATAAGAATCATTATTAACAATTTACTGCTAATCATAAGAACATAAGAAGACCATTAGAACATTTACAAATGAGAGGAGGCCATTCAGCCCATCTTGCTTGTTTGGTTGTTAGTAGCTTATTGATCTCAGCGTGTCAGCTTCAACAACATTACTGGGGAGTTGGTTCCAGCCTCCCACAATTTGCTGTGTAAAAAAGTGCTTTCTATTTTCTGTTCTGAACGCCTCTTTATCTAATCTCCATTTTTGACCCCTGGTCCTTGTTTCTTTTTTCAGGTCTAAAAAGTCCCCTGGGGAAAAAAGCTTTTTGGAATTGGTTTTAGCCCCCTTGGCAATGTTCATTTTGATCTCTCTTTTGGCCTTTCATAGTAGGTAGGTCCCAACTGGACCATACTATCTATTATTATTATTATTATTTATTTCTTAGCAGACACCCTTATCCAGGGCGACTTACAATTGTTACAAGATATCACATTATTTTTACATACAATTACCCATTTATACAGTTGGGTTTTTACTGGAGCAAGGGTACAACAGCAGTGTCCCCTACCAGGGATTGAACCCACGACCTTCTAGTCAAGAGTCCAGAGCCCTAACCACTACTCCACACTGCTGTATACTATATGTGTTCCCTTTCAATTCGAAGACCACCACCAACTAATACTTTTGGGATATGCCTGCCACAGGTCAGGTATTTACTGAGCAAACACTCGAGATAGGCAAAGGACATTATGGACTTGAAAAACCAGATGGCCCAAGTCCTTGAGTATTTGGACAAGCAGCAGGCTCAAGCCAGTGCTCTGGTCCTGGCCCCTTCAATAATACCTTCCCTGGAGCTGACCCCACACTCACCGGATGTTCCAGAGCCAGATGTCAGCATGGCTGACGAGGACCAAGATGTGATTTCAATCGCGGCCTTTTGGGAAGGTGGCTCTTTCCAGCAGAAGGAGGAGGAAGAACAGGTCCCGTACCTTTGAGATGGGGCCAAGCTCAGAGATAACCTCTGATGCTGTGTTTTCCCCTATCTCAGACTCGGCACTTATGGAGCGGGCCTCCAAGGATTTTCCACCGGTGGACTCGACCGCAAGGACCCTGCATGCCCTAATGGTCACTGGGTCAAGGTCCCTGGGTCAAGCCCTCTCGAAGCAGCGGCTGTCTCACTCTATTGTGGACACAGTTTCGACTGTGTATACTATTGCCGGCCTATCCCAAAAGTATTGGCTGGTGGTAGTCTTCAAATTGAAAGGGAACATTAGGTTACGGACGTAACCCTGGTTCCCTGAAATAGAAGATGACCACCAAACCTTGCGAGGTCGCATCAGACACTTACGCGGGTTCGATGCAAAAGAGGAAGTGAGCTCCGTGGAGTGACTGTTTGTTCCCTCGGGAGGCGAGACCGAGGACGTCACTCCCCGGAAGGGCCTATCGGCAGCTCTGACATAAAATTCTCAGTAAATACCTGACCTGTGGCGGGCATACCCCAAAAGTATTGCTTGGTGGTTGTCTTCTCTTTCAGGGAACCAGGGTTACATCCGTGACCTAACGTTTCAATGGTTACCCAGAGATGTATTTTTTAAACCAAAACATTTCAGGTTAACAAATTAAAGTATATAATTACATCCTATGCTAATTTATTAGCAAAAAGAAATAAGAAGCAAAGCATTTACATAATGACTGATCAAAAATCAAATTACATTATGTTATTAAAGAAAAAGTTAATTGAATTTGAAAAGCTTTGGGGGCAGTAGCTAGATAGACACATTTAATGTATTATCTCTCTTCCTTTAATATAATATAATTGTAGGCTTTTTCTCTGTGGTATTATGCTGTAGGAAAGCTTTTTTTTTTTTTTACTTGTATGGACAGTTTCAGCATGCAGCGGGTCTGGTATTAAAGCTACAATTATATGCTACCCCCAAAACACAACAAACACGATTTTTATAGACAGATGTTTTTAAGTGAAAGTCAAAACACTGCCAGTGCTGAAGGAATGGGATTTAGTTATGCTGTTTACACACAAAGAAAATGTTTTGATTTTACAGTAAATGTTCATTTTGTGGCTTCTATTTCTATGCTTTGCATGTTAAATGTGTAATAAAGATAAAAATGCAAATGGTAAGAGATTATGGGAAAGGAATTAATGTGCTTGATTCATTGTATATTTTTGTAAAATGGGCATGTATATGTTAAGTTTAAGTCCTGTTGGAAACCCCAGCAGGACCAGGTCAGAGCTGCTGGTTTCTGGTTTTTAACTGGTTAAACTGGTTTGAGATGGTTCAAGAAAAACAGTCAATTTAAAGTCACTGTTCTGTTTCTGTGTGTAAACCTGTGCACTTTTTAATATACCTGCCTGGCATCTAGTAGAAAACCAGTAAATTTTAGTTTCAGTTGCCAACTCTTGTTAGTCACCAGCAGCATTTGATGACATTTTTTGTACATGATATTGTTAAGAGGGAAACAGAATTAAAGGTTTGACCCTAGGAACTGTCCTTTTGCCTTTGGGACCTTTAAGTCTGTGATTTAAAAAAAAAGGCCATGTCCAAATGAACATTGTTCTTCGGCTGTTCAATCAGATTTAATAATAAACCTACAGTATTAAACACATCATACCTACAGTCAGCAGGTTCAACTGAAAATGGGCAAGGGCTGAGAAAGTGACAGTTTGGCATTGGAGTGGTGGATATATATATATATATATATATATATATATATATATATATATATATATATATATATATATATATATAGCCTTTGCTGTCTGTGATCTTGTCAAAATTGTATTCCTAGCTGCTGCATAACAATATGTTACTGTATGTGTATTTGGACAAATAGCATTTCAATTTACTTGTTTTGATGTTAAACAAGAGCCTTCCTGCTTCAGATAGTCTGTCTCGAAAAACAAACACATTCGTTCTTGAAACAGAGGACTTCAGTTCTGCTTTGTTGTTAGCTTTTTTCTCTCTGCCACCTCCTTTTAAAAAAAAATGTTTGGCTTTTAGTTGCACATTTATATAATACATAATATAATTGTATTTATTCTGACAAAAGAACTTTTTTTTAAAATAAAAGTAGTTGTAGCAGCTGTCAAAGTAGTTGTTGTAGTAGTGGTATATTATTATTATTATTATTATTATTATTATTATTATTATTATTATTAATAATAATAATAATAATAATAATAATAATAATAATAATAATAATAATAATAATAATAATAATTCTATTAGAAGAAAAGTTCTTACTGCTTTCTTGTGCACAATCACTTAATGTGTTGTGGTTTAAACTCTCTTCAATGCAGTCTATCTGCATTCAGACCATATGACCTACAGCACAGGTGCCAGGATACAGTATATTTAGCAGTAGCTTTATATTTGAGGTAAAACAGGTGTAAAAGCAATGGACAGCACTCCCTTAAAGTACATGTCTAATATAATTGGCAAAACAGAAATGTCAAATGTCCTTTTTGTGTTATAAAGCTTAAAACTCCACAGAATAGAACTTAATTATTTTTAAACAATGCAAACTTTTGTATCCTATAAGTGGTCCCTCTAGAGCAAGGCTGGGACAATTTGAATGACATTGTTAAGTGTAAATGTCTTTTCCCAACAGGTACCCCATAGCATTCAATCACTCGCAATAACTTATTATTCAATCAATGTATATTACTATCTCCCACAGTTGAGGTATAGTTATTTAAACAGTTTTATATAATGTGCAGAGTCACACTGAAAAGACTGACAAACTAACACCTGCTATTAGTAAAAAAAAAGTAGTTTTAATTTACCAAATTATGGTGTAAGGTGATGCTTTAATTGCAAAGCACAAAGGAAATGCCACTAGAGAAAAACTCTCTCATCATTTCCATTACTGAGCTGAGAAAGTGAATTGAAAAATCTGAATTAATTGGCAACAATTATGCATTATTGTATTGCCACTATGCTAGGGAAATAGCAATTACATTTTAATTTAGCAAATAGCTAAGCGGGTAGAAGTTTATTAAAGCAGAAAAAAATAGTGTTGTCACAGTGAAAATTGATCATTTTCTCTTAGTTGTTTTGCAACAAATGTTCCTAAATATGTCAATGCTCACCTGAAAAACAGTAATTGCTCAATTATTATATTTTGGTTTTTATGTCCATCTTTTAATGACTACTTTCACCATTACTGAATTAGCAAACAAAATAAATATATGTAAAAAATAACCACAGACACGTGCAATGTCCCCTTCTTGTACTGGACAGATCGATATTTAGCAAAAATATTTCCGATCTTAGATGCAGTTGGTGTTTTTTTTGTAGGAGACATTTTGAAGAAATCATGCAGCTCTATGCAGTGTGTTCAGTGATTTACCGGAAGCAAACTAAACCAGTTGCCATGTTCCTAAATGTAGTGCAACAGGTTATTTTTAAGTTATTAAAAAAAAGTATGTATATTTACACTATTCTTTTAGAAATGGGTATTTTCACAGGGAACTACATATTACATGGCAATGGGTACATTTCACCGAAATTGTGAAATCTGTGATAACTGTGAAAAAAACTACAACCTTAAACATGAGTTACAATGTCACATCAGACACACTTGTATAGTAATAAAAGGAGACCAGCATTATGAGCATGGCAGAATTAGAGGAATAGTGAACATGGATTTCTCTAATTCTGATTATCTATTGATTGAATCATTGCATCTACAGTATAAGTATTTAGAAGTACATTATATAGAGGATGCTGATGCATAGAGTTCTTAGTTATTCCAGAAATAAGATTAGCTGAATAACCCACGAGCCCCCGAAAAAAAATACAATGATATCTCAGGTAATTGGTCTCCCACTTGAGTTCAGCCCTGAATAAAGCCACTCAAATCTGTGGGGATTCATCAATTGCTACCAAACTCTAAGTCTGAGAAATACTGCACTGCCATGCCAAGAAACACCACTGCATGGGTGGCTCATTTATAAGAGGTGCTTGCTGCTTGACAAGATTCATCCGATTCAGTCCAATATAGACAGGGTATAAATCTTTTAAACCGAGTGTTGTCAAATGAGTTTTAGAAAGCAATATCTTACAGAAATAACATATTTACATTATAGCTATATAACTTGAGACAATGAAATCAATGGGAACAGCATGGCCTCTTTGATATTGCAGGCATTTGAAAACAACATGACAGATAAATAAAGCAATCAAGCACTGACTGCATAAATTGTAGGGGCTGATAATGGTAGATGTGACTCCTGGTGTTGCACTTTCAAATACCATACAAAGGAGGCAGTCAGTGTAACATCAAAATTAACTTCTGTGTTTCCTGTATAAAATCATTGCTTCCTTATACAAATTAACATTAACTAGTGTTTTTTGGATTTGATTGCCTTTACCTCGACCAAAGCCCCAGATTTCCTGTCCTTCCAGGCTTTTGTTTTGTTATTATTATTATTATTATTATTTATTTCTTAGCAGACGCCCTTATCCAGGGCGACTTACAATCGTAGGCAAAAACATTTCAAGCGTTACAATACAAGTAATACAATAAGAGCAAGAAATACAATAACTTTTGTTCAAGTAAAGTACAAGTTTGACAAACCACAATTCAATAATACAGCAGGTAATAGTGATAGTTACATCAGGATATGATTAAATAGTGATAGTTACATCAGGATGTGATTAAATACAAAGTACTACAGGTTAAAAACTTGGCAGATTACAGTATTCTGAAGTACAGGATTAAATGCAGTAAAATAGGGGCTGATAAGAGCAAAATAAAGCACATTTACATGAAGGGTGATATTGTCCCAGGATACAAACAGAGGAGTTCTACAGGTGCTCTTTGAAGAGGTGAGTCTTAAGGAGGCGCCGGAATGTGGTCAGGGACTGGGCAGTCCTGACATCTGTAGGAAGGTCATTCCACCACTGCGGAGCAAGGGTGGAGAAGGAGCGGGCTTTGGAGGCAGGGGAGCGTAGCGGTGGTAGAGCTAGTCTTCTAGTGCAGGCGGAGCGGAGAGGTCGAGTGGGGGTGTAGGGAGAGATGAGGGTCTGGAGGTAGCTGGGTGCAGACTGGTCAAGGCATCTGTAGGCTAGTACAAGAGTCTTGAACTGGATGCGAGCGGTGATCGGGAGCCAGTGGAGCGAGCGGAGTAGTGGAGTAGCGTGGGCGAAGCGAGGCAGAGAGAACACTAGGCGGGCAGCAGAGTTCATATTAAGACTGAATTATATTGTAATTAGGCTAAAACATATTTTAATATCATGCTGTTCTTGTTACTTAATTTCACGGTAGGTAATAGAAAGTAATGGGTGAATCATGGGCACATAAGGGTTTGCCTCTGGGGCAGATTTGTTAAAAGTACACACAGCTTGTGACATCAACCAGGGGCCCTAAAAATGTTATTACTTTTTAAATTCCAGTAATGGATAATCCAGTGCTCCCTACAGGGTTGACGTTAGCAGTATTGAAAAATAAGACATTGTAGCCAGCAAACATAATCCTGCTGTTATGTGTTTGCTAAGAATCAATTTAGAATTACTTGATAATCAAAGTACAAGAGAATGACTTTGCACTTTAAAACATGAACTCAGTTCTACTAATCAGCATATAGATGCCCAATATCCTGGGAGTATCAAGGGTGTTGTCAGACAGTTTTTATTCAGTTCAGTTACCTATTGTTTAACCAAGATGAAAACTACTAAAATATACATCTCATGTATCCCACTGGCCTGTGTCAATTTCCACAGCGCTGCAGTGTTTAATTCGACCTGACTATGGTGAATCATAATTTCCATATTATTTTATTTGTAAGCATTTCGGAAAATGATGTTAGTCAGTTGCACATTTTTAAAGTAATACATAGGACATAAGTAGAGGTATAGTAGAAGTATCATTTTAAATTTAGTTTATTTTTAACAGTTTATAGAATTTTAGTTTGGAGTGATGTGTTTGTGTGATGAAGTGGCAGCTGGTGGTCCCCCAGAGATGAATCTACCACTTCCCTCAAATAACGCAGTTGCATTAAGCTACTATATGTTTCTAAATAAATAAATACCTGGATGAGATGCTGCAATTAATACATTACAAGATACATGTTTTCTCCCTTCTGCTGCTTTCATGCTCCTGACACAGGTATCTGTGCAGTTCCAGTCACTATTTTAGTGTAAATTGCTCTGCTTCGTTGAAATTTTTTGGTTCCACCCCACGTTATAGCTCTCATCCCATTTTGCAGTGCCTTCAATTTCAGGAATTCTTTGATTTGATGCGTGAGGTAAGAGAAATCGCAAACTGGAAAGGTGCACGATTTTCGTAAGGTTCTCAGAATGCACATCCATGTTGTCTCCCTGGCCTGTGGTTTACTGCAGTATCTTCTTTCTGCATATGCAAGTGACTGTATAATTGTCAGGGATCGCCCACTGCATAACATCGTAATGCATACAAGCCTGATGTTAAGTTATTGCCAGATAGATCCTCCATATTGGATTAAGTCTGTTTTGTATAAATATAATATGTTTTACGGATATTTTCTTTCATAAATTAATAAAGCAGGACAGGAGACCAGTTATTCAGATTTCCTGGTTTATTTTTGTTTAAAACAACATATAAATACTGCCAAAATGCCACAATTTCTAATAACTTACTAATACACTTTTATATACAGTAATAAATGTACAAAAACATTTTTATGCATTTTTTTTCTTAAAAGACATCATTCATAATTAAGTCATAATTAGCTAGGACTTTTCTGCATTTAAAATGTTATCGCTAAATATGCCAAGGCAAGACATGTTTGAGTCTTTAACCCTTTATTGTACCTACTCAATACTGTTTTTACATTTTATTAGCTTTATTAACATTATTACTGGTCCCCTTTTGCAAATGACTAAATTACAAATGCCCAATTTATGGCAGAGCAATATTTTATGAGTACCTCTCTATATTCTCTGGAGAGAAATGATATTGACATCAGCCATTGTTACTCTTAACTGGTAACATCAAAGCCCTGCTCTTATGGTAACTGTGAAAAGCTAACTAGAGTAAGAGAAAGACAATAGATAACATTTACAGACAAAAAATATTGGGCCGAACAGAGTATGAAATGTGTGTCTATAATTACAATCAAAGTTTACAAACACCAAAACTATAAATACACTCTATGGTGGTATATTTCTGCAAAAAACTTACAAACTTCAGTGTCAAACAAACATAATTCTTATTTCTCAAAGGCACCGAGAAAGACCTGCAGTTGAAACTTTGGTCATTGCTTATTTTCATTTCCAATCCATATATTTTTAAACATATACTAAGCCATAGGAAGATAAATTATCCTTCTGAGCTGCTTGTTATTGGTGTTGTAATAGTAATATATCTATGGTTTTTACACAAAGGAAGGAGCAAACATTGGAATAAAGACCTTGATAAATCCTGCCAGATGTGTCTACAAAAAACTACCAAAAAAAGATCATTTTAGAAGTGTTTTTCATTGATTGTGCAGCGCTGGAAATGTTAGCTTCTCTACAGGGCTCTATATTGCCCAAGTAACTGGCTTTTGAATCTGTCTGCAGTGTGAAGTTTACAATCTCTTTTAATCTTCATGATTAGAAAATGCCTAATCATCACCTCTGAGGCAGACGTTACAGGGAAGCGTCTTTAACCTGCTGGGGTTTCCAGCTCTTTAAATTAGTTCTTCAGGATGAGCCAGTGTGTATTCATCTCAAGTCTTCATTCACTCTATGATAACTGATGTAGGTCAACTAATGCCCTTTTTTTCTCAGAGAACGAATGACAGTTGTATTAACCTGTTCATTGTGTTTATGGAATACAGCATTTAAAAACAAGCTTCAAATGTCAGTTTAATTTCCTTTTTTTTAACGTTTCCCTTTCTATATTATAATGTTTGCAATAATTATAATAATTGGTTCCGGGTTCAGTTTCTCCAATTTTGAGTTGATGTAATTTAGTTATTATCTCATTCCATTTAAGCCATTTGACAAATTGACCTTCAAGACTACCAGCACCACATATTGTTTATATACTGTATACACTATCTATGCATATTTGACATTGCCTTCAAATTGGAGATGCAAATTAGGTTAACCTTGCTGCATGTCATGATGTGACGTGATGTGATCCCAGCATTACTGTGAAGCTGTGGGAGCAGCACAATTGCAACTAGTCTAACAGAAATTGTGAAAGGCAGCATTCAAGATAGGCATGATAGTGGTTGCATGCAGAGCTTGTCATGTTGGTAGGCAGCTCCAAGAAATCAGTCAAAGTGTATCAGCTATAAAGAAAAGTGCTGACCACATTTAGATAGGCAGAGGGAACAGACAGAGATACTGCTGCAAAAACAACCAAAAAAAACCATTCATCTTGGATCCCAACAATGCAGCAATTATATCATAATACACCCATCGACCGTGCCAGAATTGTGCACAAATGGTTTGAGCATGAAATATACTTCAGGCATCTTCCTTGGCCACTACAATCCCTGGATCTCAATCGAATCAGCATGGACTTGAACAAAACGTTTCTCATCACATATGTGTAAGCCTCTGCTCCAACTGCATGAGATTATAACGACTGTATTGATTAACACCCCTCTAAACACCTTTCAGAACCTTGTGGAGTGTATGCCAAGGCTGTAATCATGACACATGATGGCCCAACCCAATGTTAGTTCCTGTAAATATGTACTAGATGGTGCTCGACGTGATCAGAATGGAGAAGTCTGTTCGGTGCAGGCAAGGGATCTCCAGGGCAGATCAAAACAAGGTCAAAACCAGGTGAAGTCAATTAGAGAAAAAATTATAATAACTCAATACTTTACTAGAGCAACGAAACCCGCCCAAGGATATTGTGGAAATGCCTACTAGTAGAGGCAGTACAGCACTAATATACATTAGTATGTTGAGTACTAGATTATGAATTTAGATTGAGTGTTTAATAATGGAGGAACCACCATGGTAACTTTTGAAATGAATAATATACAGCTCCAGGCTTTACAGTGGGGGTGCATTGATGGAGGGCGAATAAAATATTGATTACTTGATTTTGTCATTTTTTTTTTGCCCAGTCACTATCCCGCTTTAGACTTGACGTTAATAAGATTGATCGAATATGGCCCAGGGTGTCCATACTTACAGGCAGCACTATAGATACCAACATTGTTAAGGATATATTTGATTTGGTGGAAGGAAATATACCTTTTCATTTGAAAATATACAAGTAGAAAGTTGCAAGTAAAACTGTATCATTTCTATTCCAACATGTGCTAGATACTGTCAGACATTGATGCATTTGCTTGTCAGGTGCAAGCAGAACACTGCATGGTTATTTTGTGAAGTTCACTTTTATTTAAAAAGCAAGATCCTGCAATTTTCAATTTAATCATCATAATTTGCTCTCACTCAGTGTGATGAATAAAGATAGAAGTAAATGGAAAACCCAGCTGCCTTAGCCTTGTTCTTCAGAGGGTGATCTTTCTTCTGCTAATAAATACTTCGAGATAATAATGAGAAACAGCAAGCACTCCAGGAAGGCTGTGGCTTGTCAACAGGGAGCATGATAAAATGCATATAGTTTGGAGGCTGGTGAATAAAGTGTATCAGTTTCAAGGAAAGCAAAGACCAAAGGATCATCTCATTCATTTTTTTAAACCCATTGTCATACTTCCATACAATTATCAGAAACACATATTTTCCTATTCCTTCTCCTCTTATGTAAACTGGTCTAGGCAAATGCACCTTGTGGAATTTAAAATACTTTGCTTGTTTCTCATGATGCAGTGTTAAGATTGTAAACACATTATTTATGTTTCCTCTCTATTTGGAACAGGAGACGCTATGGGTAAAAGTTAGGAGAAGAGTCAAATAATCATGATGGTATATAACCAACCTCCATGATAAAAAATACATGCTAAGACCATTTTTTGTAAAGCTATTTTATTTTTATTATTAGTTTGCTTGTGCAAGTCACCTTTCTGATTTGCAGAATGTTAGATGAATGTAAAACTGCACTTAGTGTGTGCTTTGTGCTTTATGCAAATTAGCCATGTGGTTTTCCAAAAGCTCTGTACTCCACCACAAAAGCACCTGTGTACAGAAAACTTTTATTTAAGTAAACAGTTAATGTACTGACCAGTGCAACTTATTGCAAAACTGGATTTTTCAAACAGGTTTTATTGAGCAGTGTGACGGGGTACCCCTGCCCCTGTGTATATTCTGTGTTTTATGTTGTATGTGGAGTGAAAATGTTGTCTGTTATATGTATTATTGTAGTGGTGCACAGAGTATGGGTTATGTATCAAAGGTGATATAAACTGTATATTTGTATTTAGGCACAGGGAAATGGACAATCACTCCACGTGCAGATTAAAGTGGGTATTAGCATGGGAGCATAATTAGTTCACGTGCAGCTGTCTTGAGATTCAAACTGAATGATTGATTAGCAATCGAGTCTCGGTACAGCTGCATAAAAGATGCAGTGTTTCACTCTCTCGGGCTTGTGTGTTCGGTGAGTGGAGAATGGGTGGGGAGAGGATAATTAATTAAACTATATATAACATTTGCTATTTCGTACTGGAAGCACCAGCACGGTACTTGTTTGTCGGTCTCACCGTGTTTGTTAGTGTCTGTCTGTTTTGGCCACCGCGTCGGTTTATTTTGTGTGTTTTGTTTAAACATTTTCTTTTTGTTGTTTAATAAAGAACTGAGCGCCGTTACGTCTTAGTCTTGCCCTGCAGCTGTCTGTCTGTGTGTTTCTGTTCCGGGTCTGAAGTCATCCACCAGCCAATCTGCCACAAGCAAATGTACAGTACACCTTTAGTTGTGTAAGTTCACTGTTTAAATAAAGCACTTTGATGCATGGGTACATAGTAAGTATCCTTACTAGCATTTAACATACTAGACAAGGACTTGTATAGTAGGTACAGTGTAATAAGTGTTGCTCATAATGTTGATGTTATTGTCAAATAAGTTTAGGTTAGGTTTTCCAGTTTAAGGGACATGCAATATTAAAATGAATATAATTTAAGAGCCATTTGCAGCCCAGTTGAAAATTATGCCCTTCAGTCTCTATGTACTCTATGTAACAGATCAGTGTCATCCTCACCTCCTGAGCAACTTTATTTATTTATTTATTTATTTATTTATTTATTGCTCTGTGTACAATAGTATTGTTCACTTGAGCACGTTGCCCCCTCCCGTTGTAATCAAATCTCCTGTGAAGTTGTCCTGTACAGGTGTTTAATTGCTCTTTAAGCATGATTACTTCCCTTGCATCTTCCTTTGGTTCACTATAATACATTTTATCATTTCCAGTCAAAGCAACCTCCCTTGGCTATTACCATTTGATAATTATCTGATGTTTTCTACCCATACCGACTTTATCCAAACATCCAGCCGCTGTTTTCCTTTCATAAGTACAGTGTCTGTGTGGGTGGGTGTGAGTGCTCAGTGCATATCTTAATGAATGTCTTTGTGTTAAAATATTATTTTCCTCTTAACGATAATATCTGAACACAAAGCAGTTAGTAAACAACTGAGCGACACCAATAAAGACTGTAGAAATATCTGCCCATAGTTGGGATGCTATGTTAAAAACAATGTGTTATATAGTTGTGAGTGTGTGAATATAATTAAGGGGACCAATTTTTGTAGGCATATTTAATCTCTGTTTTGTAAATTGAAGCCAGTTGTTTTGTATGTTGTAAAATGATTAAGTACCAGTGTGAGATTAATGAATGTGGCTGTGAGTAAAAAAAAAAAAAGCCCTGTTAATAGGAAATGTTATATTCCTGTCAGGCTATTTGGCTAGTGTGTGCTTATAAGTATGTGGGTTAGTTAGCTTTAAAACCCTCATTATCCAAAGTTAGTTTTTCTGAAAATCTGTATAAACAGCCCCCTGGTACCTGTCACATGTACAATGTTCTTTCTCCGCTGTTTTGTGAACAAGCCCTTTATCTCTTTGTAACAGGGCAAGGAGCCCTGTACATGGATTTTGTTTATTTTTAGAACAGGGTTTCCCCCTCCACCCCTGTGTTATTTTGTATTTGTACATTACGATTTAGTTATTGTAATTGACGGTGTGTTATTGTTTGTTTATGGTTTTATCGTTTATTTGTATTTATGTATTGACAGCGTAGACATGTGTTTTGTGTTGTTGTATTGTTTAGCAGCATGGATGGTAAGCCCCATCCATATTAAAACCCCTGTGCAGAAGGTGATCATCTCCCGAGTTATTTAGTGATTAATTTGTTACTAATCGAGAGATGGTCACCTGTATATAAACCTGCAGCTCTCTGCACTCCGGGTGGGTGTTTGAGAGGAGGAACGAGAGAGCAAGGAGTGAGAGCAAGAGAAAACGAAACTTAAAAATTAAACGTATAGGATCAGTGAAGGCTACTGCCCAGCCTGACCTGTATTGTTTGGTATTTTGTGTTCATGATTTTGTTTTGTTTAACTGTTTTATTTTGCTCTGTGAGCACAGTGTTTTCTGTTAAAACCTTTTATTTTATTTTTGTATTTAAATAAACGGCACCGCCGCGTCTTTATTTTGAACTACAGTACTTCCCCTTCCTCCTCCTGACCTGACGTCACCTCACAGCCACCCTGTCACACTCTTGCATTTCCAATAGTGTGCTAAACTTTTAAAGACACATGAGTTGTATTGGAATTATTTTGTGATATGCCAAACCATGTTAACAATTTTATAAACACCCTAACTGGAAAAACTAGCCCTGGCTAGTAACCCATAGATCTTCCACAACCACATGGACGGACAAAGACAATAAAACCCAGAGTATGCAACAAAGGGTGAGCATGGTGAGAACTATAACATGCAGACTGTGATATTGCCGCTCAAATTATTCCTTTAGTTTAGCTATTTAGCTTAAAGTTGCTCATATAATGACAAATTCACCCAGTAGTGCTCCCTATGGCACAAGATGCCAGACATACCACCCTCTACCCCATAACCAACTGTTGCTACTTTACCATCTCATGTCTCATCCATAACTCAAACAAATGTGAAATGTGTAAGATGCCAAGCCAAGAACACCCCTGAACTGCTTAAATGACCAGCAGTAAACAAAACTGATGATACATTTGCCATAACAGGTTCTCAATTTCAAAAGGTGGCCATAACTTTCTGATCCTGTAATTTTTCCTGTGTCAGGTATTTTGCCTAATTCTAAAGGTTATTTAAATTTAAAGGAGTCAACAAGATTAGAAATATATTTTTGTTTATTACTTGAAGTCCTATTTAAATCCCCAAAGCTCAAAGTAGAGTCCTTACAAAGTTAAATTATGCACTGATAAACCTCAGGCCCTTTTTGACATAATAAGAAGTAGCATGGCTCCAGACCCTCCAGCAAATCTTTACACTCCATATAACAAATTTAAATGTGTGCTGGCAGCCATTACACAGGAGATTCAGCTATAGCCCCTTGTCAAGAAAATCCTTCCTGAAATAGTACGTAATATTCACAATGCAGTCTGTTCTCATTTGCTTTTGTGTGCATCTGAAGCTATCTACATACAGTATAAGTAGAAATAGCACAGCTTTATAATGAAGAATCGGTCTGCAGGAAGTCATGTCTTAACCTTTGAAGTCAAACAGTTTACATCTACACATTCAGGTTTAATTTGCTGCTAAACTAAAAACATTTTATTTCTCATTCCCATCCCATGGAAGTAGTTCCAGCTTGTCCCGCCCACCACATACAAGGCAATTCACGAAACAATGTTAAAGTTCACATAACCAAGGAATTCTGCTCTCTCTGAGGAAGATAAGGGTTTATAACAATAAAATGGCTTTGTGTACTGTATGTAAGCAGTACCCACGACAGGGTAAACCGTGGGTGCATTGTGAGGCACAAGGCCGTGGGGCAATATGCACATATTGTATGGCAAGTGTGCACAAATTCTGGTCTTCCAAGTCCAGAGTCCTGCTGGTTTTTGGCCCATCTATACCCCAAAGTACTTAACTGAACCAATTTAGTGTCCTTCCAGGTCTTAAACGATGTAGAGTGACATTGTGGAATAACCAAAAATGCATTATCTTTACCAGTGTGTGTGTGTAGGGGGGGAATTAAATGTTCTTTTGCTAGCTTATTAAATAACTTTTTTGTTGTTTATTTCTGTTAAGAACTGATTGATTACATCAATATGGATGCAATGTTTTGTTTATACAGTATACAGGCCAACTAGAGAGATGGGCAGCTGTTTCTTTCAGATGAGCCTCAGTTCTCACTTGGAGGGCCAAATAGCCAAAGGGATTGTGAGGTTAATTAAATTTACTTGTGTGTTCGGTTCATTGGCCTACGTTGCTCAGGCAATGCCAGGAGCAGCAATGTAGGCCCAATTATGAGGCTGTTTTCAGCTGGGTTCTTGTAAACAAAAACTGTTATACGAAGGATGCTCAGTTGTCAGATCAGTAAGGTTGGTATATTGTCAGTTTTCTAAAACTTCAGTTGAGTATAATTATATTGAAAGTTGTAGCGTTGAATAACTTGAGTAACACAGCATTGCTAAGCAGCTGTTTATTTTAGGTTTAAACACTTAATTTTCCTTACAGTGTACTTTTTTTATAATCAGAATACTCCATAAAAGATGGATGTACACTCATGAGGATTGACACAAATAACCCACTTGCCCCGTTTGCAAGCTCATCAGTTATACGGTCATCCTCACTGGTGGATTCTCTACTGTGCTCCATGAGAGTCCATGAAGTAACCTCTATGCTGTATATCTGATTAGCAGGTCTTTCAAGCAAGGTTTAATGCGGTGCTCGTATCATATACATTTTTATTCAGTTCTACCCTTTTAATCGTGGGCCACTCTAATCTGAAAAAAAAAATGTGTTTATACATATTCCTTTGAATATTTATGCTGCCAAAGACTGCAGCTTTGTTAAAAGAGGCATTTTCTTTTGACCCACAGCCCTGTCCATACATATGTGTCTTGCATTACTACTGTGGTTCTTATTTTCAAATGATAAACAATCCTCTTACTGTCTGGAACAAATTAGGATAAAAAATGTTGTTGTGTAAATTTACTTACAGAACTGTGAGATAATTATTGTTCACACATACTTGTTGTTTCCTTATTTCAGGGACTTTCACTTTAAACTATACCAAGGTCATGAAGGCTCAATTTTCTTTTTATCATTGCTTTTAAAGTCCAGGTAGTTCGATCTCTTCTGAAATAGTGTGCCGGAAATAGTTTTAGAGCTCTGTATTAGTGTTATTTGTGATGCCATCAGGAACAGCGACAAGAACTACTAAAGAGAAGCTTGAATCTAATCCTCGACTGAATGGATACAAATGAGGACACAATAGTCTCAATCATAATACAGACTGTAGGCTTTTAGTTGGCAAGATTATTTTTTATTAGAAAATGATTCAGTACTGCCACCCATTCAGTTTCCAGTTTTAACAGTTCTAAATCACTGAACTGTATATATGGTTTTTTTTTTTCATTTTCACATTCCAATTTCATAAGCCTGTCAGTATCCATTGTCTCTTGTTGTAGAACACATCAGCATAGGTTAGCACCTTATTTTTGCTATAGACTCTGAATATTCTCTGCAACCTTTCATGTTTCAACAACACCAAAAACAACAGCAAGCAGCTGCTCACTTCCTTTTTTTTGTTTGTTTTTTAGTAAAAAAAAAACGTTTAATTTTCAAATAAAGTTAATTTTCTTTTTTTTTAAATTCCTCAGGACTATTTATATTATATGCTATTATATTTACATTTCTCATCAGATGGTTAGCCGACAAATCATTGAACAACAAAGAAAATCCAGCTTTTGTATGACATTTTTAAAGAAAAAAACAAGGAAAAGAATTATTTAGTTGACATTAGTTGACATCACTGCAGTCATTTTCATCGACAGACACATTCCTTTATTTTACTACTTTCCAAAGATATTTATTTATATGTGTTAAAAAGAAAAAATAACAGTGGCTATTCGCTATTCGCATGAATTCCATGGTGCTATATGTATTCAAATGGACTGTTTCAGATTTCTCATAAAAATGCTATCTCTGAAAAACATTAAATGCTGCCTCGGAAAAACATTAATGCCACCCACAAAAATGATGTCAGACAGTCTGTACTGTGTGGCTCTCATCTGATACGGTATTTCTATGTGGGAGCTTTTTTTTGTTTCAATTTTTTTTTTCTTCTGATCATAAGAATTCCATTCACTTTAATTCTTGCAGTACTTCTTATTCATATAATTGTGGACATGTCATGCTTTATAGTAAGATATAAACTTAACAGCTTTATCTCTTTCGTTTTTAAAATTGGTAGGGTTTTATATATATATATATATATATATATATATATATATATATATATATATATATATATAGTACATACAGATAGAGCATTATTGAGGTAAGTTGACCAGTATGCTGTATAATATAAGAAATGGACAATCCATGATCCAAGAGGGCACAACCAAGGGCAAATAGATATTTAAGTTGGTAACAAGGAACATATTAAAAAAAAAAAAAAAAATTGAGCCAATCAGCTTCCAGCTCTAGCTATGCGTGCTGGAATGTCACCACATCAGCTGTGAAGCAAAACGAAAATAAATTCACGCAACTATACTGGCTTCTTCACTTTAACTTGCTGTATTGAAAGGACAGCACATACTAAACAAAGACATAATTGCTCCAAATGTATTTTATTTTCTGCTGTTACTGCATCTTGTAAAGCGCTTTGTGATGGTGGTCCATTATGAAAGGCGCTATATAAAATAAAGATTGATTGATTGATTGATTGATTGATTGATTATCCATAAAAAAAACAGCCAATCAATACTTTGCAGTGATGAAAGCAACCAGGCATTTTTTAATACCTTTTCCCTTTAGCATTATTTCTGACACCAGAAAAGCGGTAAAATCATCAAAATACAAGCCCTGCATATACATTTTGTTTGGTTGTTTTTTGTTTTTGTTTTTTGTTACTGAGCTTTTTTTTCATTTTCACATTCCAGTTTCATAAGCCTGTCAGTATCCATTGTCAAGTTGACTATCTCTTGTTGTAGAGCACATCAGCATAGGTTAGCACCTTATTTTTGCTATAGACTCTGAATATTCTCTGCAACCTTTCATGTTTCAACAACACCAAAAACAATGCTGTATAATATAAGAAATGGACAATCCGTGATCCAAGAGCCGTCTGTATCATGGGAATTCCGGACCTAATAGAGAGATAAACACAGCTCTCAAATGTCAATGCACATGGTGTTAAGGTGCAGGATGAAACTCTAGATCACGTGAAATCTAGTTTACTTGAAACCATCTGTTGTGGCCCAGTGCCTGTTGCCTGGTTACCTGCTTGCTGCACAGTTGGTCTTACTGGACAAAGTAGAAGAATACCAGAGAGTAATAAACAATAGCCTTTTATAAATAGTAAATACACAATACATGCAGAATTAGGTTCCTGCCTGAAATAATATTTTTAAAATCTACTCCGTGCTGCACTTCTCTGGAAATGATCTGGTCACTCCTAGCATGAAACTGATAGAACACAAGATCTGTGTCAGAAAATACACTAATGTTGGAACCTGTAGAAAGTTCCAATAGCATACTGAAGTCAGAGATCAGAAGTTACTAAATGAGAGCTAGACTTTCTGTGAAAAGTTTAAAGTATTAAAATGAGTCCACAAAACTATGCTGTTCTTGTTCTTACTGTGTATAGTGTAGTTAATACTTCTGTATTGTATATATAAAAAAAGAAACATGAGATTTGATTAACACTTTTTTTTCTAGTTATGAAACAGAAAGGGATACACTGTGTTTTTCAACACTGAACACAGAAAGATAACACCATAGATGAGCAATGTTGTTGACTATACTTGTTTGTTACACCTCTACTTGCAATGTGCCCGTAGGTCTTAAACTAACTGCATTAAAGCATGCAGGCTTCAGCTGGTCTGCTTCCAGCTTCCTCCAGGTCCACCTTGATCTCTGCCTAGGTACAGCATCTATAATGACCTCTTTGGATCTCTGCCGAGTCGTCTGTGGGTCTCTGTGCTGGGCAGTGATTTAATACACAACTGTTAATTCCTACAAGATAAATCAAACAAGAAGAAAGACAAACAAAGGCTACAATATCGGCTCCTCAAAGGTTCAGAGTAGTTTTTCTATTTCACAGTTATTGCATTCATTATTGTGGCAGACTCCTGTAGTAATTCGATAGTCATTGCAATGAAATATGGTACTGTAACCAGTAGCTTCACCGCGTTGTTTCTGAGGAGCAAATCTCCTGAATTTCAGAGGGCTTAAAATGGAATTAAGTCATCTGAGAATACAGTAATAAACAAGGAAAATAATAAAGACAATTTTTAAAATATAATAAAAGTTTGTACAGTACACATGCTAGCTGAAATGGCTGTCTACTTGACTTAGCGATTGATTTGATCAAGCTGCTGTGTACCCTGTGTACCACTGCTGGATTTTTATTGTTTTACAGCATAACAATCCATAGAAATATATGATTTATTAAATTCAGGGGAATTACCCAGTGCTGAACAATACTCTGTCCTGCTGTTGCTTATTCAGGGTGGGGTATAGGTTGATCAAAACAACTCCTTAGTTTCTCATTGTTTTAACTATTAATATTGTGGTTTATTTCTTTAGATTTTTACCTGTTTAGATAATGTTTGTGTACACTTGATTTTCATTGTTTTTATTATTTTATTTTCACTTTAGTTTCACGTGTATCGCTCTGCTCACGTTTTATTTTCACATTGTTTTTATTACCTTTTCTTTCACGTTATGTTAACGTGAGAATCCCATGACAATTGCAAGTGCCACTTACTGTATCTACTGTTCACCATAATACTGGTATGGTTGGAAGTTGCCTATACACAACTGCCTGGTACTGTGGCACAGCCCTCTGGGAGTTGTAGTTTGGGACCAGCTGAGGTGAGACTACGAATCTGCTACAGATCTGCGCCTGGTGGATACTTGCTGCTAGACTTTTTCCCATTTTTTCATTTTGTTTTGGATATTATATTTATTGTGGATTTTTAGTTTTTAATGTGATTTTTCTTGACATTTTTTTTTTTTAAATCATGTAATACATTTTTTAAATTGAAATAACATTGTCACTGGTATTGTGCATTATTTTTTTATTATTATTATTTTTCTGAACCAATTCCAGATACAAGACACCTGTGTGCTAACTAGGGCAAAATCCCCCAGGTGGCACAGATCGGCGACTACACTTTATTTATCGCTGGAGGATTCGAACCTGCGCAGGGAAACCCCAGTGGTATTTGAATAATTAGTGGACACCTGATCTAGACAATAAGGAAAGACCAATCTAATACAAAGCACTGGTAGGATCTCACGTTAACCAACTTACAACCACTATAAGATCCTAATTGTTACTCAAATATTAAAACACAATAGCCAAATTTAAAGGAACAGAATAAGTATATGGACAGCGCTAGAAAGAACTTAAAACATTCTGAAGCCAAGGTTTTCACTAAGTGGGAAACAAAAATCCACCAACTATATTTAGCTGTTGATGCAATCTACTTAAATTTGTTTTCAATTAAGATAATGGAGTTGTTGGTACAGCTGGTACATGAATTCTGGTAACTATCCTAATATGGTATGAAGATTTTTTATTTTCATTTAATCAAACAAAACATAAAATAGTAATTACTAAATAATGTAAATAAGTCTCTCTCTCTCATATATATATATATATATATATATATATATATATATATATATATATATATATATATATATATATATATATATAATTTTCACTGTTGGCCGAGTCATGCACTTTTGCTAAGTAGGGTGATTACTTAAAATAATCCAAGCTGTTGGCTTGCCCTTTTTGTTTGCTCCTTTCTGCAAATTATGTTTTATCACCAGCCTTGTAGAGAAGGTGGCTCAATCAGATGTGATATGTGAAACACAGATGTGCTGGATGAGGTGTAATTTTCTCTCTTTCTTGAAGAACAGCAGCACAGTAGACAGACCCACTGTGTCTGCTGGCAGTTTTCAATTGGATAACACATCTTTGTTCACTCATGCTGTTTTTTGTTAATTATCAGTTCTGCCATGAAAGATCGAAAACTGCGGTTAATCCCAGTGAATGGTTAAATTTTTTCATCATATTTCCTATTTGAGGTATAATAATAATCTTTATATAGCACCTTTCATAGTGGACCACCATCACAAAGCACTTTACAAGATACAAGACTAGGGTGTGTGAACTATGCATCAGCTGCAGAGCCACTTGCAATAACATCTCACCTGAAAGACAGAGCAGAAGGAGGTTAAAGGACTTGCTCAGGATCACACAATGAGGCAGTGACTGACCAGGGATTTGAACCAGGGACTTCCTGGTTACAAGCCGGTTTCTTTAACCACTGGACCACACAGCCTCCTTCTATATATGTATAAAAGTTTTTCTGCTAATTTCAAATCAAATCTAAAGTAATTGTGGCGCACAATGATTCTTGGTGATAAATCTCCCTCCCGACCTGTGAGGACGTAGTGTAAAGGGAGTGCCCTGGACTGCATGGCCTGACAATTCATTCCTAGGGTTAGGTGGAAGTCGGCCATCTAGAAAGGGGGCACAGCTGTGGTACATTAAGTCATTGCTCCAGAAGGAAAGCGATGTGGCAACCGCGGATTGGAGGAGAAATGGCTGCACTCACTAACCAAGGGGGCGTGACTGAAGGTACAAAAGGGGACGTGAATAGGTGATCTGTTTCTTTGTAATGGTTAAGAGCGAACCGCTGAAGGACAAGTGTAAAATTGCTGTGAGTGTTTTGTCTGTATTGTCGTGCCTAAAAATCTACTTGTTTCTTATTATTAGATGGCTAACACGATCCAGAGCTGTCGCTAAAGGCCTGCACTAAAACCGAACAACACTACACCACTGTACCACTAATGAATTGTATTACACCATGAGCACAGTAATAATCACTCTGGACTTGTGAAGGTGTGTCTTTGTGTGTGTTCTACTGTGTTTATTATTTACAAACTGTGTCTTATTATTTTGGGACTGCAACCCAGTGTTTTGGAACAGTGCAATACACATTGCTCACATTGCTGTGTATTGCCTGGGATTATTCTTTGTGGTCGCCAGACCAGGATTACAAATAAACATATTATTTGGACCGTGATATTTGTTGTTTGTCTTCTGTTACGAAAACACCTGCGCACTGCAAACCACTTTGCCACAGTAACATAGTTTTAAACCTTTTGGCAAGTAAAAGAAACACAGTTTGATGTCCATTTCATGCATTTTAATCACAGCAATGTAGCTCTTTACACAATTAACCTCATAACAATGTCAATAATATGTACTCTGTGGGGTTGGTAGTGAATCCATCCACAGCACGATTAAACTGTGAAAGTTGAAAGAGCCTCTGCAAAAACCAAAATGATTCAGCAATTTTCAATTAGAGTTCTCTATGAAGTGTCACAGTCTTAGTAAATGTTGCTAACCTGTGTTTACAGTATGTTTTGAACAAAGAAAACCACCTCTGCTCTCTTGTATAGTATATCCACTTCCTGTACCATCCTGAGACACGATGTAGTTAGCAATCCAATAATTCTGATAGACTTCCATTCTACACACATGTTGCCATGTATACTGCCGTATACAATTTCACAGTTTCTCACTCTGTTAAGTCAATCACCTGTGGGCCCCAATCCAAGATCAGCAGTATCTTTGCTGTTTTATTAAGACATTGCAGGGTGCACTCAGAGATGTCACATCCTATTTAGAAAGTGTTATGACAAGAGACCGTTTTTAATTTGAATATCAGAACAGGTACATTATAGAGCTGTCTTCCAGAAAGCAAAGGATAAACCTTGTATACTTAGAGTAAGATGTAAGTCTTGATTTCACTCTTA
Source organism: Acipenser ruthenus (assembly GCF_902713425.1). NCBI lineage: Eukaryota > Metazoa > Chordata > Actinopteri > Acipenseriformes > Acipenseridae > Acipenser > Acipenser ruthenus. The sequence continues at coordinate 61,729,747 of NC_081195.1, read as the reverse complement.
ACTCTCCCGCTTCATAAAATACACACATAATACACACAAAACAGATTACACAATTCCACTTCCAAAATCGCTTGAGGAAAAGTAATACTTGCGTCTTTACTTCTAGAGGTTCTGAAATATTTTCAAACGACAATGATGAGGGATTGTGAGGGGGTGCCCTCCCGTTGTGGATGATATTTATGTATGTATTCATTTGTGTTGTTGTTGCTGTCGCTGTTAATATTATTATATATTACATTATTGTGTTTGTGCGCGGACGGATGAAAGCCGTCCAACGTTATTATTTATTGTTTGAAACCGGCGAATAGCCGGTCTTGTAAAATGTGGTTGGCATGGATGGGGTTGAATCCCCCATCCTAAGTAGCTTGTGGGAATGTGGCTGGAGTCTTAATAAGGTAATTGTCTAATAGGTAATTAAGGCTCCAGCCACAGTATAAAAGACCCACCTCGGGCTCAGTTGGAAGAGAGTGTAGGGGAGAAAGAGTGAACCAAAAGCAAATGCTACCCATAGAGAACAAAGGTACTTGTTTTTGTAAATTGCCATTATTGTTTGGTGTTTATTTTACTTTGGCCAAAGAGCCGTTTTTGTTTTGGTGTCAGTTTTGTGTTTTGTTTAAATCTTTTATTTTAAATTAAATATGAGCGCAGCAGCGCCGTTTTGCCCCGTACCACCTGTGTTATTGTTTCATTTCCTGGTCTGACGTCACCACCCACACGCCACACAAAGCCATCTGTGACAGGGATGATGATATCAGTTTATCATTTTGTAAGGTTCAAGTTTTGTATGTTAAACTCCTATAGAAATAAAATGATTGTGCACATTGTGTCAAGGGAAGAAGAGTAATAAACATTTCCATCTGCACCATGAAACCAGAATCATCTTCATTCTACAATCCCATCTTAAACCTGGGGGTAGATTCAATCTAAAGCTAACATGGATGTGAGTTGAAGATTTGTAAGTATTGTGGGGCTTTCCAGTTTGTGGTTTCTCTTACAGTACGTAGCATCTAATCAAACCATTCCTGAAATATAAGGTGCCAAGATGCAATGTGGAGATGTTTTACCATTTGGAAGGGACCTTTAGTTACACTAATTAGACCAACTTTTATTGCAATAAAAGAAGGGGTTGAAATTGTACAAATGCCAGAGCATAGAAACAGAATGGAAGAAAACATGTATTTTGTAATGGAACTTATCACCCAGATCTCTATGCATTTAGAAGCATATAGAAGTATACTAGCCCTTTACAGTTGTTGTGGGTAGGCTGTAGGCTTCTTTTACATTTTAGAAAAATAATAAGTAGTCTCAAGAACGTACAAAAAGTTGAATCACAAATGCCGCTAGAAAAAAAATGATACATGGTTTTAAAAAAAAAAACATCTTTGCAAAGAAATTATCTTATAGGCTTACTGCAGGTTGTAATATGGCTTTTCTTAATTCATTCTATTACATGATAGGTGAAGGTATTAAATACATTTAAAGGCAACAGAAAATGTTTTTAAAAAGCATACTTTGTTTGTTTTCCTATATTATGTATTAGGTTTGTACAAAAAGACCAGGAAAAGATGAATGACATTATTTTTTTTTGCTGCACTTCACTCAAACAATGGCTGAAGATGAAAATGGCTCAGCTAAATATGCTTATATGAACAGATGTAGCATACCTACAGGACATGAACATATTTACTCAAAATATTTTAATAGAGCCTTACAAAAGAAAAATCATTCAGACTGCACAGACTTACAATGATTTTAGATAGACAAAACTCACAAATCATGCTGGATTACAGAATAGATAGGTTCTGGACTGGACCATTAATTTTAATAGGGGTTTGGTTGGAAGAACACATACAGAATGCCAGTGGCTGGATTTGCCAGGTTTTACTCTGTTTGGTTATTGTCTCTTTAAATAATTAAAATGCAATAAAAAGTACAAAAATCTATGCATTAACACTTGGATAGTCTATAGCTCTCTTTAGTGTACTTTGGTGTGATATAAAGCTCATTTTATATTTTGTGTACATGTTGTGTTATTATTTTTTAAATGTAAAAGTTGTTTTTTTCATTTTAAATAGTTTTAATACCAACATTTATTCCACCTTTGTTAAGGTGGCACAGAGCATTTAGGTTTAATCTGCCCTCTGGATGTTTGCTTGCATTGAACTTTTTTTTTTTTTTTTTTTTAGGTTTAATGTTCCATAATTGTCTAATTTGCAAATGGGCACTCTTTGGGTCATTTATCCCATCAAAATGATTTGAAGAGCTAGATTTCTGACCGCCCACAATCCTAACTGGGAATGACAATGAGTCACAATTCAGGTCAAATTGATTTTGTTCCACTACACGTGAATGATTTCAAATTATTTTCAAATTAGTCAGAGTGGCAGATGTAAACCTAGTATGCAATCATCTTTTTCAATGAAGGCATCCAATAAATTGGAATTACACCATTAAGGGACATTTCCAAATGACCAAGAGTTCAAAGTAGTCCATCTTGAATGAAAACACAAAATTACTAAATTAAAAAGCTTATTTGTTCTGATGGAAATATTAGGTTAGTAAACATGTTAATCTTTAATGCCATTCTTAACCAATCAACATGACATCAACATAAAACATGTGATTAAAATCATACATTTAATAACATAGATATTTAACAAAGGTTCTTTAAAGTGTGACCAAACATGGTACTTTCTGTGTAAAATTCCTGTCTATCATTTTTTTTTTTTTTGAGAACAAGATGAGTGTATAACATAAAAGCTCAGTAAATACCATGCAATGAAAGTCATTCACTGAAAGAAAACCATAAAAGGTCAGTGAAGTAGAATAAAAAAAAAATGCTGCAGGTATTTTTCCCCTTGGTTCTGTATGATGTTATTTGTATCTGGTGCTTCCATTGTCCTGGTATTGCACTCCTCTATTAGCAATTCACAGCCTGCGATTCTTCTTCATCCCTCTTTATCTTTACCCACCTATCTGCTCTCTCAGTAACCTTACATTCTAATAAAGTAATAATTACCTAAAATCAATTCTGCCCCTCATGTAAAGTCCAAAATATTAATATTTGTTTTATGCAAAAGTAATTTTAAACTTTGGTTTTCATCTACTTAATGACTGTAATTCAATTAAAATCAATGTTTAAATATACTTTTGAATCGAAGAAACATTACTATATTGAGATTTATTCAAGGCAGAATTCATTTCCAGGTATTCCATTTTAATTACTTTTATCAGTGTCAAAAGTACATTTTCAAGCATTCAACAGCTTCCCTATATATATATGTGTGTGTGTGTGTGTGTAAAATCTATGTCATTATTACATAGTCGAGATAAGGCCTTTAGTTGCGGTTCTTTAAGATCATTGATTTGAATCCCTGTGTCAGAAAGTATTTAAATATGAAAGCACTGCTCTTCTAATAGTTATAGTAGTGATAGACTTTCCTTAAAATTGCATTGGTTTGAAATAAAAAATTGTACCATTGTAATCTTTTGTCAGACAAATTTTGTTTTGTAATTACTAGAAAACTAGTAATTTTCCTCACTTCTACATTGTAAAAGGTCTGCCAAACAAAGACCATGAACCTTCATTTCTGTGCTTTTTGGGGCTGATTGAAACACCAGCGATACTCTTATGGTTTGTTTGTATAAATTGAAGACTAAGAAAAAGTCAACATTAAAAGAACAATGAGTAAAGCAACATTCTCTTGAGAACAGTAGGCACAGTTCATCCAATCTAAGAATGCAAGAAGATTACTGGGGAGATGAATTTTTCCTATATTAGTATTTGGATGATAAATCACTTTATCTTTTAAGAGAAACGCATATTTTTTATATATTGTTTCGAGTGTTCCATGTTGGGGTCACGACTTACTCTCCTCATATTAGCACAGTTGCGTGGTGTGCAGGAGGAGTCATGCAGTCAGGGTTTCCTGGCTGTGCCAAGCTGCCGATCCTTGCTGGGGATCCCACAGGGAAGGTCACATTGATTCTGGCGCTCCCACATATTAGGGAGACTAAGGAAAGAGTTAATAAAAAGATTATAAGTACAAAACTACGATTGAGTTGCAAACATGCGGTTCTGTGGGCAGTGTATGCCGCTATAAGGGAAATAATGTTTTATTGCCTGAGAAAGGGGCAATAAAATTAGCAGAACTGACCTTGACCTGACCTGGTTGTCTGATCAAAATGTTGCAGACACACAGAGATAAGCCAGCAACTAGCTTTGCACGCAAGGGGTGTAAATAATATATAAAAAGAGCATTTGACAGCACTTTGAGAAGCGTTCAAGATCCTCCATGAACACACACCAGCGCTTTCTCTGATGCTGCCTCCTTGAAACTGATATCACTGCTTAATTTCTACTTATAACTAGTAGCCTCAATATTGTGTCTAATAATAACAATTAAGATGTAACCGTGTGACTTTTGATTATTGGAATCAATAAAGGAAATGTGTTCAATTCTGCTTAAATACTTGTTGTGTGCGCCCCTTCACTCACAAATACAAACATAATTTAGTTTCTTACAGTCTGTTTCTCCAGTTGTCCTGAGTCTGACAACAAGTTTAATAGGGGGTACTCCAGAGTTATTCACAGCAATCAAATTCCTCTGAACACTTTTATTTTGAGGTATGAAATATTACAAAGAGTTTTTGAATATTTCTACCTCCCATATTCTTTTTAAAAACAGAACTGTCCCTGCAGCACAGGTATAAGCACATCTGAACTGTTTGAGGAAGTCTGATAGTATATATAAAATAAGTTTCATATAATCAAGTGTATGTACCATGAGGAAGGTTTCTTACACATAAATACATTTTAAAATGTGGTGAATATACAATGGTAGCATGTCAGCAGATGCCCTATTCAATTAGATACTCCTCACAAAAAAGATATAAAATAACGCACATGGGCCGAGCACTACTGTTGTTTCTGCCTTGTACTTTAAAGTGTTAACAAAGGTGCTTGAAAACAGGCTTTGGTTCCAGTGATTACTACCATGGTAACACAGCAGCAGATTCAATTTTCAGGCTCTTTTTCTGGTACAATAATGAACTGTAATAACACAGCACAGAAAGTACTGCATTGTTCACTTCCTGCTGTCCTTGGCCTTGTAAAAAATCACAAATGCTGAATGAAATGCAAAAGCAGTAATTATGAAGAAGCCATATGGAACCATCGTAAGCTACTAGAAAATTAAGCCAGATTCAAATTTGTGATGGTATTCTAATCGGGTTTCTCCAGATAATTGTTTATTAATGGGCAATGTTTCAATGTCACACCATAAATCAGATACATTGCAGATTTCACTTTATTACACAGATATTTTAAATAATCTTTTTTTTACAATTCTATACTGAATTGTTCTGCCCTTTTAAAAGATTTTAAAAACTGATTTATTAACTTTAAAGCAAATGGGTGTAAAGTGTAGTTCAACAGGCAAATACAGCACCAAAAATACCATTAAAACAACATTTAAATATAGTATTTCTATGTATAAAACACACCACACAATTTCCAAGATCTAAAGACTTCAAGAAAGTTAACTTATACACTGATTATTAAGGTAACTACAGCAATAAGGTACTTTTGTTATAGCCAGTCAATTTCTTTTTCAGGTTATTATTGGTGGCATTCAACATTCAACATTGAAATAGGAATTAAACTAACTGGCGCTTAACAATGCTCACCCATAATTCTGGTCTGTCTTTGTAATTCTTGAAAATCTTCTAACTCAATTTTCAGTAGGGAATAAAGATTATATCTTTTGTAGCACTCCACCTTGTCCTTGCGAATATTTCCTAAATGTAACAATCAACACAATGCCTTTAATAATGTTTGAGTATCAATGCTACAGTGTCCTTTTTTAATGTTCAGTTTTATACAAAAAATATATAATTTGTTGATTTGTATTTATCTTTACAGGCAGCTATACTGTACTGTACGTCTTAAATGTACTGTGCTGTAGCTCAGGGGAAAAGACAGGCAGACAGACTATAAGTGATTGTGGACAAGTATGTGACATGGCATAATAATGAACACACTGTTATAAACCTAGAGGTAGAGTTGCTTGTGTTCTATGTGGAAAGTTTAACAGAGCCACTTACTGGTGAGATGACTATATCAAATATAACGGTCAAAAGGATTGCAAATCACAATTGCAGGCAAAACTAAAACACTTTCATCTCTTGTCATCTCTTGTTTTTTTCTGGTGTCTAGTTTTACATTTAGTTTTTACCTGTGTCATGCACCTTTCATTTGTGCTTTAACAGTTCATCAAGTTACCTCTGTTTTACTTCTGTGCACTATTGTTCTGTTATTGAAACGTGTACCCGGCACTAGTCTTGATCCGGGTTACACAATTAGCTTAGAAGCTCTGCAGTGAAGTGTAGCTTCATAACGGCAAGATAAAGAGCAAGTACTGTATCTTTTTTACTTTCTCTTGCCTTTTTATGATACAGTATTTGCAATCATTCATTGCAAAATAAATAAATAAAAGACAAAATAGAAGGGAAAGTACAGTAAAAAAAAATGTTAAAAAGTCACCTGAAGCAACTTTAATATTTAAAAAATGCATTCTTTTTGTGGCGGGCTGCCCATGGTGATTCTATTCCCGTATTAACAGTGTTATGACAGGGTTTTCCACTACAATCCCCATCAATCATGATATTACAACAATATTATGACACCAGTTTGTATGTTCTCTAATCATACACACAAAGCAAAATCTTTGGATTAAATGCTTTAGATTAGATGAAGCACCTCATCAGCACACGTAAGAGGATGACAATAATATATATTTTTAAAAGCACCTTACAGTCATGTAATAATAAAAGTAAAGTATTTGAGCTGTTGCAGAGATGTGCATATTTATTTAAAAATACACAGGGCATATTTTCAAAGCTTTTCTTTCGGTCTTCAATTTACTCCTCTTTTGAGTAAGAAATAACCCAAGTTACAAAATGAGAAATACAAAACTGGAATTGGGCTTTCGAGAATAGCTGCTATTGCTGTTTCACTCTAGACCCAATCATCTTTCTTTTATGTAGGCCACTAATAAGAGGAGCACCTAATTAATTTGAGAAAGGGCAGTCTGATGATGAGGATTAAAATGATTACAAGCACCTACATTACTAATGAGTAGAAGCGCTGCAATAAACAATATGGATTATTTCCAGATTGCCAAACAAATACATGTTCTATATGCAGAAGCTTTGGTGATCTGGCTTTCCATTAATTTAACTTTAAGTTCTGTTCTGCACTGTTTCAGTGCTGTCATTTGAAACTGCAGTTGCAAAATTAAAGATATTTTTTGAGCTATAAGAAGGGAGTCATTTATAAGTGGTTCATATGTCTGCATGTGTCCCAGAATTTAAAGAGAGGCACTCCATAACAGATCCAGAGCACAAATCCAGACCATAAATTGTAAAAAAAAAAAAAAAAAAAAGGTACAATTCTGATGCAAGTGTAAGAATAAAACAATATTATAATTTGAATTACACTTATACTTGTTTTTTTTTCTATCAAAAGGGACCTTTTAATTGCGTTCCCAATGCAAGCCGCAGTCACGACATACCATATTAACCCGAGACAGTACGTTTGCCTAGCAACCACAGCACAGTGAATGGCACATTTGTCAGACATGGGGCACAAACAAAGAAGTTTAGAGATGTGCATGACAATGCTCAGTTTGAAACTATAAATAAATCGCCATTAGAAAAAAAAATAGTTTTTGTTTGTTGCCATAAGCAGCCTTTTATCGCACTCTGCAAGAGGCTAGGAGACATGTGAGGTTACATTGCCATGTTGTTGATGCTGAATCATTGGGATCCTTTAAAACTGAATTTGACAAAGTTTTGAGATCAAAGGAACCGGAAGAGCACTAATGGGATGAATGGCCTCCTCTTGTTAGTCATTTTTTGTATGTCATTCTTAAGGTCTTTCACCTGAAGAGGGACAGTTATTTCATGATGAAAGTTATTAAATAAGACGTTTAGACGGTATGAGTACTGCATTCATGTTTTTTTTTTGTATTAATAAGTATAGAAACACAGAAACTCCTTCATCCTGTACCCTCAACATTACCATCTATAATTACTCTCAAGACACTGATGTAATTAAAACAGGGCTGATTGAATTACATTACAGTTGTACAGTCTGTCACTCTTAACCTCTTGAAATACTAAATCATTATATATATGAACTAAAACAGAATATGTATATAACAGTGTTTCACACAAACAGTTGTTTTAAAGCATACATTGCAGCTAGGACTTTGAATGGAGCTTCCCATAAGGGATTGAGGGGACACAGGACCCGACTCTCGGAGAGCCGCTGCAGCTGAGCGACTTGGGAACAAAACTACCCACCGGGACCGAACAGACCACCGAAGGACAGCCTTGAAAGGAAAAAAGTTAGAGGGACTCGGGATCGTGGAACAGAGCTTTACAGGAGTCCTGGAGCAAGAAAGAAAGAAGTAGAGAGGTTAAAAAGAGAGCGAAGGGCTGCGAGACAAACTTCGTGTCAACAACTGAGAAGGAGAGAGAGAGTCTCTAGAAATTAGAATAGGGAAAGCACAGCATCTGCGACAGGATAGAGAGAGTGTGGCTGGGGGTCCTCTCTGGCCCAATGCAGAACCTCCAGCTCAAAGGGCGTAGCCCAGGGAGGCCAGGGAAAGTGAGCCTCACTAACCCCCCAGAGGGGACCGGTGCATGGCTGCTAAATCAGAAAGGAGGAGGAGGGGAGGAGGATGGGTATGAAAAACAAAAACTAGAGAGAGCGGAAGTGTAAACGGGAGACTTATATAGAAGGGGAGTGATTGACAGGGAGATTAAAGATAGTGGAAAGATAGACGTGACTCACCAGCACCCCCCAAAACTCAACCTAAAGGTTTATAGTCTCTAGAAATTAGAATAAGAAAAGCGTACGAGCTGCGACAGGATAGAGAGAGTGTGGCTGGGGGTCCCCTTTTGCCCGACGCAGAACCTCCAGCTCGAAGGGCGTAGCCCAGGGAGGCTGGGGAAAGTGAGCCTCACTAACCCCCCAAAAAATGGCCCCCTGGCCCCCCGCAGAACCGCACCTGTGAGGATAGAAAAGACTGCAGCACAACATAGACTTAAGTGGAGAAAACAAACAAGACAAAGAGAGGTTAGTATTGACGACCTAAAGGAAAGCCGTCCACACTGTGCAGAAGAAACCTCTGGTGTACCAGGCGGAGAGGGCGCCCCGACTCCGGGCAAGCTAGCTAGGGATTGGTGGGCAGATACAATGTCTACTGGGGAGCTTCTGATGTAGAGGTCGACTCCTGATGATGCCCAGCGACCAAGGACATTGATTGCGTGTTGGCTGTCCGGCTCTTGCTACAGACGTCGCTGCTCCGATTCTAAGGGAATGGGGTGAGTAGAACTGGGAGGGCAGGCCTGCCTTGGTGATGAGGGAGGAGAGGTGAGAGGCGATCGAATGCCTAATAATAATGTTTCTGGATAGATCGGATAAGAGGGGTTCGGAGGGTGAAGGTTTTCTGGTTGATAAGGTTTTCTGGTTGATAAGAGTAAGGGCAGAGAGGGGAGTTGATCTTTGAGAGCTGGATACAATGTCCAGTCCAGTTGGTCAGTTTTTGAGGATCAGAGAAGGAGGAAATGTTGGTCCTTAACGATAAAGAGGTTGCTGGATCGGATGCCTGAGGCTGGGAAGCTGGGAAGGGATGGCACGGTGAATTCTCCACATTTCAGGAAACCGAAGAAGGCGGTCAGGCACATGGACTCCATAACAAGATCGTTGACAGGATTGAAACAGCCATGGTGGAGAATGGAAATCAGGTTAAGGAGAATATCCAAGGTGATGGGCAGCCTGGTTGGGAGGGAAGGAGGGAGAATTCTCTCGATCCCACATAAAGTAAGACGGACGGCTGGGATTGAAAGGAGGGTAGGAGCTGGAATAGACATGATCCGGTAGAAGTGTTGAATACCAGCGATATAGGACTTGATTGAAGAAGGAGAGAGGTGGAGGATGTCTCTTAGATAGACGATAAAAGCCAGGATCCAAATGTGGTTTAATGAAGTGGGGGAGATTTGGTTTTGGGCGCAAAACCAGGAGAAAACTGACCAGGCTGTAGAGTCGGAGGAGTTTGTGGACGGAGCGAGAGAACGACTGACATGCATTGTTGGGCTGAGCCGAGCACAGCGGACAAGGAGGAATTCAGTTCAGGATCAGTTGATGGAACTAAGACTTGGAGAGGGAAGGGAGTGGCGGAGGGTGTCAATTGGCGGAACCGGGCTACCTGCAGGCGAGAAAGAGCATTGGCAGAGTTATTAAAGGATCCACGAATATGGCGAGCTTGAATGAGGGAATTATTAGAAACTGATAGCCAGACAAGACGGCGCAGGAGTTGCATGATTAGAGGGACTAAGGGTCTCCCTTTATTGACAATATGGACTGTTGTGAGGTTGTCGCTAAAGAATAGAATAGATTTTCTGGCCCAAGTTTTGCCCCAGAGGCAAGCGGCTGCAACAATTGGGTAGAATCAAGGAGTGTTGAGGACTTCCGTTGGGGTGGCAGGTTCTGGATTTGCAGGGGCCATTTGCTGCTGAACCACTGTTTTTTGAAGATGCCCCCAAATCCGAGGTAGGAGGTGTCTGTAAAGAGTGAGAGGTCTGTAAAGGCGTCTGTAAAGAGTGAGTGGAACACCGACCGAAGAGAAGAGCGAGCAGAGTGCGTTTATGGCTTGGGCGGGGGAATGCGAAGGAGGGCTGATGAGAAGGAAGTCGTCGAGAAGGTGAAGAAGAAAAGGAACATGATAGGTGAACATAGCGCTTCGGATAGGGTTTCAAAGATCTTCGGACTGCTGCCACAACCGAAGGTGAGCTGGGTGGCAAAATAGAATCCTCCGTTCCAGTAGACACCGAATAAGTGTGATTGCAAACTGCACCCCCCGAAACTCAACCTAAAGGTTTACACTTTACACTTAGGTTTACCCAAGGAATTTGCAATTACCCTTTTCGGATTTTTTCATTCCAAAGTTTTTTGGATTGCTTTATACCAGTCAAGAAGAGCCCAGTGTCCAAAACCAAACCCTTCAAATGTTGGTGTCCCTCATGACCTTGTTCTTGAGCTGTGTTTTCTTTTAGTCTTCATTAATAACTTACCCTGCTCTTTCCCCAGCCAGTCTCAGAATGCTCGCTGGTGACATGCTGTAGTGCTATTCTTATTCTGAACTAACCTTCTGGCATCTGAATTCATTAGTCTGCTGAAAACATGCTGAACAGAAATGCAACTAAGGACCTGGGAGATGTTTACCTCTGAAAGAAGGCTATGCTCCAGACAGGAGCTGCATGAAAAAGTAATGTGTCCTAGTTTCAACTGTGACTCTTCTTCACATATGTCCAAACACAATGATTTGCTGATTAAACATGTCATACCAATTTGATTGATAAAGATACAGTATATTAAAAAATGTAAGTGTGATATACAGACAGATTAACAGATAGACAGACATCCGCCCTATATTCCTGGAATCTGATATTTTCACTAACTTAAATAATGTAACTACCAAGTTTCATGACAATTAGGATAAGAGGTCCTCCAGATATATGCAGGAAGGTAAGTGTGACATACATTATGTGCAACAGACACTGTCAAAATCTACTTGCCCCTATCAGGCAACACTATATTCCCTCAGTGTTCTGCAAGCTGTTGCGTGTTGGTATCTTGTTATTGAACAAAATCACAGTTTTTCCCTGCTCGTGGCCTTATTCTTGAATTATAGCTTGTTTGTTTGAAGTGTGTCAGAATTGAAGGAAATCTAAAGAGACACGTTAAGCTCTTTGTTAGCTTGGAGAGCTAATCTGAAATGATAACGAGTCAAGATACACGCTGAAAGGGACACAATGGAAGAGAAAAACATTTCAGCTGCACATGCCTCCAGAGAACTGCAATGAACCAGGACGTCAGAAGGACATTGACAAGGAGGTTAGTGGAGGATAGGCTGGGTATGATACAGAAGGACATTGACAAGGAGGTTAGTGGAGGATAGGCTGGGTATGATACAGAACTTTTTTTTCTACATGCATTATGTGTGCCTATTGCAAAGTTTCATTATTTAAATTTTTCCAATGACTTTACATATTTTGATTCTGATCACCAAATAAAAAGAACAAAAAGAAAGGCAACACATTTTCTGCTACCATATCAACAACACGGTATAAACTGTAAGAAATTCGATTTGTTTCATAGTAATAAATGTATGTTTTGAATAGGGTTACAGACTTACTGTGACCAAAAATATGTCAAAATAATGTCTGAATTCCAATAGTTCCAATGTCTGATTTTACATACTTTTTATGTTCCTTTTTAATGTTTATAAACAGTTTTTAATTGCTTGTATGACCCAGGTTGTTTCAGACTGCTTGTAACCAACTGGCTTAGGTCTTGTAAACAGAATGGTCATGCATTATAGTATAATGCCTGTCATAAGGCTGTATTTAATACCAGTAGCTTACAGAGATGCTTGTATCAACCCTATGTAAATGCATTGCATGAAAGCTGCTTCTCTACCAGTTTTAATGGATACTAACTGAACAAACAACAGACTACAGCCTTCTTTCTGCACATTTGAGATATTCTAATACATACTCTTCTCTAATTCTGTGACTGGTTAGCGCTGGCATAAAAAATCTGCAGTTCACGGCGAATAATTCTCACCAGCATTTTGTTGTTTGTAAATGAATCTCAAGGGACTTGGTAAAGCTGTAAAAAAAAAAAAAAAGAAGAAGAAAGAAAGAAAAAATGAAGGGTATTTTAAATTAGCTCTTGATTCATTTTGTTTTTGATGTCAAAGATCAACAGACTTGTTCTCATTGCTGTTCATTAAATCTCATCTTAATAAAACAGCTCTGCCTTCTGGGACAAAAAATAAATAAACAGGTTCACGTCAATTAAGGGAATAGCTCTCGGCATTAGTGTTCTTTCTCAATCAGTTGCTACAGATCACAACAGACATAAGCACATCTCATACAGCTTTTTACTAATTGCATTGTTAGAGTATACAGTACTTAACATTTTTGACTGATATCTCTTAGATGTTTATGGAATTAAATATATATTCAGTTTATGGCCGTTTCTAATAGAATAGGATCAGCAGAATATGTATATAAATGTCGACTTACATCAGTTTCCACTTCTCTTCTGAAAAAGAGACCTCTGTGGTTTTGAAAGCTAATGTATTTTATACATATTCAGCTGATCCTATTAAAAGGCATCACCAAAAAAAAAAAGTATTTTATTCATTTCTAAGAATAATTTCTATTTAAAAGTATTTTGATGCTATTAATCAAAGTTTAAAATGTATTTTCCTATTACTTATATTCAGAAGTAGTTTTTATACAGAAGATAAGAGGTGTATTTTTAATCATTAGTTAGCACTCCTTTAAGTAACATACATTTTGTACAACAGCTGTATCATCTAGCCCGGGCACTCATGTAAAAGTGAAGCTTTTTAACTACTACTCATACAACGGTTCACAGTCAACTCCTTGTCCCAAAGCCAGGTCAACCCAAGCACTGTCGGACGTAAGTCCAGTGAGACCATTAATGAATAATAATCCCAGTCAGAATCCTAATTGCACTAACGTGGCATAGTTCAAAACTGCTGATAATAATAATAATAATAATAATAATAATAATAATAATAATAATAATAATAATAATAATAATACTGCGACGTCGATTTCCGTTTTTTTGGATATTATTTTAAATATAGGAACTGTATCCCTCACGTTTCAAATTATTGTATAACAGGTAAATTGTAGGCTACTGCATACTACTACTACTGCTGCTGATTGCCCGATCTCGGGTTAAGTTAGAGCACGCCCACGCGGAGTCTGCTGGCGACATGCCATCATTTGTCGACCAGTGGGCTCTAGGGGGCGTGCTCTGTACCACCTCCCCTTTTGTATTAAACATTTAATTTACAGTCCTTTTACCGGTTTTTCTGTTTATTAGTTATCGCCCAGTCTTGTTAGCACCCCTTTATAGAGGTGCTAAACTGAATTTTTTCTCCGGCCGCCTTTGGGCGGCCACTGGGCAGTCGGTGCAGTCCGCCCTCTGGGCAATAAATAGGTCTACTGCTGCTGATAATAACAATAACAGTACAAATAATAATGTATAAAATATAATATGTTGAGTGTTAAACAATAACATAACTGGATTTCCTTATGCTTGGATAATATTTGCAATATGAGATTGCAATTGCATCCCTAGTGTCACCACATACAAATAGTAAGAGGCTATGCAAGAAATCACTTTTCACAATTATGAAATTTGCTATTTGCTGTATTTTGTACATAAACCAATGTAAATTTCCTAACTACCACAAAAATGTATTCGGCACCATGTCCTAAAGGTATAAAGTGTAGCTGTGCTAGCAATACTAAATATAAACACAAATATAAACTACACAAATAACAGGTACAATCTAGTAAATAACCAAGCAAACAATCTGTCAACACATACCTATAGTACGATTCAACCCCAAAAAAGCCCAATGAACTCGCACACATAATGCATTTAAGAAGTGACACATCTTGTCTACATGTCTCCTAGCCCTACTACCACGACTACATTGGCAGGAAAGGGTTTAGGTTATCCTTTGTTCTGGGTTTGTTATTTTTACCCACAGAAATTCAGGCAGAATATAAAATACTTCAATTACTGATTATTTGAGTGTAGGTGCAAGGTCTTGACATCAGAATCCAGAGAGTGAGAATGAGAGTGAGAGAAATTGATTGTTGTCAGATAACAGGCCCGAACCAGCCAGAGGACAGGATTTCCATGGCAATAACAACAACCGTTATTGACCTCAGACATCAGAGTAAGGTTAGAACAGAAGTAAACTGTGGGCTGTTGCCCTTTGTCATGTACAAGTAATGGGTTTAACCATATAGTGTGAAACAATACTATACAATCTCTATGTGGGCCATACACACTTATTGCATCAAGGGGAACAATTCGCCTTTGGTTTAATTCTTTCCTATTGCTGGTCAGGGTGTATGTGAAATGAAATCGCATCAAGGCAACAGAGAGAGTGCATGGGGCTAGGAGAGTTGAAAATTATCTTGTCACTTTGCAGGCCCAAAGCATGGAAAATACACTTTTAGAAAAAAAAAAAAAATATATATATATATATATATATATATATACATATATATATATATATATATATATATATATATATATATATATATATATATATATATATATATATATATATAATAATAATAATAACAGAACCAAGTGAAAAATAGTAAGGGAAATGTATAAAAATCAATTAAAGTTTGGTTGCTATAATAATATCCAGGCTTTTTGTTACTCATGTGCAGTTTTTTATTAGTATAAATTTTTTATATATATATTTAATATGTTAGTAATTGGGCAGTTTTGGTGGCACAATCTGAGCCCAATTAAAAGCACAGACAATTCATCATTGGTTTATTTCTTACAAATTGCTGTTCAGGGTGTACTATATGTACAATGACATCTGGTAGCCTCAGATGAATCACATTAAATAGGATTGTCCATCACAAAAACTGACACTAATTGCAACCAATTTAGCAACTTCAACAAAGAGCAACCCATAGAAAGTATGACTGTTGGGGGTGTGAAGCAAACACAAAAGCAAGGATTGAGGTTGGAAATTCAGTGGTCTATTGAATAATAACTGTTTAATGTCAAGGTTATGAAAACAAAGTTATTACCTTGTATGTATGCAACCCCTTTTTAGTGTATTCTGTTATTCTTTCACTATGAATTCAGGAGCTGTGCTTCAGTTCTAGTATTATTATTTGTTTATTTAACAGACATCTTTATTGAAGGTGACTCATAGAGACTAGGGTGTGTGAACTATGCATCAGCTGCAGAGTCACTTACAACAACGTCTCACCCGAAAGACAGAGCACAAGGAGGTTAGGTGACTTGCTCAGGGTCACACAGTGAGTCAGTGATTGAGCCAGGATTTGAACCGGGGACCTCCTGCTTATAAGCCTGTTTCTTTAACCACCGGACCACACAGCCTCCTAGAAGTTTTCTGTAGATATATGTAACTGAAACTAGATCAGCCAAAGTATCTTTTTATAGGTATGCACCTGCGCCACCTAGAGCACTGTAGTGTATTGCCAGCAAAACTAATATACAAAATGTGTTTCCTATATGGCAGATCACTAGATGGCTTACCTCTATAAAGACTCTAGGTTACATATATCTATGTCAGCCAGCTAGAACTGAAGAGCAGCTCCTGAACTCAAGTGAAAGCACCATAACACAGACTTATCAAAGAACACATCTGAGGAATTAGAATCAGAACCTTGCAAGCTTTATATTAATTGTGCCAATTAATTGACTTGCCTTAAACAACATTCTATCAATATTCAGCACCCATTGTAAGTCGCAAAAAAGAATGCTAATATATTTATACTGCCTAGTTTATCTTTCTACCAGTGGCTGTTAACTGCATTATTCCAGGTAATAAATTATATTTAGTTGAAATGAAATGAAATGTTCTTGTGATACAAGTAATTTCACAACTAGATTATTTTTTTACACATGTATAAATGCAGAGTGCCCAATTAGTTTACAAAAAAAGTACAAAGGCTAACCAAACATTGTTGTGCCCATTATCCACGACACAGTTAATGAAACAATTAGTAAGTAATGTAGTGTTTGGATCAAACAGCAAGAAAACCTGCCAAAAACAGACAAAGGGTCATCAGATAGCAATACTGGTGCATACTAATTGTATTTTTGCCATAATGAGGTTCTGCAATGTGTGCTTTTATACTGTTTGAAAAGGTCACCATGGATGTCATAACATTTCTTGAACAAGAAAAATGAGACGTACACTTCATGGATCCACTTAATATTTTTTTATATAACGGCAGCCCTACCTGTTCCATTTTACTCAGCTCAGGCTCCAAGCCCTTTTATATAACGGCAGCCCTACCTGTTCCATTTTACTCAGCTCAGGCTCCAAGCCCTTTTATATAGAGGCAGCCCTACCTGTTCCATTTTACTCAGCTCAGGCTCCAAGCCCTTTTATATAGAGGCAGCCCTACCTGTTCCATTTTACTCAGCTCAGGCTCCAAGCCCTCCTTGACCCATTTATTCTTTTGATTTCTGTTTTGTACTCCAAATGCAAACCTTCACTCTATCACTCTCTTTATATCATGTTTCCCATTCATTCTCTTGTTTGTCTTTCATTACATTTAGTATATTATTGTTACCTGGATACCAATGATATTTGTTTTGTGTTTGTGTAATAAAGGGGCCGTTTAATAAACACAAATTAAAAACAACATCGCAGACTAACCCATATAAATGAGTCAAACACAACAATTCTCAAAGAAACACTAATTCAAACATGTGAGTGTTTAGCCACTAATGTGCAGATATTTTAACACCCTGGTATGACACTGACTAAAAACAATATTTTTTAATACATGATGTTAAATTAACACTGACAAGAAGCACTGTATTTTTAACAGGATTTTTTTTAAACTGTAAAGATCACGTCAGATAGTGTTGAATTCATCACGAATTTCAAAGTAACTACAGGAGAGGTATGTGTTTGTCACCTGTCACCTTCAATGTAACTAGTTAATTCATTTATTTATTTTGTTACAAATAGTTTCAACCCACAGCAGTTGGTTGTTGCCTAATTCTGTTAATGCTAAAAATCATCACTGTGGTATGGTGTCATTGCAGACTGTGTTATGCTGTGGATGATATTGATATAACATGTTGATCATTACTGTAGATACATCACACATTTAATATATCCCCCATCATCTAATCTACAGGGTAAATGATTATGACTGTGACTTATAATACTCATAAGTAGTTATTTACAAGGTGATTGCTATACATTTTTATATATTTCTCATCTGTTAATATTTATTATACACACTGTTCTTAAAATCCTTAACGTAGTCCTTAATGTCAGTCAGGGAATTATTTAATAATTCTGTAATAAGTATAGTATTATTATACTTTTCCACTCATTACTTAAATCCTCATGCAATCTGATTGCATTGCTGAAATGTTCTTAACTTTTTGATAAGTACAATATGTGTTAAAAGTGTTTTTACTGGAGCTGCATGTACAGTTCTAGTGTCCTGCCACAGACATAATATATAGACTAATACATAGACTCACCCAACATGTAAGCATTCCCAATAAAGGCACCCCAACAAACAATGACATGTATATTAAATGTTTGTGACGCACTGAAATTAGGCCTATGTCTGACACACGTTTCTTTGTAGCCTATTCACTTTACATTAGCTATTACTGTATGCAAAAGTACCCTAACAGAAGTCAGTATGAAGCAGCCTATTTAACCGTGTATCTTATATACAAACACGCGTTTCCTTGTGCTGTCTCCAGTGATCCTGGATTGTGCAATGAACCCGAACACTTTCCTCTCGATGACAGCTTAGCATCTTAGCAACAGGGTCGGTTGCTGGGCCCCGAGGCACCACGTAGCAACTTAATTAGCCCCTACTTATTTTTTGACAAGCAGGGACCTCCCATTATCACACTGAAGCGATAACTCGTGGTTGGTACCTACATGGCTGCTTTTCCTCAAGCGGGCATGAAGCCCAGTCACATCAGCAGCGTTTTTTCTGCTTGACATAGCTTTGCCGTGTACACAGTAGTACATCATCGTGGAGAGATTCATTTAACGTTAAAAAAAAAAAAAAAAAAAAATACCAAAGAGAATCGTCCACTGGTTCTATCTGCGAATCAATCCATCAGGTGTGCATCAGGTTCTGACCAATATCTTCAACTCCACCCCTCGTTTATTAGAATTAATATTAAACGGTGTTTCTAAAGGGAAGGTTTTGGTTTATCTCGAAAAACGAAGTCAAGAGCAATTGTTTCTGGCTCTGTTTTTTGGGTGTTGCAAGCTAAGGCTGTGTTGTGCAGAAAGCTCATCGTGAAGAAGAGTGTGGTATCAAGTCCCGCGGTTAAAAGAAAAAAAAAAGTTTTTTTTTTTAACGGTGCTCCAACTACAAACTGTCAGCTTAGAAGTGCAAAATCACCTTTTCAGAAGGTGCTGGAGTCTGCTTTCTGGATGTTTTCCTATCATCTGATTATTGAAATACTGAGGTAAGCTGTCTTCTTCAAATTCGACCCTGTTATTGTATCAAACATATTATTAATGGGTATTGTAATACCAAATGTAATGCATTTTATATATATAGTGTGTTCCTTTTTATGTAAAGCAAACATTAAAAATAATCTAGTTTATGAACTAGGTTCTGTTTATTTGTTTACCTATATTTTATAGGTTTGTTAAGGGTAGTAACATTAATTACATAGTTGTATTAATAGTTATAGTAAGATATTCCTAGATGAAAAATGAATTATAAAAATAAAAATAATGTCTCATTTATTCATAGGACTTGTCAGACCGTCAGTAAGTAGATATAATAAGCCGTTATTTAATTATGCCATTAATAAATGACCAGGAAGCTGACCAGCAAATTTCTGCCAAAGCATGTATATATTTTTCTAAATGCAAGCAGAGGATAATTCACTATACTAAATAATGAAAATAAGGAAACTACAGTATTACAGTATTGCTAGCAAAGTTATATTTTCTAAATATAACCAGGAAGTCCTAATCAGTTCCACTCCATTGTCTTCTTTTTCAGTCATTATACTAAGGAAGGAGAATCCTAACTGGATGTGAAATGGTTATATCTACGCCGTTTGATCCATTTTTAATATTGGGTACCACAAGATTGCCTGTATGCTTCGAACTGCCTGAACGGTTAAGAAAAAGCCAGAATGTTTTCAGATTCCCTGCTGCTTCCCTCTGCTTACACTTACAGAAGTGTCAGATCTGCATGCAAAAACATACTGTTTGCACTCCTGCTTTGTGCAAATCTAACCAGCAGTGCATTTGAGAGCTGTCCAACTGACTGTATTTGTGCCAGCGACATTATAACCTGCAGCAACAAGAATCTGCCTACTTTGCCTCGTATTGTTTTCCAATTTATTTCCAGGTTGGACGTAAGCTATAACAGGGTAGTTCGGCTCAATACAGACTGGGCTCCAAATCCTCTTGATAAGCTTAACACATTGATTCTCAGCCACAATTCGATAAGTCACATCACCACCGGAGTGTTCAGCAACACGCCTAATGTAAGATACCTAGACCTGTCGTCCAATAAGTTGAGCAGTTTAAGTGAAACGGTTTTTCAAGACCTGACAGAGCTGGAGGTGTTGCTGCTTTTTAACAATGCAATAACCCAGATAAAGGCAGGTGCCTTCGGAGGACTGCATGCATTACAGAAGCTGTACCTGAGCAGGAACTTGATCACCCAGTTTCCCTTGGAAGTCCTTGTTGGAAAGCTGAGTCTTTCCCATCTTGAATTGTTGGACCTGTCTTTAAACTCTCTCAGAGAAGTGCCTGTTCAGAAGATTATTTCACTGCCAGCCAGTCAACAGCATGGGCTGTACCTTCATGATAACCCATTTACTTGTGATTGCACATTGTACACAATGCTAATGTACTGGTACAAGAGGCAATTCCGCCCCGTCGTAGATTTTAAAAGTGATTACAACTGTTTTTTTCAGCCTCATTTGAAAGTGCCCATTAATCTGTTCTCTCAATCGGAAGACTTTATGAACTGCGCCAACAGCACCATCAATGGTTCTTTTCATTATTTAGGAATGATTTATGAGGTGAGTTTTGGGGACAGGTTGGTGGTACACTGTGACAGCAAAATAATTGATGGAAATTCAGTTTTTTCCTGGGTAACTCCCAGCCAAGAATTAGTCCAGCCAGGCAACCATAGTCAAAATCTGAATGTTTTTGTCAATGGAAGCCTGGAGGTCAGCCATGCACAAATAGAAGACTCTGGAGTCTACACGTGCATTGTCATCAACAGCAGAAGAAAGCTTAATGAAACTATAGAGGTCACAATTAAAGTGAGTAACTCCACAAGTGACAGGTCTCGGTCTCATGGGACGTTCAGCACTGCCTTCACTACACTTGCAGCCTGTGTGGCCAGTATTATTTTGGTGCTCATCTATCTCTACCTTACCCCTTGCCGTTGCTGTTGCAGAACAAGGAAAACTAAAAGAAAACCAAACCTTGGCAGTGCTAGCTCATTCATTCTGAGCACCACTCCGTCCAGTGACACCCAGCCGAACAAAAAAGCCAGTACCGGCAAAAGAGTGGTGTTCTTGGAGCCGGGGAGAGAACCAAAACAAGGCCAGAATGGAAAAATAAAGCTGCTTCCTGCTGACCAGGTCATTACCGAAAGCATATTAAAGAACAGTAAAACAAAGTCAGAATCTGACTCTGTTAACTCGTTCTCAGACACCCCTTTCTTGGCTTAGCCTGCATGATAAGATTGAACTGACTCTTATGCTATGTGTAATCTTAGCCAGCCAGCTTGGTTGATGGAAAGATTAGATCTGTTAAACTTGCAGCTCTTTTATCAAACAAACAGGTACTGTGTAATTGTAACAGGGTAATGTACATGGCCAGCGACTGGGCATACTGCACCTCATGTCCGAGTGCATTATCCCTCCCTGGTCATGATCACAAGCTTGCTGTAGGGCAATACAGTTTAAGTTTGAGATTTAGTTACATCAAAGAGATTGATTTATCTTCAGAAGTGAACAGACCGCACATGTCTTAATTTGAAAAACAAAAGTCTGCTAACCCAGGTGCTGGCAAGCAATATCAACTGGGAATTTTGCAGCTATTTTCATCTGAGCAAGAATGATTGTTTGTATGTGCTAGAAAATGAAAAGCCTGTTGAGTTAAAGGGTAATTTATGTATAGTGGATTAAAAATAAACCAATGGTGGGAAATGTGTAATTTATTATTTTTATAAAGTGTTAATGATGGCACTGAGACTGAAACGCAGATGTATGATAAGGGTTGCTTTTATAACTTAGATATTTTTTTTGTTTTGTTTTACTTTAATTCTAGAAATACCATTATATTTTTGCAAACAAACAGAATACAATCTGGAAGAATTTTTAGTAAAATTGCCTCTTATGAAGCATCTCTGTATCATAAATCTTAGAAAGGTTATATTCAGGCTCAGGGCATGTATAGTGAAACATTTTGAAAAGAATATTGCCTACTGGCTGAACACAAAAGATGTACAGCATAGATTTTGGACCATTTGTGTGACGTGCAGGCAAAATAATTGTAAGCAGCAGATAATTGCCAGACCACTGTGGATTTAGTGTAGGTTGAGACACCTGCAGAGGTAAACATATAGCAGAAATTCTCATTTTATGACTTTTTATGTAATGGTTTTGTTTTGCATTAAATTATTTGAAAGGACTGCTTGTTCCTCTAAACACAGGATAAAACATAAGAGGTAAATTAAGTCTGAGCACTTGTGTCCTGATATTATTGAAGTGATAAGATTGATCCTTCCATGCTTTCAACCTTTGTACTGTAGCATATATTTTATTCTGAACATAAATAAGTAATTTCAATAAGCTTTAGGCAACCAAGCAAACTCCTAATATGAGCAAAACTGTGCCTTCATACAAGTCCCTCTTTATCTCATCATTTACTATGTGGGCATTCATTTTATGGTCATAAATTATTTGTATGCCTTTTATAGAAGCATATGCAGTGATGACCATCAGATTTATCAAAAGCTAAATGATGCTCTCATTTTAGATTCTCTAGTCTGTGATAAGGATTAAATGATATTACCAAACTTAATTATTAGACTGGGTTTTTAAACTGTAAATGTGCTGACTGAGTATAATGTGTCCTTAATCCCCCATCATAGTCATATCCTGTAATCTGCTTTTACGTATATCATCTTTTTAATATAGATTATTTTAATTAACGATATTATTTAATAACACTATTCTTACTGCAGACAAATCACATTACCTGAAGTCTTAAAACGCTTTTTAGGATTGTTAGTGCAGTGTCTTCATTAACTTAAATTGTTCAGTAAATACCTACAGTATTGCCCTAACTGGGTAAAACTAATTGTTGTGTGTCTAAATACTGATTGCATTATTCAAACAATGCAATGTGTTTAAATGGTTTCATAATCACCAAATATTGCCCAAAATGTGTGTACCAATGTATATGTGGTACTGTGCCGTATGTGTGGAATTAGCTGAACAGAATTGTAATTTTAGAGTTCTATGTTAGTCAGTATTATGAATACGTTTAGATATTTTCTTTCACACTATGCATTGTAATTATTTTGGTTTTGTTATACTTGACAAGCTTAATGAATATGGTCTCTATTAGTCAGCTGTTGTTAAAAATTAAATTCAAAATAAAACAATGCACGTTTTTGTCTTTATTCTTTTTGTTTGTATATGCATTTTCATTTTTATTTGTGTACCTTCCTATCGGACATTTATTACATGGTTTTATCATTGATAGATTTTGCCCCATAGGCCATCAAAGACAGATAATAATAGCTGAATAATCAGTACAATACCATGAAACCACATTCTACAATTTAAGCCACTTACTGTATTTGCAGATGATTCAAAATGACATTTACTGGCACTAATGGCTTTCATTTTTGTTTATTTCTAGAGACATTTCTTTTTAGAGTTTGTTTGTCTTGTTTTCTGCATTAAAGAAAAAAAAAACAATACCAGAGCATTCTGATATGAGTCAGTTTAGCTATTGAAGGAATATAGTACTTTTTTTAATGTGTATTACTTAGAGTGATTATAGCTAATGTAAAACAAATAAATGAGCATATAAATCGAAGTTTTAGTTAATAGCTTCACTGCAATAGCTAAAAAGAAAATCCATAAATATCATCTGTCATGCAATTCCAGTTATCACATGTGCAGTTTTGAAACTTGACTTCCTAGGTCATTGTACCTGGAAAGTAAAATTCTACCCACAGCCTTCTTCCATGTTATTAACCTACTGTACCAGACATGCATAAATAGATCATAATCATTTAGTAAAGATTCCAGTCATGTTGAGTTACATAGTATTTGATCTAAATCAAATTTTTAAATGAGTGTTTTACTATAGAATCTGTTTTGGGCTTTATATATATATATATATATATATATATATATATATATATAGTGTATATATATATATATATATATATATATATATATATATATATATATATATATATATATACACACACACACACACATTTGGTTTCTGTACATCCACATCCTAGAACATCCACATTTAGCATTTCATTCCTGAGTGCAAGGACAGTGAATTTGACATACTTCATATCTGATAAACATGTTGCTCCCGTTAGCATACTGTTATAGGTTCCAAAAGACCCACAGGAAATATCTTTTTGTCTAACCACTGCTAAGTGTGCCAGTTGCTTGTACTACTTTATTTCACCTCCTTGATTTATGGCACTGGGAAATTGGTGCTGTCTTTTATTCCATGTACTTGCTGTACTGGGACCTTTAATTAGACTCCTAGCATTTTTCATGCCGGAACCAAGGGCCTAGAATGTATTGCATGTGGGATGTTGCAATTCATCATTAGCCAAATAAAATGTAATAATCTTTAATAATTCCAATTTCATTTCACATATACAGGGACAGTCCTCTCAATGGGATCATTTTAATGTAATTTTAATATTTTAGCTTCTTGAAAATAAAAATAAAAAAATAAAACACAGTTCGTCTTAAGGTATGGATAAAGTTTGAACTTAATGATGCATAAACAGTAGTGAAAAAAAACAATGGGGTCTATTTTAATGCTCTAATGTCACTCTTTAGCTTGATATTTAACCTGCTGGTGTTTTCACACAGGGCTGATTTATTGTGATTTATTGACCCAAAGTAAAATTATGCCGGGCGACAGTAATTAAGCAGAGTGGTAGATTAGGCATTTCCAATACCAGAACAAGTCTTTAGTCGAAGAGCTACTATTGTATTGGTCTTTCGATAAACAATATGTCCAATGATCAGCAAGGAAGGGATTTATATCTTGCCTTAATGCATTATGCTCCTGCTATACGCCAGAGTTTGTCTCCTTCCCAGCCTCCACCTGTTTTTTTGGCTTTGTCTAATGAGGAGGTCGGCTATCCAGCCCCCTTGCCCATGGCTTCCCTTAATAAGAAAATATAATTTAGAAATCTTCTTATATTGCAACATGGATTCATTTGGTAAAGAAAACACTTTTCATTGTATAGGTTTAATTTTAACAACTAAACAGGTTGTAAAGATGTATATACACTGGTACCCATGTTTTACCGTAGTAAAGTTTTATAAGGCAAAAGACTTTTATGTGATTGAAACTACTTTATTGCAATTTAAACATGTTTTAGCAACTGTGTTGTAGTTAGTTCTCTGGACTAATTATTTTAAAATTTTGTAGCTTCTAGAAAAAAAGGTAATATGCAAAATCTGTGATTTTTGTAATCAAATTAAAGCGTTTACGTAGAAAGCACCGTTCCTCTTTTGTATCATGCTTGATTAACTGTGATTGATAGCTTGTTTTCCATTCTAATAACATTGTATCAAATTTCTCACAAAGCTGTCTTGAGGGAGTAATTCTTACATTACATGCCTGAGTTACATGACAGGCATGTAACAAATACTCCACAAATTACATTGTCAGCCAAGCCATTATTACCTGTTTTGCTGCTGGTATCATCCACAGGAGAACTAATGTAAATCTCTTTTATTGGCTAAAGTCAGTGCAGTGTATGAGATTTAGTACAAGACATTTGGTGGCAAGTGTTGCGGATCTTACCAGCAGTAAAGCATTATTATTAATATTGGAGATTCCATATTTGTTGTATACATTTTATAATTTGATGAGCTTTATATATACTGTATATTAATGTCTCTGCAGAGAAAAAATAGTCGACAGCAATGACATATAAACCATGTATACTTTGCTAGATGACGCTTGTAGAGACGAGGTTGGTCACACAATCAAAAATGTCGTCTTCTTTTAGACTTGACCACTAATATTATGCATAAGATTCCTCTTACATTTTGTTTTAAAAAGTATTTGGTGTCAATAGCCTGCACTGCCATTACCTGGGGAGGCCTGCAAAATGGCAGCCATATTAGATCACAAGCCAATCTCAAGGCCAACAACACATTTAGCATACAGTTTATTATATGTAACCATGCAAATACTGTATAACGTGTACCTCATATTCTCTCTGAGATATGAGGCTTTGACATTGTGGCCACAGCAACATTGTACAATTACTGCCACAAATGGTTACATTTTTCTTTTACAGTACCCGCAATAAAACTTGACTTTGAGAATCACATAATACATTTTTAGTAATTTACAAACAGATGAATCCACTGAAGTACAAGTCTACTGTTTTAAATCTTTAAATATATAAAAATCCTATTGGAGCAATACGTTACTGTATGTTTTTATTTTAGTTTGTACTTTGCCTTAAACTTGAACCTTATTAAAACAAATCACATTTATATTCACCAGCGAACAGCTCCTCGCTAGCATGTGATAAGAC
This sequence comes from Acipenser ruthenus, assembly GCF_902713425.1. NCBI lineage: Eukaryota > Metazoa > Chordata > Actinopteri > Acipenseriformes > Acipenseridae > Acipenser > Acipenser ruthenus. Next base: position 61,703,239 of record NC_081195.1, on the reverse strand, counting down.
CATCGCAATGAGCATTGCACATTGTTTAATCTCCAGTGGTCTCAAAATGCTGGACTACATCATGTTTCAACATTAGTCTTCAGTTCTACTGAAACTGTCTTCAAGACCCTTCAACTGAAATGGAACAGTGATCATTCCTCAGAGCTATACTCCAAGAATGATTCATTGCACAGCAAGTCCGGTCTTATCTATCCACCTTCATATTATAGTGTCTGTGTGAAGCAGCATTTATTATAAACTAGAAAGAGTGAATGACTATTGAAGCCATCCAAGTTGAAGCAAGAAGATCCCTGTTAGAATGTAATAGGATTTGTTTATGAGTTCATTATACCTGCTGGTATGCTGGTTCAAGCTGTGATAATGGGATGGAGATTCAAATAGTGAAGTTCATAATGATGTTACTCTCTTTTTCTAAATAGGATTACCTAAGCAAACGCTTTTTCTAATTACCGTGGAGTGTGGAGTGAATTATTCATATCAGGTCAACCAAATGGGTTTTGAAACCAGATTAACATCTTTTCATCTGAGGCCTCCTTAGGCCAATATTGGGGGTTTTAAATATAAATATTTTTAAATATACAAATATTTTCCTCTACTGAGAAGGAATAACATTTTCAGTGAAGCTAACAGACTTGTGAAAAATGCTTGTATCTATCTATTTAGCATCTATTTCAATTTGTGTAGCAACAACTAGGTTAAAAAAAAAACTCATTTAACCTCTGAATACATATCAGATAATGCTTTTTGAATACGCTGATATTTTCCCCCACCTCTTTTGCCACCATCAGGCCATCTACACTCAATGTGTATTAAGGTCAACAGAATAATCACAAAATGCCTTGGATTATATGATAACATTGAGTGCCTGTAGATCTACTGTCAGTCAATAATAACAGAGATAGCAATCTGTACTACTGCTGTCTCCAGTATTCAGTTCTCTAAACATAAACATCAGGCTGATTTAAGGGGTTTTCACAAAAGTTTCCGCCCGTAAAAAAAATAACACAATATGTACTGATATATATATATATATATATATATATATATATATATATATATCCACCACTCCAATGCCAAACTGTCACTTTCTCAGCCCTTGCCCATTTTCAGTTGAACCTGCTGACTGTAGGTATGATGTGTTTAATACTGTAGGTTTATTATTAATGAACAGCCGAAGAACAATTTTCATTTGGACATGGCCTTTTTTTTTAAATCACAGACTTAAAGGTCCCAAAGGCAAAAGGACAGTTCCTAGGGTCAAACCTTTAATTCTGTTTCCCTCTTAACAATATCATGTACAAAAAATGTCATCAAATGCTGCTGGTGACTAACAAGAGTTGGCAACTGAAACTAATATTTACTGGTTTTCTACTAGATGCCAGGCAGGTATATTAAAAAGTGCACAGGTTTACACACAGAAACAGAACAGTGACTTTGAATTGACTGTTTTTCTTGAACCATCTCAAACCAGTTTAACCAGTTAAAAACCAGAAACCAGCAGCTCTGACCTGGTCCTGCTGGGGTTTCCAACAGGACTTAAACTTAACATATACATGCCCATTTTACAAAAATATACAATGAATCAAGCACATTAATTCCTTTCCCATAATCTCTTACCATTTGCATTTTTATCTTTATTACACATTTAACATGCAAAGCATAAAAATAGAAGCCACAAAATGAACATTGAGTGCCTGTAGATCTACTGTCAGTCAATAATAACAGAGATAGCAATCTGTACTACTGCTGTCTCCAGTATTCAGTTCTCTAAACATAAACATCAGGCTGATTTAAGGGGTTTTCACAAAAGTTTCCGCCCGTAAAAAATAACACAATATGTACTGATATATATATATATATATATATATATATATATATATATATATATATATATATGTCGGGGAAAACAATTAATTACTGTGATATTTTCAACATCATTGTTACATGTAAAATGACGAGGAACTGCATCAGCTGAATCAGGTAACTACATGTGAATGATTGAATGATTGGATGTGTGACATTTTAACAACAAGTCAATCTTCATGAGCTTGTCACTTCATTGTTTATTGTTTTGGACTATTAATAGGGGCTATATAGCCCCATCTCCCTACCACACATTCTAAAAGTGAATCATTTGGGAATTAAATCTTCACACTACTAGAGAATCATTATTATTTACAAAAATTACAAAAAGTATGTATAAAGAGAGAATTTAAACTATAGATGCAGTCATGGATCAATGGTGGGTCTTTGTTCCAATAACACACAGATATGGAAAAAGACATGCTAGATCCGATGTAAGTGGGTACTGTCTTAATGATCGAAGCACAGGATCTGGATCTAAATCAAACTGTAATATTTAGGGGTTAAAAAACAACTCTGTTACCATAAGTATAAAACAAAGCAATAATAAAATAACACTCTCTAAATAAGCCAAAATCAGAATGCAATTTTTCTGTTGTTGATTCTGTTCTTTGGTGTTCAGTCTAGTAGACTCCATGATTTCTAGTCCAGTTCATCTTTGCACTGGTGCTCCCCAGGTTCTTTATAATAAGCTGCTGATGCGTTTCCCTCGGGTACTGTAGGGTTAGCAGATATTCAGAGGTCTCCTACCAGTTTGTGGCATTCTCTTCCACATACTGTACAGCTGTACACGTTTCCCATGGTTAATAACTAGCTGTCAGCTTGCAGTCATGTTCACGTCCAGTTTATTTGAGTTTTTTTTTTTTTTTTTTTTTGCTTGGCACTGCAGGGTTGCTTACATTTCTATAATTAAGCTCCTCTCCAATGTGAAGCGGCAAAAAGAAAAACTGCTTAATTGAATACTCTTTAAAGCAAAAGTTGATCATCCACTAATCAGAAGAAAATGTGTTCAGTATCCAGTTGTATTAACATATTTTGTTAGAAATAAAATAAAGAAACAGATGAGAAATTGTCAGGGTTATAAAAATGTGTTAAACTCAATTAGCAGCCAACAATCCAATTTATTTCACTTGTAAAAACATAGTTTTTTTCTTCTTTTATTCAATATCAAATGAGAAGTATAATACTTCATGTAATCCTACTTCAGCCACTGACTCATTGTGTGACCCTCAGCAAGTCACTTAACCTCCTTGTGCTCCGCTGATGCATAGTTCACACACCCTAGACTCTGTAAGTCGCCTTGGATAAAGGCGTCTGCTAAATAAACAAATAATAATAATAATAATAATAACCACTGATGTATTGGGGTGGATGTAAGGATACACGCAAAATCCCCATAATGCCGTAAATCGTGCTTCGCAGTCGTAAAGTCTGATTTTAGCGTCCACTAAAAATGCGGCGTATGCAAAGAATGGTGTTCACCTGCCGTTCTGCACCCGCTATTAAATTGCTATTAATCCATTACAATTATATTGAAATGCATTCAAATAAAAAAATGGGTGAAGAAGCTGGTTGGTTAGTGAAGGGGTGGGGACCAATCACCAAGCACGTGCATCACTAACCACAGATTTATTTAACCAAATGTAGTCCATATACAGTATCATCTTTTAAAATAAAAATACAGGTTTACTATAGGATGTGTTTCGTTCAAAACTGGACCTTATATAACGAACTGTAGACTTATAGAAAGGATTGAAGAACACAGAATGTAAAGGGTATGGAATTATTTTGTTCGCTACACTCACTTTAAACATTTTCAGACTTTATAAATTGTATGACAGTAAAACTCGGCATTTGTCAGAGTTAATATGCTTTTATGTTGATCGGATACGTACCGTTTTATTCTGTGTCCCCCATTCATAGTTTCAGTACTACTTGTAGGCTAGCCTTAAGCCTTATGAGCAAGTACATGATTTGGACAACAGCTCCCTCTATTGGGAAATAATGATATTAATATATCCCCTTCAGTCACTGTGTGTACAATTTATTGTACCATGTTAAGTTATCTGTCTATGTATCTATTTTTTTAATGGGTATGTTTTTTTTTTCAAAGTTATGGCAGGGCAACTTCTCGAACTCCATCGAGTTCACACAAACTGTTTTAAAATTTCTAAAAGTGTAATAAATAAACTGTGACCAAAGTATTCACTGCTTAATATGTAATATGTCTTTAAAACCTGTCATGACATGAAAGCCAATATAAAAATAAAGTTGTTGCTGTTGTTCAAATTGAAATGAAATGCTTGTAATTAAAATCATTTCAAAGGATGAAGGCTGGAACATATTCCCCTCTGCAATGGTCACATTAATGTCTAGCTGACCGTGCATTATAATATGCTGCAACGATTGCCCTAATTGGCACCAGTTTGCGATTCCCAGCAGTGTTTAAAAGCTCCACCAATTAGACTATAATTAGTGTGAAAAGGTTGAACTGTTAAAATGTATTTTCATATTTTACATCCCTACTGCCATATTCCAGGTGCCCTTCATAAACATGAATGCTGATCACACCTCAAGGAAAAAAGTGCCTTGTATACTTTATGAGTATATGAGGTTGAGAGCAGCTCCTCATTTTTAACAGAACCTCATTTCCAGTAGCAGTACCTGCATTGAGTCAAGCAAGCTTTATGTTGGAGATTAGTCAGTATTGTGTTATTTATTTGCTTATTAGACATAGTATTTTATATTTGACAGCAGAGAGGTTGTGTGGTTGTTGTTTATTTGTCATAGGAGGGGTGAAATGACTAAATAACAATATCTTGCTTCACGGTTGTGGTTTTGATCGCCTTAGGGAAATACAGCTCTTTCTTTAACTAGCAAGGATGGCGACTCCTTTATTAACATTTTTAAAATGTGCCAGATTTGACTAATTATTGACTGTGTAAAAAAAAAAAGAAGAAAAAAGAGGATGCACAAAAAACTGGCTTTTTTTTATCATGTGGATTTGACTCTTGCAAACCAGTCAAACTATAATGAAGTGTCACACTTTTTTATGTTTGTGTTTCTGATCCTGGAATGCAATGTATTTAGGGGCAACAGAAACATTTAAAAGCACAATTTAGGTTGAATGTATTGTCTTCCTATATTATGAATGACATTGTGAATGGACCATTTGTAAGCCTAAGCCTAACCCTTGGCTGATGTCACAGGCCAGCCTCCCTGTCTTGCTCTTCCAGTGATTTACCCAAAACAACACAATAGCACAATAACAGAAAAATGCAGGGTTTCAATGAAGCAGACACATAACCACACCCAAATAATATTTCCAAAATAGCTTAATATTTTTTTGAAATGATCTGTAGATTCCTCCCCATTCCGATTTACCTACAGTATCAGAATTGTATATACAAAAAAGCATTGTCAAATTCACTGGCATACCTGACATATACAGTCCTTATCTTTTTTTTTACTCGTCCACTAGATGGCATTCCAGTCAAGCTTCGTTGTACATATGATCAGACTAAGACTGCACATTAAGACTGATATAAAAAAAAAAACACATGATGTTGAAAAAAAGAAAACAAATATAACCAAAAACATAGAGATTTTCCAGAAATGCAAGTTAGGCTAAATTCTGTCAGCCAGTGTAAGTTCTGTAAACTGAAGGAACTAGGAGAGAGAGAGAGGCAGCAGTGTGGAGTAGTGGTTAGGGCTCTGGACTTTTGACCGGAGGGTTGTGGGTTCAATCCCAGGTGGGAGACACTGCTGCTGTACCCTTGAGCAAGGTACTTCACCTAGATTGCTCCAGTAAAAACCCATCTGTATAAATGGGTAATTGTATGTAAAAATAATGTGTAAAAAATAATGTAATTGTACGTAAAAATAATGTGATATCTTGTAACAATCATAAGTCACCCTGGATAAGGGCATGTGCTAAGAAATAAATAATAATAAGAGAGCCTTGTACTGTTCTTAAGGGCTAACTGGCAGTGAGCACACAACAGCCAATGGACATGAGAACATAGGTGCTGTCAGTCTTTTCAAAGAAGAAGACTACAGGCTCTCATCAAGCAAAAAATGTATTTAGAGCAAGATTTTCTGACACAATCAAAATGTTTCTGTCTCTTGGGAGTTTTCAGAAGCACTTATCTGTGGCCCCAGTGTTGTTTCTGTTTGATCCGCCCCTTACTGAATCAGCAGTGACCGTGCCCAGTGCTGCTTCTACTTCTGTGTGCCACCACAGCACTGCCCTTTTGTTTCAGGTCTCATTCTGAAAACAATATGTGTGATTACCTTTACTTGTTATAGCTACCCACATGTTCTGACTGCTGTGCTGCAGGTACCTGACAGGTTGTGCCACTGAGCACTGACATTGCCTAGAAAATGGCATTGAAGTGCGATAGAAACCTGAAAAGCTCTATAGAAAAGTCAGCAAAAAGATTTTTCATTTGTTCCAAAAACTTTTATTGTGACCAAGCCACCTTGTTTCATCTCATTTAGTTCCTATGTCATGAATTCAACTGGGGTCTAACCCCAAATAAAAACATTTTCATGTTTTCGTTGCAACAATGAGGGATGCTTTTCAGTTTGCTGTTATACCCGATTGAGAGAGCTGCTATTTCACATTTCACAACAGCAGGAGCTCTTAAACAGAGGATTCTGGGAAGGAGCAGTAACCTACTCTTCCTCATGGCCCCCGAGGACTCGTTTGGGGCTGTACATACGTTTACACAGACTGAAAACACACGGGAACAACCAAGATAGAAAAAAGTACTAAACCAGGGAAGCACAATTCAGGTACAAGCAAGACAATCTGTATAAGATTTTTCTTTTAAAGAGATGTCCATCCACAACCACAACTACAAAGTTAGGCCCTCAGTCTTTGTTTCCATTTTTTTCCCCCCATCAAATAGAGGAGCATTTTATTATTATTGCTTATGTCGAGTCACAACAGTGAAAGTACCCAAATGAACATGTACAAACCTTTTACTTAATTCCAATTGACAAGCTTTATGTAATATTTGTATGTAATATTTCTTGTGTTGTGTTTCTAATCCTTGGCATCCAGCAGCCTATCCTTGAAGTGTAATGGAAACACATTGAGCACTAATGAATCGGTGCTGCTTGTAACACTACCCTTTTCATGTTGAATTTGAAAGAAAACAAAGTGTAGGTGAAAACACAAGACAGCACCAGTTCACAGTAAATCACATTCTGTCCAAAACTGAAATTTTAAAGCTGCAGTGTCACACGATCATCTGCAGATTTTACAGAAAAAAACATTATTCCTAAACCTTCGCTATAATCTACTATGATCTTATCCTTCGTCAGAAAGGAAGCTTGAAATCTGCTTGTTATGCATGTCTGAGCCCATTTGCAGCAGTGGGAAGCTATAAATGACGTCTTCCAGCTTATTTATGGCTCGTTGGCATTGATAGATGTAGCACAGAAATGTACTGTGGAATAATTATCCCGCCTTGACTACTGCAACTCCCTACTGGCTGGCCTCTTCTGCTACCTGTCCGCTCCAGCTCATCCCAGTTGTACAGGTCCTTGCAGCAGCTTGCACTGAACTGTTCCATACCTTGCCACATTCAACTACTGCTCCTAATTATAACTACTTACTGTATCTTGTATTAGATTTTAATCTTATAGGTAACCATACTCACGTTTTTTGTAGTTGCTCTTAGCTGAAATCAATTTCGTCCATTTATCATACCTACTATGTGTTCTTACTGGACTTTACTCATATAAGCAAATATTTACTATAAGTTTTAACTGCTCTTACTCAAACTCGTGCTTACTTATAATTTACTATGTTCTTTATTTTGCTCTTATTCGAATTTGATCTCATCGTACCTTCATAACTGCTCTTATCTGTATTATGATATTCTGTAATGTGATATTTTATAATATGATAACTTGTAATGTGATATTTTATATTCTGCTAAGAAATACATTATTATTATTATTATTATTATTATTATTATTATTATTATTATTATTATTATTATTATCTAAGGCTGGGTGATGGAGGACAACCAAACTCCCAGAGAATGGAGATATAGTTGCAAAGTAGGTGGTGGGGTGGCAGGGGAGACATGCTTTCAGAACATTTTATGAACGGTCGGTTTGGTCTTCATAGGATTGGTTTGCCATGCCCCTAGAGTTACAAGCCTCCAAAATAAATCTTAAGTAGACATGCAAAAAGCTAATAACGTTTCCCAAGGGGAAAGGCATGTGTCTTTGTAAAGCAAGTATTTACTGTTGGGCTTCCAGATGCAGGCTCTCATTCATTTATTTTATTTTACAGTTGTCTTGATAAACACTGACGTGTTCATGAGTGGGCAACACTATCACTATCTGTTTGATAAACATAATGTACCTGTTTGAAAAAGCTTTAATGGAATATAAATACAGTACAGTTTGACACTGTACAAAGAGATAAAGCACTATCAGATAAATCATCCCTAAACTCAATTCGTACTGTGACTGATGTTTAATGAGCAGCTAATGACAAGCTGCAAGTGACACATTCTTTGCTTCTGGTATTAGAAAAAAAGAGCACTACAGATTCTAAAATCAACACAGGAAAATCTGAGTGGATAGATAAACATCAGAGGAAGGAAACACATGTTGTTATTGGTAACATTCTCTCCAAAGAGAATGCCATGATAGGAGGCTTGGTGGAGCTATGGGTTAATGCACTTGCATTTAACTTTTGGAGGCTTGCATTTAACTTTTGGAGGCTTGAATTTGTTGATTCTTTCCACTGAGGGGTAGCACAGAACAAGAAACAATTGGATTTGGCACATACTGGACACAGGATTGCATGGGCATGCAGAATGAACTGCTCCCTCGCATCCTAATGGAAGGGTTGTCAAATTCACAGGGAAATGTAGTCCCTTCTTGCACACTTTTGGTGGGTTCTGCACCCAAAGTGGGAAACGAGGAGCTCCAGAGCTGGACTGGGAGTTTAGGGCCACCACAAGAGAAGGGGATTAAACTTGTTAGCTATTGCTTTGTCTTCAATTCACTTTGTCATGTTGGCTCCATTTTCCTTCCACACCTAAAAAGTATATCCTTGCATTAATGCTTCAGGAAAATTACACCATATCTTGAAATGGCTCCACTGCTGCTTGTCTCCTTCATTGCCATTATAACATAAAAGCACATGCAAAAATGAAATCTCCACGCAGCTGCGGAATAGCTTGTTTGCAGTTTCCACGTTTACATTTCTTCATTATTGTGCACAGGTGCAAAAAACAGTGATTATGCAATGGTCCTTGGGATATCAACTAGGAACAAGTGTTCCCAAATATTTGGTTTTAACATTAAACAATACCGTAATGTTTCACATTGTATTGGTATATTTATATTTACATCATCTCAAATCAAGAGGCTGGCAGGTGTTTATATGAGGCATACAATCTAAAAACAGAGCCAGACATATGGCTGTTATCTTTTACTAACAGCTGCACTGCCTTGCACTCTATTTATTTTTAGTAATTGTCACATTAGACTGAAGCCTGGTGATATTTAACACCAATGTGTCATGGCAGTGCATGGCTGGTGTCTGATGGCTTTCTTGAGCTCCAAGCACTCTCTGTGGAAAATTCCATCTCTTTATATTAGTGTTAAAAGAATTTTTTACAGTAATTCATTTCTAGATTATCAATCAATATTAAGTTTGCTCGATGAAGACAGTATTCATTAAAAGTAATAGAACTGTGATTTTTTACAATCCACATTTCATTAGATTTGAACTCCAATAATAATAGTAATTGTGGAGTAGTGTGGCAGCAGTGTGGAGTAGTGGTTAGGGCTCTGGACTCTTGACTGGAGGGCCGTGGGTTCAATCCCTGGTGGGGACACTGCTGCTGTACCCTTGAGCAAGAGCAGTCGCGCGTGAGGAGAGCTCCTGCTCTAAGTCTAAAAAACAGTGTGTTCATCTTTTTATTTTCCAAATATTTTTATTTTATCCTATTTCTAAAGCAGCAGGGCACCTTTTTTGTTAATTAAACCTTTTATTTAGTGTTTTAAAAACACATTTTATTTCTTTTTTCTTTTGTTCTCCTACACTTGCTTGTTTGCAAGTGTAGGAGGGCAGCCATTTTGGCTTGTTTTTTCTTTTGTTTGTATTGTTCATTTAATTTTTACTTCATTTAAACTAGTTTCTTTTCTTTGCTTTTTAATTTTTTATTAAAGAGTACTTTCTTTAGTTTGTTTTAAAATCATTTTTAATAATCACACTGTTTTAGTTTTTGTTTTAAAAATCCTTTTGTTTTAATCCCCTGCTCCTGCCTTGTGCAGAGTGGGGGAAGGGCAGGCAAGGAGCACAGGCCATGTGCTCCTTTGTTTGCCCTTAGTTTATTTTTTGATTTTCTTTTAAGTTTAAAACTATTTTTTTTAGTTTTAGACTTCGATTTATTTTTGAATTTTCCTTTTACCCCTGCACTATTGGAGTGCAGGGGTGTGTGATTTGTATTTGTTTATTTGTTTTAAAAAATAAACAAATACGTTTGTTTGTTTAAAAAAAAAAAAAAAAAAAAAAAAAAAAACTTTTGTGTTTTTTATTTTATTTTTCTTTTGTGTGTGTGTGTGCCCCTGCACTATTGGAGTGCAGGGTGGGTGTGTGAATTTTTATTTGTGTTGTTTTAAAAATTAAATAAATATTTTTTGTTTGTTTGTTTTATTTTTTGTTTATTTAATTATTTATTAAAAAAAAAAAAAAAAAAAAAAAAAAAAAAAACTTTGTGTTGTGTGCCCCTGCACTATTGGAGTGCAGGGGTGTGCAATTTCTGTTTGTTTTATTTTGAATTATTGTTTGTTAATTTAAATAATGAGTGGGCAGAAAACGCAGCCCACCAAACAATGGGCAAAGGTGGCTGCAGGGGAGGCTGCAGCCCCTTTCAAGAACATTACCAGGAGGCACGGGGTCAGGTGCCTCCTGAAGGACTCCCTCTCAATCGAGGGCTTTGTTAAGGCCATGGCCAAGGTGGTGGGGCCATCGGCCATCGTGGCGGCCTCCAAGATGTACGGCAAAGCCGTCTTCTTTCTAACATCGGAGGCCGCCGCGAACACAGCGATTGAGAGGGGTCTTGCGGTGGCGGGGATTTTTATCCCCGTCGAACCGCTCGCGGGCCTGGGCACAAGGGTCGTCCTTTCGAATGTGCCACCTTTTTTGAGGGACGACCTGCTCAGGCCCCATCTGCAAGCCCTGGGGGAGATAAAAACAGCTATCCACCCCCTTCCCCTGGGCTGCAAGGACCAGGCCCTCCGCCACATCCTGTCCTTCCGCCGCCAGGTGACCATCCACCTGGCGGGGAGGGACACCGCGGAGGGTAGCTTTGTGGTCCCCTTCGAGGGGACCAATTATGTAATCTTTTATTCCTCGGAGGAGGTGCGGTGCTACCACTGCAAGGAGCTGGGGCACCAGAAAAAGAGGTGCCCCAAGCTCCAGCAGGGCGCAAAGCCAACCGCGCCTGCACCGCGCCCCTCCGAGTCCACCTCGCCCCCGGGGCCCTCCAAGAGGCCCGCAGAGGGGGTCAAAAAAGCCCCCGCCCCCCTCCCGGGAACATCTGAGGGGGGAAAGGGAGAGAAGGCCCCCGAGGTGGCCGGACCCTCCGCGCCTCCTGAAAGCGCGCCGGGGGAGAAGGCCGCCGAGTGGACCGCGGTCGCCCACCGCAAAAAGAAGGTGGCGGCCAGGTCCACCGGGGAGGCCAAGCGGGGGAGACGAAGCCCACCGCCGCACCATCTGGCGGTGGGTCTGGGGGAGTCCCTGATAAGGAGACCCCCCCCACGGCACCCCCCGCGAGGCAGGGCGGCAAAGCCGCCCGTAAAACCAAACACCTCCTCCCCCCAGAGGGCGAGGAGAGAAGCGCTGCCGGAGGTGGGCTCCCCATCGCCGTGGCAGGGCGGGAGACCGCCTCCGGCAGCCTCAGGGGGGGGGGGAAGAACAGCCCCCCCAAGAAGAAGAGCTGCCTCAGGCTTCCCTCTCTAGCGGCGACGGGGGTTTCGGCCCTCGTGCTGCCGCGGAGGGGGAGAAGGAAACACCCCCTGAGGCAGCGGTGGGCTCTGCGGAGCCCGCGCCTACATTGGTCTCCGGAGCGCGGAAGGGAGGGGAAGAACCAGAGAGGGCAGAAGGTGGTGCCCTCGAGGTAGATCCCCTCCCCGAAGTGCAACGGGGCCAAGAAACCGGTCCCCGACCCAGCACCGAGGGACCGGTTCCAGTCACCGAGGGGGCGCGGGAGGAGCCCCTGAAAGAACAACCGCCTCGGGCTTCCCTTTCCGGCGGCGACGAGGGCTCCGGCCCTCGCGCGTCCGTCGGGGGGGAAACATCGTCCGAGGCGGTCCCGGTGACTGATGCGGAGGAAGGGGAAGGACCCGAAAGGGTGTATCCCCTTTCTCTAGGGGAGGGAGGGGAAGGACCCGAGAGGGTGGATCCCCTTCCTTCGAGGGAAGAGGACGGGCCTGAGACCGTGCCTCGGACCTCAAAGGAGGGGCCCAAAGCGGGGACCCGACCATCTGGCTCGGCGGCGTATGCCGAGCGCCCGTCTAGGCCCCCGAAATCGAGGGTGCAGACGGTCCCCGCGAGGGTCCCTCCGCCGGTCTCTCCCGTCGCGTCCCCTGGGGGTGGGGCGCAGGGAGGACCGGTGAAGCTCAAGATAAGGCGCAACGCGCTCACCCACCAACGTGAGTGCGTTGTGCTTTACCATCGCGAGGGGGGCGATGGAGAGCTGAGGGAGAGGGAGGAGGATACCGAGTCCACGGGCAGCGTGGGCTCGGAGGTTCCGTCCGTCTCTCTCCCTGACATCCCTGCGGCGGATCTCCTGGAATTCTTGGAGGCCACCATCCACCGCAGGGACAAGGTACAGCTGGCCCTGGACAAATGGGGGGACTTCCAGAGGGTCCTAACCTCTGTGAGGTCCTTCCTCAGGGCCAGCCACGCCAACAAAACTTCGGGCTCGAACGTGCACATTCGGGCCCGAAAGTTACACGACCAGTTGGTGAGCTTCGGGAGAACTCAGGATCTCCCGTGAGCGTCACCAACAACTCCTGACAGAAGATCATGTATCACATCGGTACCGTGAACGTCAACGGGTGTAGGGACCCTTTCCGTAGGGCCCAGGTAATCTCCTTCTTGAAAAAAGGGGGTTACTCTGTGTGCTTCCTGCAGGAAACCCACACGACTCCAGAGACGGAAGCCAACTGGCTTCTGGAGTGGGGGGGGAGAGTGTCGTTCAGCCATCTCACCGGCACCTCTTGTGGGGTGGCGACGCTCTTCTCCGGGTCCTTTCTTCCCACGGTACTCAATGTGGTAGACGTCGAGCCGGGCCGTCTGTTACACCACCGGATCCGGGACGGCGACAGTATCGTTCACCTGGTGAACGTGTATGCGCCGTCCACGGGTCCGGCGAGGGTCCAGTTCTTTCGCCGGATGTCGACCTACATGAGCAACATCGGCGCCGACGAGTGCGTGGTCCGGAGGGACTCACGGATCGAGCGGCTGGAAAGGGAGCTGCTCGATCTGGAGAGCCGCCTGGCTCGCGGGGACCCACTCGAGCAGAGCGCGTACGAAGAGAAGAAGAGCACCCTGCGGGACCTGCAGCTCCAGCGGTCCCGGGGGGCGTTTGTGCGCTCGCGGATCCAGTTCCTCCGGGAGATGGACCGCGGCTCACGCTTCTTCTACGCGTTGGAGAAAAAGAAGGGAGACCGCAGGAACATCACCTGCCTTCTGGCAGACGACGGCTCCCTTCTGACGGATCCGGAGAGCGTGAACGAGAGGGCCAGAGCCTTTTACTCTGACCTCTTCTCTCCGGATCCCGTCGACTCCGACGCGTGCAGGGTTCTGTGGGATGGGCTTCCCACGGTCGGCGAGGGCGTCAGGGACGAGTTCGAGGGCCAGCTGACCCTAGCCGAGCTCTCCGACGCCCTCAGTCGGATGCCCTATAACAAATCGCCGGGCATCGACGGGCTGACCGTGGAGTTCTTCAAGAAGTTTTGGGACTTGCTGGGGCCCGCCTTTGCACGGGTCCTGGCGGAAGCCTACGAGACCGGGGAGATGCCCCTTTCGATGAGGCGGGCGGTGATCACGCTCCTGCCCAAGAAAGGGGATCTCCGCTGCCTGAAGAACTGGCGCCCGGTCTCGCTGCTGTGCACGGACTATAAAATCGTGGCCAAGGCCGCCTCCTTGAGGCTCAAGTCCGTGCTGGCAGACGTGATCCACCCCGACCAGTCCTACACGGTCCCGAACCGGACGATCTTTGATAACATCTTCCTGGTTCGGGACCTGCTGCACTACTGCAGGAGGACCGGTCGGTCGGTCGCCTTCTTGTCTCTCGACCAAGAGAAGGCGTTCGACCGGGTGGATCACGAGTATCTCTTCGGAACCCTGCGAGCGTTTGGATTCGGGCCGCGTTTCGTCGGCCTGTTCCGGATGCTGTACGCCTCTGCCGAGTGCCTCGTGAAGGTCAACTGGTCCCTGACCGCGCCCCTCGCGTTTGGGAGAGGAGTGCGTCAGGGCTGCCCTCTGTCCGGACAACTGTACGCGCTGTGCATCGAGCCCTTCCTCTGCCTCCTTCGCAGGAGGCTCACGGGGTTGGCGCTCGGCGCGTCGGACACGAGGGTGGTCCTGTCGGCCTACGCCGACGACGTGCTTCTGGTGGCCTCCGACCCGGTTGACCTGGAGAGGATGCGGAGCTGCCAGAGTGTATACTCTGCCGCTTCCTCTGCCAGGATCAACTGGGACAAGTGCTCCGGGTTACTAGTAGGTCCCTGGCGGGTGGACTCCCTCCCTGTCGCGCTCCAACAGTTCAAGTGGAGCGCGGGCAGTTTTAAATATCTGGGAGTCCACCTGAGCCCCGCGGAGACCTCGGTCGCAGCCAACTGGGTGGAGTTGGAGGACAAGGTGGCTGCTAGGCTGAGGTCGTGGTCGGGTCTGCTGAAACTGCTTTCCTTCAGGGGACGGGCTTTAGTGATTAACCAACTGGTGGCGTCGATGCTCTGGCATCGACTCACCGTCCTGAGCCCGCCCCCTGAGTTTGTGGCCAGGGTCCAGAGGAAGCTGACGGACTTCTTCTGGGCCGGAAAGCACTGGGTCTCTGCGGCGGTTCTGAGCCTCCCTCTGGCCGAGGGAGGGCAAGGGTTGGTGTGCATCAAGAGCCAGGTGCACACCTTCCGCCTCCAGACGCTGCAGAGATTCCTGTACGCAGACCCGGCCCCGCATGGTGCACGCTGGCGTCCCTTCTGTTGCGCCAGCTGCACGACCTGGGCTACGACCGGCAGCTCTTTTGGATCGATCTCCGGGGAATCCGTCTCCCCGAGCTGCCGGTCTTTTACCAGGACCTGCTCAGGACCCGGAGCATGTTCGACATCGGCCGAGACGCGGTTCCGACCGAGGGGGAGGAATTCCTTCTGGAGCCCCTGCTGCACAACCCCCATCTAGGTGCGCAGGCGTTGGAATCCCCCGCGGTGCGGAGCCTGTTGATCTCGGCCAAGGTGACCAGAGTCTGGGATCTCCTGGATCACCAACGCTCGGCGTGGCTGACTCCCGGGTCGCTGGTCGCCAGGGCGACTCGGGGGACCCTCAGAACGGCCCGCCGAGCGATCCGGGAGTGCAAAGCAGCTTTGCACCAAGACTCTGTCGGGTATCTCGAGGGGGTCCTCAGGACCGGAGAGCCATCGTCCCTCCCTACCCCCGGCTCTCCGGCCCTGCTGATCAGACCAAAGGATCGGGCTCCCCCTCAGCCTCCCCTCGAGAATCACCTGAGCAGGACCTCGCAGTTCTCCTCGACCCCCCTTCGTTCCGTGTCGAGGAGGACCCTGTACGCGATGGCGCTCCACACCCTCCACTTCCTCGCCCTCGTCTCCCGCCGAGACACCGCTTGGCGGGAGCCCCTCCGACCCCCGGAGGGCGAGAGGCCCCAGTGGGAGGCTTTGTACTCCCCGCTGGTCCCCAGAGGCGCTGGGGACCTGGGCTGGAGGGTGCTACACGGAGCGCTCGCGTCAGGAGAGGTCCTGCGTCACTTCACCGACTCGGACCCCGCATGCCCTTTCTGCGGCGAGTCCGAGTCGGTGTTCCACATTTATTTCCTTTGCGCCAGGCTGCAGCCGTTCTTTTTGTTCTTGAAGAACCTCCTGCTGCAGTTCTGGCTGCATTTTTCCCCCACCCTTTTTATTTTCGGGCACCCTGTTCGTGGCTCCACCAGGAAGAGGGACCTCCTGGTGAATCTGCTCCTGGCTCTTGGAAAACTTTCCATCTACAAGACCAGGAAGCGTAAGATCACCGGGGAGGGTCTCTTTGACTGTGGGGCCATGTTCAGGGCCCTCCTCCGTTCCCGGGTGGCGTTGGAGCGCGCCGACACGGAGTCCACTGGCGACATGACGGCTTTTGTCGACCAGTGGGCTCTGGGTGGCGTGCTCTGCGCCACCACCCCCTTTGTTTTGAACATTTAATTTTGAAAAAACTGGCTTAGTTAATGGCCGGTTTTTGTTGGCACCCCCTTTTGATTAGGGGGTGCCAAACTGAATCTTTTCACCGGCTGCCTTCGAGCAGCTGGTGCGCCGGCTGCCAATAGGCGGCCGGCGCAGTTTTTTATCGGCCCTTAAATAGGCTGTACCCTTGAGCAAGGTACTTTACCTAGATTGCTCCAGTAAAAACCCAACTGTATAAATGGGTAATTGTATGTAAAAATAATGTGATATCTTGTAACCATTGTAAGTCGCCCTGGATAAGGGTGTCTGCTAAGAAATAAATAATAATAATAATATTACTTGTATTGTAACACTTGAAATGTATTTGCTTACGATTGTAAGTCGCCCTGGATAAGGGCGTCTGCTAAGAAATAAATAATAATAATAATAATAATAATAATAATAATAATACAGTTTAGAGAATGTTTACTCAGATTTTTTGTTGGACATAAACAAATGTCTGCTCTTGTTTTGAGACAACAGGTCTTGATTGGTGCCTAACAAATTGTTTGATGCCTTTCAGATGTACCATTTCAGGTCTTCCATTTCTCACCAGTTGCCTCTTTTGGAATAAAAATAATGTGGTTTAATGCAATGAAAACAGAACTACATTGTTTTTAGAGAAGACTGGGTTGGTATTTGTTGTTTAAAATCTGCCAATATTTTATAGGAGGCCTTGTCACACACCTGAATAAAACAGGTTTTGGATTAGCCCTAATAATGCAGTTTTGCATAACATACCATTGTCTGGAGATATACTTACTTTATTTTTTAAGGACTCCATATAAAGTGGCCACCACCTGCAAATTCATAACGATCGATATAACCACCAAGTGGGTTTGCATCTTCAAGCTTCTGTTAAATGAATAACTGTACAAAATCAAATAGAGGAGGTTAGCTCAGTGCCAACCTATACAAAAGCATTCTAGCACCGCAAATTCACCTCCCATGATAATGTGCCAAGACTTCAGATTTCAATTGGGAAAGCTTGTGGGTCATTATCCTCAATAACAAAGGACTGGCTGGAATATCATGCTCAGGTTAAACCAGTACACGCTGCTAAGCATTGACAGGAAAATACTTTGGATGAGCATGCAGCTGCTTTCCTCAGCTTTTACTCCTTCAGATGTCTCCAGTAGCCATTGGGGTTTGAAGTATATGTTATGATTGAAAATACTGGGCACAAACTGTAAACATGACTTAAGGCTAGTGATCTAATAGCTCATATATCAACAATGTGTCTATATTTGCATGTATCTGTACAACCCCAATCATTAAAACTACTAGCTTGTAATATAACAAGAATCCTGCTTGTTACATTTTTACAGAATAGATGCACAGTGTAGTTGTTAAAGAAAGACATTATCCAGGGTTAAACCGGGTCCCTTAGCTGGGAAATAAGCTCAGCTGGATGACAGCCACTTTTTGGAAGGAGATATTTGCTCTGAGCTGACTCCATAAAAACATCATGAAATTGGATAATTGTGCAACAAGTTTCAGAAGACATGCATAACTCTTTGAACAAACAATTATGAACCTTACAAAGTCTTCTGTTTGTGTGTATTTGCATATTACTTGTTAAAGTGCTTTTGCCTGTTCTGTAATTTGTTGTGTTCCTCCATGTGTATCATTGATTTTATCACTTATCATGAACACGTTAGATAAGGGGTTATCAAACTGGGGGTTGGCGGGACACGCCAGGGGGTCACAGAATGGTTTCTGGGCGATGATGAAATGACTGCTGAACAAAAGGGCCGGCTCCCTTTAATAGTTGTTTAATTTTTTGCAAATATAAGAAACAAGCATAGTTGTGATTCACATTCTAAATATGTTAAACAATATGTTTTATACATGAAACTTAATAGTATATATTTATCTTTTTTTAATATATGTAAATATTCATTCTTACCATTTGCTACTAAGAGTGCTTTGTATACTTCTAAAACATGTATAGAAGGGTAAACATTCCTCTAATTATCTACCCATAATTACCCACTCTGCTCTAAATACAATGTGACTGTTTCATAGTCATCCTCCTGGAATTACACTATGAGGTTTAATTTAGCTTTATTATACATAATTGTTAGTAATTAATAACAGCTAAGACCCATGCCTCGTGGTGCTCATAGGGATAGATTACCTCATGATTAGGGCCCTGCGGAATTCATGAGAGAATTAAAAGGACAGAACTAACCTGCAGTTCAGTCCTAAACCTCCAGATATCCGTGTAGCCACTCCAGCTGAACTGATTGAAATAATAAGTAAGGAATCAACGCATTCAATTTGGAATAATTAGAAAACACCCCCTAATCACGAGGGACAATTGTCGCCATTCTAGAAATTGATATGTTTAAAGAAAAAGCTTACCTCGACACTTGCTGTTTTAGAAAAAATGGATACACCAACAAAATCAAAAAGTATTTCTTTGAGAGATTGCAAGCACCAATATCCACCTGGTGTCTCAACTCTCCCTGATTGCAAAACATACTTAAGGGATTAATGGATCTCATAAAATTGTTTGTATGTCGTAATGTTTATCAAACTTATAATAAAGTTGCAGAAATAATGAATACATACTGAGCACGGGCACAAGAGTTGCACAGCAGTGTGTTAAAACTTTGTACAAAGTTTATGGAAAATTGATGAGCTACTACAACCCTGATCAATGCAGAATACAGCCACGTTTTATTTAACCAGCTTGCATGTTTCTGAAGGCAGTAAGGATTTTCGACCCCCAACAAGTAAACAAAGAAACCCTCCTGTTTGATTCTATCCAGGGCTTGATGTTTACTGTGAAATGGAGGGATATCAGCTATATGCAAAGGGAAACGGTAGTTGAATTTATTTGACTGAATTTTGGTGAAATGTATTTAGCAAGAAAGGCTAAAAGATATTTGTCAGTTATTACCAATTCTGTGGCTGCTGAAAGAAGTGTTTCTTCGCATGGATACATTTTCACAGAGCAACGTCAATGCACGAAAGTAGACCCGCTTAACCAACTGACGGTGCAGTTTAACAGCAAAAAATAAATTGATTTTTTTTGTCTTTCCTGCAAATATAAAGTAACACTTATGGGCGCTTTATGAACAAAAGAACAAAACAAAACCAATAAAAAAAACACAACTTATATATGTTACATAATCTATCAAATTCCAAAATTCCAATCAATTGTTATATTAACTATATTGTTCAGGGATTGGGGCCAGAAACAGGAAATTCATATATATATATATATATATATATATATATATATATATATATATATATATATATATATATATATATATATATAGTGACAAAGTGAACTATAAAATATATGGGAAAGTGGTGGACGGTGTGTATATTGGTCCAAGAGTGAAGAGAAGCCTCTATCCTCTCCATTGAATTTGGGTTACATAAGTAAGTTGTAGTCTTTGACTGCCAATGTCACAAACACTACAATTCCCAGAGCTCCACAGGGGCGACCATTTTGAGACAAAGGTTTTCACCTGTCTCCAATTAGGCAGCCATAAAAGAGCATGGTTTTTTTTTTTTTTCAAACGCGAGTGTGTGCAAAGGGTATGACATGCAGAGAGACCGATACGTACTGGAAACAGATTAAAGGTTGGTGTTCTACCTAGGGGAAAACAATTGCTGCCTAGTTAAAGTGTTCTGTTTGGTCAGTAAACAGCTTAGCTGTCTGACTTATAGAAAGGGGTAGTTAAAAGATAATTAAAAGGTTTAGTTAGTGCTCTTAATAAAGAGTTAGGTTTTGTTTGGTTTATTTTGTTTACGTTGTTGATATTTGATTTGTGTGACTCTGGATAAAGAGAACATGATAATAAACATACAGACACCGCCCTGTTTACAATAAAATACTGTTGTCCAGTGTGCTTGGTTCCGAAAGACTGTGTTCAAGACCCGAAAGAACTGTGACAAAACACCCCAGTCTGTCACTAATATATATATATATATATATATATATATAATCTATTACATATTTGTGCCTAGTGAGATCCAGATATCAAGGAAATTTAATTTATTTTTTGAACAAATGATTTGTCTAAAAGTGTACTGGTAAATTTAAAACCTATAAATGTATTTCTACTTATGAGTTCTCTGAAATGAAGAAAAAAATCCTTTTAAAATCCTGTTATATGTATTCACAGGTATGTAAGGATTCAATAAATGTCAGTAGCCATTTACAGCATTCTGTTTCATTATTCTCCTAATACGTAGATGAGCAATTCAAATGGTTAAAGTAATGTAATGGCATGCTTGTTTAATGATTGCTCATTATGTGGCTTACTGTGGAGGCTATATCGACATCGTGTGGCTGGAGGACTAAATTACAAGTTAAAAAACAAGTTGTGAAAAACGCAGCGCCCTACTCATGATTTTACATCCCTGTTGTTGCATATTGCTTAAGTAGAAGGCTTAACTGAACTAATTAGTGGCTTAATTAGTCAAGATTAACATGTGTTCCAGATCTTTAGCCATGGATGCTGTAAAGACACCTATAAAACCTGCAGAATTGGGGCTTTTCAGGACCAGGTTTGGAGACCCCTGCTTTAAACGCATTAAAAAAAAAAAAAAGTGTATACTTATCTATGGCATAAAATGCACTCTATGTTGAATTCTTAAGTTATTCGACATGCTTGGACCTAAATGCAGTGTCAGATATGTTTTAGTCAGATGTCGTTTGATCTGCTTGTACTTCTCCTGTGTGTTTATGCAATCATGAGGTTGGATGTGTTCCGACTGCAAAGTGGTGAGCGTGCCCCTGGAACCAGCCCTGTGTGCTCCAGGCTATCTGGAGATGGTGAGTTGATGATGCAATTGATTATCCTGGCAATGTACTCGTGGTAAATATAACATGTTCTCTAATATCTCCCTTTACAATAGAAAGACTTACAAGCTACAATATCTGCACTAAGGCCAGCATACAAAATGACTACTACAGGTGCACCATGCACACCAGTATAGTAATTCCTTCCCTCTGAAACAGTGAGTTACCTGCAATTAGCAATGGAAAACAAACAACTGTATGGTTGACTTGTCTGCTTATTACTAAGTACAAAATCCAAGCAGGGCAAACCAAAAGATCTTTGGCAGAAGAAAAAGGGGAACCAGTGATAATGTTTTTTCATGCTAAACAAAGGTAAAGGGTATGAATTTCAAAACCTTAGTTACAGTCCTTTAATGTACTGTAATGTCCTAAAATAAGCTTTCAGCTAAAGATGCATGTGTGTTAGTCACTGACCTTTGTAAATGTGTGCCTATTCAGTACTGTATAATCGTAGAATCCTACATGTGGGAATTTCTGAATCACAGAACATCCTTATTCATCATCTATTCTAAGGATGTATATGGCAGATTGCCAAAACCTTGCAAGTAACACGAAATGATGCAAAATCTTACCAAGCTTAAAGAGCTCTTATCAACTTAACCCTTGTACTGAGTTTTTTTTTTTTTTTTTTTTTTTTTAATTCATTACACTATGAAATTTTTACTTTACCTGAAAGTTTTCCGACTGTGTTTTTGTATTGTTTTCCCATATTGGAGTAACCCACCTCCTGCTGCCAGAACTCACCTTCTCCTCCATCCCTGCGTTGGGTTCATGTTCAGAGGTTATTGGGTCAGTTCCACGTCCCCTTCATTTTGCTGCCTTCACCTATGTTTAGGTATACTTTTCTGAAGGGCCAGATACAGAAGTTTTGGCTTGTAAGGATGGAGCATATCTGAAACACTCAAGATGCCAATTCCAGACAAACTGTTCAGTTTAAATTAATCATTGTATTTCCAAGGACAGTTTCTTGCTGAACCAAATGTCCAATGCCAAGAGTAGAGAACTGTTAGCTTATGTGATAACAGTTAATGATTAGAAAATGTGACATGGGAATTTTGCTCTGCAATAAAAATTTAGCATTTGTTCATGGTCTTTGTCATGTTACAGAATTTCTTTCATAGATCTGTGTAACCTGGCATGAGCAGTGACTTATTTAAAAGACACACAATGGAAAATAAAAAGTAAAACAAGAATTATGTTTGTTTCCCATACTGTCCCAGTATGTGTGTATGTGTGTGTGTATATATGTATGTGTGTATATATATATAAATAACATTATAAACCAGAGTAATTTTCTGTATTTAACCCATAAGTCTTTTTTCCACATTTGTACACCCGCAGGACCTAATGTCATTCACTATGTAGCTAGTGCATATATACGTTTTCAAACTCAGTAAGAGTAACACCTCCTGTTTTCAAAGAACCACCTTTCCTCATTATTCCCAGTACAGGAAATTCCCACCTCAGAATTTCTTTTAAAGAACAACCTATTTCCTTTTATGGAAAATGTACAGTATTGCACAGTAAGGAAGTCTTTCTCTCCTTAACTTGACCTGATTTACTACCATTCCAGCAGAAGATGTAATGACGTGTTACTTCATAAACAGCTTTTGTAATTAACATTATGAGCTACTTATATCTAAATATAGTAATGCAAATGCCTTATTTGTTATGGAGAACACTGTAGCAGTACCATAATATTGACCAATTGTAGAGCAACGTGGAAATGGAATGAAATATCCTCTTAACTAATGTATTCTACTTGTCATTTAAATACACTTTGTATCATTTCAGTCATTAAACCCTGGTGACGTTTTAAAACTTGAGAAGTTTATAAGCACTCTTATGGTCTGAATACAGTTCCCAGAATCATAATTCAGTTTATTATTAGTCATTTTGCACCATTACCCTTTTTTTTTTTTTTTTTTTTTAACCACTGATGAAGGATTAAGCCAAATACAGAAAAGCTAGCGCATAGATCGACCATAAACCTGAAATCTGAAAAGAAAGTCCTCATAACATACAGATAAAGTGTAAAGTGGTGCTTTTGTAGTGTGTGTAATGGGCCAAAATGACAATATAAAAAGCATTAGAAACCTAGCTGTATCTGGTTGACCCATATGTGGTCCACATGTGCATCAGTTTTGACACAAATATTTGATTTCTTGAGTTGTTTGAATTATTTTATTACATGCATGTCATAGAGAATTATTATCCAATGGAAATATGAATCTAACACCAAATCTCAAAAGGTTGACTTAAAATACTTGAGTAAAATATCCAGCCAGCTTAGTTTGTATCATAGAATAAAATATTCATTAGGCTAATGTGCTTCATCTTATGTGTTTCCTGAAAAAGAAATTTGATTGTTGAGGGCAAATGTGGTGATTCATTAAATCTTAAGCACTTTTTTGACATTGTTATATTATAAGCAATATTTTCACTGGGCTCATCCAGTTGATATTTCCTGTAATAACCCCAGGAAACGTGCGCTAACACCAACAACAGAGAGCAACACCAGCACGAGCTGTCAAACTGAAAGGAATTCCAACCGTACCTCACACAGAAAAAAATTGCTCACCAGAGATTATAAAAAATACCACATAAATCTCATCTGTTCCCATAAACAAGTCCAAAACATGTGCCATGCCAAATTATTGATATGACTGAACTTTCAAGTTATAAAAAAAGAACTGCAACCAAAGCAATAGAAGAAGAAATAGAAAAAGGTTGCAAACTACTAAATGATCGAAATGACTGTAAATGAGATGATAAATCAACTGAGTGAGACAGATGTTTTTCATTAAGCCTTTGTAGCAGTGGACACAATTGATAGGGCAGCAGTGTGGAGTAGTGGTTAGAGCTCTGGACTGGAGGGTTGTGGGTTTAATCCCAGGTGGGGGACACTGCTGCTGTACCCTTGAGCAAGGTACTTTACCTAGATTGCTCCAGTAAAAACCCAACTGTATAAATGGGTAATTGTATGTAAAAGTAATGTGATCTCTTGTAACAATTGTAAGTCACCCTGGATAAGGGTGTCTGCTAAGAAATAAATAAATAATTGAGAATGTAATATAACATCTTGTAAACTTGTATAGCTGGCTAAACTTACTGCACATACCTTAATTGAATCTAGCATTAATAAAGCAACAATCTGCAATTCTATGCATAGATACTCTATTAATGATTGCTCAGCTTATACAAGTAAGAACATTTGTTTTGCTTTGTGCTTCACATGTGTTTTTCACCTGTCTCCTTTCATGATGTTTGCAATTGTTCTGAGTGGTTCTTATTGCAATTACTCACATACTTTTTTTTCATTTTTTGATAAGCCTGTGGAGCTGATCTTTAGGTCGGGTTGCCTGCCTTAGATACATTTAACATACAGTAGGCTAGATCAGCCAAAGTGCCTTTATAGAAGTCAGAGCCAGCTCCATCCAGTTTTGCTGGCATACACTGCTGTGCACTAGATGGTGCTGGCACTTAATCTAAAGACACAATTTGGTGATCTAGCCTACATTCATATTGCAATCTAGAACTGAAAAGCAGCTTTTGGAACTCCTAATAAATGCACTTTTAACACAGGCTTATAAACACACACACACACACAAGGAATTATTCCCGGATCTGTAAAAACAACACAATAATTTGAGGCTACTTACTCCTAACTCATGATTTAAATGTATGAGGAATAACATCTTCAATAATACTAGTCACTTAGTATGTTAAGGATTTAAGCACAGGAAAGATTAATTAAGTGGAAAAGGGTTTTAAAAATGTATATCTTTTTTAATTTTAATTTATTTTAGCCTCTTCAGATGATTCTTTCAAGGTTCATATGCGTTTCATTAACTGCACAAATATCAAAACAATTTCAAATTGCAGCTATTGAGTTTGTCAAATTGCAGCTTGAATATTACAAGTAATCTCTTTAAATCTCTGTGACAATGGTGTCTCTGATGTTCAAAGAGTCTGTGCTGTTGAAGGTCTGCAGGGTTGAGGTCTGGATTCCTGGAGGCTGTATGTGAATAAAGCATTTAATTTAATTTTGAGCTAAACCCCAACAGTTATTACTCATCAGCTGACCTTGGCATATACTGTAATTCCTTTTGTTGTACCTCTGGTAAGATTTCTCTAAAGAAGTCGTGGTTATATAAATTATCTAGGGGTGAAAACTGCAACATTTGTTAAACCAACAACCACAACAACTAAATGGTGGCATAATGTTTGACAGCTATCCCTGGAGAAAAAATACTAGTTGCTCTTAGTTTGTGAAACATTGCCAGACTCTATTCCCACATGCTCAGCCTGAGAAACACTCAGATGTTACCACACTACTGAACCCTGGAGGAAAGGATCCAGTCTGGAAGGTCTCTGCATGGGCTTGTGGGGCACACCATCAGTCGTAGTCACCAGAGTGATATGAGGTGAAACCCCCCGCCTGAGTTTCAGCCCTAACCCAGCAGGAGCACAAGGACCAATGCAGCACTCCCTGAGGATCCCCAGGCAACATTGGTGTTAGCGTGATTCAATCCACACTCTGACTCATTCTGCATTCAAACTTCAGTGCTTTTACTACATGAGATAAGCTTTAATGTTATTTGTGTGGGAAAAGGGATATGGTACAGGTACTGTACACATGAGGAGTGCTTAGGTATTTGCTAAATTTGCTGTACAGTTAACCTAAGCACTTCCATTTCTCTTCCTACTGTACATCATATCAGTTGTGGTGCAGCTGACCCCCCGCCCATTTCAAACCATTAACATCAAAAACAAATATATATTTCTCAAAAAGATGTCCGATATTTCAGAAAGAAAAACATGCATGGACGACTTGTGATAATGTAAATATACCAAAATCAGAAGAGATTAACCCAAACACTGAATCAGTGGCAAGATATCTGGAAACCTCTGGCAACCCCCACAGTTTTAACACTTCTGGTCAATAGTAATAGTCATTTGTTCTACCCTTCCATACAACTACACAGCGAATGTGATGCAGTAAAGTATTCCAAAATATAACCCCAAAAACATGCTTGAATTCACACTGTGCAATGTTCAGAAATATGAAAATTGCACAGCATGTGACATCAGTCTATAAGAATGAAAAAGAAGGAGTAACCATGCATGTGCCTGCTAGATATCAGTAGGGGTTTCATCTTAAGGTAAAGAGCCATTTTGGTCTTGTTATTCTACAGAATGACATCCAATTAAAAATAATTGTGTTATTGTTCTTCATCACGTATTGTTTTGAACTGCAGAAAGGATTAAGCTTTTCTACCATGTTAGTAACATAAAATAAATGATCTACTATTACAGTAATTGACAGCTACCTGCTTTCCCTTTTTTGTATTTTTTCAGTGAACCTTAATAAAGTTCATGTGAACATTCCATATTTAAGCAAGTAATAAAATAAAACAAATTGCTCATAAAAGCACTCTGCTCAGCACTAAACTGAATACAATTAATTGGTATCTGAAAATGTTATAAAAAGATGTTGATGATTCTTAACAAGGGGCAGTTATAATAACATTTGAGTGACCCTGTCAGACCCACATACAGTACTTTCTCTGTGTGTCTATATAATACATATATATATATATATATATATATATATATATATATATATATATATATATATATAGTGGCAGAGTAGGGGGAGGAGAGAGGACAAATGTAGTTCAGGGGTGTGATATGTGATACAGGACTACATAATCCAGAATGCCTTGGGGTTTGTAATTAGAGGGTGTAATAAGATGAGGGACACCTGCCTGTGGTTAGACAGGCAGGTATATAAAGCAGGTGAAAGACAAAACCTGTGAGACTGGAGGCAAAGGCTGTGTTGTGTGAAGGGCTGTGTTGTGTGAAGGGCTGTGTGAGACCGAAAGAAACGTACTGTGAATATTATGTGTACTGTGTGTAACAAGTGTTTTGGTAACCAGTAAATGGCATAGCCAGCCGGATGATAGTTCAGGTAGTAGTTAAAAGTTTAGTTAGCACTCCAAAAGAAGGACTTCGGCTTTGTGTTTATGAATAAAAGTGTGCAGAAAAGCGCTAAAATTGCAGTTCTGGTGTCGGGGTCAACTGTTTAAGGGTGCAAACCAGCCTTGGCCAGAACGCTTCAATACAATTATATATATATATATATATATATATATATATATATATATATATATATATTAATGATTCTCTTCTCCAGATAAGCACAATGGCAGTTATATGTGACAATAATTTAGTCAGTATTGGAGCAACCAGTATCCTCTCAGAATGGATGTAAATAGTAGAGCAAGGGAAACTGGTGATTTAAACCAGGCTGTAGTGACTGAAACAGAAAATAAGATACAAAGTGAATCTAAACAAGAACAATAGATAGATAGCTGTGCCATTTCATACTCGTACCAAGCTGCTCTTTCAATCTGTTTTACTGCAGCATTCCCATCTTTCGAGCCCAACCAAGAACCTCACATGCCCTTCTCACCTAATATCTGAAAATGAGCTCCTTTGTCTGTAATCATAAAATGGCATCACCAGAGATTGGCTGAGTGTGTTACATCAACTCCTAAAACAAACCAGTTCTAAATAAATACATATTGAAATAATAATTAAAAAAAAACAAAAAAAACATACATTTAATGAAACAAAAACACCAAATAAAACCAGCTTCTCTCATGTCGCTGTAGCTACATTCGGCCTTCCAATGTCACCTCTAAAAATAACACTTTCTCTGTTGCTGCATAAATAAAGCATTCCTATGATGCTCTATTTTGTCTGAGCTGTGATGCTGCAGTGATCATGGGATCTCCCTCTGTGCCCTAGATGCAGCTTGCTTAGTGGAAATTTCCACCATGCATTCTGTAAGACAGCAGAAAGTGCAGATAGAGGTGTTTCTTTACCTCCGTTTTTATTTAATTAAAAACACATTTGACCAAGTGGCACTGTTTTAACCGATGCATGTCTGTAACATTAAATCGCATTACACTGCTTAACATACTACATTGGAATCTCATAGCTAACATACAGGTTGTATTTCAATATCGTTTTATAAATGGTGTTCTGTCCATGTCACCTCTTAAAAGAGATTATGGAAATATAACCAGCACACATGATTCAGTAGATGAGAAATATATTTCATCTGAGTGTCTATTCAGTAGCACAAGGTGTCTGTTTATCTTTGCAACTGAACCTCTTTATCAAAATGCCCTCTGTAGTGCTTGTACTCTATGCATCGGTTACATAACATTTCCAGTCTTTATAATTATTACAATTAAGTATAGAATTGTGGTAAATCTTTTTTTTTTTAATCTCCAAAAGCAAGCTACATATCCTCCCCACCCCACCCCACATGGGAGCAGGTGGTGGTCCTGTTAACTTATCATTTATAGATTTCTGTATCACAATTAGGTTGCTATGCATATTTTACTGATGGAGCTCAGTAGGCTAGAGGTTTCTTGCTGTGCTCTAATGTCGCAGAGCTTATGATTAAGACTGTTCTGGGTTGACAGAATGCATCCTATTCAGTTAAATTCCATTCAGAGTCGGGTGTCCCATTGTCTGGAACAGCTATTGCTGAAGCATTATTTTGTTTGCAAATAATTTGTAACATGTACAATGTTTTCCACTGTTCTTTTTTTTTTATTAAAACCATACAAACAATGTATACAGTCTGTTTCTAACTACACAAGGGCCTCCCAGGAGTGATGGGATGAACAGAGTTGAACCAGTTCATTTCACCTCTTGACCCTTCCTTCCTCTGAAAGGGATTAAGGTTTGTTTCTGAGAAAGTGGTATTGCAAATTTATAAAGGCTATTTACATTGAAATGGGAAGTCAACACAAAGAATGAAAACCTAAGTTCTGTCATGTGTGAGTGTGTGTCCTCACTGACTGCAGCTTTAGAGGCCACTGCCAATTTAAGCTTCTTTGTAGCCTTGCAGGCATTAAAGGTGTAGTGTCCCATTAAAGTAGATTAGTGATTATCTTATACACAAACTCTGCAGGGATGCCTATAAAATGTTTTCAGAAAGGACAAAGATTATTACCAGTTACAATGCAACCCTGGAGCATTATGGTGTCATCCTATGGCCACCATGCTTCTGTCAGTATGATAAAAGAAGTTTTAAACTTGGTGCTGATTCACTGTGAGGTAGATTCAATAAAAAAGACAGCACCTCAATTATTCTAGCACCACTGTATGTATATCTTTAAAGAATTTACATTTTGTCTCTTGTTACAGTAAGTGGTGTCCTTTATACAGTACATTGTCACAGTATTTCCCTATGATTTTCCCATGGATATACTATGCATTTACCATAGTTGATCTTGGTTTGCCATGTTTTTTAATATGCTTTTTTTATTGCACTCTGGGATTTACAATTCTTACCTATGCATTACCATGTCTTCGCTATGCTGTACTGCACTTTTCTAAAAATTATATTGCACCATATAATCCTATAAAACTACTGGTGCACAGTACACCCTCGGGATCCTAAGCGAAAAAACAAATCAACACAAACAATAAGCTGCTGGAGTAAGCTATTAAGTTGCCTTGGATAAAGGCATTAGCTAAATGTAATAATATTACGACAAGCCCTGTTTTTATTCTTCATATGACGCAACAAATACATTTTTTTTATGATAGCACATGCTGCATGCTAGTTATACATAAACATATGTAACCTAAATGACTATGCAACTACTGCAAATGTGTTGGTAGAGTGGAGTCTGTCATTAAAATATCTAGCTACATGTTTAAAATAAAATACACATTTTGTCTTGCTGAAACAAATTAAAACCTATTCATATTTTTAAGTACCGGTATGAACATTTTAGTGTAGAAAGAAATGTCTTTACAATTCCTGTAGAACAATTGTTATTGTTTTGGCCCTGTGAACTTGTCAGACAGGTACCTATTCTACCACTGGCAGTACTTTGTTACAGTGTGTCACTAGGGTTGCATGGCAAGCTGAAAAGGGAAGGAAAGCAATGGGAGGAGCAGTTTTTTAGTTGTATTACTATTAACATTTGAAATCGTTAGAATTTTTGTATTGTGCAAGCCTACAATAAAATAGGTTTTACAGTTATTTTTGGTTAGTTTTACAGTTACCTTCTTTGGCGTGGCTTAAGTTTTTCCAGTGTGGCTAAAAAATGTTGAGTTGTTTTAGCCACAGTGGCTAACTAAATAAAATCCCAAGACGGAACGTAGAAATGTGCTGTACAATACTACTAAGGGCTGCATGCAGATCATTAAGTCAGAGTTAATACAACTGCGATAGAGGAATGTACCCGAACCACACATCTGGTTATGCAACACCATACACTTGTTCAATACAAAAAAAAGTGAATATTATTCAGAAAGTAAATGATAGCTGTACGGTGTACAGGCATCCCCAGTTAATAGGTAATAATGACAGTAAATCTTTCAATTTCAACATCATTGGCACAGGGGTTTTGTTGTTGCCAAACAATACCATCGGAACATTACTGTTCCGATGGTATTGTTTGGCAACATTACATGACATCAGGTCGGCCTCTCTTTCAGAGTGAAAGGGAAATAATTCTCTCACTACACTTAGAGAAACTGTGTGCGTTTTCAGTACACTTCCAATGATATTGCTCTTGGAGCAGTTGCGTGCTTTAGGTCTTTGTGTCTGTAGAAACCTGGATGTGTAGAGTGTATATTTGTTCTTCTTAAACTCACCACAGTCTGTGGGACAACTTTTTTTGTAATTATCATTATTATAAACCACCCAGTAGCAGCCTACGGCGGGACCTGTTACTGTGTTCCCTTCTATAGCCCAGTCCTTTAAGCAGGTTGCAAAATGGGCAAGCTCTCCAATTGTTATGTTTCCTGTGGATTAGTCCTGCTTTGTCACTTTTCTGCTGCAGTAATAATAATGCATGAATGACATACTTTTTGGTCATGAAATGGCTTTAGATTGTAGTTGTATAAATTTAAAATGTTCAGGCTTTGAGGGACCACAGACTGTAATGAAATATATCTATTTGACCATTATTGACTTTGAAGGAGGCTGTGTGGTCCAGTGGTTAAAGAGAAGGGCTTGTAACCAGGAGGTCCCCGGTTCAAATCCCATCTCAGCCACTGACTCATTGTGTGACCCTGAGCAAGTCACTTAACCT
The DNA here is from genome assembly GCF_902713425.1 of Acipenser ruthenus. Classification (NCBI taxonomy): domain Eukaryota; kingdom Metazoa; phylum Chordata; class Actinopteri; order Acipenseriformes; family Acipenseridae; genus Acipenser; species Acipenser ruthenus. The sequence continues at coordinate 61,671,937 of NC_081195.1, read as the reverse complement.
CCTTGTGTGACCCTGAGCAAGTCACTTAACCTCCTTGTGCTCTGTCTTTCGGGTGAGATGTAACTGTAAGTGACTCTGCAGCTGGTGCATAGTTCACACACCCGAGTCGCCTTGGATAAAGGCGTCTGCTAAATAAACAAATAATAATAACAAATGAGCCAAATTAGCCATACTGTTGTTATATTTGGAATTCAGTACGACCAAAGCTTTCACAATTCAAATATTAAACTTCCCCTGTTATTTACTCTTATAAATATATAATATGGATTAAAAATAAACAGAAGAAAATGAACGATACGTTTAGTATTTTCATCATAGAATCATTGCTACGTTCCGAGTTTAATGAATGCTTAATGTTTAAACTAAAATTGATGTGTTTAACAGCATGTATTTTGCAACTTTAAACATTTCCCTGACAGTATAATTAACTGACATGATGTTGTTCTTCAAACATGTTTGTTTAGACACCCACAATAACAACAAGGGCTAAACAAAGCGCCCATTCATGCCAGTTTGTACTTAGTCTACTAATTGAACTCAGCTGTAAATGTGGCATAACATAACTTCACTGGAATCTAACTAACAGGCTTCTGCAGTACAACTCACTCCTCTGAACACTGAACTGCATTCAAAAATGTAATGGGAGAATGGTGTACTCCTTTATGGAACCCAGTGAAATCGAAATGGACATATGTACCATAGGAAATCATACACATGGAAGGGTTCATACGCAAAAAATACTCAATATCATATAATAGACGTATCCTCCCAAATCAACACCACACGACCATCATGACAGTTAAAATAGACATAATTAAGCGTTCTTACCTTTGTACAAGTTAGTGATCAGCAGATGTGTCAGCCGCAGGAAGAGCTTCACTAACTACTGTGCAGAATAAATTATTTTCTTTTTTTTTTTTTTTATTATGGGTAAATATCGGGAGGCGGGACTGTCCCGACCATATAGGGACTGTTGGCATGTATGGAATTGATAGCAAATTCCCAACATCAATCACGAATAACTGTGAAACTCACATTCTCATCAATCTAACCGAAGTGGAAACCCCAGAAACAAAATAGAGCATTAACACTAACCGACAACAGATGTCACCAGTGAGCCTTGATAATTTCTTTAAGAATGGCACCAAGCCTGTATTTGTACATTTTAAAAGGTTGAGTTTAAGAGGTTTTAAAATCAAATCCCATCCCTTTTATTAGCTTCAGTACCACGGAACCCTTAATGTTGCCTTTAAGGTTTACTTTGCTGTTGTCATAACAAAACTACATTCAACCCACAATCAGTTTTAATCACAGCTGTTTTCATACCTTGGAATCAGAGTTATATCATGTGCTTGTACAAAGAACACCGGGGGATTCAGCATCTAATACAGTACCTGCAGTGCAACCTCTTTAAATGGGTCATAATTCATCAAATAATTGTATAAATCTTACATGTCACAGACTTCCATTCACTGTTAAATGTGCTTCTTTGGGGAAGAAACTGTTTGGTAAATGGCAGAAAAGAAGGTGATAAAAGGGAGGAGACAATGTCACTTTTCAGGTGAAACGACCAATGAAGTGCAAGACTACATTGAAGCACCTCATGTAGATTTCTATAACCTAGTCTGGTACTACACAGTTCAAGTTAGCTTTAGCTTGTTTTTTCCCCACTTTTATTGAGTTGATTTTTTTTAAAAAAAATTTAATAGTGGGGGATACTGCTGCTGTACCCTTGAGCAAGGTACTTTACCTAGATTGCTCCAGTAAAAACCCAACTGTATAAATGGGTAATTGTATGTAAAAACAACGTGATATCTTGTAACAATTGTAAGTCGCCCTGGATAAGGGTGTTTGCTAAGAAATAAATAATAATTTTAGTATTATTTGCATACAAACAGTTTGAAGTTGGGGCAGAGAGTTTGACTTGAGTAATTAAAAAAAAGAAATATGCAGAACTATTTCACTGAGCTTAAGAAATACAAAATTGAGAGGAATCATCTGGAAGAGTTAATGTCTGTATGCCCTGCACTTTAAACGTAACTGTAGTATTTATAGAGCCGATGCCTTGTAGTAGCAAACATACTGTACATTTCTAAAATTAATCTTCCACACATAAATTCACCAACTGAGTTTGTTCTATTTTCACTGCATGTGAAGTTGGAATTATCAGGCTAAAAAGAGTTATTTGGATGGCATTTATAACGTTCTCTCACACATGCGCAATAATTTAAAACAAGAACTAGAGTTCACCACTATTGTAGAGCATTTTGGCTATTTTTTTCCTGTGATTATGTGGCCAATATTAGGACAACAATACTAGACGCTATAGAGCGGAAGATGTCTGCTATAAATGACAACGTTATGTAACTCTCCAAGTGGGCATCTTTGTTTTCTCTTCTTTATTGTAAGTGGTGGCTTCACTCATCTCTAAAACAGCAATCACATTGTTGCAGAAGTAACTGCTTTGAGTTCAGCTCATTAGAAAGTAGTTTTGAAACGTTTATTGTATTCCAAGTAGTCCTAACTAAACCCTGAAAATATAGAAATGTTTTCTTACCAATATATTTATTGTAAAATAAAAAGGAGTAACAGATTTCTGTAACATGGTTTTTATATCACTTAGTCTACAGAAACTCCCAAAAAAACAACAACACATTTTCACACGTTTTAACAAGCTGAGCAGTAAGAGCAAGGGTCCTTCTGTTGTTGGCATGCATATAAATTAAGTTAAGCTTTGATATTCTTGTTACATGTACTTGATGGGTATTCACTGAGAATGAAACAAAAAAAACATGAGGGATTTAAAAAGTGCTGCACAGAAGTGATGGGTGTTCTTTTTATAAAAAAAAATGGTATATGAAACATAATATAGTTAAATTAATATAGTAGCTTTTCTCATTTCAAGGGACACCAAACGCAGGCAGTATCTAAAATAAGTACTGGAGTGGATGTCTTCGCATCCTCCAACACTTTCAACAACTTGCAACGTAACAAATAAAAAAATTAAAATCCATAAATCTGATCTATGCTAACATTGAAATTTAAAGAGTATGCTGTGGACTAGAGACAGCAAGTCTCTCCTACCCATACAGAAAGGAAACCCTGAGCGAGTTACAGAAATAAGGTTCTCATACTACATAGTTCTCAGCAGTGCCAACAATGGATATACAGTACAGAGTGCAGGATTGTGAAGTCTATTACCAATTAACCAAACCTCTCCCTGGTCCAGAAGTAAAGTATCTTAAATGTAGGTTTTCGCTGGTTACTAAGGTTTATATCTGGCAGCACTGTGCATTTAAAACAGGCAAAACTAGATAAAATACAGGACAAACTTATTTGCTTTAGAACACAATGTCCAAAGCAGTGGCTCATGAACATCACGTTCTGCTACAAGACTGTAATGGGTAAATTAGGCCCAGTCTTAACCTGGACGAGGTAGTACCCACTGAAGACCTTGTTTTGATTTTGAAGCTGCTACATGGTTGCTATAGAAACTGAAGGTTGCTGAATTTTGAGGACAAATGGTGTGTCTAAATAAATAATATTTCAACACATTATATTATTTATTTATATATATATATATATAGTATGTCCAACATGGACATTTGACAGATTTGAAAATATACATGCTGATAAAGTAAATTTACCACATCAATGATATGGTAAACTTACTTTCTAAATCACCCTGTATCTAGAATCTCTAGCAATCGCATTTATTGATATATTTTTCTCCTTCTTAACAAAGGTCTCCCTCAAGGAACTATAAGCAAGGTGGTAATATTTACAAGCTTCTCCTCATGATAGATTGATATACTCACAAATTTGGGTTTCGTTGTCAAATCATTTACAGTATAAAGCAATCTCAAATAAATGGCTTCAGGGTCTTAAACTGTAGATTTTTTTTAAACCAACCTTTTGGCCCAGAAAGAAATGTTCTAAATATTACAATTCTCAGGAGGATGGCCATCCAAACATGTCATTACTTTCTTAAACTAGTTACCGTTCAACAGACTTTGATCTGACTTTCAAAGAACATTTTACGAAGATCACTGTATGAAGAATCTAAGAAGGAATCAGAGAGGGTCATTTGTGTGAAATAACTTTCACCTCACAGTAATTGAATTCTGTGTTTCTTTTTGTTGTTGCAAATTACAACTGTCATGTTAATCAGTAATTTCCAAATGTTAGCAGTTTACTTAACTGTTTACCATTGTGTTGGATTAAATAAGTTTTGTATGCAAGTCTAGAACAGTTTTGTCAATGTCAAATTGAATCCACCAAAAGACATTTGTGTACAGTATTAAACAGTAAAATTGCTACCACACCCAGTCCAGTCACATGAGTTGAGTAAATGCAATTACTATGGCTACCAAGTCATACATTAAAATGACAGTTAACCGATTACACAATGCCAGCATGCCACGATTAGAAGTCTACATCACCTATTTAAAGTGTGACATACTATTAAACTACAGCTCAATACTGCTCCTTAAAGCCACACATGCCGCTGTACACAATGTAAAAGAATAAAGAAACACTCCTCAAATTTGGCCATAGGTCAAGACAGTCAAACTTCAATAAATCACAAAGGAAGGTGTTTTTGTAAATGTTATATTAATCTGAGTAACCAAGGGTGACCTGGGACAATTACATATTTCTTTGTTTTGGGGTTAAGTAATTACCTTTTAAACGCATACCAAGATACCAATAAGATGTTATCAGACTTCTGCATTTAAAAAAAAGAAAAAAAAGTGTGCTATGTAGTTACCCGGCATTGTAAAATCTTGTTCAGTCCTCCAATCACCTTATGTTAAAAGCATTAAAGCTACCAATACATTCCCCTATCAATCTAGACAGATCCTGTTAAATCAGCCCTCAATTCCTAAAATTACTCCACTAAACCAAACCTCCAAGACCCTGTTCACTCTCCTGGGCCACCCAATATTTAGGTCTGCAATCTCGTTCACATTTTTTAAGGCACCTTTGCGCGTTCACATGTGACTGAAAAGCAGGCCTAAAATGTGGCCAACTTTTTTTTTTTTTTTTTTTTTTAAATTTTATTTATTTAATTTATTTTAATTAGAATGATAGCCTGCACTCAGAATGGAAGAGGGATACACAGTAATCCTTTTGTAGCAGATTCCCTCCCCCCTTCAGTAACCCAGCAACCACTCACAGTCGTTTGTTGCCATTTTAAAAATAACCCAGCACACAGAAACTGAAGGTTTTAAAGCACTTACCTTTAAGAAACAAAAAAACAAAACAAACACCTAGCTCCTTCTGAGCACTGACTACAGACTTGTCAGGAACCTATCTAATGCACAGGACAGCTAGGCTGTCTACCTGTTAAAAAAAACTAAACACACAGTTAAACAAACAAACCAAAAAGGTTCACACCGTACCTTTCCTATTACAATTGAGCACACCTTCAATCAGACTCCTTCACACTGCACCAGCCCTGAGCAGACTGGCTGCTTTCTTTAAATACCCTGCACCTGGCTCTAATTTACAATAATAGCCAGGTGCAGGTGATGATTAACAATAAAACAACAATTAAACAATTAAACAAAACACACATTTTTAGGCAGGGAGGATATTAACCCCCTCCCTGCTGTGTGTGTGCGTGTTATTATTATTTTTTTTGGCATTTACTTTTAAGCAAACAGGTGTTCTGGTTGTTCCATCCATCAATGTACTCATTTTTATCCAAATATTTAAAATTGGATACTAAATACTGTATACAAAATACAATATTATAGTTATATTTACAAAAAACGTAAATAAAAAGGGCATCTTTATGTATATGCCTCAATTGCATACTAATCGGCTAATTGTTTAAACAATCAAAAATGGCAGGCTATTCCTGTATACAAGATAATGCATGTCACTGGATGTTCTAATAATACTGTTGATGGTGTAGTCCAGTTGTTTTCTTTTTCTTTGTTTACATTTTTGTTTTACTTCCCAGGCCCACATCACAGCTTGCAGGCAACATTAATAACCTGCTGTTGCTGCTGGAAGCGAGGCTGTGTATAGTGACAGAATGATATGAAGACTTCAAAGAGAGAAGCAAGGGTACATAAGTAAGAAGATACACTGTAAAACCAAATATTTATTATAGTAATAGTATAGTTATAGAAAGTTGCTGCTACACGTTATTTTTTTTCATCCATTATTCTAGTTGTATATATATATATATATATATATATATATATATATATATATATATACAGACGTGCTCAAATTTGTTGGTACCCCTCCACAAAAAACGAAGAATGCACAATTTTCTCTGAAATAACTTGAAACTGACAAAAATAATTGGCATCCACCATTGTTTATTCCATATTTAATAGAAATCAGACTTTGCTTTTGATTTTTTATTCAACATAATATTGTAAATAAGAAAACAAATGAAAATGGCATGGACAAAAATGATGGGACCGCTAACCTAATATTTTGTTGCACAACCTTTAGAGGCAATCACTGCAATCAAACATTTTCTGTAGCTCTCAATGAGACTTCTGCACAGGTAGTTTGGCCCACTCTTCCTGAGCAAACTGCTCCAGCTGTCTCAGGTTTGATGGGTGCCTTCTCCAGACTGCAAGTTTCAGCTCTTTCCATAGATGTTCGATAGGATTCAGATCAGGACTCATAGAAGGCCACTTCAGAATAGTCCAATGTTTTGTTCTTATCCATTCTTGGGTGCTTTTAGCTGTATGTTTTGGGTCATTATCCTGTTGGAGGACCCATGACCTGCAACTGAGACAGAGCTTTCTGACACTGGGCAGTACGTTTCGCTCCAGAATGCCTTGATAGTCTTGAGATTTCATTGTGCCCTGCACAGATTCAAGGGACCCTGTGCCAGGCGCAGCAAAGCAGCCCCAAAACATAACCGAGCCTCCTCCATGTTTCACTGTAGGTATGGTGTTCTTTTCTTTGAAAGCTTCGTTTTTTCGTCTGTGAACATAGAGCTGATGTGACTTGCCAAAAAGCTCCAGTTTTGACTCATCTGTCCAAAGGACATTCTCCCAGAAGGATTGTGGCTTCTCAATATGCATTTTAGCAAATTCCAGTCTGGCTTTTTTATGTTTTTCTTTCCTGGGTCTTCTTCCATGGAGCCCACTTTCGCTCAAAAAGCGATGGATGGTGCGATCAGAAACTGACGTACCTTCACCTTGGAGTTCAGCTTGTATCTCTTTGGCAGTTATCCTTGGTTCTTTTTCTACCATTCACACTATCCTTCTGTTCAATCTGGGGTCAATTTTCCTCTTGCGGCCACACCCAGGAAGGTTGGCTACAGTTCCATGGACCTTAAACTTATTAATAATATTTGCAACTGTTGTCACAGGAACATCAAGCTGCTTGGAGATGGTCTTGTAGCCTTTACCTTTACCATGCGTGTCTATTATTTTCTTTCTGATCTCCTCAGACAACTCTCCCCTTTGCTTTCTCTGGTCCATGTTCAGTGTGGTGCACACAATGATACCAAACAGCACAGTGACTACTTTTCTCCATTTAAATAGGCTGAATGACTGATTACAAGATTGGAGACATGTGTGATACTAATTAAAGAAACTAATTAGTTTGAAATATCACTATAATCCAATTATTTATAATCTTTTCTAAGGGGTACCAACAAATGTGTCCAGGCCATTTTAGAATATCTTTGTAGAATAAGCAATAATTCATCTCTTTTCACAGCTTCTTTGCTTTATTCTATGACATACCAAAGGCATGCAAGTATACATGATAAAATAGCTTTTAATTTCATCCCTTTTCAGGAGGAATGAAGCATTATTATTTCAATGAGCTGTAAGGGTACAAACAAATTTGAGCATGTCTGTATATAGATAGATAGATAGATAGATAGATAGATAGATAGATAGATAGATAGATAGATAGATAGATAGATAGGGAAAGTTACCTTTTATGAGTAAACACCAGTACCATCTCTTGGACAACATGGTATTGCCAGAACAAAATTAAGACTAGATGGGTGATCTAGCCTATGTTGTCAGGCAAACTCAAGTGAACGAACCTTAACACAGGCTTGTTAATAAACTTAGTATTTCAGTAACTGAAAAACAAAACAAACAAAAAAAAACACCACTCAGAATAAAGACAAACAAAAAAAAATGTAAAGGGACAGAAAAAAAATTAAAAAATGGAATTTGAACTCTTAAATGGAATAGATTGTCAGTGCATTTTGAGTCATTGAAAGGGCCCCCCTCTGGATAAACTGACTGAAGGACTGTTCTCTGTGACAGCTGACAGACCCTGGCGATCAAGACAATACAAACCACACGATTGAGGGGCCAGTTTGATTTCAAGACTATTGCATTGGAATGTACATAATGTAATAAATGCAATAGTATTTGACTTATGGCTTTATGCTTTTGATTCACGCTCTCCTGTCACGCTGTGTCATGGGCATATCAACAAAGCTATTGTGGCAGTGGCAGTAAATCAAGCAGCAAAATGTCAAAGTACAATACAAATGTACATGCCTGCGGTTCCCGTTTTTTATACAACATTTTGTGCAAACTATATATATATATATATATATATATATATATATATATATATATATATATATATATATATATATATGTAGACACACACGCACACACACACACTTACATTGCTGAAATCACTCATTATGGTACCAAATCGACGTGAATAAGCACGTTGTGCTGTTGATAAATATAAATTAATTCTATCGCCTCTCTTTCCCTGATTGGTTGCAAAGCTGTCCGGGTGTTCCATTTAATGGATGAAACACGATGCGAAGGGCGGGACAAGATCACATGGTGGAAATTTCCACTCTGTCTTCATGCTGTTAAATGGGAAGGGTCTGTTGATGCATTTACAAATTCTTCTATTCGCCCATGCCTCAACCCTGATTCCTGTTGCATTTTACAAACAAGGTGGGTTTCACTATAAGCTTCTTAACTAAAGTTTCACATCTCAATGCGTTATGTTAAACATTAATAGAATAGGCAGGTACTGCAATAGCTGGTAGTGGACTTGTTGCTTCATCTGTTTCTGACAGTTAAAAACAAACCATTTGGAGATTTGACAGACTGCAAATCGCAAACCCAAGATGCAGAGTTCTAAGGAGTGCTTTTCTGTTGAAAACTGCATCGTATTCACTAAACAGTCCAGAGTGGACTTGACACCTTTTTGATATGCCTTTGGAACGCTGTAATTGATGGCTGCTACAATAAAACATATGAAGGACCCGCTATGTGGTGGCGGTAGAATTGCGCGTGGGGGTGGGGTGTATAATAATAATAATAATAATAATAATATGTATATATTTAAAACAATTATTTTATGTTTAATGAAAAGTTTTCTTTTGGTCTTCATAATTTTCAAAAGTGAAGTAAGTATTATCACATGTCTATCGTTTTATTGATTGATGCAGCTTTGTTTAAATATACAGTACAGTTATTTTCACGAAATGAAACTACACAGGACGAGAGAGAGAGAGAGAGAGAGAGAGAGAGAGAGAGAGAGTGTGTATATCATGCTTTCACGGTGTTACGTTATCTACAGATAGATTAATAAATAAATTGTTGATATATTCTGATTTGTGCGTGTGATCAATTTTTAATGACCAAATTAAAACACATGTTGCGTTATGTATAAAACAGATAATAAGTGAGCAGCGGAAATAATCACATATCAAAATATATATGCACCAATAATCTGTATCGGGCTTTAATTGCATGTGCTGTCAATAAATCTTCTGGTTGGTCAGTGTTCAGTGACACCTTTTTTGTCGGTCAACAATTCTTCGTATTGTGCTTTATTTATTATAATAGTTATGGCTAGTATATATTCATTTTAATGTATTTCAATATGTATTTCGAAATATTCCATATTTTATCTTCAAATCAAGTTCCATTTTATGGAAGCTCATATTCTCTATGGATTTAAATTAACTATTGTTGAAGCTCCGTCTTGTTTTATGCTTTGGGCAATATTCTGGAAGATTCTTCCATAGTTAAGTGATTTAAGACCTTGGGGTATGTTTTTGTTTTGTTTGTAGTTTTTAAGTCCGTTTGGTTGAGGAATAACCAGAAAGGTACTATGAACTAACGGGGTTTCTGAGGAGTGTTTTGAAATATGGTTCATACTGTGCATACTGTGTCTTCACTGATTATCCACTTGGCAGGGCTATGACATTTTAAGTGTGTATTACATAACAGTTTGTATTTGGTATGGCTTGGCACACCATCCCTAAATGAAGCTGTTCCACATACAAACATATACTCATTAGGAGCTCAATATACAGACAAAAAAAAGTTCTACCTCAAAAATACTTGGGTAAATAGAAGCTAATTTCCTCAGTTAGTTAATATAACCATTATGCCACAGATCTTGATAAAAATTGCATAGACAGCAAGAGTGATGTGGACATATAACCTCTTTAAAACACACACACACACACACACATGCGCACACACACACACACACACACACACACACACACACAAGCTGCAAACAGGTGTTACAAACTGATAACATAAGGTAGTTGTAGCTCTGTCTACCCTTATAAAACCATATGCACCATGCCAAATAATAGCAAAGTGTTGTAAAGCAATGTGAAAGCCTAGTAAAGCAAAGGCAAGCATGTACTGTATGGTACATTTCCAACGTAAATCACAACCTTGGCATTTGATTTAAAATATCCTTTGAAAGCTGGGTTTAAAATGTTGGATAAATGACAATAGAGTACATAAATGTTGATTGCAGTCTGATGCATTTACCAGCATTTCATTGAATTACGCATATCGTTTTTTGAATGCATATACCCCTGTAAAGGAACAAAACAGGATTGTAACATCTGGATGGGTGTTAAAAAAAATCTCAATATGATGCTGGTCTGTTAATCTGAATAAATTCAATTCCACTGAGTATGCAGTGCTTTAACTGTGATTACTGCCATTTATGTAAAACCGTGCAGTGAGACATACTTTTTTTTAATTTAATAAAAACTGAAACATATATTTTTCTGTTACACATTTTCTGCAGGTTATGGGGCATGTTTTTTGACGTGTCTGTGAAATAGGAACTGCAGTAGTTTACAGTGGATCATAAAAAGTATATACATAAATAATTTTAGTACATAAATTGGACTACTTCACATGAAATGTTTATGACGTTTTGATATATAAGGACATATATGACATGCAGGTGACTTGCAGTATAAAACACCCAGTAACTATCACTATTTAAACCACCTGTTGGTAAATCAGTGCAATATATCTATTTATTTTTCTAGTGTTAAAAACATCAAAAAGCAATTAACAGTAACAGAATCCGTAGATCAAAAAACTAAATATGAAAAGTAGGGTGTAGTGGGTACTTCTCTTTAAACAGCAGACTTTCGGTGTGTTCCCTGTACAATACAACAGTCTATACAGCAGTATATGAAGTATTGATCGGATACAATGAAGTAATAAACTGAAAGCCCCTGATCTTACATCTACAAACAGACCTACCATTGGAAAAACTGTGCCTGGGGTCAATTTATTTAATTTCTTTAAGTACCCTTATTGCCCATAAGACTGGTGGTACTGTATCTGCACTTGTATTCTATGACTGTGTTTTCCAGTTACAAATCAATGTTATTGAACAGGAGCATTTAATATTTGCATTGCCTCCAACAATACAGTAAACCGAATTCTAATACTTGAATTGTGAAGACAAAAAGAAAGAATGAATGTTATTGTATCGCTCCAAGGACAGAAATAATGGGGGGGGGGGGGCAAGACTTCACATGTTTGAGAAACAGACCAATTGCTGTGAGCAAGCAGTAGCCTATTAAGTTGGCAGTGAAAGCAACCCCTTTTACTGGAAGCACATTGTGTACTGTCCCTATGGCACCCCTCATGTATTTTAAGAATATAAATCTTCAAAGTAGGATAACAAGAGAAGATAGCAATACCAAGTAATTTCTTACATGTTGAATGTATGCCCCCTCTATACAAGTACAGTTTTGTTTTTGCGATTTGCAATGTTAATACATTGTATGTAGGATGTCTCTTATTCATGTGCCGCTTGCCCAAACATAATGAGATTGCTTATACAATAAGAGACAAAAAACACATTTACTAATAGCTTTCAGCTCAAAATCCACTTTGAAGTGTTGAAGTAACATGATAATAAGGACACCTCAAAGGGTCTTCTCAAAGAGACCTTTTAGACAGGTGGACTTTAAAATGGAAGATATGTATACATTCAAGGATTCATCTGTGACAGATTTTTTGACAGATGGCCTTTAGTTGAAGGCCACTAACAGTCAGATACTACCCTTTTCTGTTAGATGTGCATTTCAGTCTATTGTAAACCAGGTTGTACTGCAAACCCAGAAATCAGGGGGACTTTTTAGTACAATATAACAGTCGATATTTGAGAATAAAAATGCCTGCCAAAAATGAAGAATATTCAACAATACACAAATTAAAGAAATCTTTCTAATTTTATGTCGTCATCGTAGTCCCAACACTGCTCAAAAACAATTTGCACTGTGACAAAATTGCAGTTGCTGTAGAGTTCTCTTCAGCTCTTGCCATTCCTCCAATAAGAATGTTAAAAGTCAACAGGAAGAATGGCGTTTTTTAACTGAACTTTTCAACAAATCTGTTTTGGCACATTAATTTTGAACATGAATTTAAACAAAGATTTTAAACAAAACAATAATAAGGCGGAATATTTTACTGCAGCTAGACAAGTTGAATCCTCTGTAGTATAAATCCTGTAACTGAGCCAAAAGAAAACATTTTTAGTAGCTTTAAGGATAACGGAGATTACCAAGTGTGTACAGTGACGACTAAACAAAAGCGTTTGCCCTTTTAAGTGAAATAATGTATTTTTTTATTTATTTATTTTATTGTTATGATAGTGCAAATTTTTTTATTGTTGTGTAAAAGCAGTTTGACTGTGGTCCAATTTTACTTTAAAACCTTAACATGGACAGCTCCATCTGTGCTTCTATATCACAGTCAGTTCATCTTTCTGTCATATTTCTTCACTATTTCTGACAAGCTGAAACTCAAGACTTCCTTAGCAATGACAAGTGAGCAGCCCTCTCCTTCCTGCTCGTATAACATGGATTGTAAGTAGCTGATTCGGAATACAGTAGAGAAAATGATAAAATCAACACAGTCTTAATCAAAGTAAAATATGTTTTATTATTATGGTTATTATTATTATTATTTACAGCCTTATTATTTGCAGGTCCCTGTTAGATAATAGGACTGCATGTGCAACCTCTAGTTAGACAAGCTTCTTTATTGACTTCATCTCAGAACATCTGTACAAATCAAACCAGCAAAATAGACACATCAAAATTACGTCTAGATTTCAAAATCAAGATACCAAGATACTGAAATAGAAGGAACAGGAAAGGACCATTTTCTAGTCTGGTTGGCAAACCTTAGTGTTTATATCCATTGTGTCACGTAAGCCTTTTTGGCTGGCATGCTAAATACAGACTGTTGTCCAGAAAGTGAACATCAGTATTCAGCACCACAGACATATAACACAACGCCAAAACCATTTTATTTGTAACTTAATGACTCTCAAACTTGATTGCATTGTCTATGGTATACTTACCCATGGTCTATATCCATGGTATATTTTGAAAGAAATACCAGCAGTGTGAGTTTTTAAAAATCCTTTTATTGAATTTCCAGCAGCAGAGGAATCACCAGTTCCTCTGTTCCTGAACTGGTTGGGCCACAGAAATAGCGTGAAGATGGGTTGTCATGAAACACATTTGGCTGAACTGAAGGGACTGGAGAATTCCTTTTGTTGGGCACAGCAAAACAGGACGTGTGTTATTTTAATCGAGTTACTTTCTCTCGACCTGCTGGATGAAGGGTCAGGAAGAGTTATGTAAAGAAATCATTCCACCCGATTTGGCACATGTGCCAATGCCCACTCTGTCCACACAAACTGAACCCCCACACTCTGGCATATACCAGTTTGCTACTCTCCCATCTCCTCTCTTGTTAGAACAAGTAGGAGCTGACCACGTTTGATTATGCCATATTGATCCTGATACCATGTACTAAGATGTTTGCTAAAACTGCCCAATTTACCAAAACCATCCATGTTCTGTATCACATTTGTGTTTTAACCCGCTACAGTAAAACCTGTCTAATCCAGCCCCTCTACATACCGGCATTCTGTATAATTCAGCATGATTTTTGGGTCCCGACCAAATCCCAGAAACTGTTCTGGAATCCGGCATGATTTTTAAGTCTAAATCTGACTGTGATTTTTCTTTTGTTGTCTTTCATTTTGTGTTTGTTATACCGTAGATACAGTATTATTATTATGATGATTTTTTTAAGCATTCAAATAGTTTTGTCATTGTACAATTGTTTTGGTACAGGATTAGATTTCTTACAATAACTCTAATCCAGCAAACAGTCAAATTCAACACAAGTGACGCTGCATTGGACAGGCTTCTACTGTATTAGGATATCACCATCATAATTAAAATAGAACATTCAGTATGTTTACATGACAAAGCGTTTTTTCCGAAAACTAATGTTTTTGGAAAACTGAATCAGAAAACTGATTTTCTTAAAATGTCACTTTTCTGAGTTTACATGATTAACAATAGAAAATCTAATTTCAATCCATGTGTACAGTTGAATTATAGTTTTTGGAAAACGCAGGATATTTACGCATGCAAAGTACTGTAGTAGACTAAGTACGATCTGAACAGACCGGACATTTCTGCGACAGAATGGAGACCAATCCAATAACTCAAGTGCTTTATCGAAGTGTCAGGTCTTAAATTCAAAGATTAGTACCTTATACCTCTATTCAGATTTCCCAAAATGTGCAATCAACCTTACCAACAGCTCTTCCTGTTCTATATTACCAGTTTCTTTTGCAGACATTATTTTAAATTCTCACGTCATTTTAAAACTGTAAAACATTTGCTGCTTCAGTATGGGCTATTAACAAATACATACAGACTTTAACAAATGTATTACTTTATCCCTAACTAGACAAATGAATGAATGCAGACTGACTACAGATTATTATTATTTTCTCTGTTTTATAAAACCACGTGCAGGAGAAAAGGGTCAAAGTGTGCACATGCGCAGTATGCTATTTCAATAAGTTTTCCGAAAAGTGTGTTTACATGATATACATTTTGTTAGTTTTCGGAATTTAATTGGAAATTTTTAGGTGCTATTTTCCAAAAACTGACTTTCGGAATATTCCAATACATTTTCCGAAAACTGTGTTTACATGACTTTTGATATCGGAAATTAGTTTTCCGAAAAATATCGGAATTCTTATACTCATGTAAACGCACTGAGTGATCCTCATTCCAGTGTCAAATTGGGACTGACACTTACATTAAAAAAAACATTGCCAACATGCTGAAAATTAGTATGCTTAATAAGAACATGGTCAATAGTTACAGTACTTATTTGTGATACAGCTTGCTTGCTTTTTCAAACCAGGCTTTTGTAAATGTTTTTTTTATTTTTATTTTTTTTTAAGGATTTTTCAAATCGATACCCTCCTGTGGATATCATGTGATATGTGTCAGTCTCAGAATATTGGGGTTGATTTGTGGTTTACGTGCATGTACATTCGGAATCCCGTTTCCTATATAGGATTTTTGATGCAACGTGGACACCACACTGTTCTATAACATTAATTCTCTGAAGATCCTAATATTATTTAGACCGATTTGTTTCTGGGCGGGTGTCCATGTTGCATCAAAAGTCCTGTTTAAGTAAATGGGATTTTTGGATACAAGGGAACCCTGATTTAAAAAACAAAAAACAAAAAAAAACAGTTTGGTTGAAAATAAACCGTGATGTTGTCACATTACCAGCATCAGTTTAATCAGAACCCTCAGTTGCAGTTCCGCTGATTATCATGCAGGGATAAGGTTTTATGTACAGTACAACAGTGCATGACATTGTAAAACATTTGTTCCTGTGTCTGGAATATTTGTATTATATAAACTTAGCCATGTGTTTCTACTGATTTGAGCAGTGACTGCATTACGCTGTGTTGTGATGTGGGGATTTTTAGTTAAAATCTTAGTCACGTCGACTGCATAATTTTGAACTCTATTTTGGACCAGTGTGTTGTTAGCTGTTGTATTTTTTATCTTGTGTGCTGCATGTCACATGGTTATTCATCTATAGACTTGTCTTTGAAATATCTGCATATAAATTGTCTATGAAACACAGGTCAGCTGTTAGCCAATAGGTTAGGTCTCCAGCCTCACAGATTACTGTTTCACAAGGTGGCCTTGTCATGATAGTTCCATGATACATTCTCCAAGGTTTTGTAATAACATGCCATTATTAAAGCAGATAAGAACAGGCATAGCTATTCAACGTGTGAGTATGTGTTTATTGAAACAGTGTTTTTTTTGTTTTTTTCATTTTATTATATGCATTAGCACTTTTTTTTAGATAGCTTTTCCTGTAGTCGTTTTCAAAATGCTCATGTAGTTCAAAAGCGTACTTGAACATCAAACATCTCTCATCAGGGTTGTTTTGATGTAAGTGGCAGGTCACTGCCTGCTTTTAAACCATGTTTAGAATTCTGTTTTTCTCAATTACTTCTGTGTGTTAGTGAATGTAGATTGCATGAATGAAAACAGAAGGTTATTATGTACATTATGTGACTTATACAGAATGACTGAAGGGCAGGACAGTTAACTTTGGCTGTGTTTACAACAAAAACAGAGGTAGCACGCTATGATAGTAGCACTGTTATTCCTGAAAAAAATCCAAGTATCACACCAGTGGATGACATTTCATGGTAATTAATGAGGACCTATGCTAATATTTCAAAAATCAGGTCATTACTAGAACCATACTATAAATTAAACGTGCATTGCATTAAAAGGGGGTGTTTACAACTGTCTGATTTTATAATGATATTACAGAAACATTACCTAATCGTGCCCATCCATGTAACTGGAGTGTTGTGCTTTTATTTATTTATTTATTTATTTATTTATTTTATCTTTGAGGATGGTTGAATGTAACTATTTGTTAAATGTCTCCTTTAAGACTGCTTCACAACACAAAAGAGATGTGTTAATGTACTGTGTTCAGGTTGTACCAACAGGCTACCACTACTGCAAATAAAATCGCTTCACTGCAATATGAACTTCATGTTAAAACAAAATGTTTTGGAAAAGATGTACAGTCTTTGTAAACACAATTTGCAATGCATGTTTAATAAAGTGTACGGTTCTAATGGTGCCTGACATCCGACATATTAGCATAGCCCCTCTTTAATATCATAAATGACACCCACTGGCAGGCCACTGTAGAAGTCTGTTGCAAACCCATGTCAGAATAAAAGACAGTGTCAAGTCGATTTTATTTTCGGGAATATAGCGCTACCATCATAACATACTACTTCTATTTTTGTTGTAAGCATAGCCAATGTTGTTTAAACAAGTCAACAGACATGCAGCAATGCGTACAGACACTTTCTGAATTGTCTAAAATGTCCTGTTCTACAAAAGCTTGGGGTAGAAAAACGTTCTTAGATTTGGTTCTGCTTTAAACTGACCCCCCCCCCCCCCCCATAATAACATTGTAGTTTTATTTCAGAAAGCCCCTACAGTAAAGAAGGAGTAAATAAATAAACCTGGAAACGGTCAATCATTAATGTGTTACTTTGTGCAATATAGTACACCACACTATAGGGTTACAAATTGGTCAAGTTAATGGAAAGTAACTGAGAGTCAAGGCTCAGGACATGTAATTTAAACCAGCAGGTCCGAGGTAATCCGCTGGTCATCTTTTAAAGCTGTCTGGCAAATGAAGTGTGACATTTTTGCAACTTGTAATAATATTCAATAAATGATCACTCCTGAATGTATCCTGAAGTATACTGTGTACTTTTGGTCCTTATATTTTGCAACCAGAGACTCCAAAGTTGGCCTAGACCATAACTTTACCTTAATCATAAATGCCGAGGTAAAATCAATGTCAACATTTTCAGTAATGTCTACATCAGTGGGAAGGCATCTGCACAAAAGATGCCAGCCTACTGACATACGTTTTTGTTACCAGCCATTACGTTTTTGCACGATAGAGGGCACTATGTGGCTCGAAACAGGAATTATAACTGAAATACATTTGTTCACCAGCAGATGTCACATGCTGTAGATCATGTTACTATGGAAGGCAATCAATAATTTGCCATAGAATTCAAAAACTGGTTACAACACAATTTAAAATATACTTGGAAAGTGAACGTTCTAATTCAATCAAAGTTCAAGGTTAAACTTTCCAAAGCCTAATCTTAATCACAAACAAACAAATAGCCTGTTTCAGACTGTTCGTGGCAGACAAGATATTTGATTGAAATACGTTTACTGAAAAGTAGATTACAATACCTTAGCTTAAATGTATTATTATTATTATTATTATTATTATTATTATTATTATTATTATTATTATTATTATTATTATTATTATTAATAATAATAATCATAATAATAATAATAATAATAATAGGTGTTATGCAGGTTTAGGCAACATACAGTACTTACAATAACGTATCAATTTAATATTTCGGTGACAGTTTTGCTACAAAAATAAGCTAAAGTTTGTCACAGATGTCAAAAGCAGACAGACACCTGGGGGCAGGAATAACAAAGTGCTGCTGAATCAAGTTTTTCAGAAAATTCCCAATTGCTACGACACCATCGCGACACACAGGAAGGTGCTGCCCCCACTGTATGCCAGCTGTTATTTCTTCATTGTTGTATGAATAATTAAATATTCATTCTACATGTCTGCTGGCCAGATTTGTTTGTGCCAGGGGTGTATCTGATATTGCGAGGGACACTAAAAACTGTTCCACCTACAGCATACAGTATGCACACCATTCCATCCTGTATAGGACGACTTTATTGATACATCAATGGCCAGTTATTTCAATGCATACACAGCAGTGCATTTCCAGTAAAACTAAAGAAACCCATGGTGCTTACTTCTATAAATACACTTTGGCTGATCTAGCCTATGTTACATATATGGGAAGGGGTCCCCTTGTATTTTAGAAACCTTTTACCTTGTTGGCACTCCTAACAGGAATTCACTTGTCCCAAACTGTTTTTATGTAGTATGTTGAAAGAAAGTAGTTTTTCAAATACCTGACTAGGCAGTCTGGAAAGTGAACTCATGTCGTCAATTTGAAAGGAAAGCAGTCAGTTCCATAAGGTTGTTCTAAGTTTGCATAAGATAACATGTTTGTTTTTTTTTAGCTGATATTGCATCACTTGTCAGCTCTGATTGCATGTAATAAACTGGGGGGTGATCATGTGTGACGCAGATGACTTCCTCTTGTATAGTCCTATAAAATGAAGGAATTTGATAAGGAACACCTGGTTAAGTAAATGAGGACATTCTGATGGCTTCATCTTTGGATGTGAGCAACAGGAAAAAGGACTATCAGTTAAAACATGGTTAGTCTTTTTAATATATCATGTGGAGGATTTGATTGATTATTTGGGCATTTTATGGCATTTTAAAGTGTTTTATGGTTGGCGTAAGAACAGTATATGCACCTTATCATATCATATAAGTTGATTTATAGTGCCATTTAATATGTAGATAGTACCTGGTCTGAATATTGAATGGCATTGCCGGTGATGTTTGTAAGATGACGTAAGAAATCTTGCTTTTTCTTCAATATTGCATGCCATTTAAGATCTAATTAGTGTCCTTCATAACAAGTTTGAAGGAAAGCGTAATTAAAATCATGTGTTTAAAGTACTTTTGTGTAACTGTTTTACCTGCTTTAGTACATGATGTACAGCATGAATGTTGCACTGTTTGACTTGTACAATGGTTGCATTTAGTAGTGCGTTTCCAGGTGGTTGAGGCAGCATAGATTTTGTTAACATTCTGAAGCGTTACAGTGGCTCTTTGTAGTGAATATAAGGTAAAAGCAAGCACACATCTTTATTTATTTTTCTTTTGTAATGTATGTTTATTATTATTTATTTCTTAGCAGACACCCTTATCCAGGGCAACTTACAATTGTTACAAGATATCACATTATACAGATATCACATTATTATTATTTTTTTTTTACATACAATTACCCATTTATACAGTTGGGTTTTTACTGGAGCAATCTAGGTAAAGTACCTTGCTCAAGGGTATAGCAGAGGTGTCCCCCACCTGGATCAACCAACAGGATCAACAGGTTTTTGGAGGGAGTTCAATTAGAAATGTTATGTAGCATGCTAATCCCATGCAATTAATATACAATATTGACCTAAGAAAAGTATTCTTATTTAGATTGGATATGCTATTATTATTTATTTCTTAGCATCTGCCCTTATCCAGGGCAACTTACAATTGTTACAAGATATCACATTATTTTTACATAGAATTACATACAATTACCCATTTATAAAGTTGGGTTTTTACTGGAGCAATCTAGGTAAAGTACCTTGCTCAAGGGTACAGCAGCAGTGTCCCCTACCTGGGATTGAACCCACGACCCTCCGGTCAGTAGTCCAGAGCCCTAACCACTACTCCACACTGCTGCCCTGTGCTTGTTTAATTACTGGACTTTATTTGCAATTGCCTTTTTGGAAGCTACTTTTTCCTCTCTCCAAACCAGCTCAAAGTATTTCAATGTATAATTATTATTTGTTTATTTAGCAGACGCCTTTATCCAAGGCGACTTACAGAGACTAGGGTGTGTGAACTATGCATCAGCTGCAGAGTCACTTACAATTACGTCTCACCCGAAAGACGGAGCACAAGGAGGTTAAGTGACTTGCTCAGGGTCACACAATGAGTCAGTGGTTGAGGTAGGATTTGAACCGGGGACCTCCTGGTTACAAGCCTGTTTCTTTAACCACTGGACCACACAGTCCCCTACAATTTATCTGGCTTTTCCAGTTTAAATTTGCAGTCGCTATATTCTGAATCCCAAATGTTGTGCAATACCCAAGTACATGATTGGTGACCTTGGTCACAGCCCTCGGAGACAACCAGTACTGGCATATTGGAACATCAGCAGTAAATATGGTTGTTAATGAATGAACCCAAGAGTCCCCCAGCATCAGCTGACTCATCTATTGGATGGCATACTATAGCCAGTGACGGTATTGATTGTTATTACATACTGCAGACGCACAGTTTGCGTTTTCATCAAGAATCCCCCCCAAAACAAATATCTGGTGCAATCCTGATGTTTAATCTTGGACACAGTTTGCAATGCCTTTTTCTGTTGGTGACAGTATGGAAGTGGAGGGCAGGAGTTTAGATGCACTGATGATTGGCCCTGTCCGCACACACCCACTTGTCTTTAAAAGTGCCCCCTCACCTGACTGAACTAAATTAAGATACATTCTATTTCTGTCGGCAAGGGGCATTTGTTATACCATGTCCACATTTCAAAGTGAATACATTGGAAGCAAAGTCTTTGAAGATTCTGTCCAGCAAGGTAATATTTATATATTATATATATATATATGGATGCATAAAACTGATTTATTTAAATAAAAGATTTACAGAGCATTTCTTTAGTAAATTTCTTGTGAACTATTGTTGATACCGCATTTTGTAGATCAAATAAACTGAGCTGAATAGATCTCAGATATCATGCTGGTATACAAAGGTATCTTTTTAGTTGTAATATACTGCATACAATTATTTGTAGTTTGTTTTGCATACTAAGTTGTATTTGCTTTACCCTAAACATGACTGGCACGTAATGATGTAATGATGCATACTGTCGTTACTGGCATTTAAGTTAAATATGGTGGGTGACATTTGATTTAAAAAAAGGTTCAGTGTTAACTCCAGTATAAAAAAATGAATGGTTTCAAATGACTTGATTTCTTTTTTGTTTCTGCAGTTTACTAAATCATTGCTTTTATAAGATTGCTTAAAGCAAACACAGAAAGCATGCATGATGGTTAATAATATCTACAGTGCACATTTGATCACAGGTCATGCATTTGCTAATACCTGGTTTTGAATGACTGCTATTTATTTCATCCATAGATCAGACTATGTGATTATTTAAATTACTATAAAGGGAAATTAAGATGAATTTGCACATTGCTACTGAGCATTGAAATATATATATTTTTACATTGTGTTAATCTGATTATAAACAGTATTCAAAAACCATCCCTTAAAAAATCATCCCTTACATCTTCAACGTTATTCTAATGACACGGCGACTAATACGAATAATCACGTTCCTAAGGAAATATTTAACTATGCTTAACACATAAAAAGTTGCTGAGTTGTATACAATCAGTAAACCACATATATTTTTATGCATTTTGAAAATATCTTTCCTATCACTGCAACTTTCAGATACAGTATCTGGCCAGGGAAACCTCTATAAGTTAAAGCCAGATGCTACACCTCTAGTATCTTGCCTTATCAGCTGTTTCACTGCTTTGCTGCTGTATATGCTGTACTATAAATATTGTGTGGAGACTTCAGTTCATTCCAAGTATTTTATAAGACTGTTGTATGCAGGTCAGAAAAAAATGACCAGTTCAGCTATTTCATTGATAGATTCAATCCATGGAATTGTAAAGTTTTTTTTAATTGTGTAAGTCATCAATACCAGACTTCTGGTAAGCCCATAAATCTTTTGATGATTAAACTTCAATTAGAGCCATGACCTCAACAATCTTGGCTTCTAATTAGCAGCAATTGGCTGTAAATTGTCCCATGTATTGCGCTATATATTTTACTTTATAACTACAAATAAAGCATACGTTGATTTATCCATTTATCTTGCTATGTGTATACATGAAAGTTAAGCTGTGCAGTATTGGTTATACTGGGCATTAATGCGTTGGTCTTTCTTGTAAAGAATAATTTGTAGGCTAAGTTCTCAGCGATTGTATTTATTTATTTTATTGCATCAAGTCATGGGCTTGTTAGAACCTGTTATCTATTTATACATTAGTTTTATTGAAATACATGTGGTTGTTGGTGTTTGCGTAACTTACCTTTGAATAACAAGCTATAGTAGGCATTTATTGATTTAAAGAGCCATACTACAGACAGTAAGAGTTGTATAACCATTTGCATGGTTTCGTTTTCTTCTTAATTAAAGAAAAGCGGTTAAATCACGTACTGTGGTTCACGATTCAGTTTCTTTTAAATGATAGGCTCAAATTGTGCATGTGATAAAGTGGAGTGTTGGACAGATAGCTTCTTGGAATTTGGTAACAGAAAAGGCTGGCTGAGGGAGGTGTACAGCACACAGACTAGACTGCCTTGCTGCAACTAAATCTCTGGATTGTGGCTTGAAGATATTCAAATTATTTCATGGACCTGTGTTTCAATATTGCTCAGAGGTAAAAAGAACATGCTCTTTTTAATGAAAATTGCCTTGCCTTGAAAATGTACATGTTACATCTCAAATAAGTCT
This sequence comes from Acipenser ruthenus, assembly GCF_902713425.1. Classification (NCBI taxonomy): domain Eukaryota; kingdom Metazoa; phylum Chordata; class Actinopteri; order Acipenseriformes; family Acipenseridae; genus Acipenser; species Acipenser ruthenus. Next base: position 61,648,480 of record NC_081195.1, on the reverse strand, counting down.
TAGATTATTTGAGATTTATCCTATTCTTGCAATAGTTTTGTTGTTAAACTAAGGAATTTCTGTGCGCTATGGACAGTAGTTTCAGCACAGTTTCAAACTTATTTTTTTTAATGTAGTTTTGTGATGTTCATTTATGACGGTATTTATAACAGTGTCCAGGATATTTTTTCCCAGTGATATATTTTCTACTCGTGTGACAGTACACGAGGTGGGGGTAGTTAACACAATGGTGTTTCACTGTATATATTTTTTCCACAGTAGGTAAAATGTAACTTATGTGAAAGATAAAACTATTGCAGTCATAAGAATTTGAGAATAACACTGGGGTTATTTTTTCACTAAGTGCACTGACTAACACCAAGAAAAACAGATTTGTTTTTGTATTCACTTGTGAAATATTGATTAAATCTTGCATTCAAAACATGCACAAAATAGTTTTTCTGCTGGTTAGAAATATGCAGAGCTTCAGTGTGTTTGCTGTGAAGCAACGTCACAGTTCGACTTCAATATCTATTTATTATCTGGTTAAACTAGAACACAGATGAAGGAATTAACCAGCAGTTCACTGTATACCAAAGATCTTTACACTGAAATTTAACTTGCACCATGTTTTGTGAAAGAAAAAAACTTCACAACAGTTGTTTGTTACTTGTTGTATAAGATTTTATATGGGGCAAAGTGTTTGTTGCTGTAAAGCAATATCTGGCCCCTAGTTTCTCATAGTTTTACCTCACATACATAATTGATTGTTTTATGATCAATCTATTTGTTCCTAATGTACATTTGGGGGAAAACTCCCTACCTTGTGTAGGACAATATGTATTCCCTGACACCCTTCACAGTTTTGACATTAGATACTACCAAATGTGTTTAAACAGGATTTTATTGACATATGTTAACATCAGAAATAAATGGGAAACTAAAGGCATTACCAGTTAAACCATCTCTTTTACATGCACAATAAAACCCAGTTAATAGAAAGTTACATCATCTTTAATGTAAAGGGAAACCAATAAAAATACTCTGCCATAGAACCAGCAACTAATGTTTTTCCAAGCAGTCCACTTCTTTGTGTTTCCTGTATTTCTTTACAATAGGGTATTGTATGCAGTCTATGCTGGACAATGTCCTGATGATTATGACGTCCTTCACAAGTGCCTGCAGCAAATGAGTGTCCGGTCATTTATCTGAGCCATGGGGAAAACTTCTGACAATATTATGTACTGTAATTTGTTTACAGGACACGGCGTCACAAGTTTGATTCTGCATAAGAACCAGTAAGAAAACACCAAAACAAATACTGTAAAGCAGAGAAACACTACGTACGGCACGGAATTCCAGCTTGAGCAGTACATTCAAAACAGCTTCTCGTTGATATGGACCGCATGGAACTAAAGAAAGTCAACACTGACCCTGATGATGAGAGCAACAGTGGAGACAGCATGGATGGCTGCTTCAATGAGCCAATAGATTCAGAAAAAGCTACCATTAGCAGGTAAGGAGCTGCACAACTAATACATGAACATTTAAAGTGGATTCCAGACATTTGTGTGGATGAAGTCTAGGGACAGCGCTGCAGTCCCTTTCCAGATCATTTCTATTGGTGTAACACAACCTCTGTAAACAGACTTGCTCTTCCCAAAATATCTTCCTTTTAGAACAACCTTTTGCAACTGTATCTCGCCTCCAGGGGGTCGGGATGGTCAGTGGAGGTCGGTGTTGAGTTGAGGCCTAACTGTGCAGACCACATTCCTCCTTACTTTTCTTTACAACTATCTATTGCATTTATTCACAGCTTATAAGATCACAGCTTATTCCCAGACATTATACTTATATACTGTATACAGAATACTACATTTATAAAGGTTGATGTTATGTCTGAGTGTAACTTAAAGGGAATCTGCAATTTTTGCATATGTGATATTTTTTTTTTTTTCAATTATTAATTATTTCAAAATAAATGTGTGCAAAAGCTGAGCGTGAAATATTATATACAACACAAGTTTTAACCTTTTTATTCTTTCCAGTCAATTTGCTGATGAAGACGACGCAGAAAGTCAAAAGTTCCTGACGAATGGAGGTTTGGGGAGGAAGAAATATGAAGAGTATCAAGAAGAATGTGTAAGTACAGTTGAATGGCCTGAACAATATCATGCACTGTACAACTTGATTTCTATCAACTGACACTGTGTTTTATCTCATACAGCACCCAGGAACCACCTCCTTTGGGATGTCAGTATTTAACCTCAGCAATGCCATAATGGGAAGTGGCATCCTTGGGCTGTCTTATGCCATGGCCAACACTGGGATTGTTTTGTTTGTGTAAGTATTTGAAAGTAAACACACATTTAATTGATAATGCAATACAGTTTACTTTTTACATTTTTTAATAATACTGTAAATATTTATTTGTTTTATCGATGCAGTAGACTACATCTGTCAATGGGGTGTTATATTTCAGAGCCTGTTATTGTCACAACAAAAATAATTTACCGAGTCAGAACAAAAAGAAATGTTCCAAATCAGTTCAGTCAGTCTGGTGTTTAGTATTTCAGTGTGAAGGTTATCGATAGCAGAGCTGATATGTTGTGAAATAGTTTCTCGTGTTATGTTTGTGTGCAAATGGTCTACATTTGTATTTCAGCTTCTATGTTAAAAATATAAATGAAATAAATATTATTAATCATGGATTTACAGTATCATTTTAATTATCTTCTACTGGTTAGGACAAAGTGAAGATTTGTTTACTTTGTGCTATATAAAAATAGAGAAGGTCAATGTACTGTAAGTAAATTGAAATAAGTATTTGGTGCTGCAAATCTCAAACCACACAACTGCCCAAGAATAACACAGTAGATATCAAAATAGACTCTGGTAGATTTCCACTCGGCTGCAGCAGACCTTCGGCTTGCTCCATGCATGCTGATGAGGTGGAGGTTGTATTGCCAGCTAAAGCATAAATTACAAGTAATTTATGGAACACACTGCAGTGTAATGTGCAGTGTGTTCTAATTCTGCAGCCAGTGCCCTGAGCAGCCTTCCTTCCTGCACCCACAGCACGGTGTACATGTAGGTGTTGGCGGTGCTGAGTGATCCTCATGGTTTTAGGATACTGTGTCCTATACTGTATCTGACAGAAAGGAGCAGCTGATAGTGATTCTGATCTACAGAGAGGCTGATCCTCATGCTGTGAGTGCAGGGTTTAGATTTTTTTTTTTTAGTCTTGCTCTAGTTATTTATGAGAGGTAACTAAAGTTTAGGAAACAGAAAATCCTTTTTTAAGGATTAAACCATTCTGGTAACATTTAAAAAAATATGCAAGTATGTGTGGATTTCAGGAGAGATAGTGAAATGTAAAGTGATAAGACCCCACCAAAATAATGATACTTTTTTAAATACTGTAATGTTAGGCTCCCGCATACTCACCAAAACTAAGTTAGTCCTCTCCCGCAGTGCAGAAAACTGTCAAATAATTCTGTAATTAATTACATGTCTGTTAACACTAACACTGAGGAATGCCAATGTTAGTTTTATAATGTGCTATCACTTTAGTACAACTACGCCTATGTTTAATTTGTAGGCAATTCACACTTTAGGCACACAAGTTGATTTCATTTTACTTGAAGGCATACTGCTTACAACACCAAACTCCTTCTAAACAACCCTTGCTCAGCAGCATCTGTGAATATGCAAAAATTCGGTACATAAGTTTTAAGTAATTCAGAAAGGTGAACTGTGTTGATTCAGTCAGAAGACGTTTTGTAAAAGCGTGCATGGACCTGCAGATGCATTGCTAGCGTAGGATGAATTTAAGCTGGAATTTAAGAGAACTCTAATCGCCTGTGGTTTGAAAATTCCCAGAGATGTGGAGAGTTGAATTTGATTACTAATTACAGCCTGTCACGGATGGCTTGGTGGGTGATGTCAAACCAGGAAGTTGACACACACTCAGTACTGCGGGTTGAGATGCAAATGCACTCCTTTTATTTAATAAATAAACAAACAAAATCACTGGAACAAAACAAAAGTCATGGTGGCCCAACATAAACAGTTACACAAAACACTGCAAACACTGAACAAAACACGTATCATGCATGTTTAAAAGCAGCACGCGTAGCAATGGTCTTTTAGCTTACTTTCGTGATAGATCTCTCTAGTTCCTTCTCTCCACTGTCATCAACCCCGGTCAGCAAAAGCTGTAGGTTTTTTTAGTAGTAGAGGGATTAACTGACTATAAATGACCTTGTTTATCCTTCGACCACATTGTGCATGGGAGTTCTAATATACGTGGTCGACTGCAAATTTGTCAGTAAATTATTAGCTGCCGACCACGCATCCTCACGGGATGTAGTTTGGCTGAGACGAGAAGCAAACATCCTAATGCTCCACTTACGAGAGGTCTCGTCTTAAAATGAATGTCAAGCATACAGGTTGTAAGTGTGCAACCTACTCTCTCTGTTTGGAACATAGATAGGGTCATACCATTTTGATCTCATTGGCAAAAATCTCAGAAATAGAAAAAGGATTAATCAATTTTGGTTTACTGAAATATAATACAATAGAATTTACTTTGAGTCCAGACTTACAGTATAGTATACCATTTTGTATTCTGAAATAAATCCAGAAATAATATAAAAGGACTTATAAAAGAATGCATTGTGAATACAAAAACATAGGATTCATAGCGCACAGAAATACTTAAGTGCTGTATTTGAGAAGACAGAAAAGACTAAAACTATAGTGTCTGCTCTTTGAAGCCACGCCCTTCACATTGTGCCTGAAACGTCTCAGGATCTTCGAGCACAGACTTGCATATTTAGAATTTGTGTTATCACTCAATTTTTTTTTGTATATAATAAAATGAACATAATATGTTCTTACTTGGGATACCTGTATATCCTGGACCCGGAACAGTCATAAATATCAAAATGTATTTTATTCCTGAAAACAGGCTTTAAATGCCATTGTACTGTAGGTACAATTGTAATATTTTAAGCTAGTACTCACACAAGCTTATCAATAAAGACCGTAAAAAATATAAAACTAATTGAGAGTTGAAGAATGTCTTTAAACATGGGACAATGCTTGAACCGATTTCATTGCTTGCTGGATTTTCATCTGAATATGTGTTTTTTTGTTTGTTTGTTTTTTTTCCAGAATCCTCTTGCTAGGAGTAGCAATATTATCACTGTATTCTGTTCATCTTTTATTGCTAACGTCAAAAGAAGGAGGTTTGTTTTATCTCTTTTTTTCCATAAGAAAAGTGCACACTCACTTTATCACATAAATATTTGCTACATACTTTATGAATTGTTTAACAATAGCGCTTTCTTTGTCTGTTCAGGGTCTTTAATTTATGAGAAACTGGGAGAAAAGGCCTTTGGCTGGCCAGGGAAACTTGCTGCATTTTTATCTATAACAATGCAGAATATTGGAGGTAAGAGAAAGCACATTTAACAGCTTATTCCTGTCTTGCATCGTGCTTACAATTTGTATTTGTATAGGCTTGGCCTGCAATGGAATTTGTATGTAATTCATTAAGATTGAAATAGCAATAATACTTCACTGTTTTAAAGTATGGTTTTAGTACAGTTATAAAATATGATGGTCATCTCAACTAATGCATTCTTCTTGTTTAGAATCACTGAGATTTTTCTACTTTAGTCATCACATCCTGGTAATTTTTTTTTAAGTACCTCTGTGGCCTCAAAAGGGTTCTCAAATATGTTTTGTGGCCGTTTCCCTGTCCCCCAGCAGCTGTCTGCCCCCTGGTGGAGGCAACAAACACCACATTTGCTCTATGTATTGCGTACATTCACGAAGAGCAGAGTGTTGCCGGGGGATGGGTTATTGGCTACAATCTGGTTTACGAGCTGAGCTTAGACAGAAAATGTTTTAAGAGCTTTTTTTCAGGCCACATGGGTGCTTTAAACTTGACGACTGAAACGGAACAGAAATGATATACAAAGTGATTCTGAACAAGAAGAATGCCTTAGTTATTATTATTATTATTACATTTCTTAGCAGACGCCCTTATCCAGGGCGACTTACAATTGTTACATACAATTACCCATTTATACAGCTGGGTTTTTACTGGAGCAATCTAGGTAAAGTACCTTGCTCAAGGGTACAACAGCAGTGTCCCCCACTTGGGATCGAACCCACGACCCTCCGGTCAGGACTCCAGAGCCCTAACCACTACTCCACACTGCTGCCCGCTGTGATCACTGTGATATTCAAGAAGAGAAATACAACCGTTACGATCACTACTTCATAGCTGATTTATAGGCCCAACCCAGCTCATTGTTCTCAATTAGTTCATAAGACACCGCATGAATATAAGACTTCCCCACCTGCAGTTATCAATATTGTCACTGCAACACTATTTATAGTTACAAATAAAATTAAGTACATTTAAAAAAAAAAAAAAGGTTTTGGGAATGAAAGCAATATTTCTTTGTTCTACCATTTGCTTCCTGGCCTTGAAGATTTAATTTCTTACTTCCCACTGCTTCTCTCTCAAGTAGTAGCAGAGCTTGTTAGAAGAGGACCTCAGAGAAATGTCAATAATAGACTATGCACCAGGCTCAGCTATGCATTAGTTAACAGAAATTATTTTCAAATGGATTATGTCTTTGGGTCTTTGGTTTTTTTTATTTATTTTTTTATCTTCACTAAGGGAAAGTGCATGGGACCCCGGTTTATCCTATTCTTTTCATGTTTTTTTTTGTTCTGCAGCTATGTCAAGCTACCTGTTTATAGTGAAATATGAACTCCCAGAAGTAATCCGAGCATTCATGGGTCTGGAGGAGAACACTGGGTATGTTTAAATGAAAAACTGTACATATGGTTTTATTCACAGCAGCGATGTAATTATTAAATAACGTCTCTTCAAGCTTGATGTCTAATTCCAAGATAAATCTTAAGGACCTGTGCAGTACAAAGAGTATTATTTCCAGAGACACAATTAGCACATTGTTGATTCCCATGGTTTTTTTTAATTTTGCATGCATTCAGAGAACTGTTACATAGGGCCATAATTGGAGCCTCGTGCCTCATGTAGTTAACTACCCAGCAACAGTGCAAGACTAACGTTCTTCCATCTGTGTTTGTTTTGTAATCAGAAATGTCAGAATCTAATGAAAAAAATGTCTGTCTTCTTGGTTTTTAATAATAACGTTTTGTTAATATTATATTGCTACCACATGCATGTTTTCATTGTATTTGAAGATTTTTTTTTTTTTATTATTTTGAATAATGAAGTGTTTACAATGCATTGATGATATTCCTGTCTGATATTCGATTTGGAAATTTGTGGCACATTGCACATCAAATTATTTCAATGACTTTGTGAAACCAAATACATGTCGTGTTTAATACCCAAGGCTATTACTGATGTACGGTATGAATAAGCATACAAAATTTGAATATAGTAGTTTGTAAAGATGGGTCCAGTTAAATTGTAACATGCTTTTTGGTGCAGCTCTGTTTTAAAGGACTGATTTATTATGATTTTTTTGTTTTGTTTTTAAGGCCTTACTTCATTTTGCCTGATGGCGTACTTTTAAATCAACAGGAGGGGCACCTTTTTTAGTGCTTGTTCCTTGTAAAACAAACAATATTTCATTGGCCATGTGATACTAATTAAAATACTCCACTTCAAGAAAGTCATAAAATCTTACAATCATCAAATCAAGTGCCTCCATAAGGCTTCGCCAAATGGACTGTGTACTTTTTACACTTCTACTACTGCAGAAAGTGATTAAGACCTGGGTCAGTCTACATCCAGTAACAAACGTCTTAGTTGTGAGGGTTTATTTTGATTTACTGACCCAACTCCCTTAAACCTGTCAAACAACTTTCAGAAAGCAAGAAAATGGGAAAATGAAAGGCTATCCTTTATCAGTTTACTGTTAAACACCCCACATTCCCCCACCCCTCCAAAAAACTGTGACCAAACAAGACTGGCAGCATTTTTAAAGACCTTGCTGTAGGTGGGATTAGCCTTTAAGAGTTTAACAATAATGACTAAATGTAAATGAATACTAGTATTACTGACCTCTTATGCTGTCAAGTCTGTGTGAACAAAAAACTGACAAATTCATATTTTTTTTCAGGTACTGGTGTAAATAGGAAAGTGTTCAGGTTTAAAACTATCTGGATGTAATAGAATGTGATGTAAATCTGGAGCAAATATAAGCTACCTTCTTGAATCATTGGTGAGCAAACTACGTGTAGCAGAGTACAGAACACACAGTCATAGGCAGGATTTGGGTCCAAAATATGGGTGTTTAGAGCAAAACAAATTCCAGTCCCTGAAAAGGTGCTATTGTCTATTTGCTTTTGTGGTAGGGTAGCGTCACAGCCAAGGCCGATACTGGCAGAAAAGAGACCCAGAGACAGAGACTGCAAGGTTTAACACGCTTTAATAATAACTAATAACAAAACACAAAACAAACACGCACAAGGACCAAAACAAACCAGTTTAACAAAATAATATGAACACATTTAACTGGCTTCAGGCAGAAATGTAATTTCCAAAAACACACAGCTCCATAAAACTTGCGCTTAACACCAATGATAATTTGCATACCTTCACCAACAAACACCGACATTAATTCTCACCACTATTTCTAACTAATACCCTCGATCACTCTTTTTATACACCTGTGGCTGAAGCCTAATCAATCATTAATCATGTATTTCAATGTATGGCTCCCGCCACATTCCCACATGTTTTGACAGGGAGGAATTTAACCCCCTCCCTGCCACCCAATATTCCCCACACACACCTGTGCACTGGCAGGGCTTTCACCTGGCCACACTGCCACAGCTATCTACAAAGCCTACTACTAATCCATGGTGTTCTATTTCTTTGAAAAGTGACTTGTAATCCTTTTACCCAGTGCTAATTGTTTGAATTTTTGGTGATTGATACAATAAAATGATTGAAGAATGTATTGCCTATAACCAGGGGACTGTGAACGCTTACACATCTCAAGTGCTAGTGTTTTTCTATACCTTGTATGGGCTACACAAGTTTGTTTAGATACATTATTATACAGCGTATTAGAAAGCCGACTTTTGTTGCTGTCCCAGCTTTTGTACATTCACTAAACAGTTACTAATTTGTTTATCTAGAAGTCAATGAAAGCATACTTGTCAGCTCTTAATTTAAATTATTTTAATACTATCATGTAGGCTAATTGCGTTTGATTATATACATTTTAATCAGTATATAAAACAAGCTTCACAATAAAGTTTGCAGATGACATTCAAAAGCACCTGTTTAGCTTGAATGACTATGTTAAAAAATAAAGCATTGGAAATTGATATTACTTCTTAAAAGGAGTACAGTATGTGCAAGCCTAGATCAATATGCTAAAGAATAAAGAAGGCATCTTGTAAAGAGTGACCCCCATTAATCCTGCATATGTGTACAATATACTTCTAGCTTGTAACACACACAGAGCAGTCTCAAGCCTACAGTTGATGAGCCGATAACAAGATCAAAAGATGCATTGTCCAGTATGTATTCTGCAGACACACTTAGCAATTGAAGAGCAATAGAGCTATTAGAAGGTAAAAAATAAGAGTTGCTCCTTGACAAGATGAGGATTGTGTAATGTGGCAAACATTATATTTACACAACAGTGCTAGCCACCATGTTCTAAAAAACGTAAAGCACCAAAAATAACCCTATGCATAAAGAACATGTCAGACAACTTCAGAAGGCATGTCATTTATTTTTAACTGTACAGCTAATTTGAATCTAATAATTTTGTACAGATAAGCAAACCTTGAACTTGTGACGGGGAAGATGTATATCAACTCAGACAAATGTTGCAGTCCAACTTCATTGATGTTCGTTCTTTCTTTTTAACAGAGAATGGTACTTAAATGGCAATTACCTTGTGGTGATTGTATCACTGGCAATCATCCTTCCTCTTTCCATGCTTAAAAATCTGGGTAAGCATCTTCGACTTCCAGGTCTTCCTATGTTGTTCATTCTTTGCTTTCTGATTGTTCTCTTTTTAAAATAAAATATACAATTGTTGTTGTTGGATAGGTTACCTTGGTTATACCAGTGGCTTTTCTCTCACATGCATGGTGTTTTTCCTCGGAGTTGTAAGTATTTCATGTTAATATCGTACAATATTTCATGAGAAGCGGAATCTCTCTGCCATTCACTTTCATTGGGATTCCACATCTAGTTTGATGAATTATGTGGTAAAAAAATACCATCTGGATAAACAAACATCATAAGGACTCCATTGACACCATAGCAACAGCATTCTGTCGCCGAGCAGAATGACTGATTCTGTTGAAGTAAAACTCAGAGCAGAAGCGGCACTTCATTTTTTTTTTAAATAAAAAAAAAACAGAAACTTAAAACTCAAGGACCAACGTAATTGTCATATAACTAAAGGGTGTGTCGCCTGTGCTGTAATTGAAGGTAACGGGCCCCCTCACTAATAGTCTCAGAATGTGTCCATTTGGAAGACTGTTACCCCCTAGTATACTCTATGTTCTTTGTAGTTATTCATTAATTACCGTTGGCATTAGAAACCTAAAATATTTTATAAAATACAGTAAATAAAGCTTTGTTGCTTTATAAGATGTCTACAAGATGAATATTCTTCAACGATAGCCCATAGTTACCACTATATATCAGGGAAGCCATTTGTGTAAAAAATAAAAAAAAATAAAACATATATGTGAGGACTATTTTCACTTCAGTTGCTGCATATTTACATGTAATTATTATTATTATTAATTTCAGGTTATATACTGTATACATTTTTGTAAATGTATGTATGTGTGTATATATATATATTTAATTTCCTGTGTTTTTAGTTGATCTACAAGAAGTCTCAAATCCCCTGCCCACTGCCCCTTTTGGACCCAATTGGAGCGAACCAAACTTATAATACCAGCATGCACATGTCTCCAGCTATGTTACACAACAGAACGGTTCATTCTGGTGCTGACTTCGCTATGGAATACTCTCATGGCGAAACCAAAGCTCCTGGAGGGCACAGCAGTGGGGTGGTTTATGAAACTCACCACGAGGAGGAGGACATGTGCAAACCAAAGTACTTTGTGTTCAACTCACAGGTATGCGGGCCTTTGAAGGACATGTATTTATAGATCCTCTGATCCTAACGCACGCTGAGTTACTGAATATGTGTTGCATTTTTATTTTTATTTTTTAGACCGCTTACACAATACCAATCCTGGCATTCGCATTTGTGTGTCACCCAGAGGTGCTGCCAATCTTCAGTGAACTGAAAGAGTAAGAATACCCAGCCTGTATAACACCAATTGTAATTCTAAATTGATTAATAAACAAATATTAACTGTACAAGCCTCAAAATTAAATTCTTGAGATGGGTATTTCTGTTTTCTGAACATTATTGGTTGTGTTTTTTTCTTTCAGAATTTATTTTTTTGCTAATGACAAGGAATAAATAGTTAGCTCAAAGGGCTTTCAAATTTCATCTGTTGTATTAAAAAAAAAAAAACAGAGTAAAGTCGATAATCAAATCTCAGGGTGTAAAGTTTGATATTCAGTCTCGAGACTTTTAATGAAGCCACTAATGGTTTAATGAATAACGTTTTAAACAAGTTAAAAGAGTGTTAACAATAGCTTTGAAATTAATTTACTACCTGTTATTATATGTTGGAGTGGGTTTGAAACCAAAGGACATGAAGTGAATTTGTTACCAGAAAACAGCAGCAATCCCTGTACTGATATTCATAATACACATTTACAGTGTTGCACTTGACAAAACACCTGCTGGATTTAACAAAACTGTAAAATGTGTAAATTTACACATATGTAGGTATTAAACTGTGAGATATGAAAGAAGAGAGTTTGATGTTTGCACTCTCTCCCATGAAAACTCCAACAGAGTAACCTTCTGTTTAAAGTCTGAAGCTATTTTAGAGTAGGGTTTCTAACAGGATCTTTTCCTTCTACTTCCCAGCCGTTCACGAAAGAAGATGCAGAATGTCTCTAACATATCCATCACTGCCATGCTTGTTATGTATATGTTTTCAGCTCTGTTTGGGTATCTTACTTTCTATGGTAAGTTAAATAAAATCAACAAAACTCATGGACAACTATGCAGTTCTAAAATAAGCCTCACTATTAAAATGTTAGATTCTGATTGTTTTCTGGTATGATACTACTTGTATAAAGGGTATATTGTTTTCAGAAACAGCAGCCAAAAAGATGAAATTCTAGGGGTTCAACTCATGACTTCCTTCAAGAATGTTTTATTTTTATTTTTTTAAGTCTGTTTTGATAGATGGTGGAAAAAATACTAGATTTAGTAAGTTACTGTATCAGTTGTCAAGAGAACTTGCATACATAAACTTTATTTAATCCATAATATGTCATACATTGCCAATTTGGAAGCAACTGGGATGTTTCACAGCCCTTGCAAGCCCGCTCCAGAGTACCTATTTTAGATATCTAGGCTGAGTCAGCCCTGGCTAGAAATCAAAACCCACAACCACTGACCTTGCAGACACTTGTTCTAACCTCAGTGATGTTTAGTTGGTTTGTCACAGCCCTCACCTTTTGAAGTGCTTCCTACTTCACTAATAAGTACAATGTATGGAAAGAAGTATGTTTAAACCTAAATTAAACAACTGAATTCAGAGAATATATTTCCTTAGATCAAGCTCTCTGCTTAGCAATGCAGTGTAATTTGGAACAGTGCATTTGCCTGGTCAGTCTGTCTTCGGATTTTAATGAAAGAGAGAGAGAGATGAGATCCTGTATATAAAAAATAAATATTAATATTAATTCTCTCAGCAGCATTGAATTTGAAAAAGTTATTCAACACAAGATCTCCCAACGCTTGTTGTATAACTGGTAAAATAGTATAGACTAGAGGGTGTGTAAAAATGTCCTTTTAATTAAAATAAACCACAATTACAGCATTAGTGCACTGGATGTTGTGTGTGTTTTATTTTTATCATGTATACTACAGTATGATGTAGTTGTAAATATGTATTGAAGAGGCTGTTGCTTGTGTGAAACATTCATCTTCCTTTTTATTTATTTTTAATTTTAGGTAACGTGGAAGCAGAATTGCTTCATACCTTCACCAAAGTATACAGGTTTGACACCCTGCTTCTCATGGTCCGTCTTGCAGTACTGATAGCTGTCACCTTGACTGTCCCCATTGTCCTCTTTCCAGTAAGCGTTCATCTTTCCTTAAAAACGGCACATATCATGCATCAGTGTAGATTTGTCACTTTGGAGGAATCTCCAAAATAAGTTCCTGGGGTGTGAGTGATTTGCAAAATGATTAGCTTGGTATTAAAAGCAGACTAAACAGAGCTTTCTATCAGATTTCAGAAAGGATTTCAATGCCAGTGTCCGTGCCGTTTTATTCATTCTAGGTACAGAGGTTCTTCATGAAAGCTTAATCGATATCAGAACACAGAAATAAATCTTATTACAGTGAAATGTTACAGCAGATAGCATGTTACATAGATAGATAGATAGATAGATAGATAGATAGATAGATAGATAGATAGATAGATAGATATCTTAGGTAATAGAATGCTTATGCCAGGTACTTTTTTAGTCTTTGGACACAATGTTATTTTAAATGGTTCTACAGGCTTAGTGACATTTTTTTAGGATATATGGGTTTATGAATTACAAATTGTTCATTGTTTAAGTCCAGTAAAAATAATAATAATAATAATAATAATAATAATAATAATAATAATAATAATAATAATAATAATAATAATAATAATAATTACAATTTTGTGGGAAGATACCTTCAGAGGAGGCTTGTAAATAATCGGGTTCCACTAGTGCAAATTGGACAGTTTTGTATTTTAAAAGCAGCCAAACAGAAAACATATTATATATAATATATAACACAACACAACACAAATGCCAGATTATCTACATTCCAGCTTTCAAGTTGATGTCACACCTTGGGGGTATTTTTGATTGCTTTAAATAGGCCTGTGCTGTGCTTTGCTTGGTCGCTAACCACACAATAAAAATGACAGATACATTGAGTGTGGCTCACAAGCAGGTTGAAAGAAAGGGAGCTGTGGAATTACACAGCATGTTCTCAGCTTATTCTCTCAGGACTCGCTAACCCAAATAAAGAACAGAGACCAAGTTACGGAAGCTTGAACTGATACATAGAATATTTAACTATCATTCAATGTGTGCTCTTCTTGAGTTCTGCTTTGTCTTGAAGGACACCTATGCTGTTCTTTCCTGGTAAATACAGAATCCATTTAAAACTAGTTCTCAGGAAGTCGTTTCAATAGGCTGGCCCCTTCCTACTTACCATATTTGGGTCTGGTCTTTATTTGGCTGTGTGACTACTGTAGGAGTGCTATGGGAATGTAATGAGCAGCTGTGAACAGCTCCATATGATCCCTAACAGTACCCATCAAAGGGAGCCAGATAGCATTTTCAGGCGAAACAGTAATCACCATACAGTCTAAATGTTTCTCTTATGGTTGTAGTGTAATGTGGATGTAGTTACCTTTATTGCTTGTTACTGTGGAATAAAAAAAAAAAAACGGACCCATCCGTTTCCCTCTCTACACAAGAAATAACAGAAACACATTCACTTACAATTACAATTGAGTAGTCTCAACAATCACATGGAGATCAGTCAAGTGGGTGTTGGAGCTTTTTCACACCCCTGTGTTTTGCAGTTTGCTTAGAAAAGACAGAATGTTCCAGGCCCTCAACACTGCTGTTCCACATCCTCATTTAAACATACAAAGAGGAAAGTACTTCCTGTAGTTTGTAAGTGAGGAAAAATCTACTTTTTTCTTAACTCTTATAGCTATTAGTACTTTCTGGAACAAACCTTAGATAAATCTGCTTACTACAGCTGAATACCAACACAGAGAATTAATGTCCTTTTTGCAGACTGCTGTCAGTTTTTTGTTTTTTTTACTGAGCTCTCAAAACTGTAAAGGGCTCATTCATTTGTAAATAGCCAGTTCTTGAGTATCTGGAGTATCTGCAGAAGAGGTTTAATAATTCAGAACCTGTATTCTTTTTTTAAAGACTGAACTGGATAGACTGTGTAACAGTGATGCCTTTAAATTAAACAACCATTGATGACAAGAATATGACGTGGGAATTGGAACTAGCAGAAGCTTTTACTCTTTTTTTTTTAATTAAAGCCTTCTCTTTGCACGAATGCTTAATACATATTACTCTGACAACTGCATACCGTTATAGAAAGACAGTTTTTTGGTTATGCAGTAATTGTTTTTTAAAGGTTTAGTGCACTTGCTTAAACAAGGGACTTACCTCTTTCCTTTGTCGAAGTTTACTGGGTCCCATCACCTGGCCTTGGTTGACCTCTTGGAGAGCTGCTCCTTTCAGGCCGAAAGGCAAGATCCTGGGCCACACGTATGCAATCATAACCTTACAGAAACATTCACACTTATCAGAATTGCAAACGTAAGATCATTGAGAGGAAAAAATACAAGACATTTGTGCAGGGATGTATGTATTATTCTTCATCAGTGATTGCCAGTCCAAAACAGTTAGTGGTTAATCAGTCAACGGTTCAGTTCAGCTAGACCCATATAGTACATCTGTTTGTGAAGTTTTCATGTGTAGTAGAATGCTTTGTTCATACACAGCTTTAGAAAGAACAAGGTATTTGTGGCTCTTTCGGTATCATCTGTCAAATGTAAAGATGGCAATTTTTTTTCCAGAGACAATGCTTTAGTTCTCTTTGCTTTCAGCACCAATCATTTTAATAATGAGAGGCTACAGATCAAAGAGATGTTTAAGACAGGTTGCAGTGTGTTACTGAAGCCGATATTCTGGCATGGCTAAAATATTTAGAACTATTGTATTACAAATGAACAACTTTTTCAAAGACATTTTAATTGCCATGATTACCATAACTAACGTTTTCAGCAATTTTGGACAGCAACACCACTCTGCTGCCTTTGTCATTAAAAGTTTTGATAGTGGTCAGTAAAACATGCTATTTAAGGTATGGGAAATATATAGGAAAGGAACTTGTGCTTTCCTTTGTTAAAATTGTGATGCTTTGTGTTTTCATGAAATAAAATATCATTATTAATTACAACAAAACAGCTTTTTTAATATACAGTG
Organism: Acipenser ruthenus; assembly: GCF_902713425.1. Lineage (NCBI taxonomy): Eukaryota > Metazoa > Chordata > Actinopteri > Acipenseriformes > Acipenseridae > Acipenser > Acipenser ruthenus. Next base: position 61,632,333 of record NC_081195.1, on the reverse strand, counting down.
TGTTTTATTCTTGGCAAAACAATCTGTGCAATAATGTTCTATTGGATTATAATACAACTGCACCTGTGCTGCATAAGCCATGCCTCCTATGGCTGATGTAAGCTTCACTTGCAATTGCTTGTCTCTCCCTTACAGCCTCTGTTTGAGTTGCGATGACACCCCATATTTCTCTTCACCTTCGGAAAAAACGCTTGTCACGCCCCTTAAAACTTCTCACAGCCAATCATTGAGCAGATTGTTGTTCTGCAGTGTACAATTTGCAACTCTTGAACTTTCACCTACTTAAATTCACAATGGAAGGAGCTAATCTGTGCACTGCATGTAACGTGTTCCATCACTGAATCACACAAACCTGATTTCAATGTAAAAAAAAAAACTACTGTGTCTGTAGTCCCATATCTTAAACAAAAAAAAAAACACATCAAACTGTTTGAAAGCAGACGCTTCTATTTTACAGAAATATAGACCCTATTTACATAACATTAATAGGCTTATTTGAGGATTTGTTTTAAAGTACTAAAAGCAAAAGACGATAAGATGCAGATAAGGTATTGGTGGATATAAATTAGCTTGAAAAAAAACTGTTCAATCTACAATTATTACTCTGCAGAAAAATGTCCTCCTATAAAATATAAAGCATAAGATGTCTCCACTCTGTCTATATCTGGCTATTTCTGTTGGTATTATTTAATAACGGATGTCCTTTTTTTTAGTTGACTTTTATTCTTATTCTTTTCCCACTGTAGGTCCGGTCTTCGATTACAACCCTATTATTTGCCGGGAGAGAGTTCAGCTGGATCAGGCATTTCCTGATTGCAGTAGTCCTGCTGGTTTTTAACAATCTTCTGGTGATATTTGTGCCTACCATTAGAGACATCTTTGGTTTCATTGGTAAGTTTCATTTTTTTTGTTGGGCCCATATTTCACTGTGCAGTAATCCTGGGCTCTCGTCACAAAATGTTAAGGACCCTGGTGGTGATTTTTCCCACTTTCAAAATTCAGCTTTGAGAACCAGTAATTGATCTATGCGGTAAAAAAAAAAAACACACAGCAGATGATATATCTTTTTAATGATGTGGTGGTCAGTAAATCATGGTTGATGTAAAGTATGAACATCTGCCACTGTTTAAAGTCATTAACATAAGAAAAGGGTTAACATGCCATCAATGTAATTGTAAAAACTAAAAGAAAAAGAACACTGTAAAATAAGAACACGTTTTTAATATACTCTATATGTACGACCTTGCATGATTCAAGTAAGTTTTTTTTTAACGTATCTTAAATATTTAACAGTGCAGATAAATCTACTAGAAATCAAAAAGAGAAGGAAATAGAATGGAAATAGATAGTTATTTAGTTCAATACATACATTTTAAGCATCCCGTATTCATTATTAACAGCTTCTTGGGGTTGTAACAATAATGGTGACTTTTTAGCTGGCCTAGGAATCAGCCTGCAGCTATATGAATGATAGCTTCTTGCTGTACAGCAATTGTGAACAGCTGTTAGCTGGGAGGGGGTGTTGCATCACTTACAAGGGAGGAATAATTAAAGTCAATGACGGCCAAATTTATTATTAATTTATTATCTGCATTTTTGATGAACCATGTAAAAAAATAATAATAAAACAGTTTTTTGTGCAGAAGTCTCTGTTTTTGAAATATATATTGGTACGTTTATAAACCGACTTTTCTTTTATCAGGTTCCTCTGCTGCGACCATGCTTATCTTTATCCTTCCAGCTGCGTTCTACATTAGACTAGTGAAAAGCATACCTCTTAAATCACCACAAAAGATAGGGGTAAGTACAAATATAAATAAATAAATTTGGAAGTCACTGTTCATTCTAATTTGGATGCTAAACTAATTTATGTGAATCACTGTTTTGTGTTAATCATTCTGTGTGGTTGTGGCTTCTGCTCTGATGTTGAGTTCTCATCATTGTTCTTTATACTCTGTCTTTACCTGGCTCAACTATCTTTCAGCTTGCCTGAACAAGCCTAACTGTCTGACATTGAGCAGACTTCCTCATTGCATTCAAGTCATGTGACAAATGGACCTTACAACTGACTTAAATGGAATAGGGAAGTCTGTTCATATTTTCTAAAGGGACACGTTAAATAATCTGCATGTTAACCCTCATGCCGAGACTTTCTTGTACAAATAATTATTTGTGGTAGCGCACAACTTTACCAACAGAACTGCTAAGCATTATTAAACACCCCCTGACTACCGTTTGAACTGTGGTTTCTGCTGATGGTGTTAACCTTTTTAAGCACAACTGTGATTCTTTCCCCATTTCTTTGGTTATTGATCGACTGGGGGGTAAGTAATTTCACTGTCCAACAGCCCAGCTTCTGTCTACCTATCAGCCGAGCTCAACCAATGTTTAAATAGTGTTTTTGTGCCATGCCCTTTTGAATCCACCGCTGGCATGCAAATTGCTTAAACACTCTCATTTACCTCACACCACGGTACTGAACAGTTGGATCCAAAATGGCGACACAGAGATGTTTACCTTAACTCCACTTTCAATAAATCTTGCCCTCAGCCACTTGGCTATTTTTTCTATGTTCAACGATGGCAGTGGTGAAGATGTTTGTTTGTTTATTCATTTAACACAGAAGGTGGAATGGAGGTCGTCTTCCAAAACAGTATGAGCTGTGAGCAGTGAAACTACTTGAGCAACAACGAAAGCAAAACATTAGTTATTGTTTTTAAAGAGACATTTACAATTGTACACAAGAGACTGCGGCAGCAAGTCTCTTGTGTACAGATAGAATGAGTTTAGTAGTGTATCAGGGTTTAGCATAAGTGCCTCGGAGTATGAAATGAAGAGGGTTTTCATAGTGTTCCTGCAAGGATGACGAGTTAGTTATTTGGCCATGTACCCCCTGCAGGTGATGAGACAGGTGCAGCCAGCATGATAAGCCAACAGAGTCCCTGGCTGTCAACTACATGGGATGAGAAAGAGAAGGGCAATGTGTACTGTACGTATGCTGCATAGTACTGACTCTGCCTTTTCTCAACCTTTAGGCACTTGTGTTCCTCGTCGTGGGAATTGTTTTTATGATCGGAAGCATGTCACTTATTGTAAGTGACTGGATTCACAACCCTCCCGGTTCTGGTGGCCACTAACCCATTTGGGTTGAAAAAACAAGTATACACTGATGACTTGAAGCTCTTAATGCCATTCTCCAGGAAGCCCCCCTGGGGAAAGAGCACCTGAGGAGGGAGATGTTGTTCCACACTCATGTTAAAGCAGGATCCAAGAGACTTTGTATTAGTGCAGTACAAGTGTTCTTTCAAAGAAGAAAAAAACACATATCCTCTAGTAATAGGGAGTGTTTCTATTTATGTTTTTAAGAAAATTAACGCTTGTGTTTAGTTTACCTAAAGATTATGGGGTAGATCTACTAAGATGGGGCCAGTCGCAGTGCAAACACACCGCAGTTTGCATTTTGCATCCCATCAGATTCTATGCACAACTGCACAATGTTGGCAATGCACAAGAAAAAGCGGACTGGGAAATGCCAGTAACAATTGCAACTGTTTAAAATGTGCTTTCAAAAGTTCTTAACACATTGATGCAATTGTAAGTGTCACAATTGTCGGCAGCTTTAGTACATCTCATTATAGTATTTGTGAATCCTCATTCTACTCCCCCTTTTTGCGAATTTATGCAGGAACGCCCATAATTACATATTCATCTAAGGTTGAACCGCAAAGAAAAACTGCTGCCGCAAAGCATTCCCTAAAAAGTCGCTAACAGCATTGCGTATGTTTAGTACATTTCACCCTAGACTTCCGGCTCGTTTGCAACAGGTTTGCGACTATTGTAACAGGTGCAACACCTTAGTGCATCTACCCCTATGTGTGCAGTGTGTTTTTTTATTTGAATTTTTTATTATACAGTACTGTGCAAAAGTTTTAGGCAGGTGTGAAAAAATGCTGTAAAGTAAGAATGCTTTCAAAAATAGACATGTTAATAGATTATATTTATCAATGAACTAAATGCAAAGTGAGTGAACAGAAGAAAAATCTAAATCAAATCCATATTTGGTGTGACCACCCTTTGCCTTCAAAACAGCATCAATTCTTCTAGGTACACTTGCACAAAGTCAGGGATTTTGTAGGCATATAGTCAGGTGTATGATTAAACAATTATACCAAACAGGTGCTAATGATCATCAATTCAATATGTAGGTTGAAACACAATCATTAACTGAAACAGAAACAGCTGTGTAGGAGGAATAAAACTGGGTGAGGAACAGCCGAACTCAGCTAACAAGGTGAGGTTGCTGAAGACAGTTTACTCTTCAAAAGTCATACACCATGGCAAGACTGAGCACAGCAACAAGACACAAGGTAGTTATACTGCATCAGCAAGGTCTCTCCCAGGCAGAAATTTCAAGGCAGACAGGGGGTTCCAGATGTGCTGTCCAAGCTCTTTTGAAGAAGCACAAAGAAACGGGCAACGTTGAGGACCGTAGACGCAGTACTTGGCCAAGGAAACTTACTGCAGCAGATGAAAGACACATCATGCTTACTTCCCTTCGCAATCGGAAGATGTCCAGCAGTGCCATCAGCTCAGAATTGGCAGAAAACAGTGGGACCCTGGTACACCCATCTACTGTCCGGAGAAGTCTGGTCAGAAGTGGCCTTCATGGAAGACTTGCGGCCAAAAAGCCATACCTCCGACGTGGAAACAAGGCCAAGCAACTCAACTATGCACGAAAACACAGGAACTGGGGTGCAGAAAAATGGCAGCAGGTGCTCTGGACTGATGAGTCAAAATTTGAAATATTTGGCTGTAGCAGAAGGCAGTTTGTTCGCCGAAGGGCTGGAGAGCGGTACACGAATGAGTGTCTGCAGGCAACAGTGAAGCATGGTGGAGGTTCCTTGCAAGTTTGGGGCTGCATTTCTGCAAATGGAGTTGGGGATTTGGTCAGAATTAATGGTCTCCTCAATGCTGAGAAGTACAGGCAGATACTTATCCATCATGCAATACCATCAGGGAGGCATCTGATTGACCCCAAATTTATTCTGCAGCATGACAACGACCCCAAATATACAGCGAAAGTCATTAAGAACTATCTTCAGCATAAAGAAGAACAAGGAGTCCTGGAAGTGATGGTATGGCCCCCACAGAGCCCTGATCTCAACATCATCGAGTCCGTCTGGGATTACATGAAGAGAGAGAAGCAACTGAGGCTGCCTAAATCCACAGAAGAACTGTGGTTAGTTCTCCAAGATGTTTGGGCCAACCTACCTGCCGAGTTCCTTCAAAAACTGTGTGCAAGTGTACCTAGAAGAATTGATGCTGTTTTGAAGGCAAAGGGTGGTCACACCAAATATTGATTTGATGTAGATTTTTCTTGTTCACTCACTTTGCATTTTGTTAATTGATAAATATAAACTATTAACATGTCTATTTTTGAAAGCATTCTTACTTTACAGCATTTTTTCACACCTGCCTAAAACTTTTGCACAGTACTGTATATTTTTTTTTAATTATCAGCAGTGCAGGAGCAGTATAAACACAGTTGCTGAATATGGAACATATCCACTGTAGTTACCACACAAAAATATGTTGCAAGTGTGCCTTTCCACCTTCAGTATATGCGCTATACCTGCGACCTATAACATGTCCAGGTCAATGCCAACAGTGACCTTAACTGTGTATGTGTGTGTGTGTGTGTGTGTGTCTATAATGTTCATGCACTGGTGATTTTAAGGGGATTTTTCTTTTTTTCAGATTGACAGGCCAGCAATTGAATCTCTCATTTTATTTGTATATATACATGTATATTAATACTGTCTTCAAGCTAGACTTAATCCCCCCCATGCTGGCTGCATATTTGTATTTTATTTCATACACTGTTAAGTGGAGCAAGTAACCTTTACTCAAGTCAAGTATTGTCCTTTTAATTTAGGCATGTTTTTCGCAACAAGGGGAAGAAACAAGATTGTGTTTGTCTTTGTTGACCAGATATGTCTAAAGATGTTTGTTGCAAGAGACTGTGAGTTTATATTAGTAATATTTTTGTAATAAGCTTGTTGGTTGCCTTAAATTTCGGTTTTGATTGAATATCACAGGATTTAGTTTGTTGCCAAATATGTGTAGGGTGCTCTCTTTTCCAGTGCGCAGATATTGGTTGCCGTGTTTTAGAAACTTGTACAGTATGTTTATATTTGTGTTGAGGTTTGGAATGTGAATGCTGAGATGTGCCTGTAAAGTGGTATTGCTTGTTACTTTTTACCACTCAAGCTATTCAATTGTTGCTGCAGTCGTCGGAAGGTAATGGCATGAATCTAGCATGCCTCGCAATAGCTTCACTTGGAATTTAAAACAAGAATATTCACTGTTCTAGTCATTGTTTCTTTTCTGTAGGTCACGCAGCCTTTTTTCCTTAGGTCTCAAACATACCAGAAAGTGAAATAATGCCAATAGGTTATCCTTATTCAGCATGCTGTGCAGCCAAGAATTCATCACAAACAGTAGTCGAGTCTTCGATGGGGACTCTGAAGGTAGCATTGCATTGGCTTTTGCGCTCCCGTCGGTTAGGGAGGCTAAGCCAGCAGGGACTGTTTCTCCTCATTGCGCTATAGTGAACCCTGCTGGCTAGGCGCCCAGTAAGCTCAAAGGCGGACATACCTCTTTGCTTTAATTTCTATATTCCATATTCCCACTGTAAGCTGGAGGAGAGAGGATTGTTTTATTGTAATGGTGTTTGTACTCCAAAGGTCGGTAGCTCGCTGACATCCGCTTTCGAGTCCCTAGGTGAGAAAGGATGCTGGCTTGGCCATGGGATTGGAGGACGCACACTGAACCTTTGGCTCTCCTGATCCATGTGGTGAATTGCTGCAGTGAGGGAAAAGCAATTGGGCATTCCAAATTGGGAGAAAACTGTAGGAAAAATAATAATTGGACACAATTTTTTTTTAAATCACAAAAACTACTAAATAATTGTATAGGTTTTTTTCATATATCTTGCTGAAGTAGACTGAGTGAAAATATCAACAAATAATTGACTGAAAGAGAAACATATAGAACTGTAGCATAAGTGCAAGTACATCTTATCGTGAACAAATTATAAACTGAAATATATGCTGTGGGCCACATCAAAAAATGCACTGCAAAAGGTTAGGATTTATTACTCTCTCTGAAAGAAGAGCTAGCTTTGTAAATACAAGACTTTACAAAAAATTAAAACAGCAAATAAGTACATGTATTTAACTTGTTGACGTAACCTTTTCATTTGATATCTTCTCTGTGCAGATATTCTAATATTGTAGTCTAATTTAGTTGTATTCTTTTAATATTATTTTTCGGTCATGGGTGTCATTTTAGTATTTAAATACCACTATTTCAGTGTAGTTTTTTTAATTTTCCATCACTAAAAGGTTGTTTGTCTTGGTGTAAAAGGTCAAAAGAACTGAGCAAAATAATTTTTTGAAATCTTCAAAGATAGTGGTTAAATTGTAAACGATTACCTAAATGTTTACAGAAGCTTACGCCAGCAATACTTTAACAGATGCAGATGCCAAATAAACGCCTTACACTGAAGCTTAATATTTTTGTCCCAATATTTTGCCACGGCCTTGCTACAGTCATATCTTGCCAAGAAAGAGTTACAAACAAGCCGAGCCAAGGAGTGTGTCAAATCTTGCAAGCCAAAGTGGACATTTATAGATCTTTTGTAGATCTACATATACATGTAACAAGTAGATATTTCAAATGAAATGGTTTAATATTGCATGCATGTTTTAGATTACATACATGGTCTTTTTTGACGATTGTATATGTACTGTAAATAATGTTTTCTGTGGTACACAATTATATATATATATAATTGTGTGGGGGTTATAAGGGATTGTGCCACCAGATTCTCCTTGGAAGTAAGGTTTTGAAAATAAGATTGTGGTCAATGTAATTGATACGGAATAGTAAACCTGGATTTACTGTTACATTGCTGTTTATTCAGTAAAAAATGGCAAAGTATGGGTTACATTGCTGTGTTTGTCTACCGCTGTCAATGGTGACAACATGTCCCATTTACCTAAATAAACAAGCTGTTTCTCTTGGTCGAAACATAATGTGTATATATAAATGAGTTAAATGATTATCCAAGGTGTACCTTAAGTTACTTCAAATGACATATGCAGTTGTGTTTTTACTCTCCCTTTGCAGTGTATGATGTTTACAATCACTCTGAGCAGTTCTTTTATTCAATGACTGTGTATTTTGAATGTTTTACCTTTTGATATTGGGAAGGTGCTTTGACCTGAATTCAGAATCTGCCCTTCAGCTCTAGTAGTCAGCCATAGACAAAAGTAACACAGGCCAGATCAGCCTAATGTGCCAGATCAGTGAAAAAAAAATGAAAAACAATATCAATGTAATTTGAAGCTACTTAAATATGAAAGCACTTTCCATTTGTTCCGTAGCAATGCACTGTAACCCTTGATCGGCAATGCAACTCTGCCCTGCCTTTTATATAACTGTATATAGTTGTTTTTGTACCCTACCAAGGAGAATCTTCTTAGACAGAAACTATATCACAACATATCCAGGATGCTTGTACCTGTTATATAAGCCCTACATGTTGCATGGAAAATACTTGAGGAATCTTGGATGAGACGGATTAAAGCATACTCAAGTTATGGCAGGCAAATTAATATTACCATATATCTTTTCCAGTGTGTTTTTTTTTTTTAACTCTTTTTCAGCAAGTTAGTCTCCAAAAAGGTTTTATAGGAGTTTTTTTAACACAGTGTAAACTTGTATGTGCTATATTGTTACATATCTAGTATATGAATACAAGATTTGACAAGCCTTAAGTTTTTCAGTTATCAGGTACCATTGGACCTGAATGTGGTAGAAGTTTACTATATGTTTTGTAACATATCCAGAGACTTCTAATAACAGTTTTAATAATGTATGCTGGAAGTTTACATGTAACTACCATGTTTGTAAACCATTTATTCAATTTAGGAATATTTTTCAGATGCCTTATTGGTGTTTCCTGGTTCATGGTTCTGAAAGTCAACAAGCATGTTAACCAAACATACGGTTGTCATGTTGCTGCTGTTGTAAAAATACAAATGGCATGTCTACAGTAGTTCCAGTTTTGTACTGTATAGGTTTTTTTTTTTTTTTCTTAATTCTTCTCTGGTACAACTAAAACTCAACCTGTGCATTTGTTGGAACAAAGAAGACTGTTTTGTATTAGAGAAACAATTGCAATATATGCAAGATGCACAATAAACATTTTAAAAACAAACGTATCTTGTGTCTTGTGTGCCACAGTACTCCACATGAATAGATGAACAAAAACCAACAACCTAAAAATCCCTTACATAACATGTATGTCAGTACATGGCATTTGGTCAGGGTTATATCCACACATCTATAATACTAAAAGGCTCAATCAAAAGTGAACACTGATAAAGGCACTATAGTTTGTCTACTAGGCATGCTGTGCCTTATCTAGGTGACGAAGAGTATAGAGCAGCACAGAACAAGTCATGGTTAATACAATGATGTAATATTAAAAAAATGCTCATAGGGGGTGTGGTTAAAGCCCATATAACTTGGTTAATTAACTATGAGCAGTTTTACAGATGTGTGTTTGAGGCCTTCACTCCTTAACTCGTCATCTCTGTGATTTTAACACTCTGGGCATTCTTACTTTGTGTCATTTTATTCCCTTTGGCTATTTCAGTGCCAATACCAAAATTCAGCACTCTACAGGGCCTAAATAGGCCATAATGTGTGGATGTACCCCAGGTGACTTTATGACAGCCCCACAAATGTTTCCATACATTTCATCCATTTAATTGCCATTTACAAAATGTGCTAATGATTCCGATATCTGACATTTAATAAAGAGCAAATCGCTTCCTAAAATGAAGTGGTATACTTCAAAAAGCGAAAGGAAAAAAGCAAAACAAAGTGTGATGTCTCAAAGGTAAGTCTGACATTGTAAAGCGGTAAAAGCAGTATATGAATGAGACGATGGATAAGGAATTTTAGACATTGTAATTAAAATATTCAGTTCCATAACCAGATATCTTGCAGTAGATATTCTGTTAAATCCAAAATTAGCTAAAAGTAATACATTCATTTTAGAATGATTTATTTAAACCCAACAGAGCACACAAGCTTGCTTATGCAATTCATAAATGATCTGGAAGAAAAATTCAACAAACATATTTCATTTAAAATGAATGTTTCCATTGAGAATACTGTATATTGTGTAGATAGAGGCTGGACAGAAACATTTGAAACGCCTATCATTAAACTACCATGGACAGACAGGATGACACTGATTCTACAAGGAGTATAAATTGTTCTGCAGGGTCACAAGACCATTTCTCAATAATTAGCACCTACGTTTCCTTCAGGGAAGTGCTGGCAAGATATTCACTTTTGAGACGGTTCCTTGTAAAACATTGATTCATTGTGAAGTCTTTGATATGAAATTTTCATTTTAAACGTAAGCTTTCTGCCCAGTAAAATACAGCAGTTTCATCAGGGAAATTAATATCAAACACATAAGCAAATAAGCTTTCAAAATCTGAGTATAATAATAATTTGTGTTACATGTGAATGGGGTCACTGTAGAGCTGTAGATAAACCTTGCAGTAATGCCACTATAGACATATTAAAAATGAGATAATAAGTTACTGATTTTATGCAAAAGAAACATTGAAATGGTTCACATGTGTGGTTTTCCAAGTAATGCATATAGATTGTACTTCGAAGCCTTTTCATTCGACTCACTGGAGATTATAATAGATTTGCTGAAAATGAAGCATAACATTTTGTATTTGTGTTTTAAAATGACCAGAATTTGTAATTAAACCAAATTACATTTTCTTTTGATTTAACTTTGCAACCTACTTACTGTTTAAAAGCCACACAGTCTATGAATAAAAATTTGAGTTATAAAACACTAATTCACATAAAAGGCTACCTGTTTGTTGATATTCATTTCTAGTGTTAGAAAGCCTAATGCAGTTCATGACAGACCATTCCAAATGCACTTTACAAACAGCAGATGGAGCCACAAACTGTTCTAATAAGTGATTCTGCAACAGACATTGACTTCATTTATACACATTTGTATTGCCCTTGATTCAGTTCATATTGCACCTGCTGTGTGAATCGCAATGATGTGATCTGATAAACTAATTTTCCCTCCATACATGCTCATGGAAGTGGTTAGCAATATTCAATTCAGAATACAGTTTCATGTATTATGTACTTTATTCCAGTCTCACATTGCCATGTATTGTTCACAAATGTTCACCTCAATATGTACACATGAATTCTGAAAAGTTCTCCTGTGCATATTTATTTGGGGGGGCCGTTCAATTTCAATGATTTTATTTTGAAGTTGCTTTATAAATTATTCCTCTCTATCTCTCTTTCTTTAGGCTATGATAAAGCCAGTATTTAATAAAAAAGTAGGTACATTATGGCAATACAGTGGGACCATATACTGTATGTAATATTGGGTTGGGCCACTATTGGCGCTGATGACAGCCTTAGCATGAAGTGGCATAGATGCCACAAAGTACCAGAAGGTGTCTTGAAGACTGGTAATCAATTCAGTCAATGATATTTCACGTTATTGGTGAAGAGAGGTAGGTAGACGATTGGGATGGCAAATGTATTGTTCAAGTTCATCCCAAACATGCTCAACTGGATTGCGATCCAGGGATTGTGGCCATGGAAGATGTAATGCTCCTATGACCAGTCACGCACGATTCTGACACAGTGGATGGGATAGCCATCACCATCAGGGTACAAGTGGAGCATTGTTGGGTGGACTCCATAATCATGTTTACTGATTCCAAATCCAATCCGGTAGTGAGGTCCTAACAAAGTGACCAGGCAGTGAGAAAGAGTTTGCTTGGTTTATTGATTTTGATGACAGCACCTACGGTATAAATTGAGTAACGTTAATGTATTCCGGAACAAGAAAGTGAAAAAAGAACAAGAAAATCACTTTTGCTCAAAGATACTGTGAAGACCACACATCTTTCTGGGTCCAAGTAAAAGAAGTGAACAGTTTTATATTAAAGATTGCAAAATGTTGTATTAAAGATGCGCAATCCTGGAAATCAAAAAAGATAAGATAAGGATTTGGCAGAACAAATTATTGGTTACAACAGGTAATGATGTAAAAGGCCTTTCCTAGATGTGTATTTTAGTAACACACTCAATACTGAATGTTGTCAGTGTAGGTGGCTATTGGCAGGAGCACGATTGAGGCAAACATTTAAGTAGCCTGAGATACGTAGTATCGATTTGGCTGCAGTTTTGCATAGTAAGCTTATCAACAATAACCTTTGTTTTGTTGGACTGCCAATCTAATTAAACATTAATACACTACACGTCAATCACATTTTGTTTAGGAAGCTACTGAAATGTATGTTAAATTGTGCAATAAAACTTTGAAAAAAAATAAAATAAATAATAATAATAATAATAATAATAATAATAATAATACTCAAACACATCCAGTATTTTTCAGGGCGGATACCTAAATTCTATATTTTCTAACTATGACCATCTCTGATTAAAATGTCAAATTTAAATCTGTTTTAAAAGGTTGCATCATCTTCATTTATTTTGGTTATTCTTAGCGCAGTACGCGTATCTATGGAAACGTTTAGGGATTGGTTTGAAAAAATCTATAACACACTGGAATAAACCAATAAACCACAACTGGATTATAGAGCATTTCACAGCACAGCGGAATCTCCATGTGTTGCATCAATCATCTACTGTGGTTATCCCTGGATTACCCCTCCAGAAAGTAGTTAAGGCAAGTCAGGTGGATTTCCTGGTGCTATAAAATGCTGTAAAAAATAGCCATGGTTAATAGTTTTGTATAGCTTGATCGGTATTAGTAAGACTGATCTTTGGTACCAAATTACTAATTTGTAATTGGCTCTGCAGTTATACTGGGATACGGTACTGAGGTCCCGTACATCTTTACCCACCATGCTTTGCATTTGCATTGATCTTCAGCAATGGAATGAGCTTATTATACTCAGAGACTCATGGATTTATAAACCAAAGGGCTAACTGTAATGTCACAGAGAACAGTGTATCCATGTGTCTGTGTATTTGTACGATAAAAGTACATTTAAAATTTGAAAAGAAACTTAGTAAATTCCATAACAAATGTTTATATAAATGTTGTTTTTTTTCTGAAGACATTGAGAAAGACATTTAGTATTTCTAAATTTATCACAGTATAGTAAGCAAACATCTGACATGGGAATGGGAGCATGCAAGCCTGAAGAACAAAGAAAATATATATATATATATATTTGCCGTGAAGTAGAGAATTGCCTAAATATCCCATGTCTTTGCTTCTTTCTTCTCCAAGTAGTTTGAACATGTTGGTACATGTTTCTCTTGTGATTTAAAATAAAAGTTACACCCTGTTTTATAGTACCGATAATTTTGATACCTACAGCTATAGCCAAAAGTTTTGCAGCACCCTATAGGATTAACAAATTTTGCTTCATAAAGTCTAATGAAACCTGCTGAATAATGTTACATTAACATATTGAATTACAAACTGCTTTGTAGTTTTCCATATGACTTTTGGTAGACTTTTGCGATATAATTTTGTAGTTTCTTTGATTACATGATGTTAAATAAAAGATATATATATATATATATATATATATATATATATATATATATATATATATATATATATATATATATATAGTATTATTTGGGCTCACCTAAGAGAAAAGAAACACAGGCCAACATTGTCTGATCTGTTGAAGGGACAGTAAACTTAAATTTATAAAACTCATGTCCTGAACAGATATGTAACACTAGTGTGTGGTTTGCTGGGGCTGGCAATGCAGCCAGAGAAAAAAATTGATGACCTTTCACTACTTTGAAAATGGTGCCACTAAAGTTATGCAATGGCGTTCATTTTACCTTTAGTCTGACATCAGATGAAACTTTGAGGTTTGCATTGAGCTTCAGAGATCTGTAAGGGCAAATTAAAGGATAAAAGTTTAATAAATCAATTTCATAAACATCATCTCGAACCGTTATTCACTTTGCACGTCACGCATTGCTTGTTATGAAAGAACCACACTTTATGAAAATAATATTTTATAGTGATAAAATTAGTCACAGGATTAACTGATTCTCTCAGAATTTCAGCTTCCAGGAAATGATGGAAGCATAGCAATCCAATTACCGCTCTTGTGATAACTTAGTCCAAGTTTCTATAAGAGAGAGGCAAACAGTTGTTTTAGTATTAGTCTTTTGGTTTACATATCAAAAAAGCTGCATCTAAAGCTCCTTTGCTATTTTCCTGTGTAATGTACATGGCTATTTTTCATTCATTTCACAGTTAAAATCACATGGGGATCCAGAGCCACTACATGCTTCTGTGCAGATTACCACTGCCATTGATATTGATATTGATGGTGACAGCTTAACTTGAATGGAGGGTCAGTCAGGTTCATCATTTGCAGTAATCCCAAAAAAACAGGTCACAGTCCTGCGCATGCTAATCGCTGTAGATTTGGGTTATATAAGACAGCAGTTGTTGGGGTGGAGATGGTAAAGACCACTTGCCCAGTGACATGTGTGGTCTGGCCATGACAATTCCTCTCAGGCCTGAAAGGAACAGCCAAGTCTATTAGATCCCCATGAGGTCAATGATATACTATATTTACTGCTTTCACCACCCTGTATTTGGATCATGGCCACTTTAAAACCAAGTGTGATTCTAATCTATTTGTATTTTATTCATGCACTTTTTGAGAGCTTTTTGGCAAGACATAGTACAGTGTTCAAATCGGTTACAAACAATCAACAAAAAAGATACAACACACAATACAAAATGGGAAATAGAAAATAGAAATAAAGCATAGTTGACAGTGTAGACCCAGATCAGTTTGTTCTGATCAATTTACAAAAGCTCGCATTATGACTGTGCTATGTGTACATATTAAAAAATGTTATATGTGAAATATATGCTGTACAGATTAACTAAAACATCATGTATTTATTTTGAATATGGGCCATGCTGCTACAGATGTCCTGTTGGACAAATTACACTTATTATATAACACTGTGGCAGGGTTTGTATTAAAATGGGTTAGCATGAGCAACCATTTTCTCATACACACCAACCTTCACTCACTTGGCCAGTTGAGAATATAACAGTCTGGTACTGATTCCTGGCAAGCATTCCAGTAATAAGCAAACACTACTGATGTCAGAGTGGAAACAGAGACAGAGATCTACAATTGTCCCAGACTGAAAGTACTTCTGACAACAACACTTTTGCCATAAAACCATTTTAAGAATCCTCCAATTTCCTACATAGTGTTATGTTGGTCATGAAGGCTTAAACAACCTGGACAGGTTTACTAATACTGTCCCATTTCCATAGCCCTAGGAGATGCCCCAGAAACAAACCCACATGGCCTGGCATCAGTGCAAACTGGCCTTTAACTCTGCCAACATAGGTGTTTGGGAATGTCACAATGTTCTGTCATCCCATACACCCCCAAGGAACAATGTGCCCGTTTTAAAGACATATTAAATATGTCCTTCCATTTGGTGCTAGGTTTTACTCCTTTTCATCTATGTGCTGTAAATGTGTTAAAAATGTTACATTATACATCTATTTACTATTATTAATATTTCATTATTTTCAAACCTGCAGACATGTACTGTGAGAGTGTCAGCTGCTTTCATCTTCCTGCACCTCTTTGAAATGTGATGTAAATGTAGTAAAACGATACAGAATCGAATTGATTTGAATTAGTGCATACAAAAACAGCAGTCTCTCACCAACCTTTGATGTTTCAGTTGATTAGATAATTCCACTGAAAAGTGTAGATCCTTTAAAGAAACCACAGCAATCAATGGTATGGTACAATGAATCACAGGCAACAAATTCAACATAAATGCACCTTTATATGTTATATTCTAACATTTCTCATCCAATGAAAGAGCTTTCTAGCAATGAGGAAGGACAGCACATGTTATTGGGTCCAAACAGGGCGAACAATTGATCAATGAAAGTTTAATTAAGGGTCACAAAATAATAGCCATGTCAATCAATAATCAATGCATTCATTCATTCATCTCTGACACCTTTTATTGGCCAGTAACATGATCAACAGGTTTTTGGAGGGAGTTCAATTAGAAATGTTATGTAGCATGCTAATCCCATGCAATTAATATACAATATTGACCTAAGAAAAGTATTCTTATTTAGATTGGATATGCTATTATTATTGATTTCTTAGCATCTGCCCTTATCCAGGGCGACTTACAATTGTTACAAGATATCACATTATTTTTACATAGAATTACATACAATTACCCATTTATAAAGTTGGGTTTTTACTGGAGCAATCTAGGTAAAGTACCTTGCTCAAGGGTACAGCAGCAGTGTCCCCTACCTGGGATTGAACCCACAACCCTCTGGTCAAGAGTCCAGAGCCCTAACCACTACTCCACACTGCTGCCCAATCAGCTGCAGTTGTATCTCTTCATTTAGTAGCATTGCTATTAAATTGAGAGCCATGTTATAAAAATAGTTTATCCACTCATCATATTTTGGCTATCTCTCCCTTTGGTTAGGATTTGAGAGCTTTGCTGTCCTTGGTAGATGAGCCAGATAAACAATTAACATTCTTATTCACTGATGCACAATAACATTTTAAAAACACATTCTTCACAAATCCCGCTTTGTGTGAAGTATTGTTGTTAGTGCTTGGGATTTTTGTCCTGAAAATGTTCCACCACAAGTTCTAGTGCATTCCCAATTGGCACTATATAAATCAAGCAATGCAGACTTCCATACACTGCCCCACACTACTCCAGTGATGTTCAGTCTACATGCCTAATGGAGGCTTGACATTTACAGGAGGAACAGTCCTCAACACACAATATACAGTATCTCTCTCCAGATTAAGCACTAACCTTTTAATATTGTGGTAAAGCTGTAAGAAACCGACACAAGCTGACAGACGTTGCTGTTAATGTCTTCATGCTGATGAAGGGAGTAGGAGAAACATTTGTCTACTACACTAATAGTTTTTGCTCAAAATGTATGACGGTTTGAGTATTTGAAGTATGGATGAACCTATAAATATTACTCAGATTTCTACCTTTCTTATGAATTCTCAACACACCGCCTGGCAATCGCTTTTCTGCCAAGCAGGTATTTGGGCAAAGTTATTTCAAACACGTCTTCTAATGCCCACAAATTGTAGGGCTTGTCCAAAACTACTGCATTTAAAGTCAAACATTGACGCCAATTATTTTTTTTAGCTGTGTAAATAAACAGTGCAATACTGAGGGCTCAGGTACTAATCTAACAAACTAAATAGCACTTCCTTGATGTGATTCTAATCCTGTACTCCAAAAGGAGTCAAAACCATGCAGAGGTCCACTATGTATTTCCTTCTGTAATTCTTTATTATTATTTATTTATTTATTTATTTATTTATTTTGCTGATGCACAGAATCGGGATTCCAAAGGCTCTTCCTGCAGCAGAAAGGCAGCCTGCAGTCAAGGCAGTGACATCAGAGCACGTGAACACTGCTGCATGTGGAGACGTGCTGCAGTGCAGGTATTCTTCATTGCATCCGGGAGGACAGCAGAGAGATCTAAGGATAGAGAGTGTCATGTGGTGCTAGTGCCGATTACATGGATAAGTGATTGCCATGTGGCACATCTTACTTTGACAGTGCAAGTGCGAGACAGTAAAGCTGTGTCCATTAGTGGTTAGTGCTGCTGGCATAGGAAAAAAAAGAAGCTTCAGACAAAACCATATGGACTGTGTGGCAAAAGCTGGTACAGTGCCAAAGAAAGGAGAGTGATGCCATAGCTGGTTTATTCCTGTACG
Organism: Acipenser ruthenus; assembly: GCF_902713425.1. Classification (NCBI taxonomy): domain Eukaryota; kingdom Metazoa; phylum Chordata; class Actinopteri; order Acipenseriformes; family Acipenseridae; genus Acipenser; species Acipenser ruthenus. The sequence continues at coordinate 61,614,403 of NC_081195.1, read as the reverse complement.
GGCATATCTGTGTGCAGGCCCTTTTGTGCTTACTGAAACGTAAAATATTTAACACTTCCATCAGAGGCCATAACCCTAACTCACATCTGTCTCAGTTTTGAAGTGGGTTGAAATGTTACTGCTTCAGGATAAAAAATAAAAGCTTTTATTCATTGTAGATTGTCAACTGGTCTAATTAACAACTGCTTTTGTTAACTAGAATCTACTGGAAGACTTTTTTAGTAGAGGCTTAAAAGTGGTGTATTTTAATAGTTTATTTTCTGCATCCTCAACAGGGTTCTGCAAAATGTATCCCAGAATCCTGCACTATCCTTGTATGTGTGTCTCCTTTACTGTGGTAATCCTGATATGTAGGTCAGATGCATCAGAAACAGGTACACTGTGTAACCATGATTTATACTCTTTCTCTCATCTAATGTATTAGTTCTGAAGACGTCTCAGTAACTATAACAAATTCAACTCATTCTGTATAAGGTTTAACGATAAGACAGCTGGATCTGTATTTGATGCAATTAAATGTGTTACCCTGAGGAAATGGTGAACTAAAGATTGAAGAGTCTGGAAAGATGAATTGCATTTTCTAATATTGTATGCCTCTGTACCTTCTACATGTGGTAAGCAGAATGGTATTTTTTGGCAGTCAGTCCTATAGCTTTCCAGCCAGAACATGTACAAATGTTTAGAACGAGAGGACAAAACTGTCATACATCTTGTAGTGTGCCAGGGGTGTACCCAGTATAAAGTTTACAGTAAAACATATATAAGGTAGTCTGACTGTAGCAGTAACTGGGGCTATCTTCTCTGCCTAGCTGGCATAGGTATGCCCACAGGGGAAAGGCACCTTCACGTTAATAATAATTGTGACGGGTTCCCCCTGCTAAATTGCTTTTCCTGCTTGTATATCCTGCTAGCTTTTGGCAGAAGTAAAATTAGTAAAAATGCTCAATGTGTTTCCATTCTTCTTTTTTTTCATGTGGCAGGATGGGTTGAGGTAGCAAAATTGCTGGCAATCAGATTACACAGTAAATAGATCCAGCTTATTTTTTTTAACCAAGGATATTCAGATCACAAGACTGTGAGATTACCTGATTAATAAAGGCGTCATAATCTTTAGCAGTTATTATTATTATTATTATTATTATTATTATTATTATTATTATTATTATTACCATCACAGATAATGCTGGAATGCAGAAGCAGAGTATTCTCAGTAATAATAACCAGATAGTGTATAATGTGGCAGGTACTGTACAGCTGTGTTCTCTAGGAAACTGTTACATTTATCACATTTTGAGGGGCATTGTTCTGTTTGTCTTCAGAACAAGAATATTTTTTAAAATAAACTTTATGAATCTAATATCATTAGAATAGATAATGGAACACTTTATGATACAGTATGTCCACTTTTCTATACAAAATTGTTGAAATTGTATTTTTATGGGGTCCCATATACGCTGATCATGCCTGTCTGTCTGTCTGTCCATCACTCTCTGATTTTATTATCTTCACGAAACTCATACACTAATAAAAATACAAAGAAAAGTATTGATTTATGACGATCATATCTATGTGGATTCATTATTTGTAGGGCTGTATTTTTTCACAGTAAAAAGTAGCTTATTTCACTGGGTCATCTTTGGCCATCAGCAAATCCAGTAAAAAATAGCATCGTCCACCTTTTAAAGATTATTATTTGTTTATTTAGCAGACGCCTTTATCCAAGGTGACTTACAGAGACTCGGGTGTGTGAACTATGCATCAGCTCCAGAGTCACTTACAATTACATCTCACCCAAAAGACGGAGCACAAGGAGGTTAAATGACTTGCTTAGGGTCACACAATGAGTCAGCCGGGATATGAACCGGGGACCTTCTGGTTATAAGCCCTTGTCCTTAACCACTGGACCACACAGCCTCCTGTTATTATTTTTTGAGCACAGCAGAAACATTACCATCCTGCTAAATCCGTCCATGGCACCATGAACCACTAATTTCCAACAAATCAATTTGTGATTACCATCTATATGCCATAAGTAATTTGGGCATGTCACAGAGTACAGACGTCACTGTATTGTTCTGCTCCTGCAAGCCTCAATACCATGAGACTCCACTCTCTTTAGAGACTGTCTGAGATGGTTTCTCTGCATAACAATGCCTCTAGACCGCAGGTGACCATTTAGCATTACCTCTCCTACATGTGGGTGGTGGACTTTTATCTCACATACAGCAGCATCAAGTTGCTCATCACTTAAAGTGTCTGTTCAGAGTTGGTCTTGAAATCCCAAGTTGGTCTTGAAATCCCAAGATATTCTATTTTCACCATCAGTGAATTATCAAACAAAATAAAAACATAAATAAATAAAAAATAACAACAGACACATGAACTGTCCCCTTCTTCTAGTGGAAAGAGATAATTTAAAACATATATCAAATGTCTAGAAAACAAGACATATCTTCAATATACCATCCAAATAAAATATCTAGTTAATGCAACGCAAGTAATCTAATCAGCATTATTATAGTAAATGTAGGTTCAGCAAGAGTACACCCGTCTACCCACCAACATGTGAAAAATGTAACATACGTGATGAAAGCTTCTAGGCCAAAATGCATGAAAGATTCAGTTTCATTTCTGAATATCGCACATTCCCAACACTCTGTGTTCTGAGGTTGTGAAATTCAACTGCAATATTATTTCAACATCCTTTCATTTGGTGCAGGAATTCACCACGTGCTCAACCACCAAGGCATTGCCTGTCATGAAAACCAATCCAGTTAGTTAATAAAGGATTTTTCTTTGGGGCATACATATTGAAAAGCAAGTTCAATCAGTGAAAGGAAACAGTCATGAAAATGTATTGCTTAAGACTGTGCTTAACACTTTCAATAAAGTATTTCCTACTACACTTGAATAACATTTTAATTACATATGTGGTTACATAAACAAAAATAAACAAACCCATGTGTAAATATGGTGTAATTGCAAAAATGTGCATGTTGTTGCATTGAGACAATAACATCTTCTTTAGGTTGAATTGGGTTTTCTAATTTCTGTATTTTCGTCATTGGTCAGTTTTTGCCTGAAGGAAAAAAAAAAACAACACTTACGACTTTAAAGCCCTGGAATATGCATCTATTAAAGTTGGTCATTTTTACAGTTGCATTTTTATATTGAAAAAAATGGTGCAAATGATGTTTTGGAGGAAACAGGTTTGAGAATCTAGCCCTTCTAACCCTATGAAAAATCTTTAAAAGAAAATTATTCCCATGACACAGCATTACAGACTAAAGTATGATACCATTCGGGGTTCTGTGACCTGTGCATCTTCACACAAAATAATCATATTGCATTTCTGATGATAAAATGTGAAACAGAATACTCGATGTTCCTACATGAAAACGAAAGGTTATACCTCCCAAGTATGTCTTGCCAGATAAAAGACACAGATTAAGGATTTAAGGACAAAGATACAGACAAGGACCGAGTCCACATAGCCATGCAAGTAGTAATTAGGTTAAAAGAGTAAATGTCTTCAACTTCTATAGTTTATGTGTTTTTCTTACCCTTTTTGATGATGTTTGTCTTACAACGGGTCTGTTTCCCTAAAATCCCCTTTATAATTGTATTTACCTAGCTTCACTAAATTAACGCCTGACTCTAGACTGCTAAAGTACCTAACTCTGTATGTCTGCTTTTAGATTATCAGGTCTTAAAGAAACGGAGAAGTAATTGCTTTTTAAAATGTTTAATGCTTCAAGTAATATTTCCTTCCCATTGTGATAAGGGGCTGTGCCATATTATTTACAGAAAGGTGGAACAAAGGAATAGGGACATGCTTTGACTTATGCTCTGTGGTAATATTTAACCAACACCCAAAGCAAATAACCTACACGTATTCCTAAATGTTGTAAGTCTTGAAAATATTGCGTCAGACAGGAGGTTATGCAATTATTTTACTTCAGCTACTGAGTAACAGATACTGTATTTATGTACTGTTTCAAATGGTACATAAGCACTTTTTTTGCGTGCTACAAATAAACATCAATGTTTACATTACTACATTTTTGATTAGGCCTTTTTATTTTTACTTAACCTTTGTATGTGTCTTTTTGTTGACTTCACTGAAATACAAACTGCAGTAAACTGTTTTTTTAATTTATTTTTTAACTTTTCTCAGCTGTACAAAAAATACTACTCACTGCAGCAGCAGTAAACAAATAACCCCATTTTTTTGTAACAAAATCGATCAAATTACCAGCACCAGTGAGTTAGCTATATGTTTACTTAAATAATGTAACACCTTCCGGTGTAAAGAAGTTAATTTTTCAGACTTTATTGATGAAAAAAAAAAGGGTAAGTGTATCAATAAACACCCCCTGTGTTAACTTTTATTAAACTTGGTTATGTATAGTGTGGCTGGGAAAGCTCAATGTATAACTATAGGATGATGGCACACACCTCAAAACATTGAGTCACTATGGTGCACATAAAAGACTGCTCCTAACAGAAATACATACACCAATAAGAGAGTGCATACACTCCTTGTTACTTCCTTATTTCCTTACTAGGTTCAGTTAAATATTCTCATGTGGTTTCTTTATTAGCGGTAATGCCTATTCATTGTAGTTGTATTGCCTAATTAGGGATGTGTTGGAAATAATAATTATTATTATTATTATTATTATTATTATTAATTTCTTAGCAGACGCCCTTATCCAGGGCGACTTACAATTGTTACAAGATATCACATTATTTTTACATACAATTACATTATTTTATTTTTTACACATTATTTTTACATACAATTACCCATTTATACAGTTGGGTTTCTACTGGAGCAATCTAGGTAAAGTAGGGTACAGCAGCAGTGTCCCCCATCTGGGATTGAACCCACGACCCTCCGGTCAAGAGTCCAGAGCCCTAACCACTACACCACAAAGGGTGGTAAAAACAAACCCCAATGTAGGTGCCTATTAATAGAATTATAACAACTTTTGTTTCAGGGATTTTCGATAGCAGGATTTAGGGGTCGTCAACTGAGTTCTGTATACAGTAAATTACTTAACCCCTGTTGAATGTGAAATGTTTTCTTTAAATTTGCTGCAAGAAAAAACGGATATGCAGGGCTGGCATAGAGTCGCTAGGCTTCATTTATATCCATATAGACTGTGACTTATCTAGCCAATTTATGGATTTTGTATTAGCACAGAACAAGCCATGGGAAAAACAATGATGTAGTAAATGAGCTGCATAAAGGTGTGTGTTTGAGGCCTTGGCTCGTTCTTTCAGCACTGTATCACTCAGTGAGTTTACCTATGTTATATGGCCCCCCACTGACCTTTTCTCTCTTTTTTGCATCATTGTGTTTACCTTGGCATCACTGTGTTTTCATAACCTTCCTTGTATTCTTATCGTGGTATATTTTTTTAGGTTACTATAGTGTAAAAGAGGGTCGTGGGTATCCACTGAGCTTGGTGAGACACATGAATTGACTTTACAATGTTGTACAGGTGATTTATTTACAATATTTACAGAATTTGGTTGCAAATGTAGGTTTGGGTTTCTTTACTCACAAGATGAGTTTTTCCTTTGTTCCTGTGTTCCTTAGTTCCTTAGTTCCTTTGTTCTTTTGTTCTTTTGTTCTTTTGTTCTTTTGTTCTTTTGTTCTTTTGTGCATTTGTTCTTTGTTGTTTTGACCGTATGATTAAATGACGTCATATCTGTCACTATAAAGGAACTGTGTCCATCTCACTGTATTTGAAAATCATTATTACGTCTTGTTCTTGGTGTTTTGGTAAAAGTAAGTCTTATTTTTTTAATTAAAATAAGAATGTGTTATGCTCCAAAAAGTTAAATGAATGTTCTCAAGTTGCATGCATGATCGATGCTGCAGGATGTTTTCAATGATGTTTGTTGTGCAGCTTTGATTACAGAGCGCTTTTTCTAAATGAGTCCACTGCATTTTATTTGCACAAGACAAATTCCTGTACCCCAACGTGTCTTATGTAGTTTTGTTTTTATTTGTATTTAGTATTAAATTTATACATCATTAGATAGTGCATCTGCAAAAGTCGAATGGAACCTGCTGAATAATGTTATGTTAACATACTGAATTACATATCGCTCTGTAGGTTTCCATATATTAAAAAAAAAACTGACACAAATTAAAAAATGTGACATTTCAAAACATGAAATACTGTATTACTATTATGGCTTCCGGTAGACTTTTGTGATGTCATTTTGCAGTTTATTTGATTATATCATGTTAATAAAAGATCTAAAATATGTTCAAATAGTTTTTTTTTTGTTTTTTTTTTAATTATGTGTCAATCCTAAAATTCTAAGTGATGCAAAACTTTTGGCCATAGCTGTACCTACAGACATAAAGTGTTTGATTCTGATCTTGTTAGCTGAAAGGCAAAGAATCCAAACAAGAAAAGAGGCTTATTAAAGGGTTTTTTTGCCCCCTCTATCAAGATGACACAGGTACATTTTTATTCCTTGTAGCAGTAAAAAAAATAATGTAAAACAAAGTATGTTCCTTGCACTGTGAGAAAAATGATGTATATTGTTAGCAATATATGCCATATGGCCTTTGTCCTTTTTTGACCACTTACATGGCTCACTTTCTAGAAGAAAACAGAAAATACAATTAATCACAAACAAAATAATATATGATTTATGAATTTCTGACAAGAAGTACTCACAGACCACTAGCAAATATAGTTCTACTCACTCTATTAAATAAGCGGAATTTTGGAAAAATGTAGGAAGTACCTGTTTCTATAAAAAGGGTCCTAGCTCAGCCCTGCCACTGACACCCTGCCTCATTTTGACCCCCAGAAGTCCTGCTATCAGGCTGACACAGGTACAATTTTATTCCTCTCGTGGGCTTAAAAAAGTTAAAATCTTGACCTGGACCCCAGACTACTGGAACAAAGACTCTGAAGCGACAGCTGGTGCTACTGTTGGAGGACTACAGAATTGTGATAGTGTTTGCGGTGTTAAACTGAGGTCCTACTACTTTGAGGACATCCTATGGAAAAAGCAGGTTTATTAATCATGGTGTCTCAGCTAAACTCAATTTTAATTTAATAATATAATTTAATTAGTAAACATAAACCGCATACAGCATTCTGTGCTTTTCAATATCAATGACATTAGACAGGATGCTCTGCAGTAATGCACATAAGAATGGTGACATTTGAAAGGATAAGGATTAAAAGAAAGAAAACATAGTATTTTACAAACCCAGTGTTACAGGGGGGAGACATTATTATACAAAAAATATTATTAATTACAGAAATTTTAGCTTGATCACGCTACATTATGCAAAATGTTGTATTGGCTGTATATATTGAAAGTTACTAACTAATAAAAAATCTTGTTTCATTTTTTTCTTGTAAATGCTGTGCCCCTGAAACATGTACAGTTGATAGCTAGCAGTTAGTCATCATGGCGGCTTCCTCTTAAATATTTTCCAACTTAAATATTGTAATTAAAAGGGTTGCATTCCTAAATTTCGACGTGGTTTTATCTTGTATGAGATGTGCCCTGCAGGTAGAACAATCAGAGAATGTCCCAAACTGTGTATACAAATTATTCAATGTTTACATCTCTTCTGTGTCTAGAAGTGGGAGCAAATGGACGAGTACAGTAGAATTGACTTTTTCTTAAGTTCTCTGTCTCTCTCGCCACCCACATATCTAAATTGTAATCAATTTGTCACACACTGCAGTTCAATGTTTACTTTATGATTCATATGTTTCAGCACACCAAACATAACTAGACACCTGGGAGCTACAGCGATACTTTCTCGTAGGCTCTATCTTTCAGTCTGTACAATTACAGGTAAGATATCTGTCCAGAACTGTCTTTAAAAAGTCAGTAACACTTTACACTGAGTGTCTCTAATTACTGTGTATTTACATAGTAGTTCATTAATAAATACACTTCTACTTACACATAATTACAGTGTTATTATGCATAGTTACAATGTACTTAATGTGTAAATTCTTTTTGCACTTAATGTAAAGTGTTACCAAGAAGTCAATTTCACAACTTTTTTTGTACCTAGTTACAGTTTAAATAGAATTAAAGCAATATTGTCTTCCTCTCGTCAATTGCAATCCAATTGCTCATATTTTTTCTTTGTCTTGATAATATATTCAGTTTTAGTTTGGTTTAGGGTGAATAATAGGGTGTATAATAGCATCAATATCCTCTGCAGTGGTCATTACTTGTAGATAATTGCCCTGGTCTTTAAGTGCCCTCGACTTGGGACACCTAACAGCTGTGTTGGACATTATTATTATTATTATTATTATTATTATTATTATTATTAATTTCTTAGCAGACACCCTTATCCAGGACGACTTACAATTATTACAAGATATCACATTATTTTTACATACAATTACCCATTTATACAGTTGGGTTTTTACTGGAGCAATCTAGGTAAAGTACCTTGCTCAAGGGTACAGCAGCAGTGTCCCCCACCTGGGATTGAACCCAGGACCCTCCGGTCAAGAGTCCAGAGCCCTAACCACTACTCCACACTGCTGCCCCAATACTGAATCTGAAGTATACTGCTCTGACTGCATTGAAGCAAACAGGTTGGATTAACAAGTAATCTTACATCAGCACACGAAGAGAAAGGAGAATCTGATCTGCATACAATCATCAAGTTATTTGAGTCTTGAGTCCTGGCAACGTCAAGGGTACAGTACGTCACTGGTACAGTACGTCAATGGTACAGTATGTCAACAATACAGTAATTCAAGTAAGAAAATGAAATGTAAATATTGCGAGATGACTGATGTTTGTTGTTCTCCGTAATCATAGGATTATTCATCATCATTTCTGTTAGCTTCACTGTGTGTAACGAAAGCAATTTATACATGTAAAAATCTCCTGTTTTTCCAAATAGCATTTGGATTGTAGGAATCAAGGACATCCTAAATGTACTGTGTTATGTAATGTGGGATATCAGGATTTAGAATCCCAGTGAAACTGAATGTCAGAAAGTTTGATTATCAGGGTTTTAAAAACCATGCCTGTATTGTTATGTTACATTTTTAATTACATGGAGACAAAAGTCTCTCTCGTTAGCTTTAAGTGTCCACTTTTTCTTCACTTGGAGACTGTTATCTGCTTGTACACTTTACGCATTCTGTACATCTTGCTTTATTGCATACAAGGTATGCAATAGAGGCAAGTGACACAGAAGTCAAAAGTTGACATTCATCATTACCTAGAAAAGGACTTAGAGCTCAAGATCTAAGAAAGGTACGATTATTTCTGAACCCATCAACCGCAAAAGTTTATATTTTCATGCCAAGAAGGACAAAGTTCATTATTTCACAGCAATCATTTCTCGTTAACAATGTTTGTAACTGTCCACCTCTTTCATCTATTCACCTAAAGTTGAGATTTCCAGAGCTCTGTGGGATAATAGTGTAACAGTTATGACGTTTTATGCTGGCAAGCCTTGATGTCTAGTCTCATGAGACTACTTATATTTTTTTTCATTGACTAGATCATCACATGTGCCATGTGATGCACTAGAAAATAAAGTGGGTTTGTCACTGATATATTTCATTTTAATTAAACAAAATTATCCATCAATATAAGAAAATCAGATAGTACTAATCTTAATACCCAAACTTACTATAAATGCATGGATGATAAAGTCAAGAGGCTCTGGGAATAGTCTTATTTAATCCAGAAACTGTTAAGGATGTGCCAATAAACATCCTTATTAGGCAAGATGCATTCTTCAGGCATTTCCTAGGATCTGCAGCCAGCTCAATTCTTGCTAGATACTGTAATGAACAAAAAGGTTTCCCAGTACAACAATTTGAACTGCATATAGAAACATAATGGGAAAAGACAATAGAAACGATTCTCAAGCGCCATCAGAGTGATAACTAAAGTAATACTGCACAAAAAACAATGAAACATACTGTCCACTCCACTATAAACATAATATAGACTTCCTAGACAGCGTACATATTTAATTGTCAAGGACAGAATGACATGTTCTCTGTGTTAAACTTCAAACAGTGCTCTTTGAAATGGACTGAAGGGAGAACCTGGTCTCATTTGTAAAACTATAGATTCAATTGGAACACTTAAAAAAATGCTTCAATATGAATACGCTATGTAAAACATAAGTTAATAGACAAGTAAAGATAAACGTTAATTATGACTCAAGGCACTTTAATTACATATGTGTTACAAAAGGAAATTGTGTCATTTTGACCTGAGCCACTGCCACAAATTTTAATTTTGTAATTAAACATATAGCTGCTTTGTATTTACACAACCACATGTGTCATTTATTATTATGCTATTACAGACTACTTAGAGAAACACTTTCATTATGGTTTTACTCGTAAACCTTCCGCTCACCTCCCACATAGACTTATAGTAGCAGTCACAAAACAACAGTGTTGGGAACTCATGTATTACATGCATATGTATAATGGAGGCAAAAGTATATTTGGATGTCAATACATTCCATTTTAGCATAAAAATAAATGTTAACTTTGGTAAAATTCGGGGGGCATGAACCAGGGCTTCGCTATTTCCTAATTCCACTTGTCTATCATCATTGACTCCCTATTAAACACAGTCATGCTCAGCTCTTTCTCTTGCGTTAGCTTTTTTCATCCTCCTCCTCATTCTTTTTTCATATGCTGCGTTCTTCTGTGTTGGTCCCCTCTGGGGGGATAGTGAGTCTCACTTCCCCGACCTAGAGTTCCCATGACTCCACAGGTTCTTCATGCAGTCAGAAGGGACCACCGGCCACACTATTCTTTCACAGCTCATGTGCTATATCTTGCCTCAAGAAAGAAGGCTCTGTCTTATCCTCCTGGGATGTGGCCATCATACTCTTAGTGCTCGAGTCCCATAACTAACAATTGTTTGTGTTCTTTCAGATTCTCTTTTCTTCCTTACGTCAGGCTTCGTATGAGCCGTTCAGTCCTCTGAGGGTCGAACCCGGTCTCTAACTGGGACCCAGTCGTGAGGCAACACCTATAACGACTCTCCGAGAAGTCAGAGGACTCTGTGTTTTCAGGGGCCCGGAGGCCGATAGTGCCAGCCTCGACTCCATAGGGAAGGCTCTCTCGATTGGAGTCCGGCTCGTCCTTTTTCTCTCTCCCAGCTCTAGAAGCCGAGCCTCGAAAGTTGCAAAACACTCCCTTCATCTCGCAGCCCTGGTTCCCGCCCCGTGAAATGTAAGCAATAGCTGTTTAAATTCCTGGAACTTAATAGGACTTCAAAGGGTATTGGTATTTTAAACATATGGGTGTTACTGCTCATGAAGGGTTAACATTCTTTTTTTATCACAGTGGCATGTTCAGGGATTGCACAATTTGAATGAATACAACCATAGAATAGGAACATTACTGAGCTAATAGCTCAGTAACAAATACCTATATATAGTATACACTGTATTTTGATTTTATATCTCTTTCAGTTAAGCATTTAGTTAAATGTAGTTATTCGTTAAGGTTTATTATATGGGAATACAAAATACCAAATCAGAACTAATTGTGTTGTAAAGTACATGCAGTTCTCTGCTAAAGTATTATAACAAGTTCCTGGTATTCAATGAGTAGTCACAGAAGGGGTCAGGGAAACAACACAAAGCATGTAAGAATTACCTAACAAATTCCACATCAATATAGCAGGTTTTCAATCTTACAAAAAAAAGTCTTAAAATAGGACAGTGGACTCCTCAACCCGTCTAAATGAGGCACACTATGCAGTTTTAATGGAAGACAGACCCAAGCAATGGCCAAGGAAATAGAAACATATTTATTCCTTGGGGAGCTTAAAGTGTTTTCAAAATACCTGTCCTCAAGCATTGCTGTATCTGGCTCAAACCAATGTTAAATGCATTGTCAAGTCGCCACATTGGAAAACATCTATTAACTAGTAAAACTACCTCAGAGAAGCAGGTGGCGATTACTTTAAAGGTATAAAAAGAAAATAACGTGTGTCTATTCCATTCTTGCATGGAAGCCAAATGCATCTTATCCAGTTTATTAAATAAAGTCTACCACACTGTACTATTACCTCATGTTCTAAGGAAGGCAGGGCCAGAAGTTTTGTCATGTCTCTGAAGCTCAAACCAACTTTTAGAAGATGCTTGTTTGTTCATAAATTGCAATGACATATCCAATAGCTATAAAATATCTTGTGGTTAAGTTGGGAAGCAACTACTGTATCCTACTAAAAATAAACTTACCAACAACAAATATGAATTGTCGCAAGTTTTTAATATTCAGGAACATTTCTTGAGTTGCATACAGTTAAATTTCTCATTACAAGACTATGGGCTATTGGCAGAACATTATGGACTTTTTAAAGGAATGATTCGGTTAAACAATAGTTGAGAATAAACCAATAACTCTGAAACATTTGAATAAGAGCTCATGGAAATGCAAACTCAATTTAATTAACCAAAACAGGCTTAGAGCAGTCCTTAAAACAGTTTTTGTGAATATCTGTGTATATGATTAGAATATTGTATAAACACCAGGGTATTTTGGAAGCTCTGTGTAAGAAACACTATACAAGCACAATATTCGTTTAATGTACTGTATATACTTATTCATTATTACATATTGAGAGAGTGTAAATGAATGTGATAGATTTGTTTTAACACACTTCTGAGTTACCACCAGTTAATAAAATGAATCCTAATAATAATAATAATAATCTTTATTTTATAAAGTGCCTTTTATAAATAAATATCGCAAAGCGCTTAACAAAAGTGAAAAACAGAAAAAATTAAACAAACATACACAATATATTAAAACAGTTAGAATTAAAAAATACAATGACAATAAAAGTCTTAAGAATGCCAATTTAAATAAATGAGTTTTGAGGCAGGATTTAAAAATAGACAGAGACTCAGAATCACGGATCTCAGAAGGAAGTGTGTTCCACAGCCTAGGAGCATAGGAGGAAAAAGCCCTGTCACCCACTGTACGCAGTTTAGTCAGGGGGACAACCATAAGGCCGGCATCAGAGAACTGCAAAGCATGACTAGGAGTGTAGGTGGTAACTAACTCAGAAATGTAAGAGGGAGAGATACCCCTATTGGCTTTAAAAGTCAACAGCAGTACTTTGTAGTCTATGCGGTATTTGACCGGTAACCAGTCTAATGATTTCAGTATGGGGGTTATGTGACCACCAGAGCGAGACCTCGTCAGCACCCTAGCTGCAGAATTTTGAACATACTGGAGCTTTTGAAGGGTATTCTTTGACACCCCAGTAAGTAAGGCATTACAATAGTCAAGCCTGGAGGATACAAACGCGTGTACAAGATTTTTTTTTTCAGTTAGGCAGCACTACATTTATTTACTGTAAATCCTTTTTTTTTTTTTTAAGTCAAATGGAACCAGGATTTGAACCCTTGACCTAATAGTCAGTCATACATCTGACACACAAGAAAGGAAATTGCTAAATAACAGTCAGTCCCCAGGAATGCTTTGATAAAGTGACACCATTCTGGAAAAAAAAAGCTTGAGTTCTTTGTGTTTCATTAACTGTTATGTAATATCTAGAATTATGTGCAACTTGACACTAAGGTTGCACTATACATATATATATATATATATATATATATATATATATATATATATATATATATATATATATATATATATATTTTTTTTTTTTTAATCGCTCTTCCTGTAGTGATTTAGAGCAGTGGTTCCCAAACCGGTCCTGGGGACCCACTGTGTCTTTTATTCCAACTGAGCTCTCAATTACTTAACTAGACCCTTTATTGAATTGATAATTTGCTGAATTAAACCTTTTTAATTGTTTTCAGCTCATAACAGTTGCATATTTCAAGTTAGCGATACCATTTTATAAGTAACTTGAATTCTGTGACTGTTTAAGAGCTAAAAACAAAAGGTCTAATTAAGCAAATTATCAGTTCAATTAAGGGTCTAGTTAAGTAATTGAGAGCTCAGTTGGTATGAAAACCAACAGACACAGTTGGTCCCCAGGACCAGGTTTGAAAACCACTAATTCACAAGAGCAGACATTTTGAAAACAGCTTTGAAACAGACTTCAAAGTTATAAGTGTAAAATGTTGTCAGGATGTTAACAATGAAAAGAGAAATTACAGGTACATTATTTAAACAGTTGTAGCAACACTTGGGGATGTGTAACGCTATATTTTTCAGAACCCTACTACTTCCTCTTTAATGTCCTTCAACTGTTTCTATGGGTCTGTTAAAGTCCAAGTTAGGGGTTTCCTACCGTATAAGAATACTAACAAGCTGAAGATGGCTCACTGGAACATTATTGCATGCTCTAAAACAACACATTTGAATATTAGCACATAATAAACATAAGAAAGTTTTTACAAGCTTAGGATTGATATTCAATTCAATTTGGCTGATACTGGGGATTTTTTTTATTAATCACTTAAAATAAAGCTTTTAATAAAACACCAAATACAACATCAATCCCATTTAAATTAAAAAACAATACTGCAGGATGTATTGTCCAAACCAGAGCATTTAAACAAGGATGGGGTCAGCCAAAATTGGTTCTTGAGACATCAGTCCAGGTTTTGTTCAAACTAAGGGTGAATGAATACGGTAATTTAGCTTTTTTTTTCTGTAGTTCAGTTAAATTTTACACATACACTTGATGACCCATATGTTTTTAGATAATCTATTCCTGCTTCTAATACCAACACAATACGGTTTTATAAACCATTTAAAAAATAGAAAGAGTTGTTGTTGGTAATTAGGCAAAATGACAAGAATTTGAAATTGTAGCATGTAAGCTTTTTCCAGCACCCTCAAATGTTATAAAACTGCAAGAACCTGGAAGAAAATCTGTATTTGTATTGTTCCCAAATCTTGACACTGTGCAAATGTCAGCATAGTTGTATTGTATATTAATGTAAAGTGCTTGTATTGTAAACTACTTGTTTGAGGCGCTTCACAACTTATGATGATAGACACTGGCCCATAGCTTAATTAACCTACGATATAGTTTGTACTCTTGTGCTTTTGTTTATTATTTTTTTGTGGAATCTTCAGTAAAACACATCATCAAGAATCATTGTTTCTGATTAGACTAAAAGTTCTTTAGTGCTCAAAATGCCTGGTTGCAATTGCTGACAGTTTAAGATTCATCTGATCAATAAAATAATTTGTTTTAATTATTTTTTTTTTAACCTGTCTCAGGCTTCTTTATTCTTGTTATCAATCAATGCCTGCCCAATTCCAAGTTGAGGTATGCAAAGAAAATGTCAAATTCCTACAATCTCAGCAGTCAGCTATTCACTTCACTGACAGTATAACAACCCATTATATAACAACCCATTACATATTTTTCTGTAATTCACTGACGCTGTTCGATTATACTTTCTCAGTGAGAAAAAAAACATTAACTTGGCACACCTAAAGTGGTTTTAACAAAAAAGAAAAATTCAAGTGTTGTTTATGAATATGGTAACATTTAAAAATTGTGTATAAAAGAAATTACACACAACAAGGTTTTCAAATACGGCCCAATATCTGCATGCCAAGGATTTTGTTTTAACAGCCTAGGCCACCCTACCCCACCCTTACCAAAGCTAATTGGCTGTCAAGGAAATCAGGCAGTGGTTATATAAGTTCCAAACTGTGCTGCTATGGTGACATATTTGCCCAATAAGATTGCTCCCTCTATCCTTGCCAATTTATATAGATGTTATTACATATCAATGGTATCACAATGGTATCTAAGGATAGACTGACATATTTTGTTAAATCCTCATTATCGTATACACTAAATAACTTGTGCTAACTGTATGTTATTACAACTGAATGGTTTGGTTGCTTCCAAAACATACAAAAAATATAGCTGTTACAAAAAATGTAGCGTTACACGTCCCCACGTGTTGCTTCTAACTTGTAATACTGTATTTGAGAAATTTCAGTCTGGATTTTGTGCTGCACATAGCATCGAGATGGCCCTTGTTTAGTAAATGATCTTTGGGAAGTTCCTTCAATTTTAATTCTCTTAGATACCGTGGACCATTCCATTCTATTGAATTGTCTTGAAAGCTAGTGGGTTTGTGTGGCATTCTTGCATGTTGTTCCCGCACTAAAGCAGGCAGACAGGCAGGTGAGAGTAGGAATGGAGGCACGGAGACACAGAAGTGCAGTGAACCACAACAACATGGCGCCCAGTATTTATTAACACATGAACAAAAAAACAAACAATAATGTCATGTGACGCTACCAGCAATGGTAGCACACAGAGGACGATACAAGACTGTAAAAACACTAAAAATAAATCCAATACAACAAACTATAAATCAAAGGTGCCGTGGAAACATTAGGCCTTGCAGCAGCCCCAATCATAATGCTCACCATGTTTTTATACTGACTGCTTTCAGCTGCTGCTCCACGCAGAAAGGTAGTCGTCCCTGGCGGAGCGCCACAGCAGTTAAACAATTAATTAAATAAATCTATTTACAACAATTAACCCATAAATATACAATAAACTACATATTTCCCATGTGCAGGGCTTCCGCCCTGACACAGTTTGTCAGGAGGTCTTATCTTTCCGATTGGTTCCAGTTTGTCTCTATCATGCTTGTAGGCCCACAGCATCAACTAAAGAATATCAATTTACAGAAGTTAGACCTTAGCAGTCTCTCATTGGAACTAAAACTAGAAATGAGAAATTTGGGGGTCATCTTTGATCCTGATCTATCATTTGAGAATCACATTAGGAACTTACTAAAGTATCATTTTAGCATTTGAGAAATATGCTAAGCTGAGACCTATTATTCCAGTACCTGATACTGAGAGGCTAATGCATGACTTTGTTTCATCAAGAATTGACTATTGCAATGCACTTTTCTCTGGTATCCCAGAGATAAATATAGTAATGTGCATGTGATTGCCAATAGTATGTCATATGACAGTTAGTAGGTCATAATAATAGTGTCTTACAGTGTGCATGCATACAATCAAATTGAATATTGCTAAATTAGTAAAATTAAACCTGACCATTAATTCCACATGTTGCCCTATCTTGCAAGAATATGAACAACTTTGAATATCCTCATGTTGTAAATTAAAGTGAAGGACTTACACTAATAAACACGCATACATTTTTTTTTTTTTTTTAATAAAACCATTGTATTTAGTGCAATACGGTTTTCTATAAACATATACAGGATTCAAATATTACTTCTGGAAAGTGAAGTAATTACATTACTGGGGGCATTACTGACAAGTGAGTTCTAACCTAATGCCTGATGCAGTGGACACTAACAGAACAGTTCCTAATACAAGCATTAGGAGACCACAGCGTTGGCCAGCAACGGCAATGCAGTTAGATTTGGAACAAGTTAAACAATGCTGAGTGCATGCGAGTTGAATGTATATTACATATTGCACCCAAGGGGTCATGTTTAATAGCAAATGAGACAGATTTAGATTACGAAAGGTATTTCTGATTCGTATAAGCAAGTTAGTCATGAGCCCTCTGCTGCAGGTCCTTGCTGGAGAGCTGTTCCTCTAAGGCGGGTTGTAACATTGACATCTGCCTTGAAGGCACTTAACATTGTTTACCTCTGCCCAGTTAGTCAGGCACAGTTTAATTTAGCTGGTCAGAAACAAAGAATAAATTAAAGTTATCATATTATATTACAAATACTTCAAACCTATTGCACAATTAACAAGGTCACAGTGTTTCAATGAAGAAACGGGGCAGCTCAAAATGAATAAGTTCCTTTAAAAGGTGATTGATTTCTTACATAATTTGGCCACTTGTCAAAAAACTACAGCGAAAAGTTCAAGCCCTGCATATAAAATATAAGATACTATACGTCTATCTGGAGTCTTCTGTGTAATTCTTATAGGTGGCCCATTGAGAAATGGAATTGCTTAACATTGACCAGTTAACACTTAAAGTTTAATTGTATTCTGCATCCTGACAGAGGCTAAGCCACTTCTCCTTTCAGCACAAACATTGAATGGCGGTTTTACAGAAATACAGTACTTGACTTCCTGTTTCAACAGAGGAGTATCTCTTATATTATTTTATATTAACTTGTGTAATAATTAACCATAATTGCATTTTTAATTCTTGACCAAGTGATTTTTCAATGCATTTATTTGTATTCTCCCTACACAAAAAAATAAAAACAAAAATAAAAAACACCAGCTGAAGGCTCCCGAGTGGTGCATCCAGTAAAGGCGCTCCACATGGAGTGCAGGATGCGCCCTATAGCCTGGAGGTCGCCGGTTCAAGTCCAGGCTATTCCACTGCTGACAGTGGACAGGAGTTCCCTTGGGGCGGCGCACAATTGGCCGAGTGCCGCCCGGGGAGGGGAAGGGCTTAGGTCAGCCAAGTTGTCCTCGGCTCACCACGCACCAGCAGCCCCTGTAGTCTGGCTGGGCACCTGCGGGCTTGCTTGTAAGCTGCCCAGAGCTGCATTGTCTTCCGACACTGTAGCTCTGAGGTGGCTGCATGGTGGGTCTGCAGTGTGAAAAAGAAGCGGTCGGCTGACGGCACATGCTTCGGCATGTGTGTGTTCATCTTCGCCGCTCCCGAGTCAGCGCGGTGGTGGTAGCAGTGAGCTGAGCCTAAAAATTAATTGGCTATTCCAAATTGGGAGAAAAAAATGATAAAAACAATTGGCGACTACTAAATTTTAAAAAAAACACCAGTTGTTACCAGATTAATTCCTCTGTGTATAACCATTTTAAAAATGTTTTGGTTGTTTTCTGTAGAGAAGCTACCTTTTTTAAGACTGATTTTTGTATACGTTTTTAAGAGCTTTTCATATTTCTTTTGTCTTTTAACGCATTAGGAGCAAACAGTTAAAGGTTATTTTATTTTGTTTTTATTTTCAGAATATGACAAGAATGTATTTCAAGCCTTAGTGTGTATTTGACCTGCCTAAAAAACACAAAGAAGTAAAAACATTAAATAAACGGAATTTTAGGAATGTTGTCATGGCAGCAAATGATATTTCTTGACAGCTGTTTCCCTTTCAGTCTGAATTTGAAAACCCTTTTGTGTCTGGGATGAGGAATGCAAGGACCTCTTGATGTGGATTCTCTATGAAAGGCAGATGTCTTTGATGTTCAAACATAACTTCTCAGCAGTTGTTATGTATATTGTTTCATCCTGCTGTTGCTTTTCAAAATATATTATTTACATCTGTGTTTTACAGGAACACAGGATCTGCATCTATTGCAAGTACTCTTAAGATCAGAAAAAGAATAGAAATAAAAAAAATCAGCTTGTGTTACAAGTGGGATTTCAGCTTTCTGTATGTATTTCAATTATTTATCCATAACTTCAAACACTGAATGTAAGGTAAAACTAAGGGGTTGATTTGATCAACCTGTATTTTTAACCTGTATAACCTGATAATCCACCGAGCATTTTACAGTACCAGACAATCCACTTGTATTGCAGCACCCAATTATTTTTAGGTATAATCCACGGATATCTACAGATAGATGCTTGATTAAATTTACTCATCAAGCAATATCAAATAATACAAATACGACTTACCATTCTCAATTCCAGAACCATCCACTTTTATTCACTATTTTGAACTCCTGAACCCAGCAATATCACATAATAGAAATAAGATTTATTATTCTCAACTCAGCAATTCTGCAAATTCCAATATTAGCACAACTGTGCCCAGGGGGGTTGTTCGACACAAGGCAAAGGAAAGTTGCATTAAACAGCTTGGCCAAGCAGATATTTGACCATATTTGTACTTCTCAAAATGGCACCCCTCAAACCTATATTTAATTTAACATGTGCTCATAAAGGGAAATTGTAAATGACATGGTTTAGGATATTTAACCCCCAGCCACAAATATGGACTGTTTTCCGATGTTCCCTGTGTGCTCACTCTACCTGCACAGCCCAGATAAGTATGCACATTTATTGAAACGCAAGTATTGTATTGTATTGTATTGTACTGTTTTGTTTGTTCCTGTTTTGTTCTGTTTGTGTTAATAAACTCCTCCAACACCACCAAAACAAATGATTTTTCCTTCCTTTATATAGATGTGGCCATTCCCCAAATAGTACTCAATTACCTAATTAGGGAATCGCCACACCTGTGACTGTTGGCAGGGATAGATTTAACCCCATCCCTGCCAAACTTACATTCACACACCTATTTACACCAGCAGGGCTTAAGCCCAGCCACAGTTACCTTCTATATTTTCCTAATATTTAATTTCTTATCATGTCTATTCTGTATCATTCTGAAACAGCTTCTTAAGGCTGATAGTGGGGAAGTATATCAGAGTTACACAGGCTCCAGTCCACAATCATTCACATATTGGCTTCAGTGTACAGTGCAACACTAATCCTCTATAGCAATGTATTGCTGGAATAGTTAGTAAGTATGACAGCATGATAATAATACAGATCACACATATTAAACAAGTGAGACATTAAATTCAAGGAAAATGAAGATGATGTAAATCATCCCTTTAACTGTAGAGTGCATAAGAGTTGCTCTACAAAGTTGACACAGTTCTTTGATAAGTTATAAATTAGGCAAGAGCCCGCCCAACATATAGTATTAAACAGACACATTTAACACCTTATGCTGCTCAGACAGACTTGACATCTGTGCACTTGAAACAGACAATAAATTACAAATCAAGTGCCTAGCAACTGGATTGTCATTTGACTCTGTATCAAGTTACACTGACTGAACCCGTCTTGTGTTGCTCTCCAGCTGTGAAAGTAGCTTAAAAAGGGGATATGGGGTGTTCCCTTTGGCCCATAATGTCATCAATCATGCAAGTCATCGTGGCTTTCCTAAGAAATAAGACATCATGTCTTTCAGTTGTTGCTGAGTCTGCACACCACCCTGAATCATACATCTCTTATAGTGCAAGTGAGTCTCGTCAGTAACTATGTTTACATGCACAAGGACTCCTTTTGTCATTTATTTTCAATTCAAAATCAAGTTTACATGCCAAACTCAATGAGGTTCTGAGGAATCAATGTTTCTGAACCTATGCATTTGAATCTGTTTAAACCCTGACACGGTTAGAACTTGAAAGTGGTTTTAATGAAGAATTCAGTATGTAGGATTCGGGAATCGATTCCTGGAACATGTGACTTGAATCCGATTAGAGTGTGACTAAGATTAGTGTTGTTGTCTACGTAGGTTCTATAGACATTGTCATCTCAAATATATTGCAAATGTCATGGACTTTCTTATGTTATGATATTATACATTATCAGGAATCTACATTGAATGAACATTTAATCTAATTTGTCTAGCTTTGCCCAGAGATAACGATCAACCTAACACCTTGAATGCACCAGGCACTCAGGAAACAAAAGGCTAATCAAAACCGTCTCCATGATTTAATTAACCCGTCTAGTGAGAGAGGTGGTTTAAAATTGGAGTCTGAAAGAGAGAAAAATAGCTTAGAGATTTAAGACAAATTTCACATCATATTGATTCACATCATATGAGTACAAGATGCAAGCGTTTTTATTCTTAAATTGCCTAACAAGTATAGAATAACCCAGGTAATAAATCCCTAAGAGAACTAAACTGTTTGCAATGTCTAACCAAAGTCGCAACCCGACATGTTTGGTGTCTAAAGAAATGTAATTTCTTATGGTAAAAATAACGGGAATTCAGAATAAAATCTGAATTATTTAGCAAAAGTTATGCATGTTTTAAAAGTTTCCCCTTTCCAGATTATGAAAAAGAACTAATCAGACAGAGGAAGGGGGGAGCAATCAATCAAGATTGCAAGCCCATTCGCTACAAAATAGCCAATCGGAGCATGCAGCGGGAAATTATTATTATTATTATTATTTATTTCTTAGCAGACGCCCTTATCCAGGGCGACTTACAATCGCAAGCAAATACATTCAAATAATACATACAAATTCAAATAATCTCTTTGTTTGAAAAGTATAAAACCCTCTGCTTTAGCCCCAGCTCCTTGTTCCCAGCTCTGCACTAGCCCTCTAACCTGAGTCCCCAGCTCTACCCCCCTACGCCGCCCCAGACCTGCGATAGCCCCCTCCGCTATCTGCTCAGACTCTAAGAAACTACAAGACTGCACCTGGAGCCCTCAGCTCTCAGTATTTATCCATCAAGGTTGGGGGCCCTGACACTCGGAGAAACACATGGTAACAGAACGCTGAAAGTGAATGCTTTTCAGGCTAGGTAACAATACTCAAATATCTATTCAGGTATTGTGTGACCCCTTGTTGTGTCAGTATGTACTAGTATTTCTTTGGTAAATTGTTGTTTTAAACCTTAGTTCTCATTGAAATGCTTTTAATGTGACTTTAATTGTGTAACTGTTTTGTGTGATTTTCAAACTTATATTGCTGCATGCTTAATAAATACCATCTTTCTAAGAAGAGATTCCCAGTATTGAGTCATTCGCTCATGTTGAACAAACACGATTTATGTAGTTTGAACAGTCTGGAATGTGGTCTATTTTTGGCTTGTTGTAACGTGTAAATCCGCCATCGTTTTCAGAGAGCGATATTAAAAACGGGTTTGTACATTATAATAGGACACTGTTTATTATTATTATTATTATTATTATTATTATTATTATTATTATTTATTTCTTAGCAGACGCCCTTATCCAGGGCGACTTACAATCGCAAGCAAATACAAATACATTCAAGTGTTACAATACAAGTAATACAATAAGAGCAAGAAATACAATAATTTTTGTTCAAGTGTGACAAACCACAATTCAATAATACAGCAGATAATAGTGATAGTTACATAAGGATATGATTAAATAGTGATAGTTACATCAGGATATGATTAAGTACAAAATACTACAGGTTAAACACTTGGCAGATTACAGTATTCTGAAGTACAGGACTAAATGCAGTAAAATAGGGGGCAGATAAGAGCAAAATAAAGCACATTTACATGAAGGGTGATAGTGTGTTTATTGTAGAGGTCCCACCGAGATCTTGACTATCAAAGGTATCTCTTTGTCCCCTACAGTTTTTGGAGGTCCTTTAATTTATTGCTTTTAAGAATATATTAACTGCCTACAATAGTACCCACATCTATAAAATATTTCAATGCTATTACCTTCAGCAAATCAAAAGAAAACATGTGTGATTCTAGTTATTAACATACTGTATACTGTATACAAAGGAAACTCTGGAAAACAAACTACAGTTATGGTCCAAAGTTTTGTATCACCTAGAATTTCAGTATTGGAACATAATAAAAAAAATAATATATACTGTATATATATATATATAGAGAGAGAGAGAGAAAGAGAGAGAGAGAGAGAGAGAGAGAGAGAGAGAGAGAGAAAGCGAGAGAGAGGGAGATCTTTTATTTAACATCATGTAATCAAAGAAACTACAAAATTATATCGCAAAAGTCTACCAGAAGTCATATGGAAAACTACAAAGCAGTTTGTAATACAATATGTTAATGTACCATTATTCAGCAGGTTTCATTAGACTTTATGAAGCAAAATTTGTTAATCCTATAGGGAGTTTTTGGCTATAGCTGTAGGTATCAAAATTATTGGTACTATTAAACAGGGTGTAACTTTTATTTTAAATCACAAGAGAAACATATACCAACATGTTCAAACTACTTGGAGAAGAAAGTAGCAAAGACATGGGATATTTAGGCAATTCTCTACTTCAAGGCAAATGCTGTTGCACTGTAGCAAGAAGTGAATGAGTGTGGTGTTTAAAATAACTGTGTGCAATTATTAAATGCTAATGCTGCATAACAGTTATTTTTTGTTTTGTTAATTGGTTAATTTATAAGTTGCTATAAGAAGGCATGTTAACTTACTTTAAATCTCTGGGTAGATTACTGTATTATTTGTAATAATACAGTAATCTATTATTGAGTTCATTTTTTAAACATTAGGTTGTACAGCAATATCTATTATTTGAATAGATATTGCTGTACAACCTAATGTTTAAAAAATGAACTCCATAGGTGTTTCCTGAAATAATTGTATCCTCTATTTTGCTATGCTTCTTGAAAACAGCTTGAAGATCAAGGGATTTGAGTGTTTTACGGTTTTTTTTGTTTTTTGTTTTTCTTTGCTATAATGCCTTCATACCTCAGACCAGTATTCCCGTGTTTGCCATTGTGACAGAGACAGAATGATTCTTGGTGATAAATCTCTCTCCTGACCTGTGAGGGTGATGTGTAAAGGGAACAGAGTGCAGTGGACTGGATGGCCAGACAATTCATTCCCAGGGTTAGAAGGAAGTCGGTCATCTAGAAAGGTGGCGGAGCTACGATACACTAAATCATCGACCCGGAAGGGAAACAACATGGCAGCCGCGGATTGGAGGAGCGGTTGCACTAGTTAACCAAGGGGTCACGATTGAAGGTGCAAAAGGGGGCGTAGCGAAATGATCTGTTCCTTTGTATGGTTAGAGCTGAACCGGAAGGAGAACGTGAATTGTAATCATGAGTGTTTTGTTTGTTTTGTTCTGTCGTGTCTAAAGACTTACTGTTTGTTGTTATTAGACGGCTGAACACGAGCCGGAGCTGTCGCCAAGGCCAGCACATATGCGGGCATCACTGCACTTGTTTCACAATAAACTGTATTTATTATTTGTACAAATAAAATTCCTGCACCTGCACACTGTTAACCACTTTGCCACAGCCATGTAACCTGCTTCTGCTCTATAGTTTAGTAATCTATGTTAAATGTGTACTGAATCTATGTTAGAGCTAGAATGGCATCAGATTTAGAATATATTTTGGAATTCTTTGTTGCAGGGGGAAAATGGTTTGGATGGTGTTGTGCAAGTCTTGCCATTCATTGGCCCACTTCTTAGTGGGCTACTTTTAATCTTGTGGCAAGACTGACACAATGTAACTGTAAGTGATGTAACCATTGGGCTTTGGAATCAAATGGCTTTGGAATGGGAAGTCAATGAATTGTCAGTAGCAGTGGATAGTGTGGAATGCTTTACTTACTGTAAGTTCTTATGACTACAGTACTTTTTCAAATTATTAAAAATAACAGTAGGCCTATGTTCCCTTTTCAAAATATTAATTCCTCGTCATTACCCTGACCCTTTGTTCTCAAGCGGTACCTTTTAAGTGGGAAGCTTGTGTGCAAGTATTAGGTCCTCTGCTATTCCTAATCTACATTAATGATTTAGACTCTGGTATAGTAAGCAAACTTGTTAAATTTGCAGATGACACAAAAATAGGAGGAGTGGCAAACACTGTTGCAGCAGCAAAGGTCATTTAAAATGATCTAGACAGCATTCAGAACTGGGCAGACACATAGCAAATTACATTTAATAGAGAAAAGTGTAAAATACTGCACACAGGCAATAAAAATGTGCATTATAAATATCATATGGGAGATACTGAAATTGAAGAAGGAATCTATGAAAAAGACCTAGGAGTTTATGTTTATTTATTTCTTAGCAGACGCCCTTATCCAGGGGGACTTACAATTGTTGCAAGATATCACATTATTTTTACATACAATTACCCATTTATACAGTTGGGTTTTTACTGGAGCAATCTAGGTAAAGTACCTTGCTCAAGGGTACAGCAGCAGTGTCCTCCACCGGGGATTGAACCCACGACCCTCCGGTCAAGAGTCCAGAGCCCTAACCACTACTCCATGAAATGTGCAAAGAAGAGCAACCAGAATTTTCCCAGGTTTAAAAGGCATGTCGTATGCAGACAGGCTAAAAGAATTGAATCTATTCAGTCTTGAACAAAGAAGACTACGCTGTGATCTGATTCAAGCATTCAAAATGCTAAAAGGTATTGACAATGTTGACCCAAGGGACTTTTTTGACCTGAAAAAAGAAACAAGTACCAGGGTCACAAATGGAGATTAGATAAAGGGGCATTCAGAACAGAAAATAGGAGGCACTTTTTTACACAGAGAATTGTGAGGGTCTGGAATCAACTCCCCAGTAATGTTGTTGAAGCTGGCACCCTGGGATCCTTCAAGAAGCTGCTTGATGAGATTCTGGGATCAATAAGCTACTAACAACCAAACAAGCAAGCTGGGCTGAATGGCCTCCTCTCGTTTGTAAACTTTCTTATGTTTTAAATACAAGTTAACAAGATTTTAGGTCTGATAAAATCATGTAGAAAGTCTATTATGGAAAAATGATTTTGTGACACTGCAGCTTTAAGTTACTAGTAAAAAGAGGGTTTTAATTGCCTCCTAAACTCATTTAGCTGAACAATGAGAAAAAAGTTCTTTAAGAAAATGCAGCAATTTGAATAAAATTGAAAATACCTCAAAATCGCCCTGTGGAATGCCTTTATAGATGAAAGACATACATGAAAATTATTGGAGACCATTAACTGTGTATTTATGCCACAGTATAAATCCAGGGTAAGGATACTGCAGTTTTCAGGCAAAACTAGGTCAAATGTCATCACAATTTTACTGACTAGGTTTGATTACCATGAATAAGATTCATGACTATACAGGTAACAAGCTTGTTTCAGTGTGCTTTTGATGTGGTGGCACAACATAAAAGCCTCAAACGCATGGCAGCCTGCTCAGACACATGGCTAAGAAACATCCTTTTCTTTACAGCTCAAAGATTTGCTTTGGAGTAGATTGGGTAGACAACATCACTTAATTCATATTCTACATGGGCATTCCTAAATCAAGAAGCCAATTTCCAAAAACAACAGGATCAGCACGGTGCAGAACAGTGGACATTGTGTTACCAAGATCCATAGCATTTTGTAATAGGAATCATCACAGGGTTTTCCCACAGGAATTGACAAATGTTTTCAGGTTGCGCATTTGCTCAGCATCTAATGAAGGTGTGCAGGATGTAGAAAGTTTCTGTAGGTACCTCCTATGCTGTGCTCTGATGCCATCAGTTTTGTTCTCATTCTTGTTCTGCAGAATCAATACCATGTTGTTCAGGTTGCA
Organism: Acipenser ruthenus; assembly: GCF_902713425.1. NCBI lineage: Eukaryota > Metazoa > Chordata > Actinopteri > Acipenseriformes > Acipenseridae > Acipenser > Acipenser ruthenus. The sequence continues at coordinate 61,587,446 of NC_081195.1, read as the reverse complement.
GTTAGATGTGATTGATGCGCTCATGTAGATATGAGATACCAGGACTGACACCACATCCAACAGTGCAACTGACTAGCTCTTAGAGGTCTACAACTTTCATGTTGCTTCATGTTTGATAAAAAAGGGTATTTGTCCCCCCATTTAGATCTGTGTCAGCTGCTCATGCTTTACTCCAGATCAGAATCTCCAGGTTCTCATGTTATTAACTGAAGCTATGTGTAGGTTACAATGAAAAACTTCACCTCAATGGCCAAACGCCGCTATGGATACTCCGTAAAAAGAAATGCTTCTCTGGGTAATTGTATATGTTTTACTTAAAGAGTAAGTAGCGGGGTTCCGAAAATATATAATGGTATATGCCCCCACGTGTTGCTGCAACAGTTTAAATAACGTACCTGTAATTTTTATTTTCATTGTAAACATCCTGACGACTTTTTACATGTATAACTTTAAAGTCTGTTTCAAAGTTATTTTTCAAATGTCTGCTCTAGTGCCCTTGGGTTTGAGATCTGTCCTCTAAATCTCTGCAGGAAGAGCAATAAAAATATAAAAACAAGTGCTCTGGCTTTTCAGGACCTTTTGAAAATAGGGTCAACACATTACATATGGTAGCATATTGAGCGACTGCACTAAATTAGGATAATATAAATACAGTGAGGTCGTGCAGTTGGAGCTCAGTATTAATAGATATGAGGGTTGCATCAGGTCTGCACTGGAAGTTACTTATTGCACAAAAACATTTCCTGGCAGTCACACAAGTCTCTTTTCTCTTCCCATCACGAGCTTCTTCTTTATTCAAAAGTCATTAATCGAAAACATCTTTTCAACTGCTCAGTTTCCCACCAGAGCTGTTATGCTGGTAGTAGTTTATTGTTGTTACATTTCCTGTTCTCCCTCTGAAATAAGAATTTTAATTAATTATTTAGAAACAATAAAATAAAGTGTTCTTCACAATTTAAATGTTTGTTAGTTTTATTGTTTTCACTTTACTACCTGGTAAAGAAAGGGTAACTTAGGACAAAAATGCAGAAAATACAAAAATATGGGATTAAGTTGTAGTAATTTCATATACTTTTAAATCTCCTACTATGGTTTTTTATTTATTCTATACTCTGGGTTTATTTGTCATGTCAAAAAGCTCAAAATGTGGGGGCTCCCGAGTGGCGCATCCGGTAAAGGCACACTGCTGGAGTGCAGATTACACCCTATAGCTTGGAGATTGCTGGTTCAAATTCAAGCTATGCTACTGCCAACTGTGGATGGGAGTTCCCAGGGGGCGGCGCACAATTGGCCAAGCACTGCCTGGGCAGGGTAGGGGTTAGGTCAGCTAGGGAGTCCTTGGCTCACCACACATCAGTGTCCCTTGTGGCTGGCCAGGTGAATGCAGGCTGGCCTGTACACAGTTCAGAACTGTGTGGTCCTCCAACACTGTAAGTTCTGAGATGGCTGCATGGCAGGCTTGCAGAGTGAAAAAAAGCAGACAGCTGACAGCACTTTCAGAGGGCGAGTGTGCCTGTCTTCATCTCTCCTGAGTTTTAAGGGGTTGCAGCGGTGAGCCAGGCTGAATAATAATGGGACATTCAAAATTAGGAGAATTGGAAAATGAATAAAAATAATTGTTAAAAAAAAGAAGCAGCTTGCAAATGGGTCACCATGTCTTTTAATTTAAGTTATTGGGTCCATGGCATTTAATTTGGAAATGTTCATCTTGAATGGAATATTTATACATATTCCAAAATCCAACGAGCTTGCATTGGATACTTCTGTAAATGTATTCTGTTCAATTACACCAGTTTGAAATGATAATTTCAGGTAGATTCTGTTGCATATTGTAGGATCTCAAGTTGTAATAAAGGTCAATGGGAATGGACCTACCCTGTCAGCTGGTGGTTCATTGCCCCAAGTCAAATTCACAAAGTCAAAATCTAGTTGTGCTAAGATTGGGGTTGTCATGCTAATTCCCCCCCATTGTGATGCATAAATTTGACTTCTGCCTCAAAATGGTCAACTGCATCTATGTGTTCTGGGAGCAGAATGTACTGTTGACTTAAAGCTTCAGGATGCTGAACCCAGTCCCTGGGTACCTGAGCTGCACACTTACCGTACTCATAGCTGAAGCTATTTTATTAGGACCTGTACCTCATATTGGGTTGAGCCATTGTTTACCCCGATTACAGCCTGGACCACAAGAAACTGGAAGGTGTCTCCATTCAGTCATTATTTCACACAATGAGTGCAGATGTAGGCAGACGATCTTGATAACAAATGTGTTGAACAAGTTCAAACTTGCTCAACTAGATAAATATCTGGGATTGTGGCGGCCATGGAAGTTACCTGTCTCTGTCATGCTCCTCAAACCATTCACACACAGTTCTGTCATGCTAAATAGCATTATCGTCTTGAAAGTAGCCATCTCCATCTGGATAGAAGTGCAGCATTGTTGGGTGGAGCTGATAGTTCAGCCCAGGGTATACCAGGAGACCATGCTCCACACCAAGGCCATGCCAAGTCCAATTGGGTAGACAGGTTCTTTTAAAGTGGCCAGGCAGTGTAGTTTTTTTGTTTTTTTTTAACCAGACCAGCATAGTAAACAGTTGTCTGCATCCTGTTGATTTCAATTGTTCGTGTAAGCTTCTTTGCATGAGAAACAGATTAGGCAGTCAATGTGTTGCATTTAAAAATTAAGCAAGTGATGGCTGTGGTGAATAGCAACACATTCCATTATATTTCAGTGTCTGCTATAGTACCATAACAAAAACATGTTTATATAAATGTCCTAGGAAAAAATATTAATGGAAATTTTTTCAGCCCACTGGGGAACATGTCACTGGGGAACATGTATACTGTAGATTCTTTCAGTTGCATGACCTTCATTAACGTTTCCTTCCTAAAGAATTTTGTACTGAAATCACTTTCCCACCAGTAAGAGGATTACGAGGTAATACTTTATATCAAATTATGGTCCACTAGATCTGGGTAGCGGAAGATTAAACTGTAACCATCCATGGGGAAAATCAGCATCATAGTTTCCCTAATAGTTGCCAATAGTAATTTAAAGATATATCTGTCCCCTAAAAGTAGTCTGATTTTAACCTGAACAGTCCCTGTATGTGGTCTGAATGCTTATGGTTTAGATAGGATATTACTATCTTTGTGACAAACAGTATAACCTCCCAGTAGGCAATCGACAGAGGAAGACAGCATGCCATCATGTTTATTACATTCACTTACTCAAACAAAACTCCCTACATTGCAACTTTTCACCATAATCGACATTTAGTGTCATTATAGACTTAAGATGTGCTGATAATGCAGGTTGCTTTGAAGGACACCATGTTTAGCATGTGCGTCAAAAACACACTAGTTCTCTGTAATACTGCATTCCACAATATCGTGACCTTGATATGTTATTTTATACTGTCAGAGTTAGTTTGTATTTTTTTTTATGTTAGTACAGCAAATACTGTATTAGGAGAAATGGCAGGTGATTAGTTATGTGGGTGAATAAACATGAAGATTTCAAAAGCATGTTTTATTTTTAAATGTAACATTTCTATAATATTTTAAGCCGGTTTGCTATCGCTGCGAAGCTCACCCACACCAACTTTTCTATTCATTCCTGCAGTTCATTGTCACTCCAAGGGATTCTCAGGAGTTCCCCTCCTGTCTCAACCTTTTGCCTACCTACATCGACTGACATTCTTCAATTTCAATTCATTCCAGGTGCGTTGTTAAATTCATCGGTGCTCTGCATCGCTGAGTCGGAAGTGACATCACTTTGTGCACATCGGTGCAGGGAATTTAAGAACAATTTGGTGAATCAACATAGCTGATAATAATAAAAGAAAGGTTGCTGCTACTGCGGCATGCAAGGCTATTGGAAATGTATTGGGACAAAGGCTTAGTTATCTTTAACCGACTAATTAGGAGCTAGCTTGTTGTTACATTAAAATGTAGAAAGCAGCTAGCCTGCAACTGTAAATATTTATAAATATGAATATATTAATGGATACACTTTCAAATACAGTTCGTCCACTTTTCTCAACTTTGTAACATATTTGTTTGAAGTTTAAAAGGACAAATCCCCTTCGAGGACCTGGTCATGAAGACACACGCTTATCGGCTTTCTGAGATGCACAGAATCTACCGTCACATTAACTTCCAACTTCTCTGCATCAGGCATCCATTCCTGTGACCTCTTCCTGTCCCCTCATCTGGTTCAGCTCCTCCAAACAGACCAACTTCATCAAGACACTATTCAACTTTCAAAGTCATCATTTCACCTACGATTATCAACATTTCAGTCAAAGTGTCCTACCCCACAATAGACTATACACTCATAGACTGCTCCTGATCAAATCAATAGGTTTGTAGCAGCCTCAGAGCAATGCATTCTTCAACCTCTCAGGTCTGCAGTGGCCTCATATCTATGCATTCTTCATCTCTGCCCAAAGGCAGCCCCATCTCCGGCTCCATTTAACCCACCTTAACACTCAAGACCAATATCCACCGCATTCAGCAGATGTCTGCTCTCTACAGCAGACCACCACACAGTACCGATGGCAGTCCACCGTTCACTATTACAGATCACCGCTTCAACAGATCTCTGCTCTCTATAGCAGGCCACTACACACTACTGACAGCACTCCATGCTCTATAAAGGACGGTTCATCCAAATATCAAAAATCAATTCTCCAATATGTCCCTATTCCTCAATGCTCAGTTAATTTCCTGCAAGAGCTCTTTCCTTCCGGCAGACCCTCTATTCATCAATTCTTCCCAAACAATCAAAACAAGACATTGTATTAATTTAAACATCTATATTAAAGCTAGTAGAGTCTACAAAGTCGGAATAATATATTTAATTAATAAAACTAAAATGACAACCTAGTTCACACCAAACTGTGCAGACCATATTTAAACAATTTTATAAATGCTTACAGGGCAGTGTATGGGCAGTCATGCACATTCAACAGCATTCATAGACCTCAAGTTGATCCTAACCCTGAATGCCTGACCAGGCAGCCGCCATTTAGTTTGACATGAAGGACCACACTATCCATGGTTGTGGGCGGCAGCAGCCCAAATGACAGATCAAAGGTTAAACCATGTGACTGCATGGGCCTCTTTAGAAATAAAATGATTTCAGGATTATTGTTCTGTTATGAAGAGTAAGTATGGCATTCTGCTCTAGTGGACCATTTCTCCTATTTATCAAAGTTTTATACTCTGGTGTACGTATGTTTTTTACTACTACAAAGCTCAGAAGCTTAAGTCCACCTAAGCTGCTTCTTATAAGTTTGGTAAAATTACTGTTGGGTTTTCTATTCATAAAAAAAAAAAAAAAATGTTGATTTTGCACTCTGGAGTAAAATACTACAGCACTGATTAATTTAGAGGCTTTCCAAATGAAATTAAGCCTTGTATGACTTCTCATTGAATGATTTCAATGAGCCATTTGAGATCATTCTTTTAAATATTTGTTACAGTATGCATCATCAGAGTAGCCATGAAAGAAATAAGTGGGTATGTTGTTTTCCCCAAAAAGTCTTTCTTAATAGACTAAATATGTGAAACCCCAAATACCAATTGAATAATATCATTGTCAGTGATGTTACTTACAATGTGTTTACCAAAATGTGGGCATGGGGATTTTAAATAAATGCCATTAAAGTAATTTTCGGTACCAAAATAAGTCCAGAAAATGGCTCTGCAATGCACATCCATTCATTATATGGCTCTGCCATGCACATCCATTCATTATATGGCTCTGCCATGCACATCCATTCATTATATAAGTCTCAATGTGCAGTTTTGAAAGAAACATGGTATGGCAAACACGTATTTTCAATGTATTAAACATGCTATCATGTACTACACTAGTAAATAAATATCTGCTTACAAGCCATGCCTTTAGATCATCTTCTGAGTCGTTTCACCTGGAGAGCAACATTGGCCCCACCCCTTCACTGGTTTCTTTCCTGTCAATAACCAATCATCTGATTGCCGTATTGACTGACATGCTTTCAGCCAGTAGCATGCTTTGGCCCCCTGCGGAGGTCTAATGACCCAGGAAGTGCAAGTGGAACCAGATATAAGAATAAAGCACAGAAATGGAGAGCTTCCTTAACCTAAAGTAGCACCAGATACCATGCTTTCAAACATTAATCAACATATTGTGTAAGGAGGTGGCTATATATATATATATATATATATATATAGCACACTGTCACATGAATAGCATGCCCAGTCCCAGCACTGAGAATACTCCAGACAAGCTCAACGCAAATTCACAGACAGGTAAAGACAGCAAACACGATAAAATAGTAAGGCGAATGTAAGAAAAAAATGCATGGCTTTTATTCCCAGAAGAAATGAGGAAGTTCTTTGAGAGCTTTTTTCTTGGAATACATCTCCACACCAGGACAGATTATCCCACAGACATGTCCCAACCTTTTTATTAGTAACTCCATAATAATATCATAGTAATAAAAGCATAAAAATGTACTTTTGATTAAAAAAAATAGCTTGTGAATGTTTTGTTTTTGCAATGAAGTAAACTAAAAATAACCACAGTAATCCTTTACAAAGTAATGTTTCTCAGCAAATCTAATCCTGGAAAATGTAATGAGTGTCCCGCGCATCCTGTAAATCTCTCACTGGTTTCCGTTTTGCATTAAATAGAAAAAAAGCAGTGTTCTTCTGGGGAGTAACCCTTTAAAAATACATCTGCAGTAACAGCCAACAAACCTGAGCTTAATTTAACAAGCAGGTTGATATAAAATATTTCACATAAAGTCTCTGAAATATTAATAAAGTGCTTTTCAATGTTTTATCTATCCTATACATCGATATGTGAACATACAGTATGTTGACTGAAGTTAAGCTTAAGAGTTAAGAGATGCCCATTTTTGGTGTGTTAAAGCTTAAGTGAAATGTTTAGTTGTGCAAGGCATCCAGGTATTTGTCTTTAATAAAGTACTTAAATTATTTCGCATTCCTGTAGTCAGGAATAGGTTTCATGCCTTGTTATCCACCCCCAGAGGCAGTCTGTACATTGTGTCTCTGAGCAACCAATTGAATCAAAGTGACTGAGATCTTCCCTCTCGGGAATAGTGCCAATTAAACCAGGATAGCTTAAGGTCTGCTAAAATACTACGGACAAAGCATTAATAATTAAGCCGTATTTCACTTCTTTTTTTCAAGTAACCCTACTCATTGCTGACTTTCAGGATGCGATCAACAATGTAATGTTCATCATTAAAAAGCACATTATCTGCCATGGTAGAACATGGTAAGACTATGTTACATATTACATGAATGTGTGATCAGTTTTTTCTTCAACAGCAGAATTGGATTTAGTTGGATTTGCAACCAGGGGTGGACTAGTCTAGATGCTGGAATTGATTTTTTATTTATTTTTATTTATTTATTTTTTTTTTGCATGACCTGACATACTAAATGACCTGTTTTGACCAGCAACTTATCGAAGTTAAAAGAATCTCTACCAACTCTTTCTGGTTTTAAGCACCAAGCCATCTCACAAGTGCAGTGGCACACAAAGATTTTACTAGGAATGCAGAATGACTAGAAATGGGGCTTTTATCAACAAAGCCACCATGATCATTAATGGTCTTGGTATCTCTAGATCAGGGGTGTCCAGTCCAGGTCCTGGAGGCCATGACAGGTACAACATTGAATATTGCTTCAGTAAGAAACTATTTAGCTACTTTGTTAAGTCACTAAGATCCTACTGTTGGACCGTGTGGCGTAGTGGTGTGCGGTCAAGGCTGGTCTGTGGCAGAAATATGAGACCCAGACACGGAAACTGTAGCTTAAGCGCTTTTCTATGCACATAATCACAAATCAAAACCGGAACAAATAAAAGGTTTGAACAAAACTCTTCTTACAAACACTTAAAAATAAATTAAACACTATACAACACCCACGCTTCAGCTACCTCAGTATATTCTTATACATTTGCTTTCTCTACTCTCTCTGTTCAGGCTGGGCAACACACCTTCACTGAACCAGCTCCATCCAAACATTTCACATTGTCTTTTATAGGGTGTGTGGCCAGGGGTAACTGACATCAATCATTCAATTCTCACCTAGCCAAATTTCACAACCACTGCACCTTCCCTTACCAAATCGTGGCCACATTTAACTATATGTTATAACCATATGTATTAATATTTGTATCACTCATTTTTTATCATTTTGCTTACTTTTAGTTTAGTATAGTAGCCTTTATGAAAAATATTATTCTGGAACCATATGTAATATGATTTATGATTGTTTACCTAATTAACATATGGAGTGCTATCTGGCACTGGGAGTGTAATGTTGTAAACTGAGAGAAAAATGTCAGAGCACATGAACAGTTGGTGGGAAAAATGGACAGTCCAAGTCAGACTGGGGCGTCTGGGTGCCCTACTGTGTGTCTGTGATTGTATCAGAACAGTTATCAGGATTGGGACTGTTCTTTCACTAGTTGTTAGTTTACTGCCTTTATCTGCACTGACACTGAGCAATGATTGTTTGCAAAGTGTGGCTTACAAGTTCATATAGGATTCAGAACTGATTAGGATCATCATTCATTCCCTTTTGATAAAACTATACAGCCACATACCACTTCCTCAGATCAGACGTGTTTGTTTTTCAGTCTGTTAAGCTTGTCTCTAGAAAGCTCATGTAACAATTTTCAGTGTTTAATGTTGTTTTCCAAAATCTATGTCCTTTTAAAATACAGGCTAAGGTTTAATGGCTCACCCTTTCATTCATAAACAGTTGAACATTTAGTATTGTATAAACTCCTTTGCAAATACTAAAATACTGAAGTTGTGTTGAAGTATATTCATGCTAATTTGGCCCAAAAAGCTAATTTTAATAGCTTTCTTTTTTTTTTTTTACCCATGCCTAATGTTTGAAATTATTCTGAATGGTTCTGAGCTCTGTTTCTCTCATGTTGAGATGTTATATCATTTTTTTTATTGGTCAGCCTAAATAGCTTTCTTGCTTACAGGCCTCTGTTGTTTTGCTGTGTTTTTTGCTCCCTTCACTTGAGAAATCTTGTCACACTGTGACCTTTCAATATTGTCTGATTCTAAAAGTAGCGTTTAACCCTGAATCATGCCTAGAATGTACTAATTGTGTGTGGTTACAGGTTTAAAGTCCTGTCCTCCTTCTAAGTCTAAATGCAAATTGGGGGTGAGGCATTTATTGACTCCACTTAGACCCCTTGCTGACTAACCATATTGTTTTTTTATTATTATTATTTATTTCTTAGCCGACGCCCTTATCCAGGGCGACTTACAATTATTACAAGATATCACATTATTTTTACATACAATTACCCATTTATACAGTTGGGTTTTTACTGGAGCAATCTAGGTAAAGTACCTTGCTCAAGGGTACAGCAGCAGTGTCCCCCACCTGGGATTGAACCCACGACCCTCCGGTCAAGAGTCCAGAGCCCTAACCACTACTCCACACTTATTCATCTGTTGAACAGATATTTTTTCTTCAAATTAACAAATACACACCATTCACCATTATTTTAAACCAAAAACCTTTTGCTAATGTTGTTGCTAATGGTATCCCGATATTTTTTTTAGAACATAACTCAAATTGAGGTAGGTAGGAATATCCCATACATAATGTTGGTGGTCGTCTTCTCTTTCAGGGAACCAGGGTTACGGTAAGAAAGTTTTCTTAAACCGGGTTTCCATGAAGTTTTTAGGTTGTCTTAAAACACAGCCTGCCTCATTTGGTCCCCAAAACACACACACACACACACACACACACACACACACACAAAGAAATAAAAAAATATGTTGTTTCTGTGTGTGCAGCTCTGCTGATTCTGCTGACACAAATAATAATAAAAAAAACAACATCACATAAGAAAGCGCTGTGTATTATACTTGTATTATTTGCTAAACATTTTTGACTGCATATATATTTACTACAAACCTATTATACACATACATATTCAAGAGATAAGGACAATGCGTGTTCAGATAACTTGCTATTACGACAAAAGAGTGCAGTTTGCATTTCCCATGTTTTATTTGACACTGCAAGTAACTAAAACTAGGCGAATGCTCATTTTCAAAACTGATGCGAATTCAAACTTCGAATCAGGTCAAATATGGATCAGCTAAGACTGAATAATTTGACATTAATGTTAATTGAATGTGGTGGTAGTAAAACAGTAAAGGGAAGGAACTGAATATGCAGAGTGGCCCCCAAAACGATAACAGCCCCGGGCCCCCATTACTCTTAATTCCGCCCTGACCGCCTGTTGCAGTGAAGGTTCATTAGAAGGAAATGTTACTCCACCCTTGATAGCGCCTAATGTTGAAGAGATGCCCTCCCACATTACTCATGCTTTATTCAGATTTGTCTCAGCAGCTGTTGTGCACTTTGTTTTAGTTACAGTATGAGGCATGAAACCATTTATCAAATTGGTCTTTTCAAATGTTGTTTCAAACTATAAGATACTTTATAAAATACTCTGAGATGCTTCCATGAAGTGAAGGGCACTCTATTGGTGTAACATAACATTATGTTGCATTGTTTGTGTTATGAAATTAACTTTGTTCTTTTGCGTGATTATACAAGGTGGTTCAAGTCACTGTCAAGTTCAAGGAAGAACTAAAAAGTGCACCATGGAGGTAGTATTGGTGATACTTTGTGTCTTCGCATCAATTACAACTTGGAGGCTATTAAATAAAGCTTACAAAGACCACAGACATCTTAATATAGCAACCTTTATGAAGCAATTTGCCCCTAGTCAACTGTTGCTATCAGAGAAGTTTTATTACACTACAGAGTATATTCATCCCCCATCCAACCCCTGCATGTCTAGATGATAAACCTGTCCACCTACTTTTGCATTTGTGTCACAGAAAAAGTAAAGAACACTTTTTGTATTTACTTCTAAGGCATCATTTTGCATTTGTCGACAGTATTAACTTTGCATTGCAGTATGAGTTGAACATAAAGCTACAAAAAAAGGTCCCTTAGCAGACATCAATAATTTAATGTGCAGTTTAAGATTTTAACCAAGATGCAGAAAACTAAATCTGAAAAATGATTCTACTTTACACTGTCCTTTTGCAAGTTAATACTTTGAATTCCTCAGTACTAAAACTGGTGTTACCTGAAAAGGCAGGGGGACATGAAAGGGACATAACATAGTGTACCTCAACCTGGATTGCCTTTTTGAGCATTCCATGCTATCTTAATTGGGATTTAAGATACAGTACTTTTCTAAAGACTAAATTCAAGTTGACATACTTAAGTACTGTAGTTCAGTACCTGGCAAGCCATGAAAAAGCAGCATTGTGATGAGACTGACAATCTGTTCTGCTGATCGCCGCCTGAGCAATCGTCACATGACATGGCGTCCTAATCTCCTTGGGAAACGGGATGGGCTTCCTGACCTTTATACCGGCAAAAAAATAACTATGTATATACACAAATAATTCCGCATGCTTTCGGGCACTAACTCTCCATAAATTTACCAAATTATATTCAAAATAACGCCTATACTATAGCTTTATATAGCCTACAGATAATGCGAATTCTTGTCTGCACTGTCATGGGGAATCGTATAGTTTTCTTTTATGGCAACAATAGCAAAGTAAACATCAATAAATATTAATAAATAAAATATATAATAGTAATATCCAATGTATTAAAAGCTCAGATGTGAGTTTAGAATGTATGTGCTCTACCCTGCTGTAGTTTATTTTCACATAGGTCGAACACCCCCATCCAGCCACCACGGCCACGTTTTGCAGTTGTCGCGTAGACACCATCTGCTATTAATGACAAAAATCAATCAATCAATCAATCTTTATTTTATATAGCGCTTTTCATAGTGGCCCACCATCACAAACGCGCTTTACAAGATAGTGAGGAGCACTGCATAATACATTAAATACTGTGAAATACAGAGCATAGTACATTAAATACAAACAGTAAAAAAAAACGTTAACAATAATAATAAAGTCGATTGTGGCCATGTTATCGACATACTGTACATTACTACATTAGTCTTACAAAAAGGCAATTCGCACCCTGTTCAGCAGGGGAAACGACTATCGTTTTTTTTTTACTTGTAACTATAGTGGAAAAATACAGCTTGCCATTGTCTTGGTGTTTGTATACAATCCTCGTCATTGGACACCCTTATGTCTTTACGTCATTACCACGCCCCTTAGCCTGCGAAGCTGATGCAATTCGGATGGTTAAAAATCTCGAACCCGTCAGTAGTGCAGATTAGAACAGCATAGACATCAGAGTGCTTTCAACTCAAAATATAAAATAATAATATCAATAAAAAGTAACATTATTTATTATTTAAAAACATGTACTGTCATTTTATTGTTATATTTACTGAACTTACAATTTAATTGTAAAGTATATTTATATTTTAAATTATACTTTGGTATCTATTTAATAAACAAAAAAAATAATAATAATAATCCACTATTTTATCTACCCCGTGACTTTTACTGCATTGGATTTTGCTCGTCTCAGAAAAATATTGGAAAGCAAGGTCATTTTACATATTGTTTCATTAAAGGAATTAACAATAGTAACGCTGCTGTAGAATCGTGAGGTAAGAAGCCTTTTAAAATGTTACGTTCAACTGTACCTCGTTTTCTTGTTTTATGCTGTGTTTTAGATTATTTGTGCATGTACTTTTATTTCTCAGTGTTGATAATGTATAGAAAGAGATACCGGTATTGTTTTTATAAATATTTCATTGTTATAAATTGTGGTTTAATTTTATTTCGGGAATACAGTGGTCGTTATCAATATATGGGTATAATTTGACATTCCTAGTTAATTAGAATTATTTCAAGAAATATGTTATCATTTTCAGACAGTTGTGTTTTAGATCAGCAACCCTGGAAAAAAAATCGAGACAATGCTGCGCAGTCTTGTGACTTGTTAGATTTTGCCGGGAGTTGGAGGGTTTTTTTTTTTGTTGTTTTTTTTTTTTTGTAGGTTCTGGTGCTTCTTAACTCAAAAGACACGACTAGAGATTTATAAATTAAATAACGACCCGTTACCGTTAATTCTAATTAATGGAAGTATAATGAGATGACATTTGAGACGATGCTGCGCAAGGTCTGAGAGCACGTGCCTTTGTTTCCATTCCAACCTTCTGGAGAAAACGATTATAGGGGCTAGGATTAAATAAAGAATGCAAAATGATGCTGAATAATATGTAGCCATAATTAAACAAAAACACCCAACAGACCTGTTTTTGTTTATTAATAATAATAATAATAATAATAATAATAATAATAATTTAAAGCATGTTTTCTATTAAAATGTACATGAGTTACTGATTAAAGACTACTGTTTAAAAACCAAAAAGAGAGGGAAAGAAAGAAATGAACCATGGTTTCATTTGAATAGATGTATACACACGTCCATCATCATACCGGTTTTGTGTTAGGGTGGCCGGTATGCAGTCTAGTAATTTTCCACTCCTTGAATGAGTCACCCCCCCCCCCCCCCCCCCCTTCCGCCCCTCCCTTGTATCAAAACGTTGATCACGCGGTGCTGATCTATAGAGGAGGATGCTGCAGCCTGCACTGTGTATATTGATTATTCCATATTTCCTTAGGGACCGACGGTACACCACTAGCAAGGACAAAGAGAGCACAAGAACTCGGAAGCAAGAGGCTAGAACCTGTCTGGCTAAAATAAAGAATAAATAAGACATTTCCTTTGGATTGGTTTTAAAGATGAAGCAAAGCACTGCAAAAACAGAGATGAGCCGGTTTAACATTTCGCCAGACGAGGACAGTACTGGCAGCTCCAACAGCAACGAATATGGCTACCCTGAATGTACCACAAAAAAAGCCCCCATTAGCAGGTTAGCAATGTTTACAAAATGTATACTGTACAAATTGACTGCTTGTGTGTGTGTTGTTGTACATGAAATTCTATGTCTTGAAGGCTACAATCTGGCAATTTCCCCTCAATGTTGTGATGTATTTAGAACGGTATATTTGTAAAATGAAAAGGAATGGCAATTTATTTTTACACCTAAGATTGAAAATTGTGTTAAATTATATATATATATATATATATATATATATATATATATATATATATATATATATATATATATATATATATATATATATGTTTATATTTATTTATTTGTTTAGTCAATATCAAGATATGGACCCAGAGAGCCAGAATTTCCTCCCAGACTACCTCGGAAAGAAAAAATTTGAAACTGAATATGTAAGTAAAAATAGAATACTGTATGGGTCAGAATATATTATCACACACTAGTACATGTCTCAAGTTGGTTTTGGACAGTAATGCACAGGTATTAGATAGATTAACAAGACATATAGAATAAAGTGATTTATTTCTCTTGTTTTTATTCATAAACTGCTGAAATAATGTATATTTTCAAAGCACAAGAAAATGTAAACCCAATATCCACACCCAGTGCAGTGGGAATACTATATCTGTTAACATGGCAACATAAAATATTAGCAAATAAATTAAAGTTATTTTTTGCTGATCTCAGTGGCCATTTTACGAGTCAACTATAAAATTGTAAACCTGCATTTTTATTCTCTGCAGTCTCCCGGCACAACCTCATTTGGAATGTCAGTATTCAATCTTGGCAACGCCATCATGGGTAGTGGCATCCTGGGACTTTCCTACGCCATGGCGAACACTGGAATTGCACTTTTTGTGTAAGTATCTACAATGATAACCATAGTAGCTCCACTTTAAGACATCTGATCTGCTCATGATGCAGTGCTGACTGTAGCAGATGATGTATATATTTGCATGTAATGATCTATCTATCTAACTATCTGTCTACCTACATTTCCACTTGTTGCACCCCAGGTACTCCAAATGAATTAGTGATCATGTGGCACTGCACTTGATTTCCTGGTAACCAGTGTTTAAAAAAGAGCATGTAGCTGCAGCTGGGTTCATGCAGTGCAGTTGGGCTTGATACAACTAAGTGAAATGAATCCGCTTAGCATCTTTAATCCTTTGCAATCAGGCCAAAACCACACCTGAAATGTTATATAAAGGTTGAAAGAGATGGGTTTGTCTCATCACATGAACGCATGAATCATCTTAACTCACATTTGCATTTAACTCTTTCATCAATGGAGACATCTAGGAAAATAACTCTTCAAGACAGCACAACAATAAACTAATATATAAAATATGTCATTTATTTTTATATAAGACAACATTTTTAATTTGTTATTTAAACGGTACAATTTTTCTGAGAGCCCTGAGAAACAGCAGGATTTTTGGAACTAGCCCACATTTTGTAAAATACAGATGCTCCAACAGCAGATAAACAATCTATACCCGATTCTTAAAGCATAGAGAGCTGTGCCGTGATCATTGATTGATGAGTGTGGGAGGCTGGGAGAGATGATACTATTTACAGTGTAACATTCCTCAGAGATAGGAAGCATAAGGGCAGTATTAGTTTCTTCCTACAAAGTCATTACACATTAAAGAATTATGGGTGTTCACCCATGTACCCTGCCCAAAATAGTTGCTTAATCCCAGCCTACTGTCACACTGAACTTCAAAGAAATGTTTATATAGTATACAACTTTGCAGTTTATTCTGAGCGCTCAAGAAGATTATTATGGATATCTTTTTATATTTAAGCTTTTAAGGCCCTATAATAGTGCTATATTTGAAGATAGATAGATAGATAGATAGATAGATAGATAGATAGATAGTTAAGCCCTTTTTAGTAAATTTGTTCACATCTTTAAGAATTTAAATTAGAGAATTTTGTATGTTTCAGAGATAAAAGTGAAACTCTAGGTTAATGCATAGTTTTGTAACAAATACATTCTTACCACTTTTTGTTCCTATATTTTACAGGGTCCTCTTGAGTGCTGTGTCTATATTTTCCCTGTATTCTGTACACCTTCTGCTGAAAACTGCAAATGAAGGAGGTAAAGAAATATATACATATACAGTATGCTCCAAAGAAAATGAAACCCAACTAACAGTGTTATTTATGAATAGAATTCCTAATACCGGATGTTCTTTTTTTAGGATCATTACTGTATGAACAACTGGGATACAAGGCATTTGGCATGCCAGGAAAACTGGCTGCTTCTCTTTCAATCACAATGCAGAACATTGGAGGTAATGATATTGCACATTTAATGTATATTATTTCATTTACTAGAAATTGCAACATTTCAGATGTAGTGTTATCCACCATAGTAAATCATGTATGTTAATACACTTATATATGAATCTGCACAGTTGAATACATATATTTATATTCTGTATATTTTGGTTTACTTTAGCTATGTCAAGCTACCTCTACATTGTGAAGTACGAGCTGCCAATTGTAATCCAAGCATTCCTGGGCATGAAGGAAAATACTGGGTATGTAGACTACTTGATGGAGACCTGTCTGGACATAAAACATACAAAAACCTGTTTTAAAAATGACAGCTTCGTAAAGCTCCCTTTATATAGCTAAAGGTTTAATCAGTAGCAAGAGGAAAAAGTTACAAAATGAGGCTTTTTAATGAACTGTATGTAGAACACAAACAATGTCATGGCGATGCAAGCTTAAAACTGCTTTGAAAAAATAAAACGTTTATAATGTTAATATTCACTGAGTAGACATGTACCAGACGTTGTGTATCGCTTGGCATAATAACTTCAGAATGCCTCCAAATACCAGTCTCTTAGGGTATAACCTCAGATCTAAAAAACAGAACATGGGGCCAGGCAAGTTCATTTATAAGGTTCTTGCAGCCTTGTGTTAAACTGAGCTTTGGTTGGAGATGTACCAAGAATAGCACAGCGTAAATGGAAGTCAACTTCATGAAACCTAATCTTTAATGGCGATAACGTGTCATGTCCAGAAGTGTATAATTACTGACACCCATAGGAATGCTCTTGTATCCAGCCTTTTGACTTGGCTGCCTTTGCCCTGGCAGATTTTATTATCCAGCATAAGATTGTGTTGCAATACAATAAAAAAAAAGTCAAAGGGTAAAATGAACAGCATGCATTTTCTTTGTTTTACAGAGAGTGGTATATCAATGGAGACTATCTTGTTCTGACAGTGTCCCTGCTCATTATTCTACCTTTGTCCCTGTTAAGAAACCTTGGTAAGTAAACCTTCAGGATTTAAGAAACTCAAGTATGAAAATATATATATATATATATATATATATATATATATATATATATATATATATATATATATATATTCTGTGAAGTTTGCCAAGTCATGTCTGTCTGTGTGTGTGTTTCTTTCATTCGTTAGATTATCTCAATAATAGTTACGTTGTAGAGGAGTGTAGAATTAAGAGAACATTCTTGACGTGCCTCGTTCTATATGATGACACCAACCAGTTGTGCAATGGCAGCCAATAACAGAGGAAGCAGCGGTCTTCTTTTCCATTACTTACAGTGGGTTCTATGTTTTGTTTTCCAGGGTATCTTGGTTATACCAGTGGCTTCTCCTTGCTCTGTATGGTCTTCTTTGTTATTGTTGTAAGTATATTAGTAATTCAAAGTGCAGTATTTATGCAAAAGATACATTTGGGTAGCTTGTTATAGGAGTATACTAAAGAGGATTCAAATTATAGACATTTATGGGACACTTTTATTACCTACACCGTCATTTCTAAAAGTTTTTTTTTTATTATTTGTTTTTCCCTCTCTAGGTTATCTATAAGACATTCCAGATTTCCTGCCCTCTGATTTTTGAAAATGATGCTCTTAACGCGACTCTGAACTACACAGTAGCTCACGTGGCAGCTGCAGTTCGTGAAACGGCTGTGACAGTGCAGAATGCCACTGCCGATGAGGACACGTGCACAACCAAGTATTTTGTCTGGAACTCCCAGGTGTGTGTTTCATTAGAGAAGGATTCTAGTACCGGTTCGGTTCTGCAACATTAAGTTGTATCAGTCTAACACAGGAGTACACTGACTACATTGGGATGTAGTATAATGTTCTCTGTCGTTCTTTCAGACCGTCTATGCTGTGCCCATCCTGACCTTTGCCTTCGTGTGCCACCCTGCTGTGTTACCTATCTACGAGGAATTGAAAGAGTAAGAGCAACTGTTAAACTTTTTGAATTACTTAAGAGATTGGAAATGTAAAAAATCACTTCATTTATAGAGGCATCAGAAAATATCCATGTGATAAATATGAATTAAGCATAACAAATTGCATATTGACAATAGACCTAATACTGTAGGTATTATATACTGCTCATCATATCCTAAACATCCCCTTTTTGTTTTGTTTTGCAGTCGCTCCCGCAAGAGGATGCAGAACGTGTCGAACGTTTCCTTCTTTGCCATGTTTGTCATGTACCTCCTGGCTGCTCTTTTTGGATATATAACTTTCGGAAGTAAGTTATTTTTTATTTTATAGCATAGACTACATTTTAAAAGCTAAACCTACAGGTGAGCTTGACTGTAATATCTTAGACCAGCCTCAATGGGAATAATTACACAATCTATTTGGTAGAAGTCACAACTAGCCTGAGGAAAGTTGCACCTATTGGTTTTGAGTTTTCTCTGTTTCTTGTTACAGCTGGTATTTTCTCATTCGAAGACTAAATATTATAGCCCCCTTTATTAATTGTGAATGCCTGTTTGGCCAAAGCATTTCCATATCTCAGCAGTTTGGCTAGTGCATGTGAAAATCTTTAGTCCTCTTTGTGGAAATGCATGTAAAGCAAGATGTATGAAGAGAGCAGAGCTTGATGAGGATTTGCTATGTTGTTTGCAGACAACGTGGAACCAGAGCTTCTTCACACTTACTCCAAGGTTTACAAGTTTGATGTCGTCCTCCTTATTGTGCGTCTTGCAGTGCTGACCGCTGTCACCCTCACAGTCCCTGTTGTGCTGTTTCCCGTAAGTATGAACATATTTTATGATGAGGATGTTAGTTGCTCTGCATTAACATTAAGTACAGCTTTTATTTTAAAATGCGTACATATGCACATGTGCAATTTGTGCTGTCACTGTGTAAATCCTGTTCCATTTTCACATAACCTAACTCAGTGTTTTCCATTTCTCCTCCTCAGATCCGTACGTCAGTTAATCAGCTGCTGTGCGCCTCAAAGGAATTCAGCTGGGTCCGTCATACCATTATCACTTTCGTTCTCTTGGGCGCTACCAACGTACTTGTTATTTTCGTGCCCACAATCAGGGACATCTTTGGATTCGTTGGTAAGTTTCATTCATTTTATCTTTACTAAATTCAGCAAAAATGTATGTGCGTGTGAGAGAGAAGGAGGAGTCCTTTAATTTTCAAACACTTTCCTTTTTGTTGTTGTCTTTGTACAGGTGCTTCCGCTGCTGCTATGCTCATCTTCATTCTCCCCTCTGCATTTTACATCAAGCTGGTGAAGAAGGAACCAATGAAGTCAGTTCAGAAGATTGGGGTACGTATTAATTAGCCATTTAGCAGACTCTTATCCAAAGCGACTTACATAGACTAGGGGGTGAACTTGGAATAGGATCTTGGTTTTATGTCTCGATCCGCAGGGTACATGAAAGGTCATATCATTTTATAAACTGGCATTGCATTGGGGGTCTACTAATATGACTTCCCAGTAAAAAAAAAAAAAATACTGTTCCCAATGCAGTACTAGCAAAAGGTTACTATCAGCAGAGGTTCGTACAGTATTTAGAGTCTCTTGGTGCATTCACATATCAACAGTAATAAATAAAAGTTGGTATTTTGTTTTACAGCCTTTTCTTTAAATAGTCCTAGACTTAGTATGCATTACTGCACATAAAAAATATTGGCCAGCTGTCATAGTGTTTTATTGTATGCCTTCAAGTATGGATGTTAATTGAACAAATCGCTTGCTGTATGAAGTGTATGTTCATTGGATTGTTTTGATATTTTTATTCTATAGGCTGTAATCTTCTGTATCAGCGGCTTCTTCGTTATGATTGGAAGCATGACCCTGATCATCCTGGATTGGACCCAGAATGCTGCTATGGCTGACGGCCATTAAACAAACCTGGACGTCACTGTCTTCTGGCTGCAATGTAATCCTTACTAAACAGTGTCTTTACCCACACTGATGAAAAAAAAAAACACAAAAAGATTCTTAAAAAAAAAAAAAAAAGAAATTGCTTAGCAGAGAAAATGATTTTTTTGTGGATTTCAAAGACTGCTTTACAGTAACAAGTACATTTTTGCTCAACCACAGCCAATGGGCAGCGACTTATACCATTCCAAGAGAATGTAATAAACTTTGTACAGTATGCTGTTAGGCCACATGGATGGCATTTAAAACTGTTCCTGTTTCCATTGATATATATTTTTTATGACAATTTCTTCTTTTTTGTGTTAGTTACAGTACTATATTTTGAATGTGCCTAAAGCAGGGGCATAAATCTAAGCCTAAAATGCAGCTATGAAGTTCCAGTTCAGGTATACAAAAAAGTGGCATTTGCATGTGTTTTCTTTGTACATACTGTATTTGGGCACAACTGTAGTTTTCACTTGCCTGACAGTCACCTGGTGCCCCTTAAAAGGGAATTACCAGAGTTAAAAAAGTGGGTATGAAGCAGAGTAATTGAGTCGTATGCAGGCTTTATTCAAAAGTCAAAGCACTTCTGCTTTACTTGGCCAAAAAGTATATTAAGAAATAAGTAGTTACTTGTATCTTTAAGGATGTATCTTCCTTACACTACTTTTATTCAGGTTTACCAAGTGTCAGAACAATTTTATCAATTACTTTTTTAACAGTGTTAAACCCCAAAGCTTAACTGCCCTTGGTAATGTAATTAGCTTTAGTGAAAAAAAGCATCACATTTAATAAAACCTGTTTAGAAGAGTCTTTATAGTGATGTATTTGTGAAGCATAATTAGATTAACTATCTACAGAGGCAAAAGGCAGGTTGTGTTGTTTTCTAGTTCTTCACCTCTGCTATACAGTATTAAAAGCACGATGTTTGAACTGATCAAGCCTGTAAAGAGGGTGCAGTAATGAAAGAAGCGTAGTTCGAGAGAAGTTACAAAACAGGTGCCATAGCAAGTACCTTCATTTATTTCATGCCAGCCACTAAGTTGACTGCATTTCATTTGATTTTTTTTTGTTATATGTGACTACTTTAAATTTAAAACTGCACATGAAAAACAGTAATGGGATTATACCTAGAAGTGGCTACCGGATACAAGTGAAAAGTGCATATCGCCGGTTCATGACATGTCACTGCCTGTTCCTGTAGCTTACAGTAGCAACATTTCCTGTTTTTACAACCTAGTCAAAATGTGATGTTTTATTTATAAGTTGGAAGCTTTTCTTTGAACACAGGCTTTTAAAGACGCATGTAATGTATATGGCTTCCCCGTGTGATGGGTTATGTTTACAGAAATATGAAAGCATCCCGATTGGGTACCTACTGTGTTAAAATTACAACTGCTGTTTTACTGTCACCTCATGTTTAAAGATATACTGTGCTTCCGATACAAATTTCAGTTGTTGTCGATGGTGTTACATTGTCCTGCGATATTTATGGAACAACATGAAATCAACGTAATTGAATCTATTTTACTATATTTATATAAAATGTATATATGTATATATATATATTGGTTTGAATGTATATAAGCAGTTTTTTTTGTTATATTATGTTTTTGCAAGTTGTTAAATATCATGGACCTGACCAGAGCTGCTGATTTCGCGTTGCTTTAGCAGCCTGTTTATTTCTCCCACCAGTCGTAATGGATCAGCTAGCTTTTATTTTCTTAGTAGTGAAAGCTATCCCTCAGACCACTAATTGTAATTCAAGCAAAATGTGTGATATTTTAAGTAGAAAACAAAAACAATAAACAGATGTAGATTATTAAGTAGCACATTTATTTATTATTATTACTATCATTTTATATATTTGTTTTTTTTCCCCCCACAATGGGTGCTGCCAATTTCAATATTATTTAGAGGGCACACATTAGGTATTCAGATTTTCACTGTAGAGCTCTGTTGAACTTGAATGGGTCCATAACAAACTATGGCTATTCACTGTCACTTGAACTTTATATTGCTGATGACTACTGTTAAAAATCATTAACCTCAAGTCAGTGTTACCTACCTTTTTGCTAAAAACCTAATTACACCTGATAGACTTACTACAGATCGATTAATGTGAGTGAAGTCTTGATTTTGCTAGTTTACAATGGTTTGTATACACTGTAGAAATACTGTATGTGTTGGTTCTGCATACATGTTTTCTGTATTCCATTATGTATGTATATTTCAGCACTGTTGGAGAGTAAGCAAACTAGAAATATCATCGTGGCAGACAGAAAGATAGCATTAACATCAGTGCTGTACTCTTGTTTCAATGAAACATTATGTATATCCTGTAATTATAATTCAATAAAAGTTATAGATAGTGTAAACCCTACATAAATATTGTTTCTTGTCTGGATTTCTTTCCTAGGGGAGGGTCTTCATTTATTTTGTTACAGTGGCCTATTATGAAACAAGTGCAAAGGCAAAGGAATATGATTAACATGTAAAACCATTAAGAATGTACTCTGAAGAATAACGTGGTTAAGCAATAGCAAATGTTAATAAGCAAATAAGCAAATGTAGCAATAGAACCCTGCTACACTACTGTACAAACAAGCTACCAAAGTAATGCCCACAATCCAGGGTTTTATTGTGATTAATCACTTATAAACTATTAATTTACAGACTTTTAAATTGTGGATTTACAGATATATTTATTGAGCTTTGCTTCAGCTTTTTAAAGTGAGACGTTCGTTCTAGCTGAATGTACCCTGCCAGTGCCCAGCAATGACGATGCATTCAAACTTTGGATCAAAATAGGATCCCCAATCTTGACGGTTTAAAAAAAAAACAAAAAAACCCCAAATCAGTTTAAAAGGCCAAGGAATGCTTTAAGGTTTGCAGAAATATTCCAGGAAATCCATTTGTTTTCCAGAGGGCGTATTTCATTGCTCTTACGAAATACTTATTTAATAGTCATGTAATTGAACTAGAACATGGAAAAATACAGGAGACGGAAATACACGCTCTACCTTCCTATTGCTTCAATTTATTTGTATAAACTTAAGGGTGTAAATTTCACTTCTGTCATCACATTCCTGTCAATGAATCACATTTCAATTGTACAGTAAGTGCCGTTTCTAATCAAAACATGTGCATGTGTATCTGGCAATAGTACTGTTGCTACATAAACAAAAGCCACTAAATTGAGTAATTACAGGGTAGAAGCCTCAAATGAACAATCAACTGAGAATCCAAAACACATATCTTCAATTTATAAATAAATACCTGTTTTTGGAAAAAAAAAAATCCATTCAATTTTTCATTATTATTACTATTGTTATTATTATGCATATATGGTACAGCTCGGATTTAAGCAGTAGAA
Source organism: Acipenser ruthenus (assembly GCF_902713425.1). Taxonomy (NCBI): domain Eukaryota; kingdom Metazoa; phylum Chordata; class Actinopteri; order Acipenseriformes; family Acipenseridae; genus Acipenser; species Acipenser ruthenus. The sequence goes on along the minus strand of NC_081195.1, from coordinate 61,563,993 downwards.
GTCTTTACTACCGTTTTAATTACTAAGTTAAAACGCAGCCATTATGCACAGATTCAAGTTCCATTAATTCATTTTTTTTATATATACACATACACATACAGTGTGGCTGAGCCTTGACCTCTAAAATGTTCAAGGTTAGAAGCAAATATCTTTTGACAGAAACAAAATGAGGAAGCACCTGCACAAAAATGTCTGACTGAGAAATGCGCTGTGCTTCTCTTTAAATCCACAGCAGGAGCTGCTGCTCCTGCTACACATATGAGGGATTTCTCTGTCATTATTTTGGGAGGAGAGTTGTGACAGCTTGTTCTGCCTTTATCAGGGAAGTACAGGCACAGTGTGTTTCTCTACTGCTTATAATTCAAACATCCAGAATATGATATAATACATACAGCAGCTTCCCCTCTCACAAGAGCGTTAAAGCAGCACTGCCGATCACTGCACTAAGCTGAATTCCCTGTGGAGTAGGTTCACTACATTGTTCCAGAGTTTAACAATATGTAAGTGCATTCTATTTCATCAGAAAGCTGCCCTGGTTGACAGTGTGGTTTGTTTAAAGTCCGCCAATGGTCATTTTAGCTGGGTTTTTGTCGTACTTAACACAATTTACAGTTCATATTTTAAACATGTTCTTTCTAACCCTTTCAAAATGGATATCTGCCAGATTCACTCTCAGAAATGTGTGACAGTGCTTATCACCTTTCTAACTGAGGACAAACACAGCTATGGACAGATATTAAAAGTTTATGTAGAATCAACAACATCTTAAACCATGCAGGTTGGTTATGACTCAGGTCTGTGTCACATCCCTATTGACCTTCTACTTATAGTATAGAAAGTAATGTACTGTGAATGACCTAGAGTGCTTACAAACATGAGAACTTCCTTTGAAATAACCTTTCTTTATACGTTTAATCTCAGATGGGGATATCAGTAATGTACAGTATATTGTGAATTCATTTACAAACCATTCTTATTTATAGAAGAGCCTGCGGCCTTGTGTCCTGATATCATTATTTAAAATTTGGAGGATCATATAAAAGTGGCGAGACAGTGATGCTTCTCCCTCTGGCTCTCGAGACAGCGCTGCTTCTCCCTCTGGCTCTCGAGACAGCGCTGCTTCTCCCTCTGGCTCTCGAGACAGCGCTGCTTCTCCCTCTGGAGACAGTGGTGCTTCTCTGGAGACAGTGGTGCTTCTCCCTCTGGCTCTCAAGACAGTGGTGCTTCTCCCTCTAGAGACAGTGGTGCTTCTTCCTCTGGAGACAGCACTGCTTCTCCCTCTGGAGACAGCGCTGCTTCTCCCTCTGGCTCTCGAGACAGTGCTGCTTCTCCCTCTGGCTCTGGAGACAGCGCTGCTTCTCCCTCTGGAGACAGCGGTGCTTCTCCCTCTGGCTCTGGAGACAGTGGTGCTTTTCCCTCTGGAGACAGCACTGCTTATCCCTCTGGCTCTCGAGACAGCGCTGCTTCGCCCTCTGGAGACAGCGCTGCTTCTCCCTCTGGCTCTCGAGACAGCGCTGCTTCTCCCTCTAGCTCTCGAGACAGCGCTGCTTCTCCCTCTGGAGACAGCGGTGCTTCTCCCTCTGGTTCTCGAGACAGCGCTGCTTCTCCCTCCAGAGACAGCGGTGCTTCTCCCTCTGGCTCTCAAGACAGCGCTGCTTCTCCCTCTGGAGACAGCGCTGCTTCTCCCTCTGGCTCTCGAGACAGCGCTGCTTCTCCCTCTGCCTCTCGAGACAGCGCTGCTTCACCCTCCAGCAGCAGCAACTTACTTAGCAGCCACTCTCCCTTCAGTCTATGATCTCTCGCTGTAGAAAGTTGCAGCAACAGTGGCATGGCATTTTTCTGCAGTTCTCCTCCCGGTCACTAGGGCACTATCCCACCACTGGCACCAATGTAGCGTGTGCGGTCAAGGCTGGTCAACAGCAGGAGTAGCAAATACAGAGACAGTAACTGCAGTTCAGTGCCTTGGTGCACTTTTATTTACAAATAAATGAAAAGAAAACCCACAGAGAACTAAACAAACATTTCTTTCAGTATTTCCCTAACTAACGCAGGACAGCTAAGCTGCTTCTCTGTACAGATCTTTATTTTACAAACATAGCATTATCACCCAGGTGTCTGTTTTGATAGCCCCATCGATAATCAGTTATCCAATTACCCTCCCACATAACTGCATGTTCATTGATAATAATTCATTTACCTTTAATTGCCACTGGTGTCAACTACTCCATTGAGAACCCCAGCCCTTTGCACGGGGAGGACTTTTCTGGCTCCAGGACTCGAGGGCAGAAGCACAACCTGCTTAACAGCCCACTCTGGTCAGAGAATAGTCCATGGCTGTGAGGAGAAGCTAGTTTCCAGCTTCTGTGCTGCCCAGCTTTTATTCATCAGTCCACCTTTTATCTAAATATCATGATCTACTAAGTATTAAAGGGATTCCTTGATTTGCAACACACACAATATTGTGTGCTCTTTAACATGAAACATGTCACAAACATTCACACTGTCTTCTTGACAAAATGAAGTACTTCACAACAAAATGAAGTGTAAAACAGGGTGGTGCCTGTATATTTATTATTTTACACAACACAAATCAAAATAAACAAAAACCTAACTCCATCAAGGAGTGCTTAAACTAAACTTTTCACCAGTTCTAACTATATCAGACAGCTATGCTGTTTACCGGTCACAAAACACACATACCTTGTCATAAGGTTCCCCCACAGGTCTCCTCTCAGGCCTTAGGTGTCGCTAATTAAATTAAAACAATTTATATTATATATATAAACACACACACACACACACACACACACACACACACATACATACATACATACATACACACACAAAGTATACTATGGAAATCAAAACTGTTTTTTGTATACCACAATGTTAACACTTTTGAAGTTGTTTGAATTCCTTCGGGGCTAACTAAAATTTAAGTGGACAAAGAATGGTACCAATTAGGTTTTACTTTCAATCTCTCAATGTGAGATGCACTTCAAAGGTCATTGATCCAATGTAATACAGATTGAAACCCTCTATCCATGCTGACATACCAAGTGCAATAACACTGTTGTATTTCCACATAATACTCCAATATGGAGAAATATAATGCAGGGCCACAAGAAGTAAATGCATTATGTGGAGCAATGAAACTAACAGAATGATACATTCTGTGACATAGGTTGTAATCTTTATGGTTTCCAGCGGAAGGAAGATCTTCTCTGTGTGTTAAAAGGAATAAGCAGTATCTAACATCGGACTGGTCACTAATCCCATTTGTTAAATCTACTAAATATTCTCCATTTCACTGGGCCTCCATAAATGAAAAGAAAGTAAAGGATGAAGCAGGATTTAGGATAAAAGACCACAGTGGCGAGACACACACACTTAACAAGAGAAACGGAATAGCAGCTGCAAACCAAAACAACAAAAGAATTTGAATATTGATTCTCTGTATTTTCAGTAACAGCCTCCTTACGTCACTGTGTACCTCATCTGACTTTCTCCGCTACTCATCATTTGGCTCACTTACGCCAGGGGGATTAGATTTGTTGAGTAAATCATCCAGACATTTCTGAAAAAGGTGGGTATAGGGGTCTTGTGCAATTCATCCACCTTCTAAATGGAAACTTAATGTTAGCTTTTAATAAATCTGTTCCCCTTTCTGCCTTTGCGTCCTTGTGATTGTTTAAAATAACCACTTGTGATGACAGTTCTGCATGATTAAATCCTAATGGTAGTTGCTCTTTTTGGTCATTACAGTATTTAAAAAATTGAGCTTACCTTTTTTTCATTTACTGTTGATTATTTGCAAAAAGATGTTAGCACCTTGTTATTTTTTTTTTAGAAGGTGATAAACTGCAATTCAGTACTGAATATGATCAATAAAGTTACCAATAAGCACTGTTCTATCCTTTATGATAGTTCTTATTCAAATAGGTTATCCGCTCACTTAGCAACCACTGGCTCTTCGGATCATTCTTTATTCCCTGTCTACTTTCTAACAAAAGAATGAGTGACTGCAGGGCATAATTATAGGTGTAATTATTTGATTTAATTTAATGGGTGTCACCTGCCTGTAATTAGGAGGCAGGTATATAACAGGAATAAAATGTTTATACTAGGCAGTGAAGGCAAGAGGCTGGCAGTTGGTGGAAGGTACTGTGTGAACCTGTGGTGTATTGCATTGGTTACTGGTAAATGGCTTAGTCATCCAGTTATAGTTAGTTGAAGAAAACAAAAGTATAGTTTGGTACTCCATGTGGGAGTTATACACACACACACACACACACACACACACACACACACACTGCTGTGCAAAAGTCTTAGACATGTTGCATTTTTCTACTGTGATGCATTATGAGCATTAACAATTTACTCAAAGCGACCACTAGTGTTTTCTACTATTATAACAACCTTGACTTGCATAAAGAAGGAAACACATTGAGTGAAATAGCTTGCATCACTTGATTTTCAAAGTGTGGTATCCAAAGCATAATCAACAAGTACAGAGAAACATCATAAGTAATTGACAACTCCAGGACTGGAAGACCCAAAAAGCTGTCTAACAATGATGAGCAATACTTGAAGATAATATCCTTAAGGATACTACTGTTGATTTGATGAATGATGACACTTGTGCCTTCTGTCAGTTCTGTTGTCAATTCAACGCTTGTCTTCTTTCTATTCCTTAAGGATATTATCTTCAAGTATTGCTCATCCTTGTTAGACAGCTTTTTGGGTGTACCAGTCCTGGGTTTGTCAATTACAGATGATGTTTCTCTGTACTTGTTGATTATGGTTCAGATACCACACCTTGAAAATCAAGTGATGTAACTTACTTCACTCAATGTGTTTCCTTCTTTATGCAAGTCAAAGTTGTTATAATAGTAGAAAACACTAGAGGAGGCTTTGAGTAAATTGTTGATGCTTTATAATGCATCACAGTAGAAAAATGCAACATGTCTAAGACTTTTGCACAGCAGTATATATATATATATATATATATATATATATATAGTAACTGAGACCCTCACCACACAGGCTCTTTTCCCTTCAAAACACGACCCAAGAAACACACTTGCACGCACTTTAATTTTTACAAATCAAAACCAACCAAAATCCTAACTCAGTTTTTGGAGCGCTGACTACACACGTCAAGAACCTAATTCTAGTAAGCCGGACAGCTAAGCTGGAAAACAGTTTTATAAAACTAAAAAGAACACACTGGTTACCTTTTTTTTTTTTTTAGTACGATTGAGCACCTTTTCAAACAGGCTCTTTCACACAGCTGCAGCCCTGAAAGGACTGGCTGCTCTCTTTATATACCCTGTACCTGGCTCTAATTTACAATAATAGCCAGGTGCAGGTGATAATTAACTAATTAAACAATTAAATTAGGGCTTTTCAGCCCGTGTCCTCCTGTGTTCTCCCCGGACTACACTTTGTTGCTATATATATATAAAGAAGATTAGTTTACTGGTATTTTTTGAGTACTACAAAAGCACTCTATTGTTTTCAGTGGTGCTCTTACTTTCATCGACTTACTGTTTTCACAGTTTAAATGAAATAAAGCCTTATTATTATTATTATTTATTTCTTAGCAGATGCCCTTATCCAGGGCGAATTACAATTGTTACAAGATATCACATAATTTTTACCTACAATTACATTATTTTTTCCACATTAATTTTACATACAATTACCCATTTATACAGTTGGGTTTTTACTGGAGCAATCTAGGTAAAGTACCTTGCTCAAGAGTACAGCAGCAGTGTCCCCCACCTGGGATTGAACCCACGACTCTCCGGTCAAGAGTCCAGAGCCCTAACCACTACTCCATACTGCTGCCCTGTGTGTGTCTAAGAATGTCTTGCTGGATTAAAAGATGTTCACGGATGTTAATGCCAGTAATTTTTTCCATTGTTATCAGCTCCTGTGAGGTGGATTAGAGTAGTGCAGGGCTACCACGTGACTTTATGTGCTCCATGTACACCCTGATGGTTCAGCCACATAAATGAGCATTGAAAAAAAGGCATACACTTCCACCATTTTCACCAGACCTTAGCCAGTATCGGTTAACATCCTAGGTTCATGCTATTTTATGTTTGGTTTTTCACTCAATGCGTTTCTTCTTTAATAACATGTAAAAGGGGTTGTTGCTCCTCCACCAACAATGACAGCTACACACACAGGGTTCTGCTGAACGACATGACTATGCCAGGGCTGTCTGGATCCCCGTACAGCAACACATTTTCAGGAGGGACCTCTGTTTTATTACTGCCTTGGTCACTGTGCAGGTATGCAGGGACCCCAAAGCTACTGAAGAACCCCCTCTGGTCAGGTGAAACAGGTTGCCTTGTTTCCAGCTTCCATTTCAGCCAATACAGTTAGCACTGTTCTTGTACTTAAAAAAAAAAAAAAAAACTGCTTAGAAAAAATGAACAATCCGACGCCTGAACTTGTCAAGTCACATTGCGTAAGTAATATAACCACAGGGTTGACATGACATCCGCCATACTTGCTTTTGTAATATGGTACATTGTACAAGCCAGTTACAATGGTTTATTATAAAAATCTGCTTTCGTGTTTTTTTTTTAAGATAGCGGGAACAAGAGGGTACAGTAGGTAGTTTTAAAGGTGACTCCTGTGTTAAATCTGTCCGGTTCTGTGTGAAAAACTGTCTTGTAGGGTTTTTTGTATGTAGTTTTATTTTAAAATTATTATTATTTTAAGTGTCCATGACTACTGGTGCCCACTCTAGTGTCCCTATTTTAGAAAATAAATTATTTCAAATCAGTTTTAGTAATTCACTTTTGTAGGGAATGTTACTGCTTTTATAACTTTTTTGGTAATACATACTGTATTCATGCAAAGTTGGATAATCATTGACATTAACATTCTCTGATTGGGGACCTATACCAAGCCACCTACATACTCACTCTTCCACAACAACCAGGGTACTCAAGGTATGAGGCTTGTTAAACTGTGTATGCCTGGCTCTATTGCCTTGTGCAGTATCATACGAACAGAAATCACATGCGAGTGATAATAATTAAATCTCACTGTTGTAAAAAGCTTCAGTCCTAGGCAGTAAGTACTATATAAATATATACAGTACTGTGCAAAAGTTTTAGGCAGGTTTTGAGCTAAAATATATATATATATATATATATATATATATATATATATATATATATATATATATATATATATTAGTCACCAATTGATTTACCCTGTTTTTTCTCCCAATTTGAAATGTCCAATTGTATTTTTAGGCTCAGCTCACCGCTACCACCCCTGCGCTGACACAGGAGCGGCGAAGATGAACACACGCTGTCCTCCGAAGCGTGTGCCGTCAGACGACCGCATCTCTTCACTCTGCAAGCCCGCCATGCAGTCAACACAGAGCTACAGGGTCGGAGGACAACGCAGCTCAGGGCAGCTTACAGGTAAGCCCACATCCCTGTCCACGGTCGGCAGTGGAATAGCCTGCACTCAAACCGGCAACCTCCAGGCTATAGGGCACATCCTGCACTCCACGCGGAGCGCCTTTACTGGATGCGCCACTCGGGAGCCCCCGATATTTGCTAATTGAAAGAAAAAAGTAGATCACCACAGAAAGCCAATTCTTACATTATTATTACCTTTTTTCTTATTTATTTCTTAGCAGACACCCTTATCCAGGGCGACTTGTTACAAGAGATCACATTATTTTTTACACATTATTTTTACATACAATTACTCAATTATACAGTTGTGTTTTTACTGGAGCAATCTAGGTAAAGTACCTTGCTCAAGGGTACAGCAGCAGTGTCCTCCCACCTGGGATTGAACCCACGACCCTCAGGTCAAGAGTCCGGAGCCCTAACCACTACTCCACACTGCTGCCCCTATTCATGCATAACTTGACAATAACATAGTTTGTTATATTAATACAGCAAAATACCACATTTTAATTGAAAGGTTCTGGAAAGCAGATCTCTCTCTCCCTCTCCAATCACAATGCCTCCAAGCTTTCCCACTCGTGTTGACGTCATATTCCTGTGACAGACAAGGACCAATCAAAATGCATGTCTGTTATGCGGTTCCATCCCAAAAACGGGCCTGTGTCATACCTCATACCTACAGACATGCCTCTGATGTAGTAGGACTAGGAACGGATCTCCCAGGAGGTAGAGGGTGTGGAGCGTTTGTTGTACATTAGCAGGAAGCTGCTTGCGTGAGAGACTCAGAGACCAGGTATGCTGTAATCGCAAAAGAAATGCCTAGCCGTCATAAAAGTACAAAATTAACCGAAAGCAAGCTTCTGTGCAGCTCTCTTCCTGTGTGTGTGCGTGGCCGTAATTTGCGTATAGGTTAATCTGGCCCTGCCCGCCATTCTTTGCCATTTGTTGGAGGGCTACTCAAAATGTTTTTTGTGGGTTGAGAACTACTGTTTTATACACAACTACTTTTTTGCTTTATAGCATAAATTATAATTTGTTGTGTTAATGATAATATAAAGTGGGTGTCTAAAATAACATTAAGTGGAAAACGGGCAAACTGGCACATTTCAGGATTTCATTTAAACTAAATTGTGTTTAATAATTGCCCAAAGACCAATCTCTTACTTTTCTAAATGGTCTAAATTGTTTAGAAAAACTGGCAGCTGCAGAGAAAGATCAACGTATGTGAATGCAGTATTCTCCAGTAAAATATATGCTCATTCTACACTTGTCCAGGACTGATATTTACAATTTCAATGTAACCTGCTTATTTTCCAGGAAAACACACATTGTGCCAGCTGTTTCAAATGACACAGTCTCCCTGGAGACATTCCATGAGAAGGCTGAATTGATCTATGTTACTGCAAGGTCCGAGTGGGCTATTAATGTACTGCAGCAAAGCAGCTCTTGAAAAAAGAGTGACTGCACCGTGCTAAGGCAAAGAATGCACTGTATTTTAAAGGGCAACGAGATCTAGTGTCATTCCAATACGGAAATCTTCCGGACTGCCATTCTCATAATAATTAAAAGTACATTTGGAGACTTTTATGACAATTTGTACAATTTTCCCTTTTTATTCACCATGAATAATTAAATACGTTTCTACAAACACTGTACCACATTATCACAGTACAACTAACCTTTCATGTAAATTGTAGGTGTGCGGGCCCCTTTCCCAGGTCATCTACTGACCTACAGTGCTTTGCGAAAGTATTCGGCCCCCTTGAACTTTGCGACCTTTTGCCACATTTCAGGCTTCAAACATAAAGATATGAAACTGTAATTTTTTGTGAAGAATCAACAACAAGTGGGACACAATCATGAAGTGGAACGAAATTTATTGGATATTTCAAACTTTTTTAACAAATAAAAAACTGAAAAATTGGGCGTGCAAAATTATTCAGCCCCTTTACTTTCAGTGCAGCAAACTCTCTCCAGAAGTTCAGTGAGGATCTCTGAATGATCCAATGTTGACCTAAATGACTAATGATGATAAATAGAATCCACCTGTGTGTAATCAAGTCTCCGTATAAATGCACCTGCACTGTGATAGTCTCAGAGGTCCGTTTAAAGCGCAGAGAGCATCATGAAGAACAAGGAACACACCAGGCAGGTCCGAGATACTGTTGTGGAGAAGTTTAAAGCCGGATTTGGATACAAAAAGATTTCCCAAGCTTTAAACATCCCAAGGAGCACTGTGCAAGCGATAATATTGAAATGGAAGGAGTATCAGACCACTGCAAATCTACCAAGACCTGGCCGTCCCTCTAAACTTTCAGCTCATACAAGGAGAAGACTGGCCCATGATCACTCTGGATGAACTGCAGAGATCTACAGCTGAGGTGGGAGACTCTGTCCATAGGACAACAATCAGTCGTATACTGCACAAATCTGGCCTTTATGGAAGAGTGGTAAGAAGAAAGCCATTTCTTAAAGATATCCATAAAAAGTGTCGTTTACAGTTTGCCACAAGCCACCTGGGAGGCACACCAAACATGTGGAAGAAGGTGCTCTGGTCAGATGAAACCAAAATCGAACTTTTTGGCAACAATGAAAAACGTTATGTTTGGCGTAAAAGCAACACAGCTCATCACCCTGAACACACCATCCCCACTGTCAAACATGGTGGTGGCAGCATCATGGTTTGGGCCTGCTTTTTTTCAGCAGGGACAGGGAAGATGGTTAAAATTGATGGGAAGATGGATGGAGCCAAATACAGGACCATTCTGGAAGAAAACCTGATGGAGTCTGCAAAAGACCTGAGACTGGGACGGAGATTTGTCTTCCAACAAGACAATGATCCAAAACATAAAGCAAAATCTACAATGGAATGGTTCACAAATAAACATATCCAGGTGTTAGAATGGCCAAGTCAAAGTCCAGACCTGAATCCAATCGAGAATCTGTGGAAAGAACTGAAAACTGCTGTTCACAAATGCTCTCCATCCAACCTCACTGAGCTCGAGCTGTTTTGCAAGGAGGAATGGGCAAAAATTTCAGTCTCTCGATGTGCAAAACTGATAGAGACATACCCCAAGCGACTTACAGCTGTAATCGCAGCAAAAGGTGGCGCTACAAAGTATTAACTTAAGGGGGCTGAATAATTTTGCACGCCCAATTTTTCAGTTTTTTATTTGTTAAAAAAGTTTGAAATATCCAATAAATTTCGTTCCACTTCATGATTGTGTCCCACTTGTTGTTGATTCTTCACAAAAAATTACAGTTTCATATCTTTATGTTTGAAGCCTGAAATGTGGCAAAAGGTCGCAAAGTTCAAGGGGGCCGAATACTTTCGCAAGGCACTGTATACCTCTTCCTATGTACCATTATAGTTGATCAGGCACTGTAGGGCACAATTTCTTGGGAGTACAATTAAATAGAAACAACATTTTACTATTCACATCTGAGCAAGAAGAATTACCATAAACCCCACAGATTTCAATGTATTTGACTAAATATTTGGGTACTGTTGCACTATTGCTCAGTGTAACCTACACAAGTCTATGTAAATTACTGTAGCTATGGGCACTGTATTAGTTAGTGCTCTTTTATATGGCCTCTTCAAGGTTTTGAATCCAATCCACACCTTAAACAAATCTGACATGCCTGCAACGTTAGGGTGTAAGATGAGACCTGTAAACTGTTTTTACAAGTCAAGAAAACAAATTACCAAATCTGCTCTTGTCTCAGTATTTGTTCTGGTTGTAGCCCACAAGCCCATTATTAATAATCATTATATTTCTTGTAGCCCCTTCCCCAGTTTTAAATGAAAAATATTTGGCCTCCAGGGTGTTGACAAGAAGCACAAAAAACAACTATTATTTTTTGAAAATGTAAAAAAAAAAAATCAGTACTTTAATAAACTATTGAACCAAAAAAACATTCACGTCTACAGTGCAATCATTAGAAACCAAAAAAGGATTCAGTACAAATAATCAATATTTTTAAATATTTATAGCTGGCAGTAATACTATGCTTTTAGTATTCTATTTCCAGAGCATTGAGACTGAAAGTCAGAATTCTGCTTACATGAAACCCAAGCTCTTCTTCCTATAAAGAATTATAATACCGGATTCAAAAAAGAAAATTATGTGGGTACTTTGGTAATTGTTTTTTTGTGGTTAAATAGTGTCATAACCCACAGGCTAGCAATGCTTCTGGGAAAAAAAATTATCAAGTGGAAAAATCAGACATACTATAGAGGTTAGTAGTCTTGTTCAATTCCAGGAACAAACAAAGGCGTCGCAACAAAGACTATGTGATTATTCAGACAGAAAGCATTTTACAGTATACTCGCCTCTAATATGTAATTTACTAATGGTAATACAATATAACACAATGCAATATAACTACAGTGCTTTTAGATAATCTCATGTTGCTTTATAACAGGACTCAAACTACTGCAAAGCCAAGGCTTAAAATGACTGCAATAATTATTTAGCCTATATGTGAACGGGAAAGAAGGAATCTGAGCTGCAAATCTACCTCCCGATCAGGGGACTGCAAACCCTGTCTGTCTTCCTCCACCCAATACCATTGTTGGTAGTGGGGGTAAATCTTTTTGGATTAAAAGATGGTCATTTTTGTATAGACAACCGCTGTTTGGATATTGTATTCTTCTCCACACCACTCACATCCTAACAATGACAGAAAACTTTCATTGTACAAAACTTAGTTCCAGTATATGTTTATATTATAAAAAAATATATATGTCGGTATATTTATATCTTAAACCGTCAATCATTTGTATATTTTAAAATATATATGCAACACATCACAATATATTGAACACATATTTTAAAATATTTTCAGCTTTTAAAAAATATATTATCAATATTAATTTTCAAGGGGCTGTTTGGTCATTCAATGCATTTTCATATACATTTACATTCAGGGACTGAAAATACAACTTATAAGATGGTTATTCGGTAATTTTGAATTTCTATAAGTGTTCAGACTTTTGCTACAAAGATCTGAACCGGGGTCCTGCAAGTCTCAAAATGTCTTCTTTTTTAGTACATTTAATTGTTGGTGGGTTTATGCACAGTAATCCACATACAAAACCATCACATAATTTGATACAGTTGGCCCCAAGGGCATACTACAAGTTGCAACCTTCCCTTGCTAAACATTTTCTTTGAAAAAAAAAACAAACAATCAAACTTGATGCTTCAGACCACCACAGCACTGAGAACAAGGGCATCTATGAACCCTGTCTTATTACAGGGCTATAAAATGAATTCATATGGAGGATAGGCTCCTGAATGTTGTACGATAAGGCCTCTGGCCGTTCACTTCATTCTTATTTCTAGGAAAATGTCAAACATGAAAAGGTAAACGTGACGGGTCCATAGACATTTTAATTCAGGTATGGCACATTTAAACATTTTGGAAACTAAGAAAAAGAGACTTAATTGACAGTAATTCATTTAGCCATATAATGGAGTTCATCTTTAAGTAACAGAACATTTTAAAAAAAGAGTCCCACACTGCTATTTGTATTTGGTTTCTTAAGGAGTTTACTTTTGTTTATGGTTTTAAGACCAGGGCTTTCTTTAGTGAACAGTTAAATGCTAAGTGCCTTTAGAGAACCGAGGAGAAGGCCACGTGGTCAGGTGCAGTGTTGCCTATAATGACGCAATTGTGTGTCTACACAAATCCTTAACACGTAAGTATCACCTGGTAGTCACGCTGATCAGACACTTTCCCTGCTAATTTTTTAAGGTGACCTGATCAGCACGAGCTGTCATTTGGAACACATATTTATTGGTTTCCTGCAGGCTACCAATCTGTTTTTTAAACATAGGCATGGACGTTTATTATAATGAAACCTTACACGAAAAGGTCATTTACACAGACCAATTTTACATAACCAACCCTTTAACATGTAAAACTGAGAACCAACAACTTTTAACACTAGAAGTACCGGGCGTAGATAACTACCTCAGCGGTCTTTTTTACGTTATATCAAAATGCGTATAAAACTACTACAGCGTCACACTCTGCGATACTGTAGTCAAAAGAGCTTCATATCAAACATTGTGCTTACCTTTAATTCCGATTTCCTCACTTGTATTTTCCCATAATTTGAAAATCAGACGTTCTGATGTTATTGTTTGTTTTCCTTTGGGATATTGTCTGTAACACAGCTTGTGCAGCCTGCTCGTTACCCGTGAGAGAAACCTTTTCAACACGAGCACTGACACGAGACTTGAGCCCCGGGGGTGGGTTGGAAGGGGACTTACGATTGCAAATGCTGGGCTATAAAACAGAATGGTTTTTACAGCCAGAGACGACTTTTGACATGCAGCGGGAGGTTACGACGCTCTGTGAAGCAATAGAGAATAGTGCCCGAGATTTGTTTGTTTGACTGTTTTATACGAGTGTTTTCCCTTTTATTTTGTGCCTGAGTTCGACTCTGTTAGCTATACAACGGTAATTTCCGTCTCCAGTCTTGCAATAGCTGGTTTGGTATATTATTCAGTATTCTCCTTTTTTTCCAATATAATCACGCCTGAGACTTGCTGTGCAGTCCTGCGTTGTCTATTCATTTTAACTAGAAAATAAGTATTTTTACAGCTGTTGATACACAAATCACGTCTGAAAATGTCTCCTGTAGCTATTCAAAACAAGCGCGAGGCTCTCAAGTTTAGCAGCACCAAGCCAAACCCACTGTTTTTACTATGACAGTCAAAATGACAGCTGCGGTAGTTCTAGGTATAACGTATTATATCTCCATAAGTTTCTGCAACCCTGGGACTACTGATAGTTTGAGATGTTCAATATATTGTGGAAGGATGAGGAATTCACTGACACAGGAGACAGAAAGTTTTAGTGCTAAACACCACTCGGGTGCACAATTTATTGAACACCGGCAGGTGGCACTAAAGTCCGCCGGTCCCAGATTGCAGCAATGGTAAATGAGACACGGCCAGATAGACACTCGCAGGTGCCTAAACAAATAATAATAATAAAAAACAGAAGGTACAAAGAAAAAAAGAAATAAAACACTTTTAACAAACTACAAAATAAAGGTGCTGCACTCTGAAGCTTTACCCCGACCGTCGCTATCCACACGACCCGGGTCTCCGTCCTACGCTCACCTATTCCCTCAACCTGCTATGCAGATACTTTCTGGGGTTCTGCCCAAGTTTTTCCCCACTACTAAAAAAAAATCATTTTTCTTTCTTTTGTTTTGTTCCTCTCCAGCTGTGCTTGGTCCGGCAGCAGTACTTTCATTGGCTTGTTTTTCGTCTTAAAGGGGCAGGGCTGAGGGAACAGCAGAGCATTATTTTATAGGCCCAGCAATCCCCCAAGGCCCACCTCTCAGAGAGAGGGAAAGCCAACACACCCTCTTCCCCACCTCTCCGTGTACCTCTGCTGCCCTCTTCCTGCAGCACCATGCATACATCAGACAGTCAGCATAGACCTTCCCTGTCTACATATATATATATATATATATATATATATAGGAAAGGTTAAAAAAAAGCAAAGGTTCCTAGCTGCCAAATCAGTCGAGAAAAATGCATTTAAAAAACCTGAAGCGCCAAAAAGACCAATCCGGTAGTTCTAGTGTTAAACAGCTTTTCATGAAAATGATACATTACGGATGCCTGAAAGAGAAGACGACCAACAACAATCCTTTTGGGATATGCCTGCCACAGGTCAGGTATTTACTGAGCATTTTATGTCAAAGCTGTCGATAGGGCCCTCCGAGGATGATGTTCTCGGTCCTGCCTACCGAGGGATTAAGTGGTCACCCGCTGAGACCACGATCTCTTTTGCATCTAACCTGCGAAGGTTTGTTGGTCGTCTTCTCTTTCAGGGAACCGGAGTTACGTTTGTAACCTGTCGTTCCCTTTCAATTCGAAGACGACCAACAACAATACTTTTGGGACAGTATATCAAAGCCATCACGACGGAGCGTGAGCAGACAGCAGATGAGAGACGTCTCGCTACCACTGAACTAATTTCCATGGTGTGAGCGTGCAACCTCAAGGACCCTTGTGCCTAATGAAGGCATGGATGAATCTACCACATTGAGTCGGTAGAACCTGGTGAATGTATGTGGAGTAGCCCAGGAGGGTGAGTTAGTAGGGGATGCAGTGGGTGAAGCGGTTGGAGCAGGAGGGGGTGCGGGGTATTAAAGAGTTTGCCTGTAGCTGCTCATGGTCTCCCTCAAGGAGCAGTAAGCGAGCCAGGGTTAGGGTTAGGGTTAAAATTAGGGTTAGGGATAGGGTTAGGGTTAGTGTTAGGGTTAGGGCTCCCAATCACCGCTCGCATCCAGTTCAAGACTCTTGTACTAGTCTACAGATGCCTTGACCAGACTGCACCCAGCTACCTCCAAACCCTCATCTCTCCCTACAACCCCACTCAACCTCTCTACTCCTCCTGTACTAGAAGACTGGCTCTACCTCCTCTAAGCTCCCCTGCCTCCAGAGCCCGCTCCTTCTCCACCCTCGCCCCGCAGTGGTGAAATGACCTTCCTACAGATGTCAGGACTGCCCAGTCCCTGACCACCTTCCGGCGCCTCCTCAAGACTCACCTCTTCAGACAGCACCTGTAGAACTCCTCTTTTTTTTCCCTATGGACACTCATTCCTTAAATGTGCTTTACTTGCTCTTATCTGCCCCCTATTTTACTGCATTTAATCCTGTACTTTAGAGTACTGTAATCTGTCAAGTGTTATTTAATCTGTAGTATTTTGTATTTAAGTATATCCTGATGTAACTATCACTGACACTGTTATCTGCTCCGTTATTGAATCGTATTTTGTCATACTTGTACTTGCTAGAACCAAAGTCATTGTATTTATCTTGCTCTTAATTGTATTATTACTATCGGCAGCTTTGACATAAAATGTTCAGTAAATACCTGACCTGTGGCAGACATATCCCAAAAGTATTGTTGTTGGTTGTCTTCGAATTGAAAGAGAACAGCACTGGTTATTGCTGGGAATTTTCAGAAGTTTCAAATTATGATGAGAATCTATGTATCTACTTATTAAAACGATTGATTGTATGTCAGATTTAAAAGTTGTGTTCCTTCCATCAATCGCCAATTTAAAGATGATCAATAATAGAGTGATTAAGCTATTATATATTGTACAGTATCTTCTGATTGCACAAAGGGTTTTACTCGAGTTGTTTCTAGTAATTAAATGAGCAACGAAGTGTTTTCACAGGTCTATTGTTCTTTAGATTTAGATTGGTAACTTCCTGCCGTTTAATACTAGAAGTGTAAGTGTAAGGCACGGCAATGAATTGAACTCCGCCCCATATTTGGCTGATGCAAGACATCTACCTCCACACATCAGTTCTTCTCATTCAAGGAAGTTGTTACACTACAAAGTCTGTGATTTTCACCCGCTCATTTACTTTGATACTCTTCTTACAAAATGTATTTAGCTAAAAACGAGAAATGGTAAATTTATTTTAAAAGTTATATTGCCTAAAATCGTTGCCTTTGTTTTGACACATTTAAAAGTCACTATTGATTACGACAAACATCTGTCTAGCTTCAAGCACTGTAAAAAGAAAAAAGCACACTTTTGGTACATCGAGCTGGTTCAATTTGTGACCCAATACGAGGTGAGGTTTTTGTATGTGTGTTGGGGTTTTTTGTTTTGTTTTGTTTTTTCGTTATACAGTTATTGTGTTTATAATGTGTATATTTTGTTATTTGCCAATATAATGAACGTAGCCAATAGCCTGCTGCTACTGGAAAATTTTTAACTAGTATCGCTAGAAAAGTTTCAATGCTGTGTGTATTTATGAAATTCTAGATGACAGATATACCCTGGGGAATATGCATACCACTGTTTTACCTAAATAAAAATTAAAAAAAAGAAAAAGTCATGTAAATAAGTCGTTAAATAATACATCGCCTTTTTCCGGTGCCAGCTACCTTTTTAGTGAAATTTGCGGATGTCAAATGGCGCCATGTGGTTGATTTTTTATTTTAAAAAAAAAGTTTAATTCAATGTTAACGTCACACCACGGAAATGTAATCATCGTATTTTTGTTTTAAAAAGCACTACTATGCATGACTTAATTTAAAGTAAAACAAAATATGTTATAATTAACTACGACTTTATGTGTGTGGCGTGTGTGTAATTAACAAAACATTAAGATGTCTTTAAGTCTTGTCTGTGTTTGTGTTTTAATTTTTATTTGGCTTCACAATAGTGTGTAGAAAGAATGGTGAAAGAATGGTAACCCACATCGTTACTCAACAAAAAAAAAAAAAAAATATATATATATATATATATATATATATATATATATATATATATATATATATATATATATATATATATATATATATATATAATAACAATAACAATAATAATAATAATAATAATAATAATAATAATAATAATAACCCTAAGCATTAAAAAATCAACTGCAAACTGCAAAACTAAACTAAATTATGTAAATAAACATAATCTATGTGTGTGCTGCTTGGAATAGCACGTGTTGAACAGCCTACAAGAAAGGACTAACGGGAACCACCGGCCACATTGACAGCAATGAATGATGAAGTGGGCTACTCAGCTGAGTTGCAGAGCCTGGGCGATGGGGATAGCAACGAGTCATACGACCCTGAAGAAGATGAAAAAAATAGGTAAATGACCAAATTTTGTTTTTTTTAAAGATGGTAACAATTTGTTACTGGTTTGTATTGCCGCTGGGTACAGGGCTGAGCCACCAGTTAATAGAATGTCCTGCCATGATTGTGACTTATATGCAAAGTAGCCTAATTTACCTACAGTAACTTGTAACATAGTTTTTACAGTGATGGTTTTGTTTTTTTTTTGGTCATTTTTCCAGGGTGGTATTTCAACAAGAAAATGCAGAGAGTCGAGTATCTCTTACTCATCAGCATCTGTCAAAGAAGAAATATCAACATGTAAGGAATTTTACTATAGCTGGGCTTTTTCTTTAAGAAAATGGGTTGATACTTGAGAAAATCTAATTCCACCTCCCCCGTATGCTTAATCTAACCAGTGTATTTTAAGATTTCCTTTTGCTTTGGTTTGTGTATGTAGGTTATCGTTTGACGGTTCTATTCAGTTCTTCCAATCAATTGCATTGCTGTTTCCCATCTTTTATAGATCATAGCTAAAATATATTCACACGTTTGTATGTTTATTTTTCCTGATGTCTGTCTGTACTCTACAATTAGGCCCACAGTTTTTCAGTCCAAAATATCTTCGCACAATGCTTAAGTCATTGTGTAATTATATCTGTTTATTTTTTAAAGATAAATACAAATTTGATATACAAATGCTTTGACAAGATTGAAAACTTTTTTTTTTTCAAACATTCTTTTCAGCCTCAGGGCAGAACCTCATTTCGAATGTCTGTTTTTAACCTCAGCAATGCCATTATCGGCAGTGGAATCCTAGGGCTTTCCTATGCCCTGGCTAACACTGGAATAATACTTTTTGTGTAAGTATGACATTTTTATATATAGATATATATATATAGATAGATATATAGATATATATATAGATTTACATATCTTTCCCAAATTGTTGTACATAACATTCAGAGCAAAATAAAACTGGACATGAGATGCATTCTCGAGAGCTTCTACATCTGTGATTTTGAGTATATGTATGTGTAGTATAGTACCTGAAAGACATGGGATCTTTGACCACAAAAAGAAAAAAATATATAAATGTAACATTCCAGTGAAAGCAAGCAGTTGCTCTCTTTACTGTTTCGCAGTAAATTATTTACTTTAATATTATTCATTGAAGCCAGAGTTAACATTCTTAGCAGCTAATTCACCGTGCCTTGATTTGGCCTTCACCGGGAAAAGAGCATCTGTGTTGGGGTTTACTGGCAGGAAAACCACAAATAAGCAGGTGGCTGCTTGGTTCAGGGGAATGTAAATACAGGTTTTACAGTACAGTGTCAACTGATATCACATCTACATTTGGTGTGTACATAATACAGGAAATTCAGGACTGACTTCTTCCTATGTGGCTTTCCATTTAAATTTGTTAGCTACCCAACAGTGCTCCACCACACCCTCAACACCCACCAGCATTTTCTGCAGTGATGGGAGTAAAGAACATGACCTTTGATTAAATAGGCTTTTAAGTGTTTCACAGGGAACTTCATATTAAACAGCAATGGGAAAATTTCATGGAAATCATGAAATCTGTGAAAAATAAACCCTCAAAAACATATTCCTGTCACTCCAAGGAAGCCAGGCAATGGTTTGAATTTTACTTTGAAAGCAACAAATCCTTACTTTGATAGCGGCACATACACAAACAGGCAGATTAAATCTAAAGCTCTATTCAGGCTGTAGATTTGCAATTTTTTGAAAGGAGAAAAAATCATTTTAATGTTACAAAATGCTTAAGAGAACTTGAAATATATTAACAGGTGTTTTACTTCTTTCAAAAATTAGGAGCTAATTATAGACTAGAATAAACCCTTTGAAAATATAGCCCAATGTTTCCAAGTACAGGTGCTTACAGGTATTCCTGCAATGTACAGTGGATTATGGGATTATGGGCATACCTGTAGAACTTACCTATTGAAACAGAACCACCTAATAAACAAATGACTGGAAAGGTTGGTGTGGTCGCTTTGTTGGGGAAAGGCGCAGGGCTGTATCCTATTGTACTTTTTGTTAAAATAAAACCAAAAAAAACCAAAAAAAACACTGTCGTTGACCACCCAAAAAAGTCTGTTGCACAGTTTAATATGGGCTGTTAATGACCTACTCCTGCCACACCCAATGTGCTGTTGACCATCTGCATGTCTTCTTTCTGCAGGCTTATGCTAGTGTCATTTACAGTACTAGCACTATATTCAATTCATCTGCTGTTGCTGTGCTCCAAGAAAACAGGTATGCCAAAGAGCTTCAGATGTTACACTCTGAGAAAACCTCAGTACAGTGTGAAAAGGCTACCGTCTTCGTTTTCATAATGCTGAGATGTATTATGCTCCATTGTTGTTTCTGCTTAGGTCATTTTGTTTGTCATGCTTACTACCTATTCTAGCAACACAAATGCTTCTGAAAAGTGGCCTTAGGGCCAATTTTGTGAAGTAAGGATGCGTATCAGTGTTACGCAGGCATCAGTGCAGAACGCTCTACCAATGGGCAAAGATGATCATTGAAACAGAAAATGATCTACAAAGAAAATCCAAACTAGAATACATTAGTTAACATAACTATGATGTTTCTGACCCAAATCAAGTTCTCTTCAAAGCTTTGTGAATTGGGTCTGCATGGTTTTGATACTGTTTTAAAGTGGGTCATTAAACCCTTTTAGGAACAGTATTAAATCAATTTGGAATGACTCATACATCTTAGAAATGTAAATTATAGAGCATAAATTAGTTTAAAATCTGTGGAGAGTAAAGTTAACCAATAGTGAGTCCAAATTGACTGACTACAATAAATCCAACTCCAAATTCAATAATTTACTGCCTCTGTTGTTGCCGAGAAACAAGTCCTGGTAGTGTATTTGCTTAAGTAAACATAGAACTAAACAATACTTTATTAACTATTTGATTTGTTTTTTTGCATAAAGATTGCATGGTCTATGAAGACTTGGGCTATAAGGCTTTTGGGATGCCTGGAAAGTGTGCCGTTTTTGGCTCAACATTTCTTCAAAACATTGGAGGTAGGAACCTTGGCATGCCTTAATAAAGTGTGTTAATGAGGCCAGTGGGAATACTGGACATCTGCATTGGAAGCTGAACTGAACTACAAAATAAAAATGATAATAAAGATCTTATTGACAACCTAGCCACTCAATCACAGAATTGGCGCATTTTAAGAGTAGCACACAGTCAACAATGTGTAATGCTCATGTATGCATTTTATTTTGAATTCCAGCAATATTATCCTACATGTTCA
Source organism: Acipenser ruthenus (assembly GCF_902713425.1). Taxonomy (NCBI): domain Eukaryota; kingdom Metazoa; phylum Chordata; class Actinopteri; order Acipenseriformes; family Acipenseridae; genus Acipenser; species Acipenser ruthenus. Next base: position 61,542,613 of record NC_081195.1, on the reverse strand, counting down.
TTGTGAAAAGTGAACTTCCGTTGGTCCTCCAGTTTCTTATGGGGTTCGATACGAAGAATGAGTAAGTACATATACATGTATAACTTATTGGACAGCTTTAGGAAATTAAATGGAATCAAAGTTAACGAGGCCAGATTTATGAAGGATTTTTATCCCAAAATGCAATTTAGCACAATCTCATTCATTACTACTGTCTGCCAAAAAAAATGGTTTTGATGGAGAAGGAAAAAAGCAGATGACACAAACATAAATTCCATATTGACAGAAATGAAGAATGTGTTTTTTTCTGCCTAGTCCCACTGCCTAGCCCCATTGTTTCTGTTAACTTTTTTCTCTCCCCCCCCCCCCCCCCACAGATCTTGGTACATGAATGGAAACTACCTTGTTATCATGGTGACTGTGGCAATCATCCTCCCACTCTGTCTTTTAAAGTCACTTGGTGAGCACCTGTATGATATCATCTTACACAAAACATTCCTGAACATGACAGCGTTAGCGAACTATTTGGCGTGTCATAGAATACTCATGAAATACCAAGCCAGTTTACACACCCTCAAATGTTCATCATATATCACATTCCTGTACGAGTTTACATTAAAGGGCATGGGCAGCAGTGTGGAGTAGTAGTTAGGGTTCTGGACACTTTGATAGGAGGGTCGTGGGTTCAGTCCCAGGTGGGGGACACTGCTGCTGTACCCTTGAGCAAGGTACTTTACCTAGATTGCTCCAGTAAAAACCCAACTGTATAAATGGGTCATTGTATGTAAAAAATAATGTGTAATCTGTATAATGTGAAATAATGTGATATCTTGTAACAATTGTAAGTCGCCCTGGATAAGGGCATCTGCTAAGAAATAAATAATAATAATAATAATAAACTGTGCAGAGGATGTTCCCACATGTTTAATCAGGTGCAGTCTTAACTCCAGTATCAGAATTAAATTGCATTTACTTCATATATGAAGATGTGAATATAGTGGTTAAAGTACATTTCCATGGTCAATTTGGAGTTGTCAGTATAATCTGCAGGATAAATGACTGAAAAGTGAATGTGAAATATGATGTCATGACGCTATATGTGGTTTTATTTGAGTGGGGAAAAATGATTGGAATCCTTGGAGTATGCTGCCCTGATAAACATACCCAGCTCGATAACAACTGAGAACCCATATATCCTGATTCTTTTCTCTGTCTGTCAGTCACATTTTCCTTGTAAACACAATGCCTTGATTTTGTACCAGCCTTTACCAACTTTTGTCCTACACACCTGGTCTCCTATAGCCGTTTCAGATTGCATTTGGCTATTATCTGACAAACTCTTGATTTTTTTAACCTTTCAGGTACTGTGCGATTACGAGAACCTGTTTTTTTTTTCCCCCTGGTTAATTCCTATCACTGAACGACAAGCCTTTATTTTTCTATACAGGTTATCTGGGATATACAAGTGGATTTTCCCTGGCTTGTATGGTATTCTTTTTAATTGTGGTAAGGACATTTTCAGAGTACAACATACATTAAAAAAACACACTTCACCATTGTGAGACTTTTACCAAGATGTCACAACATAAAAAAAATATGAATTTTATTTTTGTTTTAGATTATCTACAAGAAATTTGATTTACCCTGCCCTGACCTGGAATTAAATTCAACAATGCAGGCTGCAGAAATGATACCTGGTAACAAAACAGGAATGTGTGAACCAGAGTATGTTGAATTCAATACTAAGGTATGAATATTGCTTCAAATACAAGAATATAGATAAACTGCTGCACTTTGAACCTTTTCTGTATGTACCTTTGCTGTGGTCTGACAGCTAGACTGTAAGAGTTTGAACTACAACACATGAAATCCTAAGGTGATAATGTTTCTAGTGCTAATAAGAAGTTCCTATAATCAAAGGGAACTACAGTTGTCCCGCGTTATACTGCCCACCTTTATAACGCCACCCTCGCTTATTGCCCGCTTTTTGCCCATGACCCTAACCTGGCAGTATAAAGAGGGTTGACTGTATTATAAGATTGTGCAACATATTGTTTATGCTTTGTACATGGTCATAGAGCAGTACAATATTGAAATGTTCTGAAATTTACAACCAGCGTTGATGCATATATGACAACCGTCTGCTTATCATTTATTTTTCTTTTCAGACTATCTATGCTTTACCCACCATCCTGTTTTCATACGTGTGTCATCCATCGATTCTTCCAATCTACAGCGAACTTAAAGAGTAAGTCATTTTAATAAAAGAAGTTGTACGTTTTCTTGTATGGATGGATGTGTGTTTTTGATGTTATGATTAAGATGTGTCATTATTAATGTCATTAGTGTTAGCGTTTTTTCTGTGTATGTAGCTTTATGTTCGGAAGTTATAACACTAAAACTGTCTGCAAATAATATGAAGATATGTTTCAAATCGGTATCCATAAACGTATGGTTTTATATTCAGATTGACCTTGTTAATTTGTTAGGATTTGAGTGTAATGTTGATCCTTGAAATACTAAAAATGTTTTCCTTTCAGACGTTCATCAAAGAAAATGGAACGTGTATCAACAGTTTCATTCTTGTCCATGTTTTTCATGTACATCCTGACTGCGTTTTTTGGCTATTTTACATTTTATGGTAAGTTTTGATAATTTGAAAATAAAAATCCATACAGTTTGTAAAGTGTCCAGCGTCTTCGTGCACAACAATGATCAAGAGACAATAATAATATATGTTTGGTTGAGCTTTATTATTATTATTGTACTTATTTTGTTAGTTTTATTTGTTTCTGTATTATAGATTTATTTAGGGTTGTTTGTTATATGTTTATACAAAATGTACAGTGAGACTGCAACCTGGTAAACACTGACAAAACGATTAATTTTCATTTTGCATATTTGCTGCCAAATACTGAAAACTATTTTGGTTATGTTGAGTTAATTTTGCTGAAACATTTCTATTAAAACAGATAAAGTCAATGAGGACCTGCTTCGCACCTATGATGCCAGCCATGATGTCCTAATTCTTGTGGTGCGACTCGCCGTTGTCACAGCCGTTATTCTCACAGTGCCAGTACTTTTCTTTGTTGTAAGTATGTTGTAAAACGTTTCCTTACAACACTAATGCATCTTAAATGTATGCTTCATATCATCCACATTTCATTTAATTTTGTTTCTGTTTTAAACTCTGATTTGAAACAAAGTGAAAGGGGAAAGTTTAGAACTGTTGCACAGGCTTCAGTGCACTGCACAGTGTTAATAAGCTTCCCCACCTCCCACAATCAGCCTTTGGGGCATTTTTTTCAGAAAAATGCATGACAAATGCTGATCCAAAAAGAAACAGCAATAGGGAATCATACAGAACAACCCAATCAGGACATAAAACAGGTAAAAAACAAAACTAAATATTAGGCAAATATAGATTATATAAAATATCTATTTAAAGTATGCTACCAATACTACCTTCCAGTGCCAGCTTATGATTTGGCAGCCAAACATGCTTTTTGCTGAAACCTGTACATAGAGAGCAGCTAATTATTTGCATGACTGTTCACTGCATTTTTCTCCCGCCCCCTCTACACACGCATCCTTAGCACACACACACACAAACATATGTGACCTGGGTCTCAAATTCAGACCCCATCCTTTAGTCAACAAGCTGAAGTTCATACAAGTGCTTGAATTTACTTTCAATCACAGGGTAGGAGTAACACCCTTTTTGGTCAGGGGGGAAACATTTGCAGCTGTGCCTTAAAGATCTCATGCTGTATATAAACATATGATTCAAGTAAAGGGATTTCCCTTCAACTGAAAAAATATTGAAATGCCTAACTGTTATGGGTGGTTTGCTTATTGTCTGTTACATTGAAAGTTATACTTTATATAATCTACTTACTGCTTCTGAAGAGGCTGTGATCTGGGGGAAGAATATCAGTGTTACACAGGCTACAGTGCCCAATTCTTCACCTATCCACTGCACGGATATGGGAGAGTTCTCAGCAGAGCTAAATGTAAACTAATGACTACAGTTACATTAATTGTATTGATTGGGAATCAAGAATTATTAAACTGATCCCAGATTGAATGAATGTGTTTTTTTTTTATAGTCGTGTGATTTGTCTGCTATGGTTCTCTTGTGTATGAAGTCTTAGTCTAAATAGTTTTTTTTTCCTGGTTAAAGAATGAATAACTAAATAAAATACTCCAGGAGTAGTGTTGTGTGGCCTTGACAGTGCACTTTGGGGAAGTGGTACAGTGTTGCTTGGCAACTGGCAGTCACAATCTTTGTGATACCTCAAACCACAGGTTTCAACTGTTTCTTCCTACGTCCGAGAATTAGATCTTGAGCAACAGACAGTTTTTTGTATCTGATTTCACGGCAAGAATACCCGTATACTTACCTCATGCACTCCTCATACCCACTGCAGCCTGGTGTTGGTGACATTTTACATTACTTATTAAGTTTGTAATTTGTGTTCTTGGTTTGTTTGTACAGGTCCGCAAATCTCTTTTGGAGCTGATCAAGCAAAAAAAGTTCAAGTGGAAGCTTCACATTAGCGTAACTTTGGTACTTCTGGCATTCTCTGTTGTTTTGGTTGTCTTCACACCTTCCATTAAAGACATATTTGCTGTGATAGGTAAGCTATAAGGGTTCTTTAATACTGTCACTGTGTGGTTCAGTCTTACCTTCAGCAAATCTAATACTAATCTCTTAAAATTATAGGCGCAACTTCTGCAAACATGCTGATGTTCATTCTTCCTTCTGCACTGTACTTAAAACTTCAGACTTTGACAACCAAACAAAAGATCAAGGTATGTTTTACCTGTAGTTTAGTTAATGGCTGTGTTCCTGTTTTATTTTTTCAAGATCTAAATGACTGCCTTCTATCACAGTCTGTAAAGTATACTGAACTTTTGTGTATGAGGGCATAGTGGCTGATATGCAGCAGCTGGTCTCTTTATATAGTCACTGGATGGGCTAACATAACTAGTCTGTCTGTTTGACTTTAGTTTTAAAATACAAAGGCCTTTTTAGTAAACTGGGTCAGGTTGGAAATCAGTTTTATTTTATATTGTTGTTGTAAGCAGACTTTTTATTGATTGTTATGCTGACCAATAGGGAAAATCAATAATGCATTTTAATAATGAGAAATGAAGAATAACGCTTAATTATGTGAAAGCTATGAAGGGAGGGGACTCACATTATGCTTCATGTGCATTTTCAAATAATGATACAGCAGCTAGATGACAAGAAGTGTGATACAAGGCCACAGTTATTAAACATAAAAAACCTGTTTCAGTATCTGATGTCATTGTGCTGATAGTTATTTGAAATGTTTTCACAGTGACACCATACTGTCTATAATTTTTGTTGTCTTGTTTTTTTCTTTTTCAGCCTGCTATCTTCCTGGCAGCTGGGGTACTCTGCACTCTCATCACTGTTCCCTTAGTTATTATTGACTGGGTGCATACGAAGCAGTCAAACAACACTGGCTACTGATCTCACAGATCTCCCATGAAAACATCATCTGTAACTTTAACATATGTAGTTTGTTTATTAGTTATATTATTTTATTGTGTGTTGTCGCTGATGAGTCACATTGCCGCCTATTCCATCTCTGACTCAGGAATCGCTGGCCGCTCACACGCTGGATCTGCTGCTTATTGTGTTGTATTGCTAATGAGAACCGCACTGGTGCTGTTCTGTCTCTGACTCAGGAATCTCTGCCTCAGTGCTCACACTGGATCTACTGCTGATGAGTCACATTGCCGCCTATTCCATCTCTGACTCAGGAATCTCTGCCAGTGCTCACACTGGATCTACTGCTGATGAGTCACATTGCCGCCTATTCCATCTCTGACTCAGGAATCGCTGCCTCAGTGCTCACACTGGATCTACTGCTGATGAGTCACATTGCCGCCTATTCCATCTCTGACTCAGGAATCGCTGCCTCAGTGCTCACACTGGATCTACTGCTGATGAGTCACGTCGCCCCTGTTCCATCTCTGACTCGGGAATCACTCTGGTTCTACGCTGGATCCGCTGCTGCTGCTCCTCAACACACCGCTCCGTCTCTGACTCAGGAAATTTGCTGTCTTCCACAATGAAATCCCTATGGTCACAGGCACATTCTTCTGGGGTTTTTGTGTGTAGGCATTTTTGTACATTTCACCACAATTCTGTTTTAAGTCCTCCGTATCTTAACTGTAATACAGTTTGAAATCCCGCTAACAGACCTCCATTCTCGATTGTAATCTCGTTTTAAATCTCGCAAACGGAGTCTCCAATAGGAATGTGCTGTCACGCAGTAGGTGGGGCGGGTTTAAAGTATTCAGAATGAGTCAATGATGGGTGCAAGTCAGGAAGGTGGGACATTGCCCAGCAGCATTGGGAAATGTATTTATTATTATTTTTGTAGTAGGTTTTATTTTTTAATGGTTAAAGGGTAAAGTCAATGTGAATTGACTAACCATTTACACAGTTTTTCCGGTGTTTTCTGATGTTAATTGGCTATCCACTGATTTAATTTTTTTTGTATCGGGGGTGATTTATTGGGTTTTATCAGTTAAAACCAAAAATCAGAAGCCCATATTATAACAAACCAGCATTCAATAGTGTCTGATTACAACATAGTACAGTACATAAAAACTAGCATTCAATTGTGTTCAAGGTGATAGGTGTTTTACCGGTTATTGTCAATAGTGTGCAATTCCTGCAATATAGTAATAATAAAACAGCCAATTAGCTTACTATATATATATATATATACAGTGCCGTGAAAAAGTATTTGCCCCCTGTCTGATTTTCTGCATTTTTGCATACACTGAATGTTATCAGATCTTCAAGCAAAACCTGGTTGTACTGAACCTAATAACTTGAACAGAAAGCCTTGTCATTTGGTAATAGTTCACATTTCAACTCAGTATAAATATAATTATTGTGTTTAAATAAAAAATAAAAAGTTTGATTGTGTGCTGCTGTCTTTAATTAGATTTCCTTGCACTTTGCTGTTTGTTTTTTGCTTTATACTGTATAGCTGTCCAAAAGCATTTCACATGTACAGAAACGGCCAAGTTACAATAAAGTGCCAGCCATGGAAAGATGTGATATCTACAAAAGTTACATGCAAAAAATGGTCATCCCTGTACAGATGTAATGTAGAAGTGACCAAGTTAAAAAGACACGATTGGGGAAAACTTGGCCCCTCCATTTTTTTACCTGGAGAAAGCTGAGGAGGTGCACCAGAGGGACTGCATGTCTAATATTTAATAGTCAAAACACCAAATGTTTTGACATGTATAGGTACAAGGTTTTAGTGCATAAATAAGAAAAAGGGGCCTTAACTGTTTTGTATATTGAAAACTTGACCCCTATCAGGCATGTGGAATATCTAGTATCTTCTATGTATTGTTGCGTTGTGAGTGCCCCACATGACAGCAATATATTTTCAAAACCACTGAGTGAAAGATGAAATCATCAGGACAGTGAGGTACATTGTGAATTGTGAATTTTACCATGCTTTCCTGTGCTTTACTGCCACTTTCTTTACATTCATTTAGAATTTGTTTACGAGATAAGAGCTGCTAATTAGACCTGAAATGACACACCAGTTAATGTATTACAATGATTCATCTCCATGTTGCTAACCACACCATTAGATTAAGTGACAAGATGAGGTTTAGTGTCATTGTCATTCTTAATATTGCGAGGTCTTTCTTAGAAAATCACCTTCATTTTCAGGATACACTACTTATGGGATCAAGACAACAGCACAGGACCCTTTCAACACCAGATTAGTTAGGGACTATCCTGAAAACATTTGGCAGAGTTAAAAACACATCTGCTTTTAAACAATGCTGCCCATGTTTTCACAGAACCTAATTGTTTTAAAGGAAGTGACTTGTGCATTAACCATGCATGTTTTGGGTTTTGTATCTTGTTTACCTGCCTTCTCATTTTTTCCTGTACTGCTGTTGTATACTAATCCATTTTTCGATGCTGTTTCCAGTGCTTGGTAGAACCCACTTGAATGGCACACAGAGCCATCGAATAATAGTGCTGTTGTACTATGTAAGAAAACGCTGAGTACTGCAGTGACAATGTCATTAACAGTGCAGTGTTAGAGCAGGACTTTGAGTGGTGCTGTACAATTGGCTATTGTGTGCTGCACACATCACTTAGGAGAAGTAGATAATTCTCACTAATCGTGCTGTAATGTGTTTTCAGTGTTTAACTTATAGTTGCTACTGGCATCAGCCAGTTCCTTTGCGCATGATGCTGCCTTAGGTCTGTGTGTTCCCTTGTATGAACGTTTTAATAACAAAATCATTTCATGGGATTCATGAAAAGCTGATTAAGGTTAAACAGGGCATATTCCATTTTTTTTCCCCCCAGCAAACATCAGTACGCATTTTGGATTCTCACAGAAACTCATGGAGAAAAGTCTTGCAAATTTGGCTAAAAGTGTAACTCTCATTATTGCAACTCTAAATCAGCCAACTGAACGCCAGAACTCTAAATCAGGGTTTTTAATCTTGCTGTTTTAAAATGTAAAATAATAAATGAATCAGAAGGTGCAAACAGTCATTGATTTATCTCATTAAATTGAGTCAGTGTAAGTGTCATCGTAAGTGTTCTTTCTTATTATGACATCAACTTGCCACACTTAAGTACCATGTGAAACATTTAAATGAAGTTTAATCACTACCAGCACAACGACAGCTGTTTCAGTAGTGACCCTTTGTTTATTCCAGTCCAATTACAAATATTCCAGTCTAATTAAGAATACAGATCCATTGACCTTGAATCAATAATCATATGCTCCAATACACTTTTCACCAATGCTTTGTAAAAGAAAGAGAGGTAATTTTACTAAGAAGTATGGATGAGTGCCTAATTTAACATACTGGTACCTAATGATTTTTTTGTATCCCATTAGAGAATTGTTGCAGTGGGTAAGTATAACACTAGCATATAGAAATTAAACCGTACTGTACTGTGTTATATTTCAAATGTTTAAAGCTCTAACCTGTATGTAAACTGTGCCATTTACACACAGTATTATTTTTTTTTGCTCATTCTAAGGTATCATTTGAATTATTTGACCTTATATGCAACAATATGTTACAGTGTACAGTTTGTTTCTCTGCATTTAGGTTATAGAGTTACACTGCAGCTACTTTGGTACTGAAACCTTATACCTATGCTTTAGCTCACTTCCTGGCATGCAGTGCTCAGGAAAATGGCTGATGTTTTTTTCATGTGTATTGTTTTTTTCCCCAATAAATAGCACCATCATGTGGTAAAGCAGTGCATTGACACGTCTGATTTCCAAACAAGTGCAAGTTACCGGTCTATCACTGCACAGTATATTAACGCTACTATTAAACATATGGACTCAATTGACAACCTAATTCCAAAAAACATGTCAATTTTTTTTTATTTTTTTGTTTTTAAATCAAGTTTATTTTTAAATGGTAGATGTCTATTTGTTTAGCACTTATTTTTCTTCAGTGTCAGTAGGACCACTGTGGACGACAAATCTGCAAGTTGTTCTGGAAGGATATGTGACCAATGATTTGTGCCTCTAATTCCTGCTACTGAGACTGTTCTCCAGAATAGAGACCCAGCACTTTTAAGACAGCGCCTCATGAACAATCAGGAATGTTTGTGTCTTGGAACAGCAGCCAACCCTAACCCTTACTATCACCCTCTGCAGCTTTTACATACTACAGAACACATATGAGGGGGATGATTAAATGTAGTCACAACTGAACATGTTTCTAAGTGTTTGTCTTATCCCCCTCACTGCCTGGGGTATTGGAGGCTACATATCCTGGGAACCACTTGACCAGTTTTGATTAAATAGTCCTACAGTACTGACGGTTTCTATCAGATGACAGATTATGGTATTCACACCAGTAATGTGTCATTTCTATTCCTAGCTAGAGATACTCACATAACCCCATTTACTGTAGCATTGATGCGACCCTACTTCCACCCTTGACACTTGCAGTGTTTGTTGTCTCATTTCTTCATTAGGACTGTATCTCCTTTTGACCTGCATTCTAGGAAGAAAGCGTTTGCAGTTTCACCATGATGCAATCAGTAGATATTCACCAAACCTTACCAGAACAAATAACTATTCATTATGACAATTGTATTCTAGATATTTTTTATAAAAGATCAGTCATTCTGAGTGATGCACGTCTTTCATGTGGAGAATCTTCTATTATAACACAAGTTGGTAGAAATCTGAAGTACTTTTCAGGCAATGTTCACACTGGTTTGTCAATACTTTCAAATTAAAATGAGTATTCAAAATCTACTTTCCACATTGGATTCCTGTGACAAAACTCAATATCCTCCAGTATAAATACAATGAGAGGGTTTACCTTACCTAAGTAACGTTGATTGCAATTAGTCTGCCATGTTAGAACTAAACAGCTATAAAAAGGTGCATTGCAGTTACTATTTTTCAAACAGTCCTGTTCCTGTTAAGTGTATTATATTATTTATCAGCAATTAATAAGAATGAACTTGAATTGTCTTATTTGTTTATATGTGAGATAAAATATGTGTTGTACAAGGGACCTTCAGTAAGTGAGTAAAGCCCATGGGTATCAATTAGCACTGACTAAAGCAACTATACCTTAAATATATGCTGCTGTGCTTCTAAGTTTGTATGTGTCTGTCCACGTGCTTGTAAACCACTGTCATTAAGGTCTTACAGTTGGTTCATTCTGTAGAGTATGCACATATTATTCTTATTGAAGGACAAATGCCCTTGTGCATACGGTACACATTTTATAAACTGTTTTTATATGATTACATCAGATACTGCAGCTACATCTGTAAAATTGAAATAATAAGTCCCAAAAATATCACAGAGTTGAAATGGCACTCAGATCACCATAAAGCAATAATGGAAATATAAGAAGCAATTGAGTAATACTTTAATGTACTTACTTTTTAAATAAAAAATAAATAAAGATTATCAGCAAATTCTTTAATTAATATAGCAGTTTGCCACCTTAAGTCAAGTTTAATAGGAATTCCTGAAAAAACAGGATTTTACTGTAAGGAATGTCAGTGTTTTGTATGTATGGGAGTGGAGGGGGTATATATGTAAGTCTGTGTGAGTGTCTGAAGGAGGGTCGCTATTTACAAACTTCCACTCCTGTAATAAAAGCCTCCAGTCAAATAAAATGCCGAAACTTCACAGAGAACAACCTTTTGAAAACATTTTGTACATAAAAATGATTTTTGCCCTTGGCCAGAAAAACTTGTTATGGTATACAGTTTAAAGATACACTCTTATTTGACATCAGTTTCAGTTCAGCTGCCTTAGACTGTGCAATACCCTAACTGAGATTAAGGTAAGGGTTGTCCTTCTGAAAGAATGCCCACAGCAGGAGCTTTTCATTTTGGATTATATAGCTGCGCTCTAGGCCAGATCACAGCAGTCAATATTTAGCTCACTGCAGCTCAAGAACAGGAGCACATTCAATATTGGCACGCACTGTTTGTCTGGCACTGTGTTATCCTGGTTTATGTTAATGCTTGTGTGAACAATTGCCTTAAAAACCTTTTAATTATGAAGCTGTGATGTGCACAGCTGTACCTTGCATGATGGCTCTTCTGAAATTCTTTGAGCTATTGTAGTATGCCATGTAGCAACGTTTTGGCGGGAGTAAGCGTCATGGTTTATAATTATAGCAAGTAGCTCATGCATTATGATCTGATCAATGGAACTATGATGTGTTTTGTGATGCACTTGGATTGGGGAATCAAAATCACTATGCTAATTTGGAGTCACTTTGTTGTCCTAATTTACTGGCACATGTGGATGCATTAATAAGTGGGTTTCTGGTGACACTGGTAATTCACGATAGATCTAGCTTCTGGTATATGTCACCAGACACCCTCGATAGAATTATAGCCTTATTATGCTCAGCTGGGTGTATATTATTATTATTATTATTATTATTATTATTATTATTATTATTATCTAAAATGCTATTGTATGCAACAGATTGCATGAACAAATAATGAGACATGAGTCTCTAGACAAGTATGCCTGAGATTTGGGCACTCAATATTCTGAATTTTGGTACACTTAGAATGGTGATGGAATAATCCAGTTGAATTGGGCCACATCCAATGTCATAAGTACAGGACACCATGTTATACAATTCTGATATTAGCGATATGTATGAACATTGTCTGTTATATAACAAATACAGTACATTAAAAAACGAACAAATAATGTTGTTGATAAATATATTAAGATGTAACCAGCAGAGGTCGCCGTTGTTGTATGTTTCAAACGGTGCTGCTCAGTTGATGCACCTTGCACCACAGGACTACATTTCCCATTATTTTTTTGCTTACGAAACCCTCTTTCACCAACCACGAAAATCGCATGTCGAGTGAAAAACAGAGACAAAACAATCACAGCGACACCCCGCGGAGGAAAATAAACCCACCGGGCTCTCACCGACATGTGGCCGAGACGCTCACAAACCAACACCGAGCCTTCCGTACACTCGAATCAGCGAAATTCCGTTTGTTTTCCCGCAGTCTAGGGGGACGGATCCCCGGAAATACAGCGACTTAAGACGAGAGAGTTACTCCATGTTGACTTCTGGATAATTTGAGATAGCGTTTTGTACCCGAATCCTCAGCCTTTTCAAAAGGGTAAGTGAAAGAATAATAATTTTAAAAAGTGTGGCGTTTTCAACTGGTGGGAGAACATCGCTGTAGTGTAAGATCACATTATATAGATAGCATTTGTTATAAAACCAGACGGTGGTGTTGTGAAACTGATCAGTATTAAATCTTTGGGGATCTCCTAAAACAGTTTTAGGTTAGGTCTGTCTATAAACGGTATATCGTATTTCGAAAGTTCGAGATGCAAAGTTTGGGCCTTAGTAGTTGAAGGGTCATATTAGTTTACATGTGGCACTGGCACACAAGTCAAAGTTTAAACACCCCGAATCAGCGCTACAGGTACTATCTATATATAGTAAGCCTCTTATCAAATTGAAAATCTCTTGATTTCTTCATTGTTTGGAGTAAAATGAATCCAAGTAGTTAATTCATAGCCGTGTGTGTAGATGCTCGTCTTGCAGAGGCAGCATCACTGCGCACATTCATGACTGAGATAAACTGTGTTTTGCTCAGCCTTAGTTGAATGAGCACGGGATAATTAACTTATTAGGCCTTATTTATGGCATTTGCACTGATAACTTTGTCAGACATTTAGCTATGTGTGTCAGTTGTTCCTTTTTCCCCCCTTAATAAGTAATTTGGATGTTTCTATGAAGGGGGAAGTGTTCTGTAAACAAACTGGATTTTGCCAGATGGAGCAGCAGTAATGTATCCAAACTGCTACTGTATGTTTCACTTTGATATATTGTGCATGACCATTTTGTTCACCACCAGTTACAGTACCTCAGTCGTACTAGTTTTAATCACAATAAAGGGAAACATTTTCGTTTTCATTGATAGTACGATTTGTAGTTCAGAGGCCTAGCACTACTGGTTGTCTCTAATTCGCACTAGTCGTAGTAAAGGCCAATCATGTCTCGTATTTAAATCAAATACTACTTACTACTAGCGACGTACAATCGCCGAGTTTAGCGTTTTATTTTATTAATAGTTATGTTATGTTTTTATTTTAATTTGTCAATATTTAACTCCTTCCATTTACATTTAGAAATGGAGACGTAATCCAAATGTGTATTTTTACACCTTGTTTTTGAGCTAAATTGCAGTGCAACCAATTTTCAACCAGTATTGCCTGCCACGAACAAAGTACTTGGATTTTCTAGTAATAAAAGTTACGTTGCAGTATCTACAGTTGATGAGCTCCAAGACAAACTAAAGCTTTAGCTAAGCCTCAACATTTTGAATTTCAAATAAATATTCCAAACAAGAGATAATGTTATGAAACAATGTATCATATTACAGCACGTCTGATTATGATCTTTAATACCATACCTACACTGTAGTGGGGTCATTCCAAGTCAAATGAACCCACCTCAAATTCTTCTGATATGGCAATGTTTCAGGCAGAATCCCATTATGTCCATTTGGTGTGAAATGACCCATTGGTTAAGTCTAAAGCAAATGTTAGAAACTAATTTGAGGCGAGTAATGTTAATATATGTTTAAAAGATTAAGAAAACACAAGGTTCTAAGCATTTATCTTTTCACCTCCATGGTAAGTGCTTGTTGTGGTGGGCATGCTACCCTAACTGAGAAATAGCTAACATGTCTTAAAATAGTGATTTTAAAACCATTTAACAACCCTACCATTGAGAGTCAGAAGACATGTTCTTAGCTTATTTTAAATTGTCTTAATCTTATGATGCCAATTATTTTGTTGACACATAACTTTATATTTCTGACAAAGTTTTGGGGGGCACAAAAGTAAGGAAAACCTACTGGAAATGGGTGATGAATTGCATTGTTTTTGTATTAGCTGTCATACAGTGGATATTTGTTTAAAGTAATTTAATTCAGCACATTGTCTAAAGCTTTATTAGCTCACTGTTAAGACCACTATCAGGTAATTGTAGTTTACTGTAGTTTGCAGATATTGACCAAGATTGAATTCAATTAAGCTTGTGCGTCTCTTGTTCTTGCAGTAGTAAAAACTCTGCTTTAAAATTGAGTAACTTAAATGTTTTCTTTCTTTCTCGTATATTGTGCTTAGTTTATGTATCCTGGCTATAAACTGGTAATGTCAGAAAAGATTTGTAGCTGAGTGAATAGTCTACAAAGTTTAAAGCTTGAGACCAAGGATTATTTCAGGTAGAAAATATAGTACTTTATAACCTGAAATGTCCAGCAAAACTTATGCAACTTGGTGTTGTGAGAGTCGTGTTTTTTATAATGTATAATGTGACGCCTACAAAATCCAAAGCAATCATGGAAACCAGGTGATGAAATAGGTTTTTAGTATCTCATTCCATCGGGTTCCCAAAACATCAAAAATCTTTTGAACTTTTTCCTTTGAGTTGTCAAAACTTATGAGCAATGAAACACTTTCTCTTGGGAACTTCTTGCCTGAATTTGACAGCTTTGCATGGACATTCATTAGAAATGTATTCCACATGGTGTGAATGAAGGTCACCGTGAACATATGTCCACCATTTGGATCCCAGTTAGGTAACTTCGCCATCAAAGAATTCTCTCAGTTCTCTAGTATTTACAAACTTTTACTGTCAGAGTCCCATGTCAAAGTGTGTTACACATTGCTGCGCATGAAAATAAATCGGATCAATTTCAAATCGCTTTCAACTCTATTCCCGTTGCAGGTGTAAATAAGGCTTTGTGTACAATGAATAAAATGAGGAAAATAAATGTGTTCCATACCTGTGTTTGCAGGTGTAATGTCAATTACATTACAAAAGGTACACATGGATATTTTACAAGAACTGATTGTAATATGAAGAGAACCATCTTGAGCCACTCCTTTACTTGTATAACAGGCTGATAAACAACAAACAGTAGACCTATACAGTACAGCAGGCCTTTTGTAATCTGATCAAGTCTAAAATAGTCTGTTCTAAAACTTATTATGTTTTCTTAGTTGGTGGAACATAGGGTAAATATATATTGGAGGTCGGTACAGGTACCCGAAACAGGTACACGTTTCTGAAACTCTAGCAACAATGGACCTTATTAAAAATTAGTACAATGAAATGTGCAGTACTAATGTATACAGTATTGAAATAGACTACATTCATGTATCTGTTTAAAAGACACTGAACTTCTCCAGCACTTACAATGTTTACAATTCTGTTGACAACAGATAAGCAATGTCACAATCATTTACAAACTAAAACAAACATTTGAAAACATATTAACTAGTCTAATCTAAAGTACTTGCTGTCTGACATTTTCAAAGGGCAAAGTGAGCTGAAATGTCTCTTGGAGTCTCACGATGAC
Organism: Acipenser ruthenus; assembly: GCF_902713425.1. Classification (NCBI taxonomy): domain Eukaryota; kingdom Metazoa; phylum Chordata; class Actinopteri; order Acipenseriformes; family Acipenseridae; genus Acipenser; species Acipenser ruthenus. The sequence continues at coordinate 61,526,670 of NC_081195.1, read as the reverse complement.
ATGCTTTGCAGTTAGACCTTCTCAAATAGAAGTGCAAACCTCTACTGTATTTTATAGTTCCAGTTGCTATAGGAAAGTGTTGGATCGTTTGTACATACGCACTGTATGCCACCACTGTCGCATGTTTACATGCAGTGAAATATTTAGAATACTACACAACTTGGGCATTTACAATGGAAAATAGCACTGAAGAGTTTTTACATAGCAAGACGGGTTTAACAAGAGTAGTTGTTTATGTGGCCATATTCATTTTAGTATAATCTGTTTAATGCATAGACCATGTGAATTACTCCTTCTAGTATTCACTTCCAATATTGCAATCTGACAGCTTTCTTTCTGTATTTATACAGTAGTATTATAGATCTAAATACTGTACAAAGGAAGATCCTAACACTACTTTATACGTATAGTATTTGCTTTTAAGTGTGAAAGGATTTTGTCCCTGTAACCTTTACTCACTATTACTGTTTATTTTCCAGCATTAACCAGCTGTCATTCTAATTCAACAGTCACATGCATCTCATCTGCAGTCCCTTTGAACAAGCATACAGGCTCTGTTTTAGTGTGGAGTAGTGGTTAGGGCTCTGGACTCTTGACCGGAGGGTTGTGGGTTCAATCCCCAGTGGGGGACACTGCTGTTGTACCCTTGAGCAAGGTACTTTACCTAGATTGCTCAAGTAAAAACCCAACTGTATAAATGGGTAATTGTATGTAAAAATACTGTGATATCTGTATAATGTGAAATCTTGTAACAATTGTAAGTTGCCCTGGATAAGGGCGTCTGCTAAGAAATAAATAATAATAATAATAATAATAATAATAATAATAATAATAATAATAATAATAATAATTCATTACAACATACACACTTCTATTAAACTCCAAGCTATTACCTAACAGCTTTTCAATAAAGTAGGCTACAAGTGTTTTTTTTGTTTTTTTTTGTTTTTTTTAAATAGAGTTGCAACTATTTCTTTGCTGTGGTATTGTGACTAGTGTATTGTCATACCCCTAGTGGTCTCCTCTAAGATTCTTGAATATTATTCCTCCCAGTTTGAAATTGAAAGTAACTGAAATACAGTTTTTGAATCATGATCTTGGCTGCTATAGTACAGTGTTTTAAAACTGTTGTTCACCAGTTGCCATGGCTTACAACTGAACACCCATGCCTTAATACCTACACAAAATAACATACATGTATTCTGCCCTGGATTCATTACGCAGAGCGTCTACGATCGCTTGCTTCCGTAGCTGATCGGTTTTCATTCAGCCCCTTTTGAGTGAAACACTTGCACTGCTGTGATAGGGATCCCATCGTGTCCACACACACTGTTTACACCATTGCAAGTGTTGCACAGCACTTACAAAGGTGAGTGTAAAGAGAGCTAATCCATTTGTATTGCATTTTAATTTATGTACATTTAAATTGAGTTGTTTTTACTTTTTAATTCATTGAGTCATACCATTGTCTTCATCTGTTTACCTTTTCTTTGACAGCGTGCATCTAGTGACCTGAAATGAGAAGCAACAAGCCAAAGACTTCAGATGGAAGAGATAATGGTGAGCATGTTGGCTTTATATATATATATATAAATATACCTGGGCTGTACTGGAAGTTACACTCATGTGACCTTGTTTGAATAATTTTACACAATGTATTTTATTCATTTGTTTATTTAAGTAGCCACTACAGTGACCAGGATTCTAAAATGATGCTACCAGCTCGGTCTTATGCTACACATTAACTCTATTGCATACCATACACAAAGGAACATCTTTTCCATTACTTGATGTTGTTGACTGCTAACTGTGTTAAGCCCACACAAAGGGTTAACATTGAGTTTCTGTAACTGCTCGAGGTATACAGTAGAGTTTGCTTACTCATTTGTAATGTTGTTGAAACCGACACCCTGGGATCCTTCAAGAAGCTGCTTGATGAGATTCTGGGATCAATAAGCCACTAACAACCAAACGAGCAAGATGGGCCGAATGGCCTCCTCTCGTTTGTAAACTTTCTTGTGTTCTTATACTGTACAGTGGTGCTGGCTTACTTTTTTTGGCTAAACAAGTCTTACAGGTGACATGGGTTCCTATAGAGACACATAAATAAGAAATATCGCAACAAAAAGAAAGCAGACTCTTGTAGTAACTACGTTCAGGCACTGCTTCAGTAGTTTTCTGCACATTAAAAGCTGTATGTTTAGACATCAGACTTGCTACAGTTTGACCGTACCTGCTACTACAGATTGTCCTTGCAGTCTTTTCAAACACATTAAAAACATTAAACCCATATTGAGGATCTCGGTAGCCTCATCAGTCTCAAGAGCCATCGCATAGATACTTGTACAGTTTGTATAATATTTTATCTCATCTTAATGCCTGTTTTTTTGAGGGGGGATTTCAATCTTTTTAACTTCTTTACCAACAGGCGAAAAGAGCAGACAGGAGGATAATGAAAGTGCTGTTGCAGTGAATGAAGAAGTAGACAGGTGTCCCATCTGTCTGAACCTCCTCTTGCAGCAGGAGTTGGCTCTCCCTGAGAACTGCTGTCACGTCTTCTGCCTAAGCTGCATTCTGAAATGGGCAGAAGTAAGTTTCCTACAATTCTCTATTACTGTGGAACAGTGTGGTGGTTTTACACATTGTGTCTGCATGTTGGGTGTATATCACAATAAATCGTAGCCGTCACAATGAAGGGTAAGAATTTAGAGTAGGTATGAACATGTCTTTTGCACTTGGAATTGCACTTTGTAATGTAATGCCTCTGCCTTTCAGACAGTCACTTCCTGCCCCATTGACCGTAAGCCTTTCCAAGCAATTTACAAACAAGATCGTGTACTGGGATGCACAAAGGTTAGTGTCAACCTTCAGGTTTTAATGCAGCCTAACAGTGTTTATTTTCTAGTTTTGACATTCTGTAGCAGATTTTCTTTATTTTACAGAAGATGATCAATTTAGTTTTAAATATTGCTTTAAAATGCAGTTTGTAGCTGTATTCTATGATTCTCATCCATGATTCAGTCTCTGGTCACATTCATGGACAGTACTAGCTATGAGGTAGTGGGGTCTGTTCAATTGATCTAAATGGTGATATAAAGCGATCACACACACTGTTCTAGATGTTGGTTTTCATAGTCCCTTTCTTTTAAAGATTTAAACGATGGCCAGTATCAGTGACCACATTTGTAGCAGGGTTTCAAGTAATCTTGCCTTAATTACGCTGTTTAACCAACTTTATAACAAAACAATTACTTTTTAAAGATAGGGGGTAAAGGAGTGTTTTATATGCTAAATCCTTAAACAGCCTTTCTGCTTGTTTGAAAATGTGTAGGGGGGGGGGGGGGGGGGTTCTTAATGTAAGGTTGCATCCACACTGGACAGAGCGATGCGAGTGAAGTCTTCAAATGTCAATCCACACCAGACATGACTTGGAAACGATCCAGAAGACTGGAAATAAATACATGACCCCACCCACGCATTTCTATTGGACATGGGCTGTCGCATTACAAAACCGGTCTTGTTTTGATAAAAGGTTACTACCCTGACCTCCGGCAACTCCATTGTAAAATAAAGGTTGGACCTGTAAAATCTGTAGATCAGTGTTATTGAACATCCCTATATATCCAACAGTTGTGATGTCACATAGAATACAAACGTATTGCTGCCTTTGTTTTACAACATATAGAATAGTAGGACCTCGATTAATATTTTTGTTTGGTAAATCTCCACAAAACTTCACTTTATGCGTATGTAAAGAGCTTCTTGTCATGGATTTATTCCACAGAACAATTTAGTGAACAAAACGTTATTTATCATAAAAACAAACAAACCAAAAAAAAGCCAGAGCTTAAAATTAGGTTACATTTTCAAGTTGTGTGAATGCGGGACCTTTTTTGTGTCATTTTTAAAAGCCAGCACTTTTTTCATTTATTTTTGCTTATAAATAAATCTATTTTTGTGCAACTTGCATAATCAGAAAGAAAATGTCAGAGCTGCTAAATGTAGGCCCTATGAAATCTGTTATTTTGAATTTTCAGATTAATTTTTTCCTGATTTTGGATTTTTCAGTTTTAAAAATCTGTAATTTGTTTGTTTTTATAACCACAAGTGTTTGATACATTGACAGCAATGATGAAGCTAGAAATGCATGAAAAAATGACAAGAAAAACCCTTTCTAAATGGTTTTAATCAAAGTGCTTTCAGAAAAAAGGCTACAAATTGGCACAATGTAATAGAAACTAGGAACATTGTAAGTTAAAATAAATAAATGTAGGTTTTTTCAGCAGTTTCTTTTCAACACCAGCTGAATTATAACACTTCAAAATAGATTTAATGTTTTCATTAATAACTAATGACAAACAATGTAAATAAAAGCTTAAATATTTTGATTTTATTCTAATTTAATAAAAAGGCACTTAGTAACATCTCCCTGAGAACTTTGGAGAAAAAATGCAGCAACTATACACTACATTCTGTAGTAGTCATTACAGTACTATCTGCTCAGAGTAACATAGGTAGTCGTTTTTCCCAAGTGATAACAGTAGCTAGCAAGTGAAGTGGCACGAGAAGCAGTGCTTTTTTACAGTTACAATCACGGTCGTGTATGGTGGCTGAGAGGTGCAAAAATAGTTTTTTCATGCGTTTCCATGACATGTGTTTCTTATGGCCTCTTGTCATACAAACATTGTGCTATTTCAATGTAATAATTTAAAAAATGTATATTGTATATTTTGTGGTAATGTCCTTGGGTGCCTAATTCCGTTTTATTTTCTTTCTCTGAATTCCGTGATTCCATCTGTGTTCTCCGCAATGCAGATTTCATAGGGCCCTATAAATGCACCACCTGCAAGCCAACCAGGCATTTTCTTTCTTCTGGATGTCTGTAGTCGTTCAATTTCATATAATAATGGATACTGCTGTACCTCATAAATTTCATTTTTCGTAGTCCATCATTAACTTGTTTTAAGGCATGACGTGTTTTGGTCAAAGGTGTTAACCTTCCTTCTGATTGGTCAGTTTCATTCCAGTCGCACAATGAAAAAAAAAAAAGTAGAAACAGGTTCTATTAGCAATGCAAAATTCTCAAACCGACATTGCTCGTGTCGCTCGCTGCTGGTGTGGTTACTCCCATTTGACTGCAGTGACTTATAAATTATTCGCTCACGTCCAGTGTGGATACGGCTTTATGCATTAATTATGTTTTCATATTTTTAGTCCGCAAGAAAGATGGCCAGTGTTATTAGATAAATACTTTGAAGAATATAATTGAGCTGTGCATCTTGAAAGTCATCTTTGATGTCCTGAGAAGCTTTGTCTAATGCACCTTTCAGATTCCAGTAAAGAAAAAATTGAGTGAAAAAGAGCTACAGGAATGTAGCTGCAACAAAGAGAAAGAAAAAAGAAATGGCTGCTTGTCATATTGCAACGGCACATCAAGGTGGGATACTGAATTCATTCCTACTGTACTCACTAATTAGTTTCACTGGCACAAAGAGAAGTAGAGCCAGGATTTATAAACTGGAAATTTGGAGTAAAGCAATAACTTGGCTAAGAGTAAGTTGGGTATTCAGCTCCCTGGATATAGTATGATATCTAGGTATCCAATTGTGATGAAACTTAAAATGCCAGTTTAATTTACTAAAAAGCTGACCTAAACAGTAGAATCTACACTAAGACTGGGACCAAATCAAAACTTTGACAACCCACTAATCGCACTTAACAAAACTGTATTTAATAGCGTTTTCTTTTTATGAGTAGAAGAAATAAGATACTTACAAAAAAAGAAAACGCTATTAAATACAGTTTTGTTAAGTGCGATTAGCGAGTTGTCAAAGTTTTGATTTGGTCCGGGCCTAAGACTACAGCTTCAGTAGTTTCCTGTTTTATTTAACATGTTGCATTCTTAAAATACAACATCAATTTGCTGAATTGACTGCACCTGCTTCTAAGATTACAGGTTGTTTCTGTCTTTTCAAACCCATTAAAAAACAATAATGTGATTCTTCAAAAAAGCTGTGTGGTGGAGCTCCGTGATCCATGTATGGTCAAGAGCCATCTGTTCGCCCTTATCAAAGTCATTGTGGCTTACTTGCGCTTCAGTCTTGTGATTGGTCAGGATAGTTGAATGCAATATTTTGAACTTGTGTGTTTTTAAAAAAAAAAAAAAAAAAAGAAGAAAAAAAAAATTTATGCCGAGCTAGATCTAATAATGTTTTTACTATGCATGCTTTATAGGTAGGTCATGGTGGTCAGTTTGTTTGTTACACTTTTGTCTATATTCAGAAAAATGTATTAATGTAATTATTATGTTTTTTTTTTAGGGGGAAGTATTCAGGAAGGCCTCTTTGTCCCAAATCTTGTTTGGAAGATTATGAGAGAAAATATACATGTACGATTATTTTATTTGTTTTAATCATTGGTTCAATTTATTTAAATTTGTGTAAAGCTTATGTACTGTGAAGTAGGCATATAAAGCTAACTGTACCATTGGAGGGGATATTTGACTCTAGAACCATAAATATTTGACTTTTGCAAAACAGCCACGCTGAGGCTTTGTTTGTTCATTCTTAGTTTCTTTCTGGTTTTGTAGCACGTACAGAGATTATGCAATGTAGTCCTTTTTTAAATGCTTTACAAAATCTGTTTTAAACACTTGATCCAGGGTCTTGCTAGTTTATTATCTGCAAATATTTAATTCCCCAAATCCTTGTAAATAAAATGTGAGCAGGTAAGTTTTGCATTATGTGCTACCCCCTTTCTTGATGTGGACCTTCAACAAACAAAAGCACACACCACTTTTTTCAATCAATTTGTTTTCCAGATAAGTCTTATGTTTGTTGTAAAAACAAAAAGGATTCTACAACAGCTGCAAGAAAGAATAAGGTTTGTTTCAATTAGGTCTGCTTCTAATCTTTATTAAAAAGCTCATTTATAAACAAAGCAATGGATGTTATTTCATCTAAGCTGTATTAATTTGCTATCCCGTTAGAATAAAAATATAAATAAAACTGCTTAACAAAACTAGAAATTAAGTATTTATTTTGAATACTGCATTTGTATGTAAGGGAACATTATTTAAATACACTAACTGTAGGTCTGTGACTTCCTTGAATTGGGTTGTAACGCCACAGGCTTTTGAACATGGATTTATGGAAAACATTAAGTAAAATAGTATTGAGTGCAAAGCCTGCTCTTTCTCTTAATAAAAAAATCTTATTGAGCAACATAGTATCTTGCCAATTGATGTTGCTTATAACAAAACTTTTTAAATGTGTTTGAGCTTGTTTGGTCTCTAAATATCTGATTTCTAATCTGTTTGCTAATAGGTCAGTAGAGGGACTTGTTCACAGCAGCTTGTTAGAGATTTCTCCTGCATTTCTCCGTCGAGTGGCCAGACCAGTGGAAATTCTGTAGCAAGTCAAGAGACTTGGTGAGTGTATTGTGATAGCGGCATGTCCCTTTTAGTTTTTTTTAAAGGTGCACACAGACAACAATAATTTTTTGAATGAGCGGAAGTATGATTTAGCCTTACTAGTTCAAAGATGTAAACGGATCTTAACTTTTTGTCTTTTGTAAAAAAAAAAAGTAATTCCATACATGAATAGAATTGCATGCAGTATTTTTGTTATGGATTTATTTTGTGAAGATATACTCTCTGATTAATATTTTTAGGGTTTAAAGTGAATTATTAAATGCTCCCTCATTTGTTCACTACCTGACTTGCACATACAAAAAATTGAAATATTGAAAAACGAATTACTAATACTATAAAATATGATACTTTGTACAATTTACCGTCGACTTGGCCTTACCGTGAATTAACAGAATTCCTCAATTATTGAAATTGTGAAATACTGAGGCAGCTGTGTGGTGTTAATATATTTTTTTACACTGGAATTATGTTTTCTAGTGCAGAATTCATAGAATTATATGAATATGAGCCCCACTTCAGACAGAAGAGGTGCAGACTGGAAGCACAGATGCTCCCTTGGCTGGCTGTTTCCACTCCTCTCACTGCAACCGGGTTGGTAAGGTAAGCTTTCAGCCTGGATATAACCCATGTTCCTCGTCTTCAAATGCTGTTAGCATAAGGTTGTGCAGTAGTGTAAAATGCTTAAACTTGTTTTGCAGTTAGCAAATCTTTCTAGTATTTATTGCTTATTTCTAAGTGAGAAAGAAAATGTGATTAACTGACAGTTCAGTATTCACTGTGGAGGGATCACACCATGCTACATGATGAGACTTTTATCAGTACTTTGAACAGAATTTGTTTCAATACATCTTTTTTGTTTGAGATGGGGAAGTGATAGTGATCTAGTCTTGCATTTTCTTGAGGATAGAATAGAATTTTCTTCCTGCATTCTTGATTTTCATGTCAGAACATTTGTCTAAGTTTTGCCTCACTAGTGCAACACAGCCTATAGCATAACACTTAATCTAATATCCATGTTTACTTCATGTATTAAGTAAACCTTTCATTTGTCACAGTTAGGGGTAGCACCAAATAGTTGACTCGTCATATAGCAAAGTCACAGTCAATTTAATGGCACATCCGGTAATAACATATAGGGCCTAAATGACGTAAATGTCAAGCAGTTTTAAGGTATAGTGCACAAACAGCAAAGTTTTGTAAAACAGTATGTTCACATATAGCTCACCAAACATTATCAAATACACAATTTTATTTATATATATATAATTTTTAAATGGAGACTAGTTACCTATTAGACCTATTTTTCTTCAACTATCAAAACACTATCAAATTAGTAATTGTTCTATTCACAATTAAGTGTTGAGTTTTAAAAAAGAACTTGGTTATTAATGTAAATATATGCTTGTGTAGTTTTTCATGTAAATAATTGTTACTTTCCATATCTTGGCTTAATGTATCACTTTGTCTACATCCCAGAACTTGAATATGACTTCATCCTTTTCTTATCATTTTGTTACAGACAAAGCTTTGATTCCTGTGAGGTGCTTAATGGCGTGTTTGCTTTGAGATCACTATTACCAGATGCTACCTCTCCAGCAAGTCCTTTTGCAGGACAATTTGGTGAGGGTTTTTATTTCGACCACTACTTTTATTGCATTTAATAGTTCTGTTTTGTAATTGAACAGTTGAAAAAAAACTTTGGAAATTGAGCCACCAGCTTACATTTCAAGAAAGAATTTAACTGGTGCCTTTATTTACAATGGTAGTTCTCCTGGTGTTTTAGCACTGTAGTATTTTAAACTTCCTATATAGATATATAAAATGTCATCTTGACTGTTCAGGAATTGTGCTGCACAATATTTATCTTTTTTACCAATATTTACTGCCTGAGTCAAAGAGTAGTAGGGCTGTGTATTTTTATTTCACCGTCAAGTGTTAATGTTAGTGTGTATTTATTTTTTAAAAAACTACTTAGTCCCACCCTGTGTAAAGCTGTCTGTAGAATTAATTGATCTACTTTTATATGGTGTAATAACACAAGTGATGCAATTTCAGAATCCCAGTTTCAAATATATAGGTGAATATAAACTCTGATCTAAAGTAGTCCTATACAGTGAATGAGGGCAGGTTGCTTATGTGTTGGAGAACTTTAGGAACTGTGATATAAGATTTTTTTATTTATTTTTAGCTGGCAAAATTGTTTTCACCATGCCAAATCCATCTAGAACCATATAGATTACATCAGCCAAGGAGAGAGCTTTTGTGATGGTGCATATTTAGATTTGTATACATGGCATGTTAACGTGCATTGTGTTCATGCAGAAGTCATTGGCAAAGAGTGTGTAGTAACCTGTTCCAAGGGAGGAGAGAAAAAAAATACTTCAAGAGCATCTGGTACAAAAGGTTCAAAAAAGAAAACTGAGAATGCAACAAACAGAAGGAGATCTGCCAGAAACAGCCAAACAGAGTCGCCTCCAACGCAAAACCCAAGTTCTCCTCAGTCTAACCACTCGGACTCAGATACATCGCTTACAAACAGTCCCACAAAAGCAACCGGTGCTTCAAAAAAACCTGAAAAGCAAACAGTGAAGAGAAGGTTCGAGCAAGGTGCTGAAGAGGAGCGTCCAACTAAGAGAAAAACCAGAGTAGCTAAAAATTCTAAAAAACACTGTTCCACTAGTCCTGAGGAAAGTGAAAATGAGGAGGAGCATATGGCTAAAGAAGAGGAGTCAGAGGAGAAAGGAGCAGCTGAACTTTCAAAGGTGCCACTTGCAGACGAGGAACTAAATGCAACTGCTGAAAGCAGCAACTCCAGCAGACACTCTGAAGAGAATAGTCCTGAAACCTTAATGCAGCCAATAAACAGAAATGACCGAATGGAAGATAGCAGTGCTGATGAGACAGAGAAAAATGACCTTCCTCTCTCACCCGAGGAGGCGGAGGAGGACCCAGAAGCTAAACGACTTAGCAGTGAACTACCACCATTGTCGCCTGATGATGAATTGGAAGACTCTGAGGACAGAAGTCCTGTGGAAAAGGCAGACTCTGCCTCCCACTGCAGTGAGCGTGCCTTATCGCCCACTGAAGAGGACTTGCGAAGCTTTGAAGCTAAAAGTCCTGAAGGGAAAGCTAATTCTGATTGCAGCGAGCCTCCTTCCCCGCCCTCTGAGGAGGACATGGAATTAGAGGCTAAAAGTCCTGTTGAGAAAGCTGACTCTGTTTCCCAGAGCAGCGAACAGCCTTACTCGCCTGCAGATGAAATTGGCAACTTGGATGCTAAAAGTGTCAATGAGGACAATGAGTCTGAAACTGAAGAACATACTACTGAAAAACAAAAAGAAAGTGAAGACCAAGAACCTAAGAGCTACCTGCGGGATCCAGAGGAATTGCATGACTCTGAAAAAGAATATTCAATAGACTGTAGAAATAAAGCTGATGAGCCAGGTGAACCCACCGATTTGAAGGAATCTGTTGTACAAGGAAAAACATTGGAAGAAAAAGATCCTCCCCATGCTGACTCCAAAGAGACAGAATCCCCAGAAAGTGGAGAAAACAAAACAAGAGAATATTTTTCTGAGGATAACACTGAGATGGTGTCAATGGAGTGTGACTCTCCAAGCAGAGACCATCATGAATTAAAACCAGAACAGAGGCAGGAGATTGAAAATACCAACTCTGTAACTATAACACCGGATACTGACAACCAGACAGCAAAAAATAATACAGTGGATGAGAAATCCCAAGATAAGACTTTAGAGTGTAACACTGAACAAAAAGAGACAGAAAAGAGAGAGAATCGGCAACGCAGATCTCGGTTTCATTCTCCTTCCACAACCTGGTCTCCAAAGAGGGAAAGTAAAAGAGAGCGTAGAAGATCAAGATCTAAATCCAGGGGTCGAGACTCTCCTTCAGCTTCCAGGCGCAGGTCTAGATCACGTAGCAGAGACAGAGAAAGTGACAAAGATGGACATAAAAGTGACAGTTCTAGAAGAGAGCGCAGCAGGGAGAGAGGAGAAAGAAGAGGTAGAAGGCATTCAAGGAGCCGATCAAGAACACGTGGTAGAGTTTCCTCTTCAGACAGAGCTGAGAGGGGTGGTCATTCTCCTCGGAGAAGAGATAGGGGGTCCAATGACAACTGGAGAAATTCCAGGGGGAATGATAGGCACAGGAGAAATGACCAGGATTGGCAAAGTGATCTATTTGGCAAAGAAACATCTGAATCTGACAATGGAGGAACTGAAATTCCACCTGAAAGGAGCAGAACAGAAAATCCAGACTGGGTGAAAGAAAAAATAAAAGCTGATTTGGACACATCAAATGATTCAAGATGGGAAGAAAACAAAAATGATGGGCCAAGAGGTGATTCCTGGACCCGTAATTTTAGCCCAAGTTGGAAATCAGATCGTGGGAGTGGGAGTAGCCGTGGTGGGTATAGAGGTGGTTTTGGACAAGGAGACCAATCGGAAAACCGTTGGCAATCTAGAAATTCTCTCTCAGGGACACCAAACAATTCAGGGAATGACTCTTACAGCAGATTCAATGAGAATCGGCTGAATAGACGAAAAGGTGAACAGGACTTTACAGCCGAGCCTCCTGTAGATCGGTCTGGCTGGTCCTCTGCATCCAGCTGGGCTGTAAGGAGGACTCTACCTGCTGATGTGCAAAATTACTATTCCAGAAGAGGAAGGAACCTGTCGGGTTCACAAGGGGGCTGGATGAAACCAGAGGAAGAAACACCTGTGCAAGGTATTTAATAATTAGATTTTTACTTTGGGGGAGGTTTAAATAATAATTCTGCCGCTCTTGGATTTGTTTGTAAAATGTAAATTATAATTTAACACTGCATAAATATTGGTTGTATAGTACATAATAAAAAAGAATAGGGACCCTGTTTGGTATCCTTTTTATTACCAATAGAAACTGCATTATGAAAGAATATTTATCTGGTTTGAAGCAAGCTTTTGAAATCAGAAAGTGATTGCTCATAAAATGCATTAGTATCTGATGGCCTGAACCACATTTGGTTTTCAGTGATGAAAGGATTAAGAATTAGCAAAGATGGTCACCTTAAGCCATTGTACAGTTAACATAATCTCAATGTATTACATGTTTAACCCTAATCAGAGTAACAGCATGTTGGTAATATCAGACATTATATATATATATATAATCATGTATTTTTTTTTTTTTTTTAGATCCAAACTTCAGTGAACAAACCAGTCAACCCAGTGATGGCCAACAGCTACCTGTGAATGTGATCCATCACCAACTGAATGTAATCCAGCAGCCAATGAATGCGCAGCCTGTGAATCCCCAGCCAATGAATATCTTGCCATACCCTGTAGGTGTCCATCCCTCAACATTGAATATACAGCCCAATCCGTTCAACATGGCCCATCAGTTACCTGTGCATATTCATTCAGGAGGGCCACTCATGCAAGTAGCTGCTCCAGCCACTCAGGGTTTACCTCCTCCACCCCCTCCTCCTCCACCATCTCAGCAAGCAAACTTCATGGCCTTGCAATCTGATGGAAAGCAACCACAGGTAATCTAGAGAAGAGATTCAGCTTTGCATGCAATTTATTATCTGTTAATATTGGGTTTTGTTTGTGGCAAACTGGCTCCGAGTAAGTGTAGTTTATTTCTCTTATGTGAAACCTGTTTTAACGCCTCATTTTCATTGCTAGTTTCCTTCACAATAGGGAACTAAGCAAGAACATGAAGTCTAAATAATACCGCTTTTGACTGAGCAGTAAATGGCATTAACCAGAACATTTAGAAAAATAAGTTGTTCCCTACTGCAGAAGTTCACTGATTCCTAACATTGCTATTGTATGTACTACTATAGACTTGGTTAACCACTCAAGTTTGTGCAGTGCAGCCACCGTTTTGCAGTACACACACCAGTTTGATGATTCTTATTATTTATTTGTTTATTTATTTTATTTTTTTAAATGTGTTATTAATTTGGTATTAAAACTCTGGGTGAACGATTAGTTAATTCGGGAACCAGAGTATCTTCTCCAGAAAAGTACCCCATTTTCGACTATTTTTGGGGCGCAGGCGAATAAGTTATATTTTCATCGGCCTGAATGAATTCTGAACACGCCCAGGTGGTTTCTTTTCCTGTTACTTACCCCCCCCCCCCCCCACCCCCAAAAGAAAATACAAAAAAATAAACTAGAATGATATTACCTTTAATTGCTTTTTTAAAAAGTTTGTTTGTGACAGTGCTCTCAGCCAGTAGATATTACACTATGCAGTAATTCACACACAAACACACTACAGATTGGTACGCATTGCAATATAATCAAGAAATGTCAATGTACAGGAATGTAAGGAATTTATTCGGTGCTTTACTAAATATTCTTCAGTCAATAGCACAGTTGTGCCAATGTATATAGGTCAGTAATGGCTGTGATTGACCTGGTACTCTTCAATGAGTACACCAAGTGTGTTTAAGACATACCCCATACAAAATAGTGTATGTTAATTCAATGCCCTTATCTTTCTTTTCAGTCATGAAGTCCATTATTATTATTATTTATTTCTTAGCAGACGCCCTTATCCAGGGCGACTTACAATTGTTACAAGATATCACATTATTTTTACATACAATTACCCATTTATACAGTTGGGGTTTTTACTGGAGCAATCTAGGTAAAGTACCTTGCTCAAGGGTACAGCAGCAGTGTCCCCCACCTGGGATTGAACCCGCGACCCTCCGGTCAAGAGTCCAGAACCCTAACCACTACTCCACACTGCTGCCCGGATGCTGCTTATAATATCTTAATACAGAACTTTCACTGCATACTTCAGTAAACTCTTCCATTACTTCAAATACAGATACATCTGTGTAAAACGTATTTCATTTATGGTATAGAACAGCATGTTTTATCTCAGATTGGTTTCTTGAATTATGTATAATTCCCTTCTGTAATACAAAAAAATGATTGGAGCTGCTATTGTGTGCCGTTTTCCTTGTATTACCGTGGAAGTACCCCTTTCTTTTCTTTGATGCCTGTGCTGTTTGGTGTAGGTGTGAATGGCACCAGGTGTCACAGCTTGCTGCTTGTGCTTGAACTGCCAGTATTGTAACTTTTCTCTGAGGGTTATTTAGTTCTTATGTACTTATTGTGGCTCTTTTAAACAGGTAGTGACCAGTGCGCAGGGGGGGAACACGTTCAGTGCACCTCTCTTGCCTGCGCCGTCAAAAGCTCCGGGAAGTGCAGTTCAGGGACCAGCTAATGTAATTCTACCATCGTCAACAACCCAGACCAGCACAGCTGGAAAACCTTTTATGAGTAAAGAAACTGTGAAAATTGAAGCAAATGCAGACAGTTCCAAGAAAGAAAAGGCATGTACATGTAAAGAACTAAATATGTTAAGTATTTTAGATCTCCACATGTTTAAAAGCTATAGCTATACATGCTGCTAGGAAAGAAGATACAAAAAAAATGTAATTAGACATTGTCTAAGTCTTTAGTGTAAGTGACTGGTTGTGCTAAAACATTGATTAATGTTGATGTTTAGTATTAAAAAAAAAAAAAAACATAGATACAGTGAGCTGTGTGTCCTGTTTTCATGAGCACAAACGAGCTTTTAGCCTTCTGGTGAAATTACAAATATACTGGGCAATACGTTCTGTTTTCCTGAAACATTATGCACGTCACTTGAGAGGTTTGTTCTGTAATATGGTAGGAATTTCAGTGACTACAGCTGGTTTACTTTATAGCAACTGGTAGCATACAGTAATCAGTGATGTCAACAAGGGCACAAACTCATGGCCTTTGTCTATGTATATTTGTTTACAGAAATGTCAAATTCAGGAAAAAGCTGTACAAGAAGTGAAACTGGCCATCAAACCGTATTACCAAAACAAGGATATTACCAAGGATGAATATAAAGAGATTGTCCGTAAAGCGGTAGAAAAGGCAAGTAAAGATCTGCTTATCACTGGAATGTCACTGACTTACAAGCAATACTCCAGGATATCATTTCTGTAATGGTAGCCTTTTTAGCAATTACTGTATTTATTACTCTTAATTTTACGTACGATATGGGGGGGGGGGGGGGGGGGGCAGCATGGCATTACCCTTTCTTAAAGCATAACATTTAGAAAAATATATGAAATTTGAAACTGGCTTGAAAGTAGCCATCACCATAAGAGTACAAGTGCAGCAGTGCTGGGTCGACTTGATCCACAGTGATACTTAAGTAAACTTCAGAATTTGTCCAACCTTCCAGAATATCAAGAGACCCAGGCTATACCTGGAGAACATGCCACACACCAGGGTGATGCCAAGTCCAATCTGGTAAACAGGTCCTAATA
Organism: Acipenser ruthenus; assembly: GCF_902713425.1. Classification (NCBI taxonomy): domain Eukaryota; kingdom Metazoa; phylum Chordata; class Actinopteri; order Acipenseriformes; family Acipenseridae; genus Acipenser; species Acipenser ruthenus. The sequence goes on along the minus strand of NC_081195.1, from coordinate 61,510,906 downwards.
AAAGTGAGCGGACAGCTTATTTCATACCTTTCAGTCCTATTGCCATTCTGTTTGCATTATGCCCCAGGTATGGCTGTCTTTATTTTTAGTAAGGAAGGTTGGAGGAAAACAAACCTTACACATGATGGAGGTGTTTCATAAATGGATAATGGAGGATTATATGGCCATGATAACAACATTATAAAACTGGCTCTTCATGTTCTTCTTTTATTTCTACAGGTTTGCCAAAGCAAAAGTGGAGAAGTCAACTCTGGTAAAGTGGCAAATCTGGTTAAGGCGTATGTCGATAAATACAAGCATGCCCGCAAGAATAAGACAGAAGACCATGGAAAATTCTGAATAGGACTTATCTAAGATTTGGCTCAGCATTTGCAAAGTGCAATTTCTACCACCTGTAACATTTAATATAAACTTTGAGATAACTGACTGGAAATCAGGTTTTGATATCGGCAACCTAATGTTAATACATTTTTCTATAGATTTCATATTTTGTTTAAAATGAGAGAAAGGGAGACTTATTTCTTAACCCTTACTTTTAAATCAGGCTGAAATCATGGAAATGACTGATTTGCTGATATAAAAGGGTTAAAGGAAAGCATGCTGGTCCTGTAGAATGTGGTAGTCTTGTGTGAATGAAAAGTTGTACAGCGTTTTGACTTGCAGTAGTAAGAGCATCTATTTAAGCTCTTCTGTTGTAGCCAGTACTGGTACAGAACAGGTATGTACAGTTTTCATCTATCAGGAGCAAAGTGTTTAGGTAAAATTCTCTATCACTGATTTCTTTTCTTTTTTTTTCTTAAATAGTGAACGCTTAGGTAAACGTGTGTTGCCTTTATAGTTATTCGTAGTGGTAACTGGAAAGTTGAGTGCAGGAATAACCACCATGTGTACATGTTATGTCGGAAACAGATCAAGGGTTTAATGTACCCAAACTAGGTTAGGCATTTTAGGATTGCTAGAGCTAAAGAACAGTTCAATGAGCTGGAGTCGATTTGACCTTAAATTTTGTTTTGTAACATGTGCTCTGTGGACACTGTAACTATTATCCAGAAAGCAATTCAATAAATGATATGCTGCTTAACTTTCATGTGTGTTTATAGTATTGTCTGTTCAAATCATGCCACTTCTGTTTTTATCAATCTATCTATATAATGAAGAAGAAAATTAATTGATAAACTGAAAACTCACTTTTTTAATAACGAGCTACAATGGTTCAGCTTCCAGCTTATTCAGATAGCATGGTAGAAATATAGTCTGATGCATCAGTTATGTAGCAATTCAGTTTATCAATTACTTCTAGTGATCAGTGAGTACTGTATCCTGTTAGACCTTGATTCTCCTTGGATATGGTGCAGTTTGCTGTTTTTGAATACTCTAACAAAAAACTTGTAACCAGTTTATTTTTAGTTGTGATTTGATGCTGCTAAGTGATGGCCACTGTATTTGTGATAAGTGTGTTCTCTCATTTTTGTTAAATACCTTCTCTGCTATGCTAAACAGGGAAGCTGGAGTGTTGTAGTGATTGCAGAATTAATCAGATGGGAGAAATGGTGAAGTTAATGGCAAGCTCTTAAACTGATTAGTGCTTTAATAGTCATAACAGATTTTGTGTTTCTTTTAGTAAATGTGCATGCCATAATACAGCGGTTTGAGTACAATGCAGTTTTGGTGTACTGTTACAGTAATGTAGAGAAATGTACACATACTGGGTATCCAGAACTCATAAGTACAGCTACATCAACTTCAGGTTTACCTCAATTCACTCGGTGTTGCTGATAAAATGCACATTTAACTAAAACAATCAGGAGTGTGTGTTTAGGTGCCCCTTTCTCATTCTTCTCTGTCCAGATCCTCTTGTTGAAAAGGCCACAATTAAGGCTTTTAAATAGGCTAGGTTATTTCAGCCATGGCTGTTTTTTTGAAATTGCTAAACCACATACATTTATTCCTGATCATATACTGGAAATGTCAAAGAAACTGTCATGGAAATACTGCCCACAGTAACACAGCTGAAAATTGCATTGGGGATCTACAGGAGTGTGCTGCCATACCGGTTTCAGTTACTGGGGACAAATGGATACTACAACCAAATTAGTCATTATTTAATTTATTTATATTTATATGTATATTTATATATATATATGTGTGTGTGTGTGTGTATAAGAGACCACTGCAGAATTATCAGTTTCTCTGGTTTTACTATTTATAGGTATGTGTTTGGGTAAAATGAACATTTTTGTTTTATTCTATAAACTACTGACAACATTTCTCCCAAATTCCAAATAAAAAATATTGTCATTTAGAGCATTTATTTGCAGAAAATGACAACTGGTCAAAATAACAAAAAAGATGCAGTGTTGTGAGACCTCGAATAATGCAAAGAAAATAAGTTCATGTTCATTTTTAAACAACACAATACTAATGTTTTAACTTAGGAAGAGTTCAGAAATCAATATTTGGTGGAATAACCCTGATTTTCAAGCACAGCTTTCATGCGTCCTGGCATGCTCTCCACCAGTCTTTCACATTGATATTTGGTGACTTTATGCCACTCCTGGCGCAAAAATTCAAGCAGCTCGGCTTTGTTTGATGGCTTGTGACCATCCATCTTCCTCTTGATCACATTCCAGAGGTTTTCAATGGGGTTCAGGTCTGGAGATTGGGCTGGCCATGACAGGGTCCTGATCTGGTGGTCCTCCATCCACACCTTGATTGACCTGGCTGTGTGGCATGGAGCATTGTCCTGCTGGAAAAACCAATCTTCAGAGTTGGGGAACATTATCAGAGCAGAAGGAAGCAAGTTTTCTTCCAGGACACGCATTATATATATATATATATATATATATATATATATATATATATATATATATATTACACATATATATGTAATATATATGTGTGTGTGTGTATGTATATATATATATATATATATATATATATATATATATATATATATATATATATATATTAGCTCAAAGAGCCAGCTGCCCAACGTTTCGATATGTTGTACATATCTTTCTCAAGGGAGCCTGTGTTTGAAACAAAACATTGGAGGTATTTGTAGGTTTTTGACGGCATGACAACTACTTGTTATTGTTTACATTCAAATCCATGATTTATTCTTGCATGATGTAATGCTGTTCTATATATTGTAACATCATCTCTGCTTCTATCTTTGAATCTGTATTAATTCGAATTAACATTACTTGATATAAACTTATATTTTTATTATATCATGCAATGCTGGCTCTGAGGATCAATCTAGATTTGGCCTCCTCAGCGCATCAGTATGCACAACTTTTGAATGAATTTTGTTTATTTATTTAATTATTATATATTTATTGAAGTTAATTAGTTCATTCTTTTCTGTTGAGTCCCATTGGCATAATCGTGTTCAGTCTATTTATCCATTTACTTTCTTTTATTCTTCTATATGTCGCATTGTCTAATTTGAGCTGTTCTAATACTACAAACTTTACATCATTTATGTCATGTCCCTGACTGGTGAAGTGCTGTACTATTGGTTAATTCATTTTTTTTTATTTCTAATTAATGAAAGGTGGTTCTGAATTCTTTTATATAAAGTAGTTCCAGTCTCTCCAACATATTTGATTTCATCACATTTTTCACAGGCTATTCCATAAACAACATTGCTATTTTTACAGTAGGTATTAGTTTTTAGTGGATATGTGGTGTTCTTATGTTTAATTATATTTTTACTTTTGTCTATGTATTTACACACTTTACATCTACTAGTGCACATGTTTGTAGAACCTATTTTGTCAATTATTCTTTTATGTTTACTGTGAACTAAAATATCACCTAAATTAGCTTCTCTTTTGAATGCTACAACTGGGGCCTTAAGAAATACTTTTTAATTCTGAATTATGTAGAATCCGCAAGTGTTTCCAAACTATTTCAGAAATATTGGGCAAAAGTTTAGAGTAAGTCATTATTAATGGGACTCTTGACCTTTTTATCTCTATTGTTATAATCTAGTAGATCATCTCTTTTTAGTTTATCCACTTTTCTTAACACTTTCTTTGTATCCTATTTTTTTAAGATTTGTTTTTAATACATTTCTTTGTTTTACATAGTCACTTTCTTTTGAGCATATTCTTCGTATTCTTATTCCTAGACCCTTTGGGATTGCCCTTTTAGTGTATATCGGATGTGCAGAGGACATGTGTAAATACTGGTGCATGTCAGTAGGTTTACAGAAGAGGTCAGTCTTCAATTGAACCACCTTCAAGTTTTACTATGGTATCTAAAAATTCTATTTCTTTCCTTGTCCATCAAAGGTCCACCTTAATATTACTGTGTATTTAATTTGCCATTTTATGAAACTGGAAAAGAGATTCTTCTCCATGTGTCCAAACCCCAAAAATATCATCTACAAACCGAATGTATTCTAAAGGTTCTCTTTCCGATTTTCTAAGTAATTGTTCTTCCCATTTCCCCATTTATTTATATATATATATGCTGTTGAAATGTTAAGGAAAAGTCATGAATGGTACAGTAGACTTCTTTAATACAGCATGTATATGACCTCTGGTGGCTGAAGACTGTTGCATTAACTGAAAACCAGTACCAATTTATATATAGCCTATGATAATAACCAACATGAGGATTGCAATTGGAGATCACCTTGGTAATGTGAAACAGGAACTGCATCTGAACCACATCCCACACTATTTCAGTACTGTGTTCTTTTTCTGAATAGCAGTTTTTGTAAGTTTACAAAGTTGGACCAAAGGTTGCTTGTTTTTTTTTATGCAACATCAGCATACAAATAGTAAGAATAGAAAAGACGATCACTAATGAATACTGTAAATAACGCAATTCATTGAAACCTTTGATAAAAAAATAAAAAATACTTGGTGATCTACTATAGAAATATTGTTTGTATGGTGATGGTGATTTATATATAAAAATAGAAAGTGAATAAAAATAAAGTTTGCTTTAGTATTTGTTCATTAATGGATGTATCAATGTGTTAAAAAGACTAGCAATGATGTCATATCACTTGTACAGTATGTAATTCAATGTGTGCACAAAAGGAAACAAAATGGAGTAAATTTAAATCGAATTTGAAAATTACCATTTGAAACAAACCATTTGAAACAAACTAATAGATTTCTATAAACCTTAAGTAATTTTGGTAAATATGTAGATAACTTTTAAATACATTAGATGCTGTACTCCAAAGCAACTTTATACAGATAACTAAAGACTGAAATGAAGCATATTGCATAATCTGCATACAGTAACAAAAGACATTGCACCTCCAGTGTTAAAATTTCTATTGTATATCCATGAGCAGCATTCATTTGTAAATGTGGAGCTGTATCCCATTTCTGAGAGTACAGTATAAATGTGCACCGTTAATACAAATTATCTTAAACATTGAAGGACGTTAATTCAGTTTTATATTGGTTAAGAATAATGCATCTTTGGATATGAACATGTCACAATAAGCCCAAGACATTACAGTCCAGCTAGTGAAGCTGTTTTAAGCTATGTTGTACTGAAATCGATTTCATATGCTGTAGACTAGTGAGCAACATTTCTAACAAGCTGTCCAAACACCCCATTGTTCTTTTGAAAACTTGAACCAGCTGTCTCAAAGGGTATTTACAAATTCTGAAACAATTAAACAGAAATATTTTTGGCTTTTAGTTTCTTTAAATAAATAAATACTAGTATCTGTACATGAAAAGTCATCTGTTGCTGTAGCCTTTAGTGTAAAAATCTGGACTATGGTTGATGCTTGCAGCCTTCAAAGTATCCTCACTATGTTAAACAGACATGACGTGGCATGTGTATTATGAAGGAAAAGAATATGCATTACCTCAGTGTGATGCAGACCATGATGACACACTGGCTCATAGTGATAGTATGGACTGATGAGATCACAACCAACAGTTGGAATGGTTAACCATCTTGATCTTGCATTGAGTGCCAGCTAGCATCAAAAAGCATGATGCTCAATGCAATGAAGTTATGTGTTGGTTCCAATATGCCACAGGATACTTTCTCCTTAACAACTTGCAGCATCAGGAATACTAATTGCCGATGTAAGTATAGGTATTCTGCGGCACAAGTTTCCACCATTTATAATCTTTAGACATCTCACTTTTATATTACGTTTTGTTTTTCTTTTAAGACTTTTCAGTGTAGAACAAAAAAGCCTTTCTTGTTCTTTTGCAGGTTGAACTTTGACTCCGCTCCCCACCTTCTCCTGATCTTAACACTGTTTGCAGCTGACAAAAGTTCACAATACAAGCCACAATTATAACTGGCTCTAATAAGCACTTTCCTACCAGTGATTAATGCACATGGTGCCAGAATCACTCTTCTGTTTCTTCATTGGCATCCTGAAAACTGCAGCTGCCCCTTCTTTACCTGCAATGTGAATAAAGTTCTCCAGTCTCCAGAGCTTACAAATATCTGGTGCGATAAAACCCTGAGAGCCCAGCTCAGCCCAGACCTAGAGAGTAGCATTCAGTCTCCTTCACATAAATCACCATACAAAATGGCTAAATATTCAGGTAGGAGAATATATGCTGCTCCAAAAAGTACAAGCACTGCACTGCTGTATCATTGAGGTTCTAGAACACATACTGGCTTTAAAAGGACAACATGAGCTTCAACTGATAATTTTATTTATTTTTTAAAAAAAAGGTAAAAATAGAACTTTAAACAAGTTTAAATGGACACACAAATGAAAAGAAAGGCGAAAAAATGTTCAGTCTTTTATTTAAAAACTATAAACAGTCACCAAAGTAAATAAAGCCATTCTATAACATAAACTGTTAGGTCTATATTTTTTTATATATATATATTTTTTTACTGCACATCCTACAGTCACAGCAGAAAGGTGATGGGATGATTTCCCCCGTTTTTGATGCGAATACAACAGGCAATAGGCAGTTATAAATGGTTACACAACACGCTGTAAAGAGGACACAATTTGGGGATGTGAGCAGGAATGTGGTGGTATGGTATTAAGAATGAAAAAATAGTACAATAAAACTCCACACTATATTAAGATAGAAAAAGTAGTGAAGAAAATATCATACCTGCACATAAAGCAAATATAACAGGAGAAAACCTGTATAAAACTCCATGTATTTAAACCAATTTACAAATACAAAAAAAGTCTGTACAAGCACTAAGCTTGCACTATGACAAAACGTTTACAGCGAATACATGTTAGGGAAAGAAAAAAAAATACCTTCAATAGTTTTTCTTCTACAAAAACGAGATATATTATTCCATACTCTTTCAGCCAGCAAAATGAGTTCTACAAGGTGTATAATACAAAAAGAAAAAAAAAATCAGTTCCACTAAAACTGTTTCTCTTTATCAACTTTACAGCTCAGTACCTTAGCAGAATTATTTACACAGATTTTTTTTTTTTTTTTTTTTTTTTTTTTTTTTTAAAAAGAACATTCATCCACTGCTGAGTATATAATCACATTTGATACAATTGACTGGGATATAAAAAAAAAAAAAAAAAAAAAGAAATCCTTGGAACCTCCCCAATAATGCTTCTATGACACCACAGAGTGTTTCCAGTGGCTGCAGTGGCATGAAAATTGATTTTTTTATATATATTCACAAAAATGTACATGGTTTTCATCATACTGGTATTTTTTTTATTTTTTTTTATAAATAAATAAGTGAAAATATATTGGCTCAAGTAAGAAAACCAAGCTACCAATTTCTAAAACAAAAAACACGTAATCCATAGCTAGTCATCAGCATCAATCTCCAAGACCAGAGGCTTACTTCTGCTGTGCTGAAACTTGTATTTAAACTAGCTTAATCAAATAGTTCCATGAATATAAAAATGTGCTCGTTGGGTACAGAATAAAAATAAGTAATGCTTGTATCTTGTCTGATCGTAAAGTTTATTGTTCTTTAATATTAAATGTATCTGTTCCAATGTGGATGGTACTGAATTCTGATCAGACCAGTTTCTTTTAGGATAAAGTTGCTTTGAGTGGCATCCTGCAAACAGCTGGTTGAAGATCCCATGGCAGTTTATATAAAGAACAAAGGGATTCATTCCGTGATCAGAATACAAGGCTTACTCTGCATCATGGGAACAGATAAAATATGCCAGCCTATGGTTTCTTTTCCATTAAGACTCAGTTTTCATCGGTAACAGTATTTGAAATGTTTTTTTAGTACTCTCCTCCTCCAGATAGGAAAAATGAATTTCCTTCACTGTAGCATTTTCAGAGTCTGTTTCCTGGTCTTTTATTCAGGACTCAGTTGTGTGAGTGAGTTCATAAAGGCATTTGGCAAGCGTGGTGGAAGCTTCCATGTTACTTAGAGCTAGTACAGATAGATGGTTTTCATGCCGTTTCACCAACCTGCAAAGTTGACAAAAAATAAATACATCTGACAGTTTTATAAATAAAACAAAAATATGGCATTTACATAAAAATACAGTGTCAAGTCTGTTGTAATTTTAAATTGACAAATTCTAAGTATTTAAAATGACCGATTGATTTAGCAAGCATAATAAAAATATGCTTTAAAAACTACAATATGTATATACTTACTTTCGGCCACAGTCTGAATATTTCGCAATATTTTTTAACGTTAAGGCAGCTGTCAGCCGGATGTGTTTGGTTATGGGTCCCTCTTTTTCATCCTTCAACAAAAACACATGCACAAAATAAACATGAACTCATTTGTTGTGATGAGAAGAAAAAGCCGATAAAGACTTTGAAGTTAAACTACTACTCACTGTGAAATCTCTGAAAACCAGGTTTCGAGATCCACGCCGCAGAGCCATGAGAGCAGCACTGGGATGATTTACAATAGCTTTCTGTGCTCTGGGACTGGAAGTGTTACCTACTGCTGCCTGTTGCCTACAGAAAAGAATACTGATCAGCAATACATTTCACAGGTCCTGTGTGGCGTCTACAGTCAAGCTGTAGAAACCAGTTCTTGATGACAAACATTTAATGAAAATGAACAGCAGGGGGAACTCATGCTCAATGTATGCAAGTCAAATCAGTAACAAGTGGATGTTCTCTACATTCCAAGAAATCTGTTATTACTAAAGCAACCACGAAACACACTAGGATTTCTGAAATCATATAACCAACATATTTAATTTGTTGAATTCACATTTTGAATTATAACTGTGATTATAATATGCCCTAAATAGACTTTTGGCTTGTTTCACATGACCCTGATTAGCACCAGTGACAGACTATCTTATCTAAGCTTATCTACGTTCATGATCAATGCCAATCTGAATCTATAAACCAGTCATCTACGATTTTGTGAAGTACAATTGAGAATAAAATGTAGTCTTGGGAGTTTCCACCTATTAGTGCTCATTTTCAAAAGTACACTTCAAGACAAAGATGTCCAAAAGTAATACAGGTTTTAATTCATTGGATTGTATAAAAAATAAAATTACTAAATTAAAACTACATCAACATATCTAAATATAATAAGTTAGATCCCCACTGGAATACATTAGCGGCACCTACACTTCGAATGCGTCAGAGTGTAGATGTCAATGACAAAGAATTCCACAACAAAATCTACATCAATAGATGAAATATGTAACCAGCTTTCTCTGTTTATTTAGATTTAATGACTTAAGAGGTTTATAAATGTTCGGTAGCTACCTCTAATCAAACTGAGTATTTTCTCCTGCACTCTTTGTATGACAGACCCAGCTTACACAAAGAGTATGCGAGAAATACACTCTCAACTTGATTAGAGGTAGCGACCAAACATAAAACATACCATAAACCCTGCATTACAGGTTTTGTAATAAAAAAGATCCTTTATACATGTACCTTAAGTCAATGTTACTATGCTTGCCAAAATGTCATACTTCAATATTAAGTACTGTAGTTTAAGTAAAATTACAAATATGTTCTTACTTGGAAGTTTTCTGATTTCCACTTTGTGTTTGCTCCTCTTGTTTTAATCCAGCAAGCAGAGCTTCTCTTGAGCAGTGCTTATCCTGCATCATTAAAATAATAATACAAAAAAAGAACTTAAACACCGCTATTCACAAGTCAGAATGAAAGTCACAATGTGTTCAACGTTTCAAACTCTTGCCTGTAAATGAGTAATGAAGGACAGTCTCTGGCGAGGGAAAGGCTCACAGCCCTCCCAAAAGCACTGCCCTGGGTATGTGTCTTTGCTTCCGTGTTGGGTGGCAGCATGGTAGAACACCTGAGAGGGTGTCTGAAACCACCTGAAATAAGACAGGAAGACTTCAATAAAGAAATAACGTTGTGCCACACATCACCACATTTACATCAGAAACCAAAACAATTCCCAGGAACTCCTTCAATGATGTTAGTTTTCTATAATATTAACTGCACATGCATTGTTTCACTGGTTGTAATCTTAATCCCATATTGAAAACATTACACAAACTAGGAAAAAAAGTAAAATTGTGGAAATTTAAATACATACACGATGATTCATTAACACCACATCAATGTGAAAAAAAAACAGAACATGAACATGTCTTTAGTTTTGTTTCAGGTTTACATGAAGCCAGGCATACAAAACACAATGTTGATGAATATCCAGATAGGCAAAAGCACAGATAAAATCTAAAAGCACAGTACGAAGTCTCTTGAAAATTACTACGTCAGGCCAATGGCAGAGCTCAATGGTATGGGAAAAATATTTTTCTTTAAAATTTTAAAATGCTGGGTGATTCATAAAGAGCATCTACTACAAAAAAAAAAATAAATAAATAAATAAAGGATTTACCTTTTACAAGATTTCCATAAGCACATGAAGTTCTGTCCAGGCTTCCTTACATGCTCTGAATGCTGACTTGAAGTTGGGGTTACAGATGGAGGTGTAGTGGAACTCACTTGCGGTGCCTGTACAGTTATTGTTGACGAGATACATGAAGGCTGTTAAAAGTGAAAAACATTTTTAAAAAGTTGAGCACAGATGAGATATTGATGTGCTGCAAAAGTTTGGTTAGGTGAGTTTCTAGTATAAGGCTTAACTAACCAGTTAAGACATACCTACCAAACAACCAACCAGTTCTGCAACATGAAACGCCAAACAGTTTACACAAGGTGTAACACATGAGCACTACCAATGCTTTACAATTCATTTTCTCAATAACTAAATCAACATTACTGATCTCCGAATGTTGTACTTATATATTTATTTATGTATACATTTGGCATATAATAGTAGTTTAAAAAAAATAAATAGTTCTCTAACCTGTGTCACCAGCCCTTGTACAAAGGGAGGTTGGTACTGTTTTTGTTGGGCTGCATTTTCTATTGCTGCTTTAACTACAGTGCTTGGGTCAGCACCAGCTGGCACAGCTACCATTGTTGCACTGCAGCCAGCATTGTTGGGGTCACTAATTGTAACAATTCTCACCCCTACTTTATTGGGGATTCCTGAAACTGTTCCTCTGTCCATATCCTCTGCTGGTCTCTTTACACCCCGGCTTTCATTTGAGCCATTGGAAGACCGAGGCTCAAATGATGGTACACACTGAGGCGTTGCAGTTCCAGACTGGGATACTGTTGTGAATGGATTTACAGTGGTTATCGTTACTGAGGCTGTAGACTGCAATGACATTACTACGCATGGATGCTGCTGCTGCTGAGGCAAATCTGATTTTAAACTTGATTGTACAGGTCCATTTGATAACTCTGTACTATTACTGCTAACCTTTTGGTATACCTCCAATGGTGCATTTGCAATAGGCAGAGCATTATTCATTATTACTGGCCCATTTGATGTTCTTTCAGAGTGACCAGCTTTGGCAGTATCTTGCCGAGTGGGGTCTGAATTCTCTTGCTGTTCCGGTGGAGAGATCTCTCCATTTCCCACATATTTGGAAGCTTTATGATTTGGAATGTTTTTGCTTAAATGAGAACCATCTCCTTTTTCAAAGTCACAGATCCCATTCACCAGGGACTTTCTCAGGTCACTTTTTAGCTCCTGTGCATCTGCCTGCTCCGTACACTGCATCCCATTGGCAGGATTGTCACTGACTTCAGACAGGGGCCCGTTCGTGACCTGCATGCACTGACTGGCCTCCAACTGGTTTTTCCCTGAGTTAGATGGAGGTAGACTAGAGTCAACATATTTTTTTCCATTAACAAGATTTGCTGCAGGTGTTTCACACTCCTTTGAGTCCCCATTGCTGGTTTTGGCAGCCCCTTCTGGGAGGGAAGAGTTCTCCATTATTTCAATTTTGCGTTCATGTACATGTAGCCCAGTTGCATCTTTTGCCTCCTCCTCCTTCTGGCAGATGATCTTGTCGCCTTTAAACGGTGGTGTGGGAGATTGACTTGTTTGCCCAACTTGAGACGTTGGAATGGTCTGTACTTGAAGGCCAACTCCAGGTTGTGAGCTGCTTACTGAGATTCCTGCCGGCGCTATAATCTGCGATCCACTTCCCTGACTAACAGCAGCAGTAGTAAAACTGGTATTTGGCACAACTGTGAAGGTTACCTGGTTACCAGCAGTACCTTGGATGATGGTTGCAGGGCTACTAGTGGAGATCAACTGGCCAGGTAAAATCTGCAAATTGGAAATGGGCACAGTTTGGACAGTCCCTTGTGATTGAATAGAGCTCTGTACCAGCTGAACATTTTGCTGGCCTACCAGTAGCTGCTGGGGCTGTGGCTGACCCTGAACACCAAAACCTGGGTTTTGGTTGTTTGCTACTTGGTAGACCACCTGAGGACTCTGAGCTCTAGAATTATTTGGGGGAGGTAACTGGGGAGCGGGGAGAATCAGTTTGCCTCCAGGAGTGGATGGGCCTCGCTTTGGAAGAAGCAACTGTTTGATTAAACTAGATTCAGTGGAGGTAGGTTGACCTGGAGGTGGAGGTGCAGGCTGAGGCTGAACTTGCATCTGTGGCTGTGGGGGGAGGTGGTGGTGCTGCTGCTGCCTCTTAACAGACAACATCTGGCTGACGGTTGGGGGAGGCCCTTGCATCTGCATGGTGTTTGGAGATGCCATGATCTGTGGCACGTGACTGCTGGCTGCAGGCCCAGGAGATGGTGAAGGAGATTGGGTAATGCTTGCTTGTCCAGCCAACTGAACCGTTTGACTGGCTGGAATGGAGGTGGGATTGGAGAGTACGATTTGATGGATGGCTGATGCGTAGGCTGGGTTCTGCTGAGGGTTCGGGCCGACGATAACCACACTTTGCTGCTGGGGCTGCTGCGGTTGGTGCATGGGCTGCGACATCACGGTGGTCTGTGAGGGCACGGGCTTGGGAGCGATGTTCTGGAAGGTCACGCGAGACGCCTGAGGGCTTTGCACACCTGCTATGGTGAACACCTGACCACCAGCAACTTGGAAGTTCTGCACCGAGGTACAGGAGACGATACTGGGCGTGGAAGTGGATATATACTGCTGGGGTGCGAGGATGACCGTCTCCTGTTGGTGGCCCGTTGTTCCTGGCTGCTGTGAAGTCTGCATGGGTAGAGATGATGTAGTCACCAGCTGCTGCCCTTGAGAGGCTGAAACATTAGACACTGCTGGAATATTCTGCACCCTGCCCGCGATTATGTGAGTCTGAGGCAGCCCTTGCTGAAAGACAGTGACTGGGGTTCCAGAGGGTATTACTGGAGAGTGGTGAAGCAATTGCTGTGAAGTGACAACTGTCACAGAAGGCTGGTGCACTGCACTGTTGTGGTTCTGAACGACAGAAACGTTGACAGGAACAGCTGACTGAGAAATGGAGCCCTGGACCACTGTTGCTTTCATAACCTCGCCAGGTTTGTTCTGTATCACAGTCATTGCTGTGTTTTGGTGCTGCTGGGCCTGGGCAGGCTGGTTTTGGGATATCCTAGAAACAGTCTGAGACGCACTGGAGACTCCTTGAACCGTGAAGGCCATCTGTGAGGCTGCCACATTGGCAGTAAGGCTACTGACCGGTGTCCGAGGGAAGTGATTTCCTACACTCTGAGGTCCATGAGGCAAGCCTAAACATGGGGGGAGAGCGACAATGAGATCTTAGATTTTACTTGACAAACTTTTTATCGTTACACCAGCTGAATGGCAAAATGTTCACTTTAAATAGTACAGCAAAGCTATGTTTTCATGTCACTCAAGGACGTGTATTCAGTGGCTTCGATTACCTGTTGGTGGAGTCTGGGACATTTCTGGAGTTGCAGGAGAAGCCTGTTGCTGGTAATAGAGCTGGACTGGAAGTGGAATAGCCCTCCTGCGAATTCCAACTACATGGATGTGGGCTTGTCCACTATTCTTGGGATCATCCATTCTCTTTATTGTATGGTTTGGAAAGATGCCCCTAAGACACACACACACACACACACACACACACACACACACACACACACACAAAAGAACAAAAAACTTATATTAACAAAAGTCAAAAACATAACACGAGTTTGATTTCCAGCTGGTGCCCATAATACAACAAAAAATATAAATGTTGCTGTCTGCTTTTAAAAAAAAGTTATATAAAATGACAAATGGAATAGAAAAGGTGACTGAAAAGTTACACGAGAGCTCCAGAGATGTAAAAACAAAAACGAACAAAAAAACACATACCTTAAGCATTTATAAAAGCCAGTAGATGTTAAGATACCACCTCGAGCCATTTTACTGCAAATTGAAAGGTAATCCGAGTACATCTCTGATCGAGAGACAGAGCTTTCAAGGTGCGCCTCAAAATGTGCACTTAGCCTTATAAAAAAAAAGAAGAGGTTTTAAATCAGTTTTAATCTTTCCAACATTTACTTAGGAATAATACTGCAAAACAAATGTTTATCAAAGACTTACCACTGAGATAAAAACTTCTCCCCATCAATTTCAACAATACCAGGAGGGGTAGCAGTTGATTGCACAGGAACAGTTCTTGTTGCTTAGAAAACAGACAAAATGACCCAGTATCACTATTTGCATTTTTCTACCACTAAGCATTTATCCTAAAGAGTGTTAAGATAGTATCAACTTTGACAATTTATAAAACAGCTTTCAACCATGGTAGTAGATTCAATTTGTTTTTACTTTAATTGTACTTTACCAAGCCATTACCAAACAAGGACAAAAACCATAGCAACACTGCAGCAAATAACTGATATACTGTGTTAAATACCCCCAGACAATCAATCAAACAAAGCATCTCAATTCAAGGTTACCTTCTAATAATAATAATAATAATAATAATAATAATAATAATAATAATAATAATAATAATAATGCATCCCTCAATCTGGATACTGTTCTTAGTTTTGACCACATACTTTTCAAATAAAACATGGTCCTTAGCCCACTATCTATTTGCCACATTCTATACTAAAAATGTGACACAGAAAACATTGTGCTTAAAAGGTAAGGTTTCTGGTGGACTGTTATACTCCATGTCACCCTAGAGGGGGCAATCGAGGGGCACATAAATAGAAAGAGTGTTTTATGTTTACATACTGTCTGCCACAGTACACTAAATAGTGTTGATTGATCCTCAGGACAGATCTCTGAAATGCATAATTCCACAAACTATTTATGTAACTGTTTTGCCTCACATTTGCTGAAGAACAGATTTCTATAAAAGACATACTTTGCAGCAAGCTGTATTTTTTTACGTTGTTTTTTTCTACAGTTACTGTCGTATATCAAACCTGATAGAAGAAAAACAATTGAAACACTACTTATTATTTATTATTATTTATTATTATTTATTATTATTTATTATTTTTATTATTTTTATTATTAATTATTATTATTATTATTATTATTATTATTATTATTATTATTATTAATAATAATAATAATAATAATAATAAAATAATAATAATAATAATAATAATAATAATAATATCATCATCTTCAACACTACTATTAACATAATTTAAAATACTACTAATATGAATACTACTACTATCAATAATACTTAGAAATACTAATAAAAGTAACTAATTTGAGACAACCTACCTGACCCTGGAGTGAAGTTTGTTTGTCTCTGCCAGTAATTGATCTAAAGCTGTTCTTACCTGGAGCTGGTGTTCCATGAGTCTGTGCTGGGATGTGCTCCACTGACTGCGCCCTTATTTCTGACACCACTTGGTTATTAGCACTTTGATGCTCAATAAGCTTCACCACTGTGAGAGCATCAGGTCCAAAGGTCTGGATGTCTACGGATACCAAGCGTACCAGCAGATCTACACAGGTACAAAACAAAGCATGGCTGTAATCTACCAACAAAGAAAAGATCACATTTCAGCTCCCAACCGTTGTACAGTACCTGTTAAACTGCCCAGTAAGACTTGTTTTCAGATCTTTCCATTGACATTAAACCTTACTCTGTACATACAGAACCACACAATTTACTAAGCATAGTTTGATACTCTGGTTACAAGCATACAAATACTGTATTTAAACACATACAAATATTTAAGGTGACATTTTATTGAATGTAGACATGGATAAATGGGTTGGCTTAATGTTCTAAAATTGCTTTCCTGTTTTCAGCAACTTAGGTACACCTATTTCCATTAAGTGTTATACTGAAATGACTTGACAGTTCATAAAATGTTAAATTATTATTTTTGTTGATAGATCTAACTAACTCTAAGCACATTAAAAACACACTTGTTCTCAATAACCCAAGAAATGGGATGGCCATGTAAAGGGAATGTGCTTACCTATACTCTTGTCCACAGAAGCTATCTTTGTGCAGGTCCCATCTCCCAGTTCTGTAAGCATGTATAGCACCTCTAGTGTGGAGATTACAAGCAGCACATCAGGTAACGTGAGATGACATATTATCTCCCTGTAGGATTCCTGATCCACATACTCACAAATGAGGACTCCATTGTCATCTGCTTTACACAGGTTTCCCAATATCTCCATCGCTGAAATAAAAACCATCATGAGCACAAGACTGATGTGCAAGAAGTAAACTTTTTACGCAGGAAATACAATTTAAAAAAAATAAACTGTACTTACCCCTCATTTTTAAGAACCTATCTCTTGACATTAAACATTTTGTGATAGTGTGAAACATAAGATGAGTAGCTCTAAAATCAACAGGATCCAACTGAAGCTGAAATATTAAGCAAAAGCAAAACAAACGTTACAGCAAGTCCATTTACAAAATACTTTTCTATGCTTGAACAATTCAATTTCCAATAAGCAAAGTGCATTGTTAACTTCATTTGAAAAATGTTGAATTTAATTTTTGGGGGGGAACAAAAGTGTTTTTTCTTTTTTGTTAAGATTTTATTAGGAAATATAAATACAACTGAATGTCAAATAAAATAAATCTGAAAGATAAGAGAAGATGCAGAAGAACTAAAATGGGTAACACAAAAATAATCAATGAGATTCGACAAACCACAAACTACTTTCTGAAAAATGAAAGATGTGATGACTAACAAGCATTGCAGATTTCAAAAAAATGTTATTTGGTTTGTAATAGCACAATAATGAATTATCAAGTTTAAGGTCACATCTCAATTGATTCAAAGTAGAAAAAATACCTTTTAAATGTGCAGAATGCTTTGGACTAAGTGCAAGTTAAACCCATTAAAACAGTGTCCATAGCAGGTAACCTTACCTCTCCTGCTACATTGCCCAGTGTATCCAGTCCCAGCTGCCTCAGAGAAATAAAGTGACAGTGGGCACACAGTAAAAGGAATCTCAGACATGTCCGATTAGCTGCCAAAAGTTTAACATTTGCTTCCTCAAACGAGAGGTTTCTGAGTATAACTGCAATCTGAAGCACTCGCTGCCCTTCAATGTCATTAATGCCGACATTTCGAGGAGGATGGAAAAGAGAATCCCAACTGCTGTCTTTAGTTGTACCATCTAAAATAAAAAGATATTACAACATGTGTTAAAAAAAAATCCAGTTCATACAAAGTGACCAAATAGCTACATCAGTTATACAACTAAAATAAATAAAGAAAAATACCTCTCACACTGTTAACTAACCTTGTGATGTGCTGCTCTTGTCTGCAAGGAGGTCCCGTACTTCACTATCTTCTACAATGTCCTTCCAGAACTAGAGTTCAAAAAACAAATATTACTTTCAGGATAGAATTAAACTGGAATCCATTAAATGCCATCATGTGTTTTCAGGCTGCATATTGACCATAAGGAAAAGAACATGCACACGTGTCACAAGTACAAACTAAGCAATTTCTCCTGCACAAACTGCAATGAAAGAAAGTCACTAAAGTGGACATTTTCTGCCACAGGTGTAGATTAAATATCATTATCTTTGAAAAAAGCAGTTCTCTCGATAAAATGTAAGGTGTGACATACGTACTTTAATCCATACGATACCTCCTTATTTCCAGGTGCTGATATCAATGTCCTCTCACAACTGAAGAAGCAGTTCTCTAGACATGTAAAAGGCAAGTGTGACTCGCATATACATTTGGGCATATATATAAAAATTACCTTTATAAAATCCCGAGATGTTTTCTCTTTCCATTCGTCCCCAAATACAGTACAAAAACTTCCTAATGCTGTAGTGGGAAGAAAGAAAACATTTTAAAGTAAGGCTTTTAATCCTACAAGTCTCAATGCTTTTGTTTTCAATTCAGAGCCTTCCACTATATCAGCCAATAGCTATTCTTGTGTACAGCACCTCGCCATAGGTTTCAGTCTGAAAGCCAAAAAGAGAGACCCAATAAAAACCGGACAATTACATCTGCCCAAGGCATTTCATTATGTTGGGTACATGAATAGGGTTCAAGTCTACTAGTTGCTTTTTGATTAGAGCAAGGTTTGTATAAACTAGACTGTTAAAAGTGGTCTCCAAAATCTCATTTAGGGCGCATATAACATTCATAGCTGGCACAGTTAGTTAATAATACATACTTAATTAAATTTGAAAGCTACTTAATTATACATCCTATTTTTATTTCACACATACAGACTTGCTTCTTGTTCCGTCCACAAGAAATTAAACCTTTAATTCCCCTTGTGAACAGGGAGTCAGATCTCATTGTAAACCAGAATAAAGACTTATAAATAAATCTGTAAATAATCCATAATTTTTTAAAACAGGCTAGATAGATATATACTGTAACGAAGGACAGCTGAATCGATTTATTAATACAAACTAAAGTTTACAGTGCAGTTTACAGCACATGTTTCACAGTCATTGGAATAACCATAACAGATTACTGAAACACCTGACTTGTAATGCACAAAGGTTATAATGACTCAATTCAATTACACCAGAAGCCTTCTTGCTGCCACGAACATAAAAACGGCAAGATCCATTGTTAGTAAAAAGGGGTGTATACTTAATGTGTATGCATCCATAAGCAGACAGGAACCACAAAATGTTAAAACCTTACAAAACTCTTTAGCAGTGGTGGTTTCCCAGGAACCAAGAAGATTATTAATTTGTCTTTTTTACACAACATTTCGTTGCAAGTAGGCCAATATAGTTTTTGTTCATTTAAAAAAAAAAAAAAAAAAAAAGTATCTTTTAGTAGTGTCCACACAACCAAGTCATGAACACTGCATTTTCTGTTCCAATGATTTGTAAAACAGAATCGTACCTAAGACAGTAAAGGCCCATAAAATGCCAAGGTAAAGAAATGTATTGTTGAACCTGTTCTTGCATTCAGCAGGAAAGAACCAGTACAAGAGATGACATTCCACTTGTAGCCAGATTTTTGCATCAAAAACAAACTTTTTAAAAAAGTAACTTACTGTCATCAAAAATTCCAGCATGGGCTAGTAATAATGTGATGAGTTTAGGGTCTTTTTCAAGTTGCATTACATGCTTGCTTTCATTTGAAAGAAGTGTGCAAACATTAATGGCAAAATCCACTTCATTAGGGAGTCCAGATAAAAGAGAAAGCACCAGTTTGTTGTAATCGCATGCTGTGACAAACTCCATGGAGAGCCCATAGCTTTGGCGAAGATAATCTGATGAAGACAAAGAAAAACAAATACAGCATATCAGTTGGGAATTTAACTAACCCATGAAAAAATGTATCCCTTTAAAAGAAATATAAACCGTTGCTAACTGTGCAATTGTATCATGGGTACTACTCCTACAGTGACAATGTCAAAAACCTGGGATTCTGAGACCTTGACCTGGAGGTCAAAGGTTCGACTTTCCCACAATCCTTGTATGTTGCTTAGTTGTGTGACAATTACCTCCATGACTGTATGGCTGGAGACAACTACAGTGAAGTGTTGTGACTGATTTGAGTTGCCACAGACTACTGGCATCACTTTCTGTAAAAAAGACTCTGTGAAATCTCCTACAATTTGAATACGGCAACGAAAGATTCCCATTTGAGGAAAGAGGCAAAACACACAAACAAAAGGATTGTTTACTGTACGTTAGGAGGCATTACTAACATTAAGGCAACTACACACCAGCTTGAGCAGCCTGTGTATCCGAGGCTGCCCTCAGCTGACCTACACAAGATGTGAAGCTGTAAAATACTGTCAAAGCAAATGCACTTGGCACAACATTGCTCCTGTAACCCATTATGTTCTGAGAAACACTGCCATTCCCAATTATTACTATTATTTGTTTATTTAGCAGATGCCTTTATCCATGGCGACTATGCATCAGCTGCATTCACTTACAACTACGTCTCACCCGAAAGACGGAGCACAAGGAGCTTAAGTGACTTGCTCAGAGTCACACAATGAGTCAGTGGCTGAGGTGGGATTTGAACCGGGGACCTCCTGGTTGCAAGCCCTTTTCTTTAACCACAGTACCATACAGGTACAGTAATGCATGTGGGCCAGTTCACATTTTCAATCCTAGCCTTTTCATATTTATATAATATTCTGCTCATCGTGAAACACAGCAGATACCACCTACTGCCAGTGCCTATCTACCCAATGCAAATAATTTACCATACCTATACTGTGTCTGTCTGTAATTCTATATACAAGCACATCATTCAAAACTGTAAATTGCAGTACAGGCTGTCAAGATGACATTCCACTGTATATAAAAAAAAACAACATACTTGCAGCTGGGTACAGTACTCAGCAACAAAATAACAGCATTCAAATGACATAAATAGCATGGCAGTTAGAAACCTGTGTGCAAGTTGTTTTTTTTTGTTTTTTTTAATAGATTACCTGATACAGTGTGTTGCTGGTAGTTGTAGGAAGCTGGAATTGCGCCAATAGGAAGCAATGGTTTTGGATTGCCAGGCTGTACCTCCTCATCATCTTCTCCAAAGTGATGGACTTTTTCGTACTTTTCTAAGTAACTGTTGAGAGACAGAACCAGAACAGATAAGAATTTGTTCCACCACTTTTCAGCTACTTTGTTGTAACCCCTGAAACCTTTTTCCAGGAGGGAAAAACATGATCAATTTTAACATGAAGTCTAGTAATTTATATTTATATATATATATATATATATATATATATATATATATATATATATATTATATATATATATATATATATATATATATATATATAGCTCTGGAAAAAATTAAGAGACCACTGCAAAATTATCAGTTTCTCTAGTTTTACTATTTATAGGTATGTGTTTGGGTAAAATGAACATTTTTGTTTTATTCTATAAACTACTGACAACATGTCTCCCAAATTCCAAATAAAAATATTGTTATTTAGAGCATTTATTTGCAGAAAATGACAACTGGTCAAAATAACAAAAAAGATGCAGTGTTGTGAGACCTTGAATAATGCAAAGAAAATAAGTTCATATTCATTTTTAAACAACACAATACTAATGTTTTAACTTAGGAAGAGTTCAGAAACCAATATCTGGTGGAATAACCCTGATTTTCAAGCACAGCTTTCATGCGCTGCGCTTCTATCAGGTGAGCCTCTCGAGGACAGTACTTTTTTTATTTTTATGTAAAAATGTGTTTGTTCAATTATAAAAAAAAAATTTAAAAAAATTAGTGGAGCTGCAATTATCTTTTCTTTTGACAGATTTTACTGAAATATATAAAACATTTACAATTTAAAAAACAAAAATAACCCTACTCAACTCTTATGACCTTCACAAAAAGCATACATCCCAACTACTACAGTAAAATCAAACAAAAGGCAGTACAAGCAGCAAGAGCAGAGCCATAAATATCAATTCTATTGATTAACTTGATTTTGGAAAGCTGACCCTCAGAAATGCAGTGCAGGCTTACTGTAGATACTGAAATATGTTTCCGTCATGAACCTTGGAAATACGCGCAACAGCAGGGATACTTCTGAGTCAAGAACTCCCTACAGGTACTGTAGCATGTAGAGTAAACACACATGGATACCTTATCCAAACAGGATGACTTTCTTTTCCATATTTTTCATGTTTACAAAATAAAACAAATATTCAAAGTGTATAAAAGTGCCTCTGCAGGATTAATCTAGAGAGAAAAGCCAAGTTTGTTCTCAGGTCACAGCATTAATGCCATCACGCCTGCAGCACAAGCAAGGATTTAAATACTGATCCAGTCGTTGAACAGAACAGTGTGTGGCCCAGTGGGGAAGCAGGAGAGCAAGGATGAAAAACTAAAATTCAACCAAACACCCAGAGTTACTGTACTGATCCAACTCACTTCCTCTTTTGCCCGAGGACACTCAGGAGGCAAAGCTTCTTAATACACAAATAAAAGGACCCAAAGTAAAGAAGATTAAGACATTTAAAAAAAACAAAACAATTTCAACAAAACCAGTAGCAAATGCTGCTGTACCATCTGATCTGACTAGGATACAACCACTCTTACCGGAGGCCAGGACTAATCCATACATTCATTTGTTTCATGCATCTCAGTAATTAGTGTACAGTATCATCTAAGGGATTAAAAAAGTTATAGAAGCCTTGTGTGTATTATCAAAAAACAAAAAAAAAAAAAAAAACATTATTCATAACCATTAAGCTCTAAAGTATAGCTGTATTGTCTTCTGTAACCTACTGAATGTATTTATTTAAAAGCATTAGGATATATTATATTCCACATGGCCATTCACAAAACAGACGCAAAACCACATCTTCCCAGGAGTTCTACAGGCATGTGAAACCTTCATTCAGCAATACTGCTAGTAATCTCCATGTTACTTTCAGTATCTAAATAAAAACTGCCGAAAGGCATCCAGTCTCACCTTCTTGACTGTTACTTTTTTTTTTTTTAGCAAAGGAAATACATTGAAATAGACAAAAGAAAGTAGCATTCATATACAGCAAGTACATTACACAATTCCATGTTTAGCTTGTACATCATAAATAAAATACAAATCCATCATGTATGAAGCAGCATTTCTAACAAGCTATAAAAATATAAAAGCAAAAACTGATTATTTAATAATAATTGTGTTTATGTCCAGTCCTTCGTGTGTAATGCTTCAGGGTTTTCACAAAATGGGATGCTCCCTTGATACACAGCACTCTACAACATCACTGAATCATGTGCACTGAAATTGTTGCCATGGAGCTGCCTTTGTTTTTCAGTCACCAGTGCGGTTCCCTCCAGGCTCACTACACAGTACAGAGGCATCATGTTCCAAACTGGGAAAGATGAGAAATTATACTAACAGCTATAACTGTAGGGTTACAGAATTATGTTACCCAGTTCATTATAGCAATTTATTTTTTTAACTATTGGTGAAAAAAGAAGCCTGGATCTCTGCCAAGAAGTTTGCCACTGTAACTGGTAGAAAAGAGGCCGCAGCTTAATCATTACAGCTTACAGCTGTACAAACTGCAGGAAACAGAAGTATGTTGACAGCAAACTTTTTTTGGTTTCACTTCTTTCTCAAAACAACTAATTGGGGCGAAAAAGGAGTTCTTTGGAAACCCTTCTTTAAATTTTGGAAATTTAAATGATAGTGTTGATATCAGAACCCAGTATCAAATCAACCCAAGGCTATACTGTACATTATAAAACAAGATGTACTGTACCAGGAGGCTATAAAGTAATTAGAGAGCGATAGATAGACAGACAGACAGACAGACAGACAGACAGACAGACAGATATAGATACATAGATAGATACATAGATAGATAGAAAGAAAGGAGAGAGAGAAATTGCCAGCAGCTGGCCAGATTATTGTACCACATCTGTTTGGTCAATAGAGGTTTAACTTAACCTCAAAACAGCCCAGCAATCAGAATGCTACGTTTAACACAATGGTTACAAAACATTCTTGACTCCGATTGGCTGTAAATCAGAGCAATACCTACACAGAATTAGTGTCAGTCCCACTTCAGTATTTCACATTAAAACAGCAAGTGCCTTAATCAAGCAACAACCTTCGGAGTGCCTTTCATTTTGCATATGGTGTCTTACAAGTTCCTCTTACAGTAGCTACAAGCTCGGTTTACCTTAACCTAGAAATACATCATGCCAACATTCTCTTATTTACTGTAGACCCACATTTCTCCCAGATCTTCAATTCTAAGTACTGTACTGCCATCTTACAAGCCTGGATAATGAGTAAGCATCGCATCACTGTGGATTTTGCCTTTGCGTAGTGTGGAGTAGTGGTTAGGGCTCTGGTTCAATCCCAGGTGGGGGACGCTGCTACTGTACCCTTGAGCAAGGTACTTTACCTAGATTGCTCCAGTAAAAACCCAACTGTATAAATGGGTAATTGTATGTAAAAATAATGTGATATCTTATAACAATTGTAAGTCACTCTGGATAAGGGTGTCTGCTAAGAAATAAATTAAATAAATAGTTTAGCTTGCTGTAAAGATGATTTACTGTAGACATGGACACCAACAGTACCATCAGGAATATCCTTATACAAAGAAATGCATGACTTGGTTCAGTCAGTCTGGTGGTCTGATCTTGAGATGCTTTAACTGTTGCTCTCAACATTATTGACTGTGTAAACCGTGCACCTTCATTACACATAAAAACGGTTGCCAAGGTTTTGTATTGAAAAGACAAAAGGGGAAATGGAACTCTAGCTGAAGTACACACTTCTGTAGATGCCCACCACTCCCTTCGGATCCAAATAGTTCCTGTTGTAAAAGAGTCTAATATACTGTATATAAGCAGTACAACTACACTTACACAGTTGTGTGGTCCAGTGGTTAAAGAAACGGGCTTGTAACCAAGAGGTCTCCGGTTCAAATCCCACCTCAGCCACTGACTCATTGTGTGACCCTGAGCAAGTCACTTAACCTCCTTGTGCTCCATCTTTCGGGTGAGATGTAATTGTAAGTGACTCTGCAGCTGATGCATAGTTCACACACCCTAGTCTCTGTAAGTCGCCTTGGATAAAGGCGTCTGCTAAAAAAACAAATAAACTGTACTAGACATTAAAAGAGTTGAGATTCCTGTGAAGTTTACTCAAAAGGAATACGGCCTTCAGGGTACTCATCCTGCTCAATAGCGTTGTTGCTAAAGGTAATGAAGGAGTCAATGTGCTTAGAACAGCAATCCGGAATACCAGCAAGTTATCAGTAGCCTTGAATTCCAGCACTGCCTCTGGTTAACTGCGCAGCAATAGCCTGTGGCTGTCTTCATATGCTTGTTTGTCAGTAACATCAACTGTAAAATGGGTACATCCTGACCTAGCTGCTGCAGTTGAGATGCAATAACATGTTACTTGAGACAACTTTTGGCTTGGGTTGGCCAGGGTGTCCTCGGTTCACTGCGCACCAGCGACCCCTGTAGTCTGGCCGGGCGCCTGCGGGCTTGTCGAGAGCTGCGTTGTACTCTGACACTTTAGCTCTGAGGTGGTTTGCATGGTGGGTCTGCAATGTGAAAAGAAGCGGTAGGCTGATCGCACATGCTTCGGAGGACAGCGTGTGTTCGTCTTCGCCGCTCCCGTGTCAGCGCGGGGCTGGTAGCGGTGAGCTAAGCCTAAAAATAATTGGCTTTTCTAAAATTGGGAGAAAATGATAAAAAAAAAAAAAAAAAAATTGGCAACTACTAAATTTATTAAAAAAAAAAAAAAAAAAAAAAAAAAAAAAAAGGACCACCCAACTGGTGTAACGCGTTCAAAAGATATGGCTAAATTACCCACCTGAATTGCTTGTTTTATTTTTTGTTAACACTGCAAAATATTCAATTATAACAATTGAGAACTTAAAGTTTACAAATGAGAAGAGGCTTATTCATCCCAGAATCTCATCAAGTAGCTTCTTGAAGATCTACAGCTATTTCTGTTCTTGATATCAATATCCACTGTTCTCCTCAGGCCTTTTCAGCCAGGCGTGACGCCCGGCGAAGTGGCTGTCGCCACCCGGCTGAAAAAACCCAATCCGCCCGTCTTGCAGATGCTACTGTGCCTTTAACAATAAGGACTGATTGCGCTTCTAGCAGACGAGATCACTTGCACGTTGTTGGGTGAAAAAAAAAAAAAAAACATTTTGGAACCACATGACAGCTGTGTTACATCTTGACACAACATTTAACCAATCAGAGTTGAAGGGGCGGGCAAAAATTGTGACAATTAATGCAGGGCTTTCAAAATAGGCCGGCAATCAGCACAATCCACCGCCTAATACTATATTTGGGCCGGCTACTTTATTAAAAATATTAGGTTATTTTCGGGTATTATCAGTCAGTCCATTTTTTGTCGTATTATACTGTAAGGTGATATATAGTATAATAGCTATACATATGCACCAAAAAAGCATATTCCTTTTGTTGTGATATTGTAAAAATATGTACCCAGTAACCCAGGTGCTTAAGAGATATTGGGGGTTCATGTATAGAGGCTGAACATCTTTAACAAGAAAGGCGTCAAATTTTGTTGGATGGAGCCTCAGTATATGGTCCCGCAGGTTTGTGGTATTGCCAGAGAAGCTCAGCAAAGTTTCACAAATGCTGCATTTTACTTTTCCATTTTGTTCTTTAGAAAAAAAAAAACTTCCAAAACGTCGGACGGCATTGTTAGTAATTTAACCGAGAAAGCTTTAATCCTGTAGCAGCTATACTGGTATTTCGTTGGATTTGTTCTGTTCCCCGGTTCAAACCCCAGCTTAGCCACTGACTCATTGTGTGACCCTGAGCAAGTCACTTAACCTCCTTGTGCTCCGTCTTTCGGGTGAGACGTAATTGTAAGTGACTCTGCAGCTGATGCATAGTTCACACACCCTAGACTCTAAGTCGCCTTGGATAAAGGCGTCTGTTAAATAAACTAATTATTAATGAAATGACATGTGGTTTCACCATATTCATTTTGTTTTGATCCATCGATGGTTATTGGACCGACTGGATGCATCGATCCATCGTCCCAGCCCTACTTCGGTTTCATGCCACAGTTATGATGGTGACCAAACGCGTGGGAGTACTGTTGTATTAAAAAAAATTGTTAAACTGAACAGTTGCATTCAAAAAATGTAGAACAGCGAACAAAAATAGACGTGCATTAACAAAATGCCCTGAAAAATTAACAAAGAAACAATTTAAGTGAAGCAACAAGCTCAACAATTAAGCTAAAAATTAAGTGAAAAGGTTTTTTGTGAACTCCAATAAACCTGTGTTAATCTTTCCCCAGTCAAATCGTAGAGAGTGCATAAATAAGCATGGTAATTTACCATAATAAAAAACAGAAATTCATATTCATAAAAAACAGCAACCAGAGTCAACGAAAGACAACACACATTGTTGTATTATATATTTAAAAAGGTAAGGCAAGTTTACTTTTGTATTAAAAGTGCTCCCGGCTATAATGTTCTGCCACCCAGCTACACAGAATTCCTAGGGAGAACCCTGATACTACTGAAGATCAGCAAACGAACAACCAAATTGGTATGCTTTTAATCAAATTGTATTCATAAGGGTTAAAAAAAAAAAAAAACGATCACACCCGTTTGAAGAGGCAAGACCAAGCAAGGCTAGAACGAAGGCAAGTAAAGTCTTTGCCAATTCCAGCACCTGGTTCAAAACCACATCATTTAAAACTAACAAAAGCACAGCAGACAAAGAACTTGTGCTGTTCAATATGAGTTTCTGAACACACATTACAGCAGTAGTAAACATTATAGTAAAGTCAATATTTTAAAGCAGTACAGACTTTCGAGGTACCCACTCCCCCACCAAAAACACTTGCCAACACACATTAAAATGTCATTTAGCAGTTTATGCAGTCAAGCAAGTCACAGCGTGATCAGATCAACGAGAGCTCTTCCATGCAAAGTGTTTCCATTACTGACAACAGGATGCTTCACTCTCGCCAAATTTAAATATTTGGCATCAGCCGTTACCAGCTTAGAGAACTGAACACTGATTAGACACATTGAAGCGGGTTCACCCAATTAAGAGTTCTCACAATGCAGTTACCCACTATGCCATAACTCAACAACATAATCCTGCAAAGCAATTTCAAACAAAATGCCCAGGATGTCATCTGTAGAATGTAGCTCTTTAAAGATGCATCAAACCAAGGACATATATATTTGAGTTCAGTGCAGGAAGCAGGCTTTGCATCTACTGCAATTAACAGCGTTATCTACTGTACTGAAGCAAACTGTCACATTCTTGCTCAGAGAGGAAAGAAAGCGCACCGAAGACAAGCCAAGCCTGGATTACAACATGAACCCAGGACTGTAATGCACGTGCATTTACTGCAAGTTGCAAACAAACGGTCTGATGACTATGGGCTGTAAAACTTGAACCAACTTGTCCATTCAGACAGTGATCAGCAAGCAAGCCAGCTAATACCACTGCAAAGTATAAAAAAAATTAAATGACACACACACACAATAATGTACTGTCTGGAAGGCCCTTTGCTATGTTAGCAGCCAAAAACTGTGACTAAGAATTATAGAGGTATGTCCCACACTGCACATGTGCTCAGCTATAAATAACTACAGTAGAGTGTTGTAAGGGAATTCCCTACTTCTGTTCATTACACAGTGCAGAAAGCTGCTACAGCTACTGTACAGTAAGTAACATGTTTCAACAGTCATACCGTAGGCTCCAGTTTATATTTATTTCTGACATTTGTTTGGTCGGCTGTTTCTTTTAAAAGCAAACTGCTGCCATTATCACTCTCTCTGTAACAAGCACAGTACAAAGGATAATAAATAATACATTTCAAATATTGACCTGGACATTATTATTATTATTATTTATTATTATTATTTATTTATTTATTTATTTATTAGCAGACGCCCTTATCCAGGGCGACATACAGTTGTAAACAAATACATTTCAAGAATCACAGTACAAGTAATAATACAATTAAGAGCAAGATAAATACAATGACTTTGGTTCAAGCAAGTACAAGTGTGACAAAATACGATTCAATAATGCAGCAGATAACAGTGTCAGTGAAAGTTACATCAGGATATAATTAAATACAAAATACAGATTAAATAACACTTGGCAGATTACAGACATTCAAACAAACTAACAGAATGCGGTTCAGAACAATAACAGTAAAAAAAATTTACAAGGAAAAAAAAACGCTTGCCGTATAAACCCCCAAGGTCGTATTTGTGTTCAGTGGGAGAAATAAAAATAACTTCACCAGATACTTGACAGACTGACAACCTCAGCCAAAAAGAAAAGTGAACAATGTCTATTTTGAATATATTATTTCTCCATTGTACTGCGCCTGTTGTAGCGAGAGCGATAATAGTGGTGGTTCATTTAACTGTTATTCGCTTTTGTATTCTTTAAGAAACATACTGTAGAATATATAAAACATACAGGTAAGAAAATCAAGATTTATTTACTTTGATTTACCTTTAATTATTTATAATAATAATAATAATAATAATAATAATAATAATAATAATAATAATAACTTATGCTTGTCAAGCGACTCCGGAGATTGGTTATGCCTCCATAATACATCAGCAGTTGCTTGCACAGTTTGCATTCAACTTCTTTTGGTCGTCTGGGCATTTAACAAAAAAATCCCAAACAGCAGAGGGGTTTCGAGATATCTTTCAATACAGCTTACACTATACAACGCTTTGCTGTCGAATGAAGAAATTAAAGGTTTGCCTCTGGAAAACACCAGTTGGAGGGCGGAGGGGGCAGAATCCTTCGAATTCCTGGCTACAAACGAACCTTAAAATAACTCCTTAATGCAAACCAATAATGAACTGCATTATAAATGGAAGCAGCAAAACAGTATTCACACTATAGTCCTTGATTTTTACATACTGGTCAAATACTATTTACTGATTGTGATGTAGGTGCGTGTTTTGACTGAGATGGGGTAACAACCCCAGCTCAAGAAATCCAGGTGCGGAATGTGGTCAGGTTAAATTGTTTAAATGATTGCTAATGTAACCTGGTCACATGCATAGAAGCAGCTTGATCAGCTTGCAAGGCAAATGAAACCTTGTTGTGAAAAACAAAAACATGATCAGACCCTGGAGGGACTGCGTCCTTCACGGCTGTGTGGGAAGTTCAAGCCATTTGTCGATTCAGCTTGACATGTTTAAAAAGCTCTCTGCATCACTAGGTCATCAGTCTGAATTAAATCTCTGACCGTCAGGCTTGGATCGGAGCTCAACAAAGAAACATTCCCTTTCCCTAGTGTATAGCACACATAACCTCTCCTAGCCAAGAGATAGCTTGCCAAGCTGTGCACATAGGCTACATACTGTAGTGTTCCAGGCTGTCCTTCTCATCATTCTCCGAGGGGTTACACGGAAAAGCTGAAAAGACAACTGTGCCCTGTGTGCAGTGATGACATGGGGCTAATTTTAAGTGTCCTCTTTAACCACAGGCCTGTGGATAGGTAAACATTTAGCTTCAGGTGCCATAACCTGACAGACAGACCGATTATATATTATATAATATTTGTTGGTACCCCTTAGAAAAGATCATAAATAATTGGATTATAGTGATATTTCAAACTAATTAGTTTCTTTAATTAGTATCACACATGTCTCCAATCTTAGTAATCAGTCATTCAGCCTATTTAAATGGAGAAAAGTAGTCACTGTGCTGTTTGGTATCATTGTGTGCACCACACTGAACATGGACCAGAGAAAGCAAAGGAGAGAGTTGTCTGAGGAGATCAGAAAGAAAATAATAGACAAGCATGGTAAAGGTAAAGGCTACAAGACCATCTCCAAGCAACTGTGACAACAGTTGCAAATATTATTAAGAAGTTTAAGGTCCATGGAACTGTAGCTAACCTCCCTGGGATCGGCCGCAAGAGGAAAATCGACCCCAGATTGAACAGAAGGATAGTGCAAATGGTAGAAAAAGAACCAAGGATAACTGCCAAAGAGATACAAGCTGAACTCCAAGGTGAAGGTACGTCAGTTTCTGATTGCACCATCCGTCGCTTTTTGAGCGAAAGTGGGCTCCATGGAAGAAGACCCAGGAGGACTCCACTTTTGAAAGGAAAACAAAAAAGCCAGACTGGAATTTGCTAAAATGCATATTGACAAGCCACAATCCTTCTGGGAGAATGTCCTTTGGACAGATGAGCCAAACTGGAGCTTTTTGGCAAGTCACATCTGCTCTATGTTCACAGACGAAAAAACGAAGCTTTCAAAGAAAAGAACACCATACCTACAGTGAAACATGGAGGAGGCTCGGTTATGTTTTGGGGCTGCTTTGCTGCGCCTGGCACAGGGTGCCTTGAATCTGTGCAGGGCACAATGAAATCTCAAGACTATCAAGGCATTCTGGAGCGAAACGTACTGCCCAGTGTCAGAAAGCTCTGTCTCAGTCGCAGGTCATAGGTCCTCCAACAGGATAATGACCCAAAACACACAGCTAAAAGCACCCAAGAATGGATAAGAACAAAACATTGGACTATTCTGAAGTGGCCTTCGATGAGTCCTGATCTGAATCCTATCGAACATCTATGGAAAGAGCTGAAACTTGCAGTCTGGAGAAGGCACCCATCAAACCTGAGAGAGCTGGAGCAGTTTGCTCAGGAAGAGTGGGCCAAACTACCTGTTAACAGGTGCTGAAGTCTCATTGAGAGCTACAGAAAACGTTTGATTGCAGTGATTGCCTCTAAAGGTTGTGCAACAAAATATTAGGTTAGCGGTCCCATCATTTTTGTCCATGCCATTTTCATTTGTTTTATTATTTACAATATTATGTTGAATAAAAAATCAAAAGCAAAGTCTGATTTCTATTAAATATGGAATAAACAATGGTGGATGCCAATTACTTTTGTCAGTTTCAAGTTATTTCAGAGAAAATGAAATTGTGCATTCTTCGTTTTTTATGGAGGGGTACCAACAAATTTGAGCACGTCTGTATATTACATATTATATCATATTAGAGCAACAGGTTTCATTGCAACCATAAAAGAGTATACTGGTAAACAAAAGGCAAAGATAAAACTACTTTACCTATAGGCGGTCTAAAACCATTCAGCTTTTAGTTGCCAAGATTGAAATCTCATGCAGTTAGTACAGTAAAACTGTATTCATAATTTAGTAGCCCAACGTGATCGGTGTGTTGGTGCTATTGATTAATTGCATACAGTAATCATATTTTCTAATGAACCTCAGCATATGATTCAGCCTAAGTTGTGTGGAATGAGTGCAGCTTCATCCATGTTCGAATAAGAGAGACTGGCAAAATGTCAGAAAAACCTTTGTTTTCAAATTAAACAGCCCTTGGCCTGAAGAACACACAGTACTGAAATGACTAAATGTCCGTCAGGTCAAGAAAAAAAAAATATATCTATGCAGGTACACTGGAAATACACTAGATATAAAGTGGTCTAGAAATAACGAACAGCCTTGATGGTTAACAAGTAAATTACAGTAACAAAATCTGGGACTGATACAGTAACTACTGTACTAAGAACCAACAAATGAACATTTATAGGATCCAGCGGTTTAAAACACCCGAAATAACAGTAATAATATTATTTGACACCTTCAGATACAGCTACAGACTTGCAAGAGAGAGTAGAAATCGTAACCATAATTTAAATGTCAATAACTGTAATCACTGGCCATGGCCAGGTTTAGTCAGCAAAGTATAAAGCTTCAGCAAACATCAGGGACACAGCACGATGCGGGGGGGTCCTACTGTTGTGCTTTACAGAGTTCATTCATATCCTGAATAACAGTGTTACAAATGCCAAACTGAAACACAGATTCAACACTACCAGAGCCTGCACCCTGCTGGACAAATTATATATGGTTGAACTAACTATTTTTAACCTGAAAAGATACAACAAAAGCAAGAATTTTCTAATCCTGAATTTTTTTTTCTTTTCTTTTTTTTTTCCTTCAAATTTAGTAGTCGCCAATGTATTTTTTATTCAATTTTTCCCCCAATTTGGAATCACTAGTTGTATGTATTAATCTAGGCCCACCTCTGCAACCCGTGTCGACTTAGCGAAATGGCGGCAGACACACGTGTTCTCTGAAACGTGCCCTGCCAAGCTGCAGCGAAGCCACCAGACCTATAGTGCCAGAGGATAACACAGATCTGAATGGCTCCACAGCAGACCCACAGGCGTCGCTGGTGCACGGTGAACCGAGGATTACCCTGCAGACCTGAGCACTCCCTACCCGGGCGGCACTCTGCCAATTATGCGCCAGCCCCTAGGAACTCCTGGTCATGGTCGGCAAATGACAAAGCCTGAATTCGAACCAACGATCTCCAGGCAGTAGGGTGCATCCTGCACACCACGCGGAGCGCCTTTACTGGATGTGTGATTTTCGTGTCGCTAACCTATTCGTTATTTATTGGCCATGCACAATCCATCGATTTGTGAAACTATTAAAACATGAAGATTGACAAATATGTTTATAATGATTGAAATTAAATGCATGAGATTATCTGTACAATATTTTATTTTAAAATAAAATATAAACTGTAAATTTCATGGCAATGTGTAATTCAGTTTATTTATGCATTTATTTTTCAGTGAGTTATTTTTCATGTTGCCCTCCCCAAACAAAAAACAAAAGCCATCAAGGTTTGAAATCAGGATCGCCCTGCTGCAGCAGTGTTCCAGTTAGCCATCATGGGTCAAGATGTTAGATCAGGAAAAATAGCTGCAAAACGTTGCACACAGTTTAAAAAGTAATAATAATAAATAAATAAATAAATAAAGTGTATAATAGAAATAAATAAAAAAAACACATTTGATCTTTGCAGAATTTGATGAAGCCTACTGTAAATACTGCACACATTCTGGTAGAAAAACATTTAAATACAAAGAAACTTGATAGATTATACAGAAGTCCTTTAAAAATCTGGGGTTCAAACAGTTACAACGTCAAGAAAAATCAGGATTCTACAAAGCAGTGATGCAACATCTGTGATGCAACAAACTTAAACACCTGTACATCAGTTGAATTCAGCTTATTGAGAAAGAGTGGAAAAAAGTCTGAAGCTATTTTTATATTTGAATAACTCCAAGTATTGCTTATTACAGTTGTACTCTTAGTATGTTACTTAGATTTACTAGCAAATGTGTTCCAAACTGCACTGAGAGGAGCATTTCCTTAAAGTATGGTATACATTTGTTCAGGTGAGGTGGGGTATGACCAGCCAATAGTGCATGGACCGTCACCAGGACTTTTAAATTTGGTTAACCTTAATATATTAGTACAAAGGTGTTCAATGGTTCATTCGCTAGCCAGGAATTCGAAGGTAGTTTTAAACCTTCGAAGGTTCATCAGGTGGCATTCACACCTGTTTTTTTTTTTTTTTTTTTCTTTCTTTCTCTGTCAACAGAAACCATTTGACAATGACGTGATTACTATAAATCCCACAATAAATGTCACTCACATGCACATTTTGATGTTTTGATTTGTATAATGCATATTATTAAAATTGTTGTATTAAAATCCACTAGCAATCGTTCTGTGTAGCAACTCTATATGGCGCCGCTGCCGTGTATGGAGCAGGGTATATTATGCCAAAGCACTGGGGGGGGGCACCCCTCCCCCTCCAGCTTGTGTTATCCAGTAGTAGTAAAATGTGACCGATACCTGCTTGGAACGGTGACTGTTAAATAAAGCTTCCTTTTGCACAAGTCCGCTGCAGTGCGGCAGCAATGCAAGCTTACTGTATACCGTATATAGCAAGCAGCATCACTTAAGTGTACATAAACAATGTGTATTTTTATTTAAATTTTAAAAACATTTATTTTTAAACTACATGTGAATGCTTTATTCCATTTATATGGCTTACCTACATAATAGGACTTTCAATCAAATATAAACTAGTAGCTACAGTGATGTCACTGGTAAATGATGCAAATTAGTACCACTGAAGGTTCGAACATTCCTTCGGTAATGTGTTCCGAACCTTCGACGGTTAAAATGCACCCTTCGTTGCAGCCCTATTAAGGTTATACACACACACACACACATAACAGACATGCACATACAGAGCTAGAGTACAATACTGTATTTATTAACAAAAAAATTATAAAAAACAGTGTGGATGTTAAACTGTTACAGGTATTTTGTAATGGAGCAAAACAATCTATTAAAACAGTGTTGTTGTTTTTTTTTTTTAAATCTAAACAAACATGCAACTATACCAGCAATTTATTTCAACCAGTTTGTACATGAATTGAAAAACAAAAATATGCCAGTCTTTCATGGGAAATTAAGTTCCTTTAAAATAAATCTCTAGTTGCAAAACCTACTTACTTGCTTGAATGAGAAATTAGTACAAGGAATTTAAAATTCAGCTTGGAGTAAATCTTCAGCGGTGTTGCAAAAATCTGTCTGGACAATACTTTCTGTACTACCAAAATGATCAATGACAATGTGCCTTTGAATGACAAATGTATCCATAATTAAGGATCAAATTCCTGCAATGTCCAGCAAGTATATACTGCTGCCTAGCAACAGTGACGCATTCGTCCTAGCTGCGAGTAGTGGAAGAACAGAAATAAATATAATAATTTTTAAATCGATAAATAAAACAATAAACAATGCCCCCGGAGCCGCCACGAAAAGCCTTGTGGGCCGCAAGTTCCTGACCCCTGCTTTATGGTATACCATAAAACATTAACACAAAGCTTTGGAACATGCTAGTTACAACAGGTTTTCAATATGGCTTTTAAGTACTGTAATGCAGAGCCAGTGTTCCCATCAAACAGAAGCAGAGCATATCTTGAGAATGCACTTTCCCACAGCTGACCTTGTCTTGTGCAATACTTGGAGTACTTTAGAAACAGTGTGCCACAAGCAGGCATGAGTCAACCACAATGCCCAAGAACATTAGACAGTTCCTAGAGGACCCCCTGTACTCTGTGTGTCTGCTAGCCAGTTGCCACACAGGGGAAAGGAGCAGTACAGTCACTCATTATATCTATCCAAGACAGACATGCATACTGTATCATACCCAAACATCTTAAAACAAACATGAGCAATTAATCTACAAACTGTATACAACCAATATGTTTTAATAAAAAGGGAGAGTATGTTCTTAATACATCCCATTAGTAAAGACAGGGCAGCCCTTTTGGTGCATTAAATGGCACATTATGTAGCACAAATGTCATCATGAGCATCTATCTGTTAAAGAAGCTGGTAATCACCCTGCATATGTATGTGGGCGTAGATTCAGGCTTTCTCATATTGCTATGCCAGCATTACCCAGCACTGGGCTCAAAGGGAACACACAAGGCAGGCAGAAGTGAAAGCTACTTTGATAAATCTTATGTATTGACTTATCTCTCTGCCTTGTCAATAAAAGGAACCTATTCAAGCATGCATAAGAGAAGCATGTATATGTTTTCATAAATATAGCAGCTTTCTTTTCCAGCCCAAGCCAGTCTTGTATATAATGTGCACATCAATTTTGAATTGTAGGACAATAAAAACTCTTGATTTTCTGCCTTTGGCAGCTCTTAACATGGCCAAGGACATCCAAATGGCACCAATCTAAGTTCTTAGAGATGGGGGAGGAAATTAAACCTTAAAATGTGTATCCAGGTGAATAAAAAGAACAGGGTTCTAGTAGTGAGAATAGGACAGTAGTCATAGAAATGTAGCTTACTACTATTACCTGAAGATGCAAAGTCGCTGAGGAGTACACTTTACAATTGAACTAAACTTGGTCACATACAGAAGTGACAACTGTCCCATATTCAGTCCCTCGGAGTCCCTTTACAATATCAGGCAGATATTTGCACATTCAAAAACTATACACGATTACTAATAAAACACAAATATAAAATCAGGTTTCCCTCCAAAAGAAACTACGATTGCAATTTAATTATTCCAGTTTATTGCACACAATTAAATAAATAAAAAACACACTTTGAAAATGTCATCCAAAAGCACTTTAACAAGGCAAGTGTGTACTGTATACAATATCCACGCACATGCAGTACTCTTTCCTTTGGCAGCACACACACACTCTGGGTTTCAATGCCTGAAAGACAATATTAAAAGCTCACCTACATACAGCTTCACTACCCTTCAAGTGCCCCAAAAAGAAAGAGCTCTCCAGATATTATACGATCTAATAAAATATACTGGTATATTATATTACTGGGCAATAAACAGCATTTTTCCCTCATCAGTAAAAATTGCAAAAATGGAAATAAAGGACCCAGTCTGTATAAATGTTTATACTTTAACTGAGAACAACCAAAAATCAGGCAGACTCATTTCAACATGCGATTTAACAAGCGCACAAAATAGCTGCCATTATACATGAACAGACTCAAGTACTTTAATATAGCCTGGTATGTATGCAAACATCTGGGAATGTTGAAACACTAAAAATCAGAACTGTACTTATTTTACTATATTTCTGACTATAAGAGGTGAAAAAAAAATGATCTGGGATACAAGTGAAAGACAATTATTTAAATACTGCCTCTAATGGATTTCAGTGATACTCTGGTCAGGGTGACGACTTGCTCCAATATTGATGTAAAACTAGGATTCAAGTGTCTGCACAAATAGTCACATTGTGCGGTGGTTAACCTTAAAAAATAAAATAAATAAATGCTTTGCTGTCACCCGACCAAGGTTTCTAAGTGTGGGTAGACAGTTAATAGATTTTTAAAATATATTTTGCTTCATGTATATGTATGAAGATAAAATCCCATGTTTCTAGTTTGTTTTGAAAACTGCACTGACAGAAAGTCTGTACCTAAAGGTTGTTCCTTTGATTGTAAAATAAATACGAGGAAAACAATATATTGGGTAGGGTGGGTTACAGCAATTAACCAACCCGTTTTGTATTAAAGCCTAAACTACTCTGTCCTGTTCAAAAGACTTGAGCAGTGAAGCATGTGCATACATGTAGAGTCCAGTAAGTAGGCTAATTTTTGTGTCAATATACCTTCACCTCTTTCACAATGGATAAGGAATTATTTGCTGTAACATCTACAAAACATAGGATCTCAATTTTCCAAGTGGAATGTTTTCAGACATCACAGCTCTCTTCAACAAATAATGATGCAGCTGGAGAACTTCAAAGATTTCCCCAGGCTGCAACCTTTGACCTAGTGGCCTTGAGTCAAGGGTTCTGTAGTTACCTTCCTGAACTACAATATGCGCATAATTACGTACCAGCGGCCCAACACAGAGATATTATGTGTCGCAGGGCTTAACTGATCTGGTGCAGCAAAATATCTTAAAAAACAAACTACCTTTCAGGCCATTTTCACTAGACAAAAACATGCTCTCTAAACTACTGAAAAAGCCATCCTGAAAACGATCCCTAATCAATCCTTACTTTGCCACTTTGAAAACAGGGTTTAGGCTCAACATTTGTGGCTGTGCCAATATAAAGCAGGTCAAGTACATACAGGAATATGATGCTGGTCTGAAAGGACACTGCAGCAATTAAACTTCCACTGCTATGCTGTGAAAGTTTCATTCATTTTTCTAGCCTCTGCGTTTTTATCAGTTGTATATCCTTTCAGAAAAGTTTATTTATCTCCTCAACAGAAGTCATAAGATATTTATTTCATGCAGTAATATGGAAGCTCATAATTCTGCAGTCAACATTAAGCTTTTTATTTCAATGACCAAGTGCTTTGGAAAATGAGAATAGACCTCTAACACTCTGAAACGTTTGAACATTTGGTTTCATAAAGTGAAAACCTGATTAATTCAAAATGGATTTTTTTTTCAAAAGCCTATTACAACAAAACATTTAGTTTTGTAAATAGAGACCACTATGAGACTAGTGGGAAAGTTGCTGTGCCTCGGTTCCTAAAAGTAAAGCCTGGTCTCCACTACTGGAAAAGATAACGTGTACATACTTTGTATTGTTGGGGGTGGGACGGACTAAGTGATTGATTAAATGTGTCATCCTATTGTTATTAGAGTAACTGGCTATCTCCTACAGTACCTCCAGCAGAAAACATGCGATACTGTTGTCCAAAATGTTAGCCATGTGGCGAATTGAGAATCCCGATGTGGTGAATTGCATTTTTGATTAGTAAATAAAATATGACTAAGGAATAAGAATGCGATCTTAATACTCATTCGCAGTATGTATGCATGTGTACTTTGGCCTTTTTGTGCATTTGTTGGTAAAAATGGTAAGATGAAAAGCAGTTCATGCAAGTGTTTTTGATCACTGTGTGTTCTTTACTTCCTTGCTATTGGGTATCTGCCAAAATGGCATATACATTTACACATACACGACTTGAGAGAGGCAAGGTGAGTGACACGAAAGGTAGAATACCCCAACTTTGTATTTCAATGCGACTGCCAACCTCTGGAGCGTTGAAATACATGAGGCATTTTATTTGCTTTTCGTGTCGCTTGCCTCGCCTTGCTCAAATCGTATGTGTAAAAATCCTCCTAAAACAGGTGAAAACGCAGCACCTTGTTTTCTTCTGCTGGCCTGGAGCAGTTATTCCAATTGGTCGAGCTGACCACAACTGACAGCTCCCTTCTCCATACAATATTGCTGGTGTTTCCATGGTGACGAAATCTGGCATTTTCACTCTGGTTATGTGTTAATATTCTTAGTAATCACTTTGATGAAGTCAAAGTACCGTTTGAACTGCTGGACACAAACATAAAAGCTGCACTAAGATGTGCAGCATCTGATAAACTCATGCCAGAATTCCAAACTTTGGTGAAAGAGAAAGACTGCAAAGTTTCAAACTAAATGGTGGTAGATGTTTGTTAAGTAAATATACATTTAAAAAAAAATACATGATTGTGTTGTTGTTGATTTTATCACGAACCTGTGTTGTCTCTGTTTGAACACCAGGTTTGTGTTATATTATTTATTTTTCTACAGTGTTGAAGTACATTTACCTGTATTGTGTAAGCCTATGGAAGGCGTTTCCTACTAATATTAGTGCATGTGGTTAAAACGAGGAAGCCGTAGCCACACCTGTGGCTAGTCAGTGATTTCTATTGGACAACACTGCTGTAGACAATGTTTTTTGAAGTTTTGCAGTAACTGTTTCAATGGCACACCTGAATGAAATATGGTGCTTTTCATATTGAAAACACTTCTCCCTGAGCACCTTTAAAGGCTATAATGCTTCAGTAGTAAACCACAAGAAAAAAAAAACTGATGAAGACAAGAAGCCCAGAAAAACAAGCCTAAAACACTGCACCTGCCTGACTGCTTTA
Organism: Acipenser ruthenus; assembly: GCF_902713425.1. NCBI lineage: Eukaryota > Metazoa > Chordata > Actinopteri > Acipenseriformes > Acipenseridae > Acipenser > Acipenser ruthenus. The sequence goes on along the minus strand of NC_081195.1, from coordinate 61,470,477 downwards.
TGCAAACAGTCAAATATAGTCAAGCTATGGTATAAAAACTGTCAGATTAAAATATTTTTCACTTAAATGATGCGATCCACAAGAAGCACCTACAAATGCTGGTGTCACACTATTTTTTGGGAGGGGTTGGGGGGTGGGGGGGGTGGGGGGGGGTTAAGAGCAAGACTGGTACTTAAAATAGACACGCATGTTCAAGTTCTAACTGCAGATTGTTTATAGGGAATGAAGAGAATTCAAACAAAGTTTTAGTAGAATGTCCCACATGAAACACACGTAGCTGTATATGAAAATAAGGTCCCATGTTATTTCAAAAAGTTATTTAGCAAGTTTTATCATAATTGGACGAGGGGTTCTCTGGTAAAAAATGAATAAATAAAATAAAACTCTCCACTAATCCCCCTACCGCTGGGGATATGTATCTCCTGCAGGAGATTATAGTACAACACTTAGGGTAAACCAGCTTAAAAGTCACACTACACAGAAAGAAAAAAACAATGTGAATTTTGTTGCATTTCAAACACTCAAGCAATGGCGGTTTAACACTGAATTAAAAGGCCACCAGTTCAAATTACGGTAATGCTCTGCTGTACTACCTGGAAGTCAAACTAAAGATGTAACAAGGATCATATACCAGTTGCAGCTGGCAGGGTCGCTTCTGATCTACATGTGTAGCTCAAGTGAGAGAGGGGGTGTGGAAATGTGGATTTCCTCAACCAAGCAGACATAGGATAGCAGGTCATGAATGTATTATCACTGACATGAGCAAGTCTCTAGGATGCTAAACAAGGGAAACTCTAGGAAAGCTGGTGTCTACAATTTAGAGTATCTCGAGGGATTACTGCAGAAGCCTCATCTAATGCTTACAAAATGGACCCTGAAAAACCCAATTTAAGTTACTATAGAAACTATAAAAGTGCAATTCATTCATATTTTGTCTGCAATAAATGTATAGTGAAATCCTATCTAACCATAAGAGAATTTCTGGCCCAAATGATGCTTTTTCAGACCAACATATTTAACCATAATAGACCACTAAAAAAAAAAAAAAAAAGTACTGTATGCAAAAACAAATATCTTTAAATTGTCTTCAAAGGAAACACTTGTTTGGAATATCTTAAATGACTAAAAGTGGCAATAATAAGAAATTCTCAAATGTGTCAGTTTTAAAAGTGAAACATTAAGCATTTCAGATAATTCATACATGGGGGTGGGCTAAATTACTGTAGCAAAACGTTACAAGGTTATTATTCTGCCCTGTAGTGGAAACCATATTATTACATGCAAGATCATGAGAAGGGCATTGTGGGTATGGATTTCTAACAGCAGCTTTTTAGAGTACACAGAGAAACTAAATAACTTCCCCTCGTTATGCTGTGAATGCTACCCTTATACTGCTGAAGTCAGTTTAGGACACTAATCAGTGATGAAACTGGAAGGCCTACAACAGTGTGCTTGTTGTAACCCAGGGCATCAGAAAATGCTGTCCCTTGCTGTACTGTAGGTGCAAGATGGATTTCACGAAAACATTTTGAAAGTTAGCAACTTCTGTACCCTTCATTCAGGCTTGCTAGTTGAATTGTAGAGTTAACGCTAGCAATAAACATTTACCTAAATAAACCTTGCTCTTATTGTATTACTTGTATTGTAACACTTGAAATGTATTTGCTTACGATTGTAAGTCGCCCTGGATAAGGGCGTCTGCGAAGAAATAAATAATAATAATAATAATACTCGAGCAGGTAAGTTGTATGGTGGTTTACATTATCAATTAACTTTGTTTATATATATAAAAGCAACAAAAAATGCCTGTTCAAACCCTTTCTGCTGTTATCAAAGAGGGGGCAGTGGTGGAGGAGTTAATGTCTGGCTGTCAAGTCTAAATATTTACCAGCCATGGGCATTCACATTCTTTGTCTGTATTAATCCCATTACACCTCAAGTGGGCAGAACTAGAAACAGTTTCATCTGATAATTTTGGAGGGAAAAACCAAAAAAAGTCTGTCATAACACTTTTTTCCTGAAAAGCTGCAAGTAAAACAAATATCCTCTTTCTTCACAGAACTCTTAATTCTTGCAGATTGATTGTGTAATCCACATGGTGCTGTTTTAATGCCACACACTTTAAAAGTGCACCAATGTATATAAAGTAAATTGGCAACAAAAATGCTATTAAACAATGCATATTCTTTACACAAGCAGCAGCAAAGGACAACCACTACATTGGCTTCGCTCATATTGAATTAAAGGACAGATACCGAGCATTTTAAATTGCTATATTAAAAAAAAATCTACCCAAATGTAGAACACTGAAAAATAAACTGGTATCAAAACTCAAAGTTTTAAAAAATGGATCTTATTGACTTGTCTTAAGGAAACATTATGCACCCAATACAATAAAAGAAAATACTGTATTGTGTTGCTAATTGCTTAAACCTGTACCAAAAATGTATATCTAATCAGAATTACAGTTTTGCAATTAAACATAAATGGTTAAGTGATGGGTTAAATCAACAATTATAAAATGTCAAAAAATCAAAAATCAATTGTATATTGGGCATGGGAGGGCCCTTTGCTGACAAGAACTAAAACAACAAAAACTCAGAAATCCCAGTGTAAAAAAAAAATGTAAAAGCTTAAAATCACAGCAGCAAATGCTTTTAGATAATAAAGAACATTGTTGCTCTAAAAGCCTTATTTTTATTTTAGGGATATGCATCCTTAAATTAACCCTACAGTAAAATAAAAGCTTTCACTATGTTCTGCTACTGACAATTTGTAGCTGACAGGAACCCCAACTATGGGTCACACGCCTGTAGAAACACAGCTAGCAACGTATAAGTACTTTAATACAGAACTTTTGACCAATAGGTTAAAACAGGTTTTACAAACGTCTCACGTGTTATTTAAGTCACTCCCAAACTAGTCAAAAGTAAACACATTCACCACATGCATCTGTTTTAAATAAGACTGCACTTAATTTTGCATTCGAGAAAAAAAAAAAATCAAGATAAAACTTACCGAAGGTAATACTGTTTCAAAACAAAATCAGCGTTTGAGCAGCTCCTTGGGAAATTAAAGTCTTCTACAAGTTCACCCCACTGATTCTTGTCAGAGACCTGCAATAAAAAAAAACATATTTGTGTTTAAGTTAAAGCATTTCATCAAGCATCACTACATTATTATTATTGTTGTTGTTATTTTGAAGAACGACAACTAATCTAATGCACATAAATAAAAATAAATAAATAAAAAACATTAACTTCTTATCAAAACATTATATTATTTTAAACCAGTGGTTGTCTGTGGTGTTCATGTATGTTTTCTGCTTTTTTTCAGTTATTATTTTCCCCCATATAAAACAATAGAACCCCCCTCCCCCTTACTACGTGAATCTAACTAAAATAACGGACTCCACTGATACTTTGTGGCCACCCAGTGATCATCCAAATGATCGATACTTCAATCTGCCCCGATTCGGGGGTATTTTTATATTTCTGTGGGTATCAATAAAAATAGGCCTGTCTGGGGCCTACATTTTGTCTTCAACCATGCCCAAGATGGCTATTCCTACATGGCTTTCTTTGTGTTTTTTTTTCTGGTTAAAATCAAGACAGTAGAGCCCTTCCCCGGTGTGAGGAGCATTTCCTAGCCCATGCTCTGTGCCGATTATCGATGTTAAACATGCCCGCTAATTTTGAGTTGCACTAAAACTGCACTCAGACTCTAAAGAGAAAGCAGAGCGGAGCAGCTGAAACTGACTTTCAATACAAACCCAATACTCTAGACACACAACACTTACCTAACCAGCACAAGGCCAACACCAAACCAGCCTTTTTACATCACCGTCTTAGACCCAGCAAAAAAAGCTTCAATGAGCCACGCTCCCCTTTATCCGTTTCCCCGAGGTCCAAGGTAGAGTTATATTGAAGCTGAGAGTGGGAAATCCAAATATAAACTTCCACTCACCTTTGCAAATCCACCTAAAGTAGTGACTCTGGTGTACAGAGCGTGAAGATCTAACTCTCTTCCACCCACTACTGGGATCTTCTTAAACGGAGATCTGAAATGAAAAAACGTCAAATTAGTATAGGATTGCCTTTCCAGAACCTCTTGGGTATATTTATCTATCGTTATATATGTTTTTAAAGGTATATTTTGGTGGTTTTAAAGCCGCCCCTTCTCACCCTCTGCTCCGATGGAACTGCCGCAGCTCATCCAGGAAAGCCAGTCCTTTCCTTCGCTGATCAGGTTGGTTTTTCCCCGTCGAATTTGCCATTTTTTTAAATATTAAAAATCAGTTAAAACCGCACTCATTCGCTTCCTAAGACACCAAGGATCCCATATTCCGCCGGCGCTCGGTCATTGACGAGAAAGCGGAGTGTTTTAAAAAGTTAAAGAAATAAGAGAAAGAAGAGTGATAATAACGACTGTATACACACACACAAAACACAAGAGCCGATGTTGCTCTTTTAACTTCCAGCAAGCAATCCGAATTACGACCGATTTTGACAGCAAATAAAAACTGGCATTGTTCTCTATGTTAAATTAATTGTTTTGGTTGGTATTGTGTTCAATTTGGAGTGGTCTGACAGTGTGTTACAGACGCGGCTCCATGCAATCTCACACACTGTATAAGCGGCAACGGGATCCAATTCTCAGACAAAAAGATCCTAAGGCCGAGCTCTGAGCGCCACGCAGCGACCTCTATTTGCTACAGCGGTATTGCACTATCCAAAGCGGTTATTAGAACAATAGACAATGTTTTCAGCTAAGGGCTCATCTGAAACTTCCCAAACCATAAAAAACAGAACACAATGTTTAACCTGTGTGGGGGATGGGATTGTATTATTGAATTGAAGCCTGAACAGGTATAACATTTCGTAAGTTTAATAGCCAGTGGTCTACTGTAATATATATATATATATATATATATATATATATATATATATATATATATATATATATATATATATATATATATATATATATTAGCTCAGAGCCAGCCGATTTTAAAAATATATGAGGCAAATATTCTTTTTATTTGTTCCAGTATTTTAGAATGATACCCATATTATCTAAAAACTGATGGACTGTCCTGTAAGTCCTGTATAAAGCATTTTCACCATATCATTTCTAGGCCTAACATTTTGTTGTTCAGAAAATACATTATTATTATTATTATTATTATTATTATTATTATTATTATTATTATTATTATTATTATTATTATTATTATTATCGTAGTCGTATAATAATAATAATAATAATAATAATAATAATAATAATAATAATGTAAAAAAAAAAAAAAACTCTAATGAACCACTTAGTAATTGTGTCAGAATTTCAGTCCACGCTGAACTTACATACAGTATCTTATTACAGCTTTAAGGATAGGTACGTTTTTTTCTGTTTCTTAAACAACAACAAAAAGTGCACCGTTTCATATTTTGCTTTACATATATTGTGTGCAATGACCCCTACGTCTTGGTCTGCTTATTGTTGGCTATATGAATATGAACAGCCATCTGGTAATTGATACAGTGTGTTCTGAATCTAAATGATTACTGGGTATCTTGATGCAGCCTGCAACAATTGGTTTGCTCTGAACTACCAGCATTTGAGTGATAAACTACACATGGAGGGCAGGCAGTACAAAGCTATGCAATTTGGTCATGTTTTGAAGTAGCCTATTGTATACTGTAAGTTAATAAAATATACATTTAGTTTTACACATTAAAAAAAGACTTCTATTCCCTGTATGTTTCCAATTGATAAAAGTGGTAATGACCACGGCTCGGTACTGCAGCAATGTGACCCCCCGTAATCTCATTCCATTCCATACACTAGAGCACAGGAACAAGCTTTGTGCTGACAAAAGGGGTTACTATACTAATCAGACTAGGCTGCTTGCTGTATATACCCCGTGGTAATTTACAATAGCTAACACCAGAGTCTCAAGTGCCGTTATTTCAAGTTTACCCGAGGTGCACAATTTGATGCTTAGGGACAACTGACCCATTTGCGTAAACAAGCAAACTACTTAATCGGTTTGTGGAGGCGGGGGTAAAGACAAACAAATAAAGTGCAATGGATAGATTAGCATCACCAATTCTTAAAAAAATAACTCTATTTCCTCAATGTATATGTCTAGTAAGAGTTTACTTTTTAGCAAAGAGCCATTTCCAAATGTCAGAGTATGTGTGGATGTACCCGTGCGAAAATTGAAAATTGTGCACAATCCCTTTTCATAACAGCCAGACGCATAACTCTAGAGGGGGTCACAATATTCAACCATTACACGTACCCCTAACGCTTCAGTGCTCTCACAAAATGGCGGCGCCCACTGATAAGAAGACCCCATTTTGTAGAGGTTTCTGTAGGGGAAAACCCATTTCAGATGAATACAAATAAACACATTTACTAATAGATAATACATCGTTTTTCGAACGCGGTCGTGAGGTATACATTTTTTAAATGTCTTAAACAAATTATCAGAGTGCCACACGAACTGGAAACAAGTGCCGCCGGTGCTGTGGAAGGAGGATGTGGTGTAACCGACTTTAATATATTTATTTAAGCATAGTCAAAAATATACAGTTATATACTTTTTAATTTAATAAACGCGCTTTGTCGTGGTTGCTATTTTGTCATACAAGTTAATAAAAAAATCATACCGAACAGGTTTGTTTTTATATATATATTTATTTTGTATTGTTCTCTCCACGTGTTTCCGGTATGTGCAACTATCACTTTACGTCATATGTCTGTGAGATTTAGCAAATTAGTGCATGCACACACCTGTATTTTTCTGACAGTCATTTTTATTTAGCAACGAAATGTAACATTTTTTTTTTGTTGTTGTTGTTTACTAACGTAGTTTATTAAAGTTAAGTACTGCTTTTCCGTCTTACTGTGCATCTCTGTGAAAAGCGGAAGCGATAACCTACACTTATCAAACTGTTATAACATTCGATACATGTTGCCAACAACTGAATCCTGCAATTCCCAATGTACTTCCCACGTCACTTCAGGGAATACATATTCTGATTTATAATAAACTTCAGTTTCCCGGTATCCCCCCCCCCCCCAGAATTTAAATATTTCTCTGGGTTTATAGGTAAACAGTATAGTATTTCGGAATAAGTATTGGGATTCAGTAACAACGGGTCATAATGCACCACCCTGTGGAAGAAAAAAGTTATGCTGGTCCTTTGATTAGTATTTCAAACCAAAATGAACGTGGTCTCGTATTCCGTCATTTAATGTATCAGCAATTTAACTATATACAAACTATTGTATCATTATAGTGTTATATTTGTACAATTGTTGTATATAAACAACATATAAAGAGAATAAGAAACAGCATGGGGCTCTGGGGACTAAAAAAAAAATTGCTTTATATTGTAGCTCCACACGAACTGTACAAAATGAAATGAGGCATCTGAACACATTTGATAATGTGTTAAACTATTTTAAAATCAATACATTTTCCTTATATACCAGACCTAACTGTTACTATAAAACAACAAAAAGTGAATTATTATTGTTAAAAATGAAATGTTTATAAGGGGTACTAGGTATAGGCAAATACCCAACTGGTCATTTTATAATTTAGCTACTATATATCGAAGTCTTAAAAAGTAGCTTCAAATTTAAAAAATACCAAAAACAAATGTAATTTGAATCTAGCTACTCTTTAAATGTCCTTTTCTTAGAGTAATACAGTGGCATTATTTAAATCTAGAAGCTGGAGACTCTTGTTATCCACAAGTGGCAATGTGATCTTCTCCACACAGTCTCAACCCTGCCCTGAAGGTACCACCCACTTAAAGGGTGAGCCTGCATTATACTGTGGTTTAGTTCTTGAACTCTAGAAGAGACTTCTGCAAAGGTGACTATTATTGTATATTGTGTTTTTGGGGGTAGAGACCACCTAGATGTATTTGACACACCCAATAGCCTTTCTGTGTGATTGATGATCCACTTGAGCCTTTGAGCCTCTTTGTTATGAATGTTTTAATTAAGTTATTAATTAAATTATTCCACACATGTAGAAAATGGAGAGCCAGTAACATAGGACAGGTGAGCCATGGTCAGTGTGGTAATAATATATTATTGAGAAAGGTATTGTACTGGCACATGTTACATTCTCACTTGACTGGCCTGTCTGTTTGATGGAGGGGAACTAAACAGTAACTACAGGGTTTTTTTCTCCCACCTCTGCCATAATACATAAATGCACACTGCCTGGCTAGGACCTGTGCCTAATATCAGGTTGGACCATAGTTTGCCCTAATCACAGTCTTTACATGGTATAGACCCCACAGGGTATATGGAAGGTGTCTCCTGGGATCTCAGTTCAGTCCAGTCATTTATTAATATTTCAGACTTGACAAGCCTCAACCAGTCCTTTCCCTCTGTCTGTCACTGTTTGCGGCCACAGCTGTCTCTCTTGCCACCATCCTTCATTTTGCCATTGCTGGTGCACTCTGATGACCAATGTCTTGGCCTACCAACATGACTGCACTTGCTACTTAGCAACAGTTTGACTTGTACCCAGTGTTATGCCTCTTTCAGCTGCTGTTCGATCTTTGACTTACCCCATTCCTGGTAGACTGTTTGCAATTGTGCTGTTGCCACTTTGCATTTCGAATTCTTGCCAAATCCAATCAGCAGAGAATAGAATAGAGCCCATTATCCCTCATTTTTATTACGTTTTCCTATCGGTAGATTGTCTTAAATGTGATGCAAACTTGTAAATCTGTGCCATAAAAACTCTGTGCCATAAAAATCTGTGCTGTCAGTTTCTATGACAAACATGATCCTGAAAAAAAAAAGCAACACTATGATAAAATGTTATTTAGTTGATTAAAATACCAGCAAACATTATAAATAAAATTATTAATCTTAATATTGAAAATTGGAATTCAAGTTAAAAAATGTTCTGTTCACCTGAATAATTTCACTGAATCACACAATAGAGAGCTCACAAAGTGAGTGCCCTCTAGTGGCAATCTGTGTTATGAAAAAAAAAATGTATTGTACAGTCTACCACTGGATTACTCACAGCCTGTGTTAGGTGGGTCTGTCACTTTCACATGGGGAGTGTGCAAATCACTATGGATACTACCATAATCTTTAGCTGTAAACTCAACGTTTCTAAACAATTCATATTATACACAGTGTATAATGATCTTCATTTCTACGCACTTGCTTTTAGCCGTAGAAGTGGTCTGGTTGCTGCTTATGATGGAAAGCTGTGTTATTTTGGCTCTGTTCTATGCAACTGGTATATAGTATATAGTTGCATAGTCAAAAGTTTACATACCCCAATGGAAAGTTATAATTCCTCGAAATCAAAGAATTTTAGGAAAAATCTTTTGTAGCAAAAGTTTTGCATTGTGGATGAGGAAAAAAAGTTACAAGAAATAGATGTCTACAATTATTTATTTCAGCAATGTTTTTGCAAAACTCAAAAAATGAGAATTCAAAAGTATTCATAAGATTTAAAAAGTTTGTAAGAGTTCTCAAAGCTGTTTTATATAGTCGGTCCGTATCCCAAACGAGCCATCTGTCTCTTTAATTGCCTTGTCAGCTGTGCAGCAGACCTGAGACAAATACATTTATATTTGAGATTTAATTTATAAATATCAAATATTTTGTCCGTACTCAAATATTTATTTGAAAATATTTAAATATTTTGTCTCCTGTGACAGGATAGCACTGTTACCAGATGTTATCGTAGGAAAGAGACTCAGAGACAAGAAAGCTGCCGTTTAGCACACAAGTGCACATTTATTAATCCCACAGGGAGGCAAAATTACAATAAACAAACAGGAACAAATAAACGGCACGACGGCCAAAATAAAGATTCAAACAAAAAGACTAAACAGTTGTAGGCTTCCCCTTCCCTACAGGTAGTCACAACACACATCAAAACTCCCTCTCCCCAAACAAAGTCTTTCTCCCCTTTTATAAAGGTGGCCATTCCCCAATTAGCACTCAATTACCTAATTGGGGACTGACCTGTGATTGTTGGCAGGGACAGATTTAACCACATCCCTGCCAACCTTACATTCGCCCACCCACTATTTACAGTTGCAGGGCTTCAGCCCTGCCACACTCCAAACAAATAATTATTTGAAATTATTGGTCAAACTTTTTAAATAATTTTCAAATTGTATACATAATTTTCAAATTGTCTTCACCTGTCTTCAGTTGAAGCTCAAGTCATTCACTTAGTACTTGCTTAATTTACCAGCATGTTATTTCCTAGATCTAAGGCTGCTTTGCATTTCATTATGCCAGACAATGCCTCGGATAAATTCGAAGCCACTTGTAAATATTGTAAACAGCAAGTTTGGCACCTTAGTGAAATCTACCTCAAACCTCCTTGTGTCTCTCAGGGTACGTGCTTGTTATGCAATTACATAAACATTCTTGGGGGTCTTTAAAACACATAGTGGAAAACAATAGGCATACTGAACCTAGCACATGACATTTTAATGACTGTAGTTAAATCGTGTTAGGATTCAAGTTAGAGATGTTTTGAAACAATAAATTGCATGCTGCATACTGGATAATGTTTAGTGTAAATGTTAATGTGATACTAAACTGATGTTCATATAAAACTTAATGTGTTATGTTTCACGTCATTGTAAAACATTTATAAATATATTTGAAACAGAAATCAAAATATTTGAATATAAATATTCACATCAACATTATATTAAATATTTAATTATTTAGAATCACATAAAATATACTATTTGAAATATTTAGATAAACTCAACATTTATTCCAGGTCTGGTGTGCAGCCCACATGTTTCTTCAGATTTAGCTGAGATTCATATTGCCATTTCTGGGTTAAGTAGTTTTCACGTTTCATCTGCTGTTTCACAACTGCTGGGACATCAGGAATTATGTATGACAGGATAGATTTAGCCAAGTACACAACATGCTGAAATGACAAAAAACAGACGTCTCATTGGCATGTCCTCACTGAGTCACACATGTATGACAAAAAATATTAGACTTTGTCTGGCTAGCTCCTAAACATTCACTCACAATTAGTGAATTAGTGCATTCTGAAATTAAACAGTTTGCTTGCAAGACACAAAGGCACAAAAACATCCTAAAATGTTCACAGGTCAACTCTCCAGTTAAGTAACGCAGCCATATACAACAGGGTTTGTTACAAAGGAGAAGGAGCCCAGATCAACATGTTTTGAATAGACATAGTTGATAAATATTGGGGTACAGGCAACTACATTTTCTACTAACACAAACTGGAATACATGTTGTGGTTTAATCAATCTTTTAAAAAATAACTTTAAAGCTGCTTTTGTATACTAAAGTCCACCCTGAAAATGCGCTATTGTCATGAAAAGTAGGCCTGTGTTTCGGGTCTGAACGCGTCTAGGAATGAACTCAATGCTGTACAGGGTTTCTGATTAGTGGAAGGTTTTAAGGTGCTGTTATTAAAAGAGACTAAAGCCTGATTCGCACAGGACTAAAAATCACCACATAAACAGGTGGATTCGGAATTTTTACAGACATCGGGACCATCTGTAAAATGTCAAACTCAAGCGCCCTGTGTCTTTTTACTCCTGTGCGAATCGACCATGTCAGTGTTATGTTAGAATTGATATAGCATTTCCGGGGTGTTCGCCTCAATCCAATACCAGCCTTTACAATAAACTATAATATAATATTCAAATTGGTACGATCTGTCCTGGGGTTCTCCAGTTCAGTAAAACGCTACGATTGGGCATAACCAAATTGGGGACAGGCGAAAATACAAAATATAATTGACATAAAAAATGGTGCATTTAAAGATGCGTATGGAAATACATATCACTCAAAGGACAAAATGGTTATTCTAGCCTTTGGAAAAGAAGGTACAACTAAATGAGCTATTTACACCCGGTTCATTGTTTACAAATTATGCACAAAAGCGCATTATCTGGCCACAACATTGCATTTCATTTTTAATTTACAGACTTTCTTTGATGAAAACTAGACGTCCTCTGCTTTTGACCAACTCTGAGGACACTCTAGTCCCGTGCGAATCATGCTTAAGATAAGTGAGTAGAAAGCTCAGCAACTACTTACTGTAAGAACTATAATGAAAGCAAGTTTGGCAGCAATCACATGCCAGTAGTAATTGCTGTGCTCATATTGCCTGGGGTGTCCAGGGGGGTATCTGAAATCCCGATACCTGTAAACAATCACAACGGTTTACAGTAGATTGTATTAGCTTTTTATTGAACTTTTCTTATCCAACATTAAATGAACGCCACCCATACTGTCATTGTTTTGCATTCTATTTGGAACACCTAAGATCCAAGACCACTAAAGGTGGCTCCCTTCCTGTTTGTACTACAAGTTTAATAAGTCACACCGGAGTTTGGTATCTATACCCTGTGGCTAATCAAAATCGTAGTAAAACCTGGAATGGGTGAAACTGCTATGCAGTAGGAGTCTTATTTCCAGCCCTACACTAGATAGAGATAACATATTTTTCTTTATTCCTGTCACTCCAAAAAGTCAAGGTTATTTATATGAAAATGATTAAATACTGTTCAGAAAGGTGAAGCTGTAGATTATAATTGTAATACACATAGGTGACATTTTAATATTTTACTATCATGTTTGCTAGAGTAAAAATCAATACAGAGGGATTTCACAAAGCCTTTTTACTAATTTTCATTAGTTTTGTAAAGTTTTGTAAGTTACAATGTTGTTTTTTCACCATTCACATGAAATTACGGTAATACAACTTTGGAATGAATAGCTATGTGAATGTAATGGTCCAGGCTTTCTCCTAAGCAAATGATATAATTTGTATTTGGTAAAATACATTTTTGACAAACAAAATTAAATTAACCGTTTACTGAGGAAAAACGAAAAGTGATTTTTCAGAAGATACTAACCTACAGGTAGTATCTCTCTCAGAGTCGAACCACACAGGGTGTCGCAATGGCTTGCTATCATTGGAAAAGTCAGAGATATTGAAAATGGAGAGTGTGTTGTTGATGTAGCCTTCTATAGTGTGATTTCCATAATCCCCATATGGATACACAGAGAAAGCCCAATAGTAGACCAATCGTGGGATCATGTCAGAGGTGAAAGCAATGATCATGGCCTGTTAGAACACAGAGGATTTCATTGTTATGCATATCCGTGAACACAGGAAAACAGCTTTATGAGAAGGTATTTTAGCATTTTAGGTATTTTATCATGGAGTGTCTGCTCAAAGTCACCACATTCCAACCAGGTCTAATTTGTGCCTATTTATGAAAAGAAAAGTAGATGCAATCTGATTTAGCGCATTGCTTGCGTTGTTAGAAAGGTTACTTGCATTTGTCACCACAGCAAGAATTGCTACCCCTTGAAGGATTGGCTGCCATGCCCCAATATCTTGTGCTTTCTCTGGCATGACACGCCGAAACTGGGTGGTGATTTTCCAGGCATCTACTCTGATTTCAAACAGGTTGTTGACGAGTGCCAAAAGAGGAGCCAGAGGAAAGGAGGCCACAAACAAGGTAACAAAACCAAACTGGATAACTATAATACAAAAACATATCGTTAGTGATTGCTTCTGAATCAGTGGCTTATTTTATTTGGGTGATACCAAGAATATAAGAAATTTTGGCAGCACAAATTAAAAACAAGATGCTGAATTTTTATTTTGAATAACTTTATAGTGTCCAAACGTGTCCAAACTCATGCAGAGGGTAAACTGAGAAGGCACAGATGGAAGTAAAAGTAAACAAACAATTATGAATGCACTGAATCCTTAGTGGAAAAAAAAAAAGAAAATAGGGCTAAGAAACAATGAACTGCCCTGAATCTGGAGGTGTGCTTGGAAAGGACAAACACATAGGTGGACTACACATTTCAATTGGATGGTTGCTTGTACAGCTAGCACTTACCCATTTCAAGGTATTCATAAAACAATCCTAGCTTTCCCAAAGGCTGTAGCTGGTAATCTTGCTCCCATCGCGGGGTAACCTTTTCTGAGGTTTTTGTGGTGCAGCGGCCTATGAGATTCTTTATCCACCTAGAGTGTAAAATCATATTGATTTATATTATATGTTACCTTGGTAATAGAAAACTTTATTGCAGGGGTTTTCAACCTTTTTTTGAAACTGTACCCCTCTGTCAGGAGGTTTCAGCTAAAGTACCCTTTACAATTTTCACTTACTAAATGGTACCACAGTTCCAATAAAAAGGCAGAATAATCTGGTTACATATTTCTTTTTTCCGTTTATTTACTATATCATTTTTCACAACAGTCTGGGAATGACAAATTGCTGAGACAGAAAACCAAACAGTAGGCTTCATTCTTGTCACACTTGTACTTTGCTTGAACAAAAGTTATTGTATTTCTTGCTCTTATTGTATTACTTGTATTGTAACACTTGAAATGTATTTGCTTACGATTGTAAGTCGCCCTGGATAAGGGCGTCTGCTAAGAAATAAATAATACTAATAATAATTCTTAAAAGTTAATTACATGTCTTTGGATGCAAAGAATTAAAAGGCAGTATTTAGGAATCTTTGGAAACACTCATATTCGCTTTCGATTGGGCAAAGTCATTATAAATAATACAAAACAGTCTGTAAATGTTTATCACGTTAATATTTATTTACCACCTAAGCATAAGTGCCGTTTAAAATGTTTACAGTATCAGAAACATTAATCTCAAGATAAAACTATAATTGATTATGAACAATAATACACTTTTTTTTATTAAGCCAGAATAAAAATGATCCAAAGGACTCTGTATAACTTTCTGTCGCTTTGCACATTTTGACTGCTGTGTTTTCCTTAATTTTCTATTGCAAGTAAGAAATGTTTCAAACCCCGAAAACATATTCAACCAGTCGCTATTGCTGTTAATAAAATGCAGGCACGACAACAAACAAAAACCGTCAACATATAAGTATTGTGATGACTGTTTAGAAGTACCCCCAGGGGTACGCGTGCCCTCGCTTGAAAACCCCTGTTTTATTGTATGAAATATCTCCTCGTGTTCTTTATGTTCGTACGTAGGCATGTGCAGAAATATTTTCCAGTATTTAAGCCAAAGTATTTTTTATCCACTCAAAATATAGACAGGCAAATTCAACCAAGGAATGGCGGGAAATCAAACAACAAGGCTTATTCCAGTAACAGAAGGGGTTAAATAATGTTTTTCTTTTTTAAAGAGCAGGAAAATTAAACAAAAAAATAAAACTACTTTCCAACATAAACCTCGCTTAAGTTCTATTTGGGTTCAGTGGGAGAAACAAGGTATACTGTATATAAGAAACATAGACTATATAAAATAACATAATAAAACATGCGAGTACTAATTATCATCACAATAACATATGTTTCATGTTGGTTTTGGACTGGTAATGCAAAACCAACTGACATATTATTGTGTGTTAATCTTATCATATTTTAATATTCCAATTCTATCTTCTGGAAAAAAGTGAAAAAAAGATTATCTTTTCTGTTAACGTTTTACAGCTTTAAAAGTGTGCTATGGTAACTGAATGAAACTCATATAGTCCACATCTACTGTTTCTACCTCAAATTCACCTAATAATACTAACTGTATACTTACGGCACAAGTACTTCCTGGATGTTATTCCAGACTGCTTTGCCACCCATTATAATTGTCAGCTGAGTTGTTAGCTCAATGAGGCAGCCGCCTGGATCACACTGTATTTTTTTAGAGAACAGAAGAATCACATAACTAAAGTCAGTTGTCATAATTATTAGATATTTCTCTCACACAAAACCAGCAGAGGGAGCCGTTTAACTGGTATTCAAGCAAAACAGTGATTGTGAATGATAAATAGGTATGTGGCAGCTAAAGAGACTACCCATTTTTGTGCATAGCAACTACCAGAAAATGTAAATTTCTGGACTTTATGTGACTTTTTTGGAATCCCTGTTCCTATGAACCGTGTTTACAGACGGATTAATCTTATTAAAGGACAAGTCGGCATGCTGTCTGTGTGTTAAAGGATACAGTTTGCTTCACTTACTGTATATTCAATCTTTACTCTGTGCATGTTAGATACCACAGCATTCACCTGTTTAGCTCACCTCTTCATTACGGTATTTTCCAAGCCAATACACTGGATCCCCAGGATAACCCACAATCTTGCCTTTGAAAAAGGCAATGTAGAAGCAAGAGGAATAGTAGTTGACAAATTGGAAAAGAAACATCTTCAGGGTCAGGCTGTTCTCATAATCAGTCTTTGTTCTGGGTAATTCTGGAATACAAACACAAAGAAAAAACGATTTAAAAAGTCTGTCACAAACATACAAATTTAAACACTCACATCCCTTCCCTTACATAAAAACAAATGCAAATCTCTAGGTCTTAGTTGAACATACTGGCCAGTTTCTCCAGCCCCTGGAATGGAAGTGACCAGAGTATATAGTTTATATATGTGTCATTACACATCACATGACACCAGATACATCTTTAGAGCAGTGATAGGTGTGGTTCTTTCAGTCCATTCAAAACCAGGACTGTCCCAACGAGCTCTGTAATCACTTAACTGAACAACGAGGTTCAATTAAACAGTTAAATACCTGGTTAGAACAAGGCCCTGGACTGCTGCAAAGCTCTTCTACATTTGCATGGTTTTTCAGAAAACAAACATTCCAATGAAGTTACCAAACCAGAAAAAAGTTACTTTTAATTTGGGGCTTGTAATGAAACTGCCCCCGACCTCTGATCTCAGGAGTTCCATTAACACGCCACAGCAATGCCATTGAACCTTAATTAAATTTAACGTTAACGTTGATGTTTTTGTCAATCAATCAATAAAATTAAAATTATCAAGATTTTTTTCTTACCAAAATCAGTGATCCAGATTGCCACTTTCTCATATACTGTATTTAGTATCATTATAATTACAAAGCTGATGATGGAAGCTGTTACTGAAGTCGCCATCTGGGGTGTCACATACTCTCTGAATGGTTCTAGTTCCTTTAGATTACTTAGATGAGCAGAAAATGCAAAGAATACTGCCAGACGATACACAATAACCCCAACTACTGAAGCAATGATCAGCAAAACCTGAGAGCACAAGAGAAAAAATCATTTTAGTCAAAAAAATGTAAATTGAAATGATATTGAAGGTTATGCTGAATTACTAAACTTGCCCCCTTTAAAAACAAAAACAAAAACAAATAAACCTAATAAAAACTGAACATGTATTTAGGGCTGTTTTTTTCTTTAAACTTACAGAAGGAGAGACAGATCTTAAAAAATATTTGTAGTGTTATTAAGGACTGATTCCATAATAGAGATCAACAAGTATGCTAAACACAGAATATGCTTTAAATAGAACAAAATGTGGGTCTGAAAATGAATCTATTTCATGTCTGGGTGTGACATTAGTTGGAAATGGGGAGTTCTTAACTTAACCCAAGCTGTCACATTTCAGATATTGATGTACTTGTAAGGCGTGTTAGTTAACCAAGGTTATTAGCACTGGCAATGTTATTACTGGCTTCCCTTTTCTTCTGATCAAAATCTTTATTTGTTTGACTGTATGTCATACTTCCGTTTGGAATATACAGATATTTCTGAAAAGCTGCTGCTTCATTCCTGTCACTTCATTTGTTGTCTTTTAAACTCACTCCACTCCTGCTGCTTTCAGGACATGTGACCTACAGCAAAGGTACCAGGATGCAGTAGTTGATATAGCCTTGTGTTTGAAATGTTTGCATATCCTGAACAGAAAACAAACACGTCAAGTACCGAAAGATTCTCAGCACAATAAGAATCGGCACAGTTTTAATGCTCAAGCTAACAAGAGGTAAGAAAATGGATTCTTGAATAAAATAACTTAACGTTACCCAGAACAGGACTGTCCCAATGCCACAGGACACTCTCATACACTTCCCACAATATGAATAAGGCACGAGTTCAATGTCCTAAAAAACAAAAACAGTTATTTTTTCTTTGAGAAAGTAAAACTTATACACTATCTAGCCACTTTATTAAGACCTGTCTACCCAATTGGATTTGGCATCGCCCTGGTGTGGGGCATGTCCTCCTGGTATACCTTGAGTCTCTTGATTACTCTGAAAAGCCATATGAATGCTGTTTAAAGCACCACTGTAAATCAAGTCCACCCTACAATGCTGCACTTGTACCCTGATGGTGATGGCTACTTTCAAAAAGATAATGCCAGAATTGTGCGCAAATGGTTTGAGGAACCTGACAGAGACATCTTCCATGGCCAACACAATACCTGGAAACCAATCCAACTGAGCAGGTGTGTGATGAACTTGAACAAAGCCTTCATCGTCACAATCCTCTGCCTACTTTTCTGCACCAATTCCATGAAGTATTAACGATTGAAGTATTACAGATTAATATCCCTTGAGACAACTTCCAAAACCTTGTGGAGTCTATGTCAAGTGATCAGAGCAAATGGTGTCCTAATAAAGTGTCCAGGCAGCATGTCTGATTATCTCCCTCACCTGTGTGACTGGGTTCACTCTTTTATGAATGCATTTTGCTTCATATTCCGGGCGGGGCTGTTCCTCTTGCTCTAGAAATGTAGCCGTGTCCCACTCATATTCTAGCTCTGCCTGATAACGTTTCCAGAACTCCAAGAACAACGTAACTGTGAAAACAAGAAGGACGTAGAAACTCTTTCCATCGATTGATTGATTATTGATCGGTACTACTTTTATTTTGGGAGCCTCAATTAAACGTTAATTGAATTTGAAGGCTTTCGTGATGAGACGTCTTTTGCTTCTTGCTTTTTAATAGTAACATTTTCTAAATTCATATATTATATTACAATGTATAACAACATGCACAGGCATGTTTTCAATTGGATTTGAAGTCTTCAGTGAAGAGTATGCATTGTTGGTTCTTTCTTTTAAATAGAAAAGCTTTCTCAATGCATCGATTATTACCTGTCCGACATTCAATTAGGAAATCGGTTG
This sequence comes from Acipenser ruthenus, assembly GCF_902713425.1. Lineage (NCBI taxonomy): Eukaryota > Metazoa > Chordata > Actinopteri > Acipenseriformes > Acipenseridae > Acipenser > Acipenser ruthenus. Next base: position 61,451,495 of record NC_081195.1, on the reverse strand, counting down.
CCGACTGCAACCAATGAGTTGCTCTATTTAAGCAATACTTTGCACTGGTTAACTGACAGTTTCAATTGAGTGTCCTGATACAACACCTAATGATTCGCAATAATTTGTATCTAAAAGCAACAATTTTGCACAACCAATGGCAGTGCATGTTTCGACTGATACCTTCATCAACACTTAAGGTTGGTTTGTACCGCAGAATTTATGATTGAGTCTTTGAAGATATGGATGATATATTAAAATGATGCAATGAATAAATGGAACAACTCACCCCAAACTGCCATGAACACTGCAAATACTAATGTACCAAAATTGTCGAATATGCAGAGTTTCTGAAATACAAATAAAACAGTTTCAAATGCATTTATGCACCAGATATATATATATATATATATATATATATATATATATATATATATACAGAGAGAGAGAGAGAGATCTGTTCACATTTCACATTATTCTAAGCTTTCAAAATAAGACTTACTACTACAACAGTATACACTTCCTTTCACTTTCACATTAATGCTGCTAAAAGTTTCCATGACTTTAAAATGCAATCTCTATAATGTCTGTAATACATTGTGTGTATGGTGTCTCTTATTCTGAATCCTCACAGTTTGGTTGAGAACCATGCAGCAAAATCCTAATTATTATCTGAAATGCATGTTTATTTGCCTGTGTCACCCAGGGCGCTTTATTAACAAGATGTTCCAGCTGATTAACCAACTCATTAACACTCACATAATGAAACCTACCTTAGATAACTCACAGGTACTGTTGAGTCTCCAGTAAGTGCATTCCCTGTCACACTGAGGACACATGATAATGCTGCCTCCAATTTGGGGATCACACACCTCCTTGCTTTGATAGAAACATATCAAAAGGATACACATTTATTCATTTAAAATAAATAAATAAATAAATAAATAAACTATATCCCCTTTCACAGCTGGTAATATAATTGTATGTTCCTATCAGTATGTTCTGACCCCAGATACTAGTAATCAGCAAAAATGTAAGTTTAAAATACAGACAGACAGGCACCTCATTATACTCTAAGAAACTAGTGCTAAAGAATTTTCTAAACACATTGTATTCAATTATGCTGTTCTCTGGATGCTATATATATATATATATATATATATATATATATACCCATTTCCTAGATAATAAGATAAAACCCTATTTGAGACTCTGCACCTACATACCTCCATGTGCTTGCTTCCTTAGTTTGGTATCCAAAGATAAAGCAGCCTAATCCCACCACTGCTGCAAATGCCAACATTTTTGTGTAGAAGGCAAGCCATGCAAAATAGATACCAACCTTTTCTCCATAATACTTTCTGTGAGAAACAAAAACAGGCTGCAATTTATTAGAAATAAACATTTACAGTGACAACTGTAACATCGAATTGCTTTGTCCTCTGTGTTATCAGTTATCAGATTTTAAAGCATATGTGCTGCCATAGAGTCCTGCTTTTTTGTAACATGACTGGAGGGTGGTGAAATATTAAAATTGAATGATGTTCAGATTTCGCTGTTTTCTTATTTAGACTAAGCTTGAGAGTGCTAGAAAAACAAAACTGAACAATATTGCTAAAAATGCCAAATGTGATGTAAAAAGTACAGATAGATGTATTTTCATTTCCCTGTTTGGAAAGATTACCACATGGAAATGAAAATGCCAAAAACCTAACTGTGGCAGGATTCCACAGTGAAGTGCAGTGAGGGCTTGGAAGCAAATTTGAAGCTACACACTCTTTTCCTTGTTTTACCTTATCAGATCCAGAGGCTGCAACTTATAAAAGCTCCTAGGGTGAGCCCATTCTCTGTACAGGAGGTACCTTTCATTGGGGCATTTTTGGTCTTCTGACTTTACATTGAATCGGCACTATAACGAATAAAAAAAGAAACATCTTAAAAGGCAATCGATACAGAAAATACTGTATGACTGTTAGCTAAAGCAGTCAGCTATAAGTAAAAAGCATTCACTGCAAACAGGGTCTCAGATGAAACCTGAGGACGGAGACCAACTCATAAATACTTTCATTAGCACCCCCACAGCTGGTTGAATGATAGATACAAGGTGACTCAGGAACATAATGATCACAAAGGACATTAATAACACGTTACTGGTTTCTGTATCGTGAAACGTGGGCGTAAATACATGAGCTCTCTCACAGATTATTAATTTGTTATGTACTCCTGAAATGTATTTTGTAATTAAAAACAAGATTGCTTGTATATTACTTGAACTAATAATCAAACTGAACTTACATCATGCAGAGGATATGCTGCCTTGTACACCCCACTATCCAAAAGCTTGCTGATTCCAAATTCCCCTTCATTCTTTCTCTTCTCATAATCTGCCCGAGTAAGGATATAGCTTGCCTAAGAAATAAAAAAGAACATTTTAAACATTGTGATTGATTGAGATATGAAAGAGCTTTGAGATGTACCACATGAAAAGCATTATATAAAAAAAGATTATTATTATTATTATTATTATTATTATTATTATTATTATAAATAACTAGTGTGATTGCATTAAAAACAAATAAACAAACAAACAAAAATGCAACTGACAATTTTTGAGAGTGCAACTTGTACTTCAGTAAAGCACCTCAATAAATCCCTAGATTTTGGTTCTCACTATATTGTGTTCTAAACAATCTCCTTGCTATATTTCTTTACAACTGAGCAAGAATGTAAAAATTACATTTTAGGTTTGTATATACACTGTCAGTTGTGTAAGGCTGGGATGAAGCGCTTTAAAATCAGTGGAAAATGTGTATATTGATTGTGGTAGAGCAGAGGCTCTACAGGTGTGCCAGCTCTTTTCAGGGCTCCTGTAAGAGGTGCGAGTCGGGAGCAGAGCGACAGCGGAGAGCGGGAGCATGGACAGCCGCCAGTGCAACCCTCGGGGAGGGAGGTGCTGCTTGTCCGACTGCAGGAGAGAGAGGAGCCGTCACCGGGAGGGGGGTTGTGTTTTAGGGTGGAGGTGACCGATTACGGCCATATGCTGCATTGCGCCCTGCGGACTTTTTGGGGACAAAAGGAGACAAAAGGTGGGGGCAATGTAGCAATCCGTGTAATTGTTTTTGTATTCCTACTGTTTATGTTGTGTTTGGTTTGGATGCTCATGAGAGTGACCGCCCGTGGTGTGTGCTTATAAAAAGGATTTCAACAACAGGAATCAAGTGAGTCGTCTCCGTCTGTTCTGCCTGTCTGTGAAACGCTACAGTATGCTTAAATTGTGTCTATTTACTTATATCGAGTGACTGATGTGTTTATTACGGTCAAGTGCCTCTGTGATTTTTCATGTCTGGCTATGGCCCATATATATATTTTTTTGTAATCACTTACAATTCTGCTTCGCATAGATGGTGTAAAGAATTGTTCCCGGTCCTTGATGTAGAATTGTGATATCCTTTTCTTCTCAAATGGAGCAGTGAAGTATTCCATTTCGGGATGAATTAAATCCTCACTGGGACTGAAGAGCTTGGTGAAGCAATTGAAAGCTGAGGTCTTGCTCTTTAAATCATTGAGCTGTATTGGCATTTTGATGTGCATCACCTCAGCATATGTGCACAGGACTTCCCAGGGAGTGTGGCCTTTAACAAACACAACCTTCTCATTCAAAACCTTGAATAAAGAACACATGAACAGTAAAGTGAACCGGCAAAATCATTTTCTCCAAAAATAACTTGTTTTCCAGCCAGCGAATTAGGTGGACAGAGTTTTGACTGTTTTCAAAAAAGCATGTCCTTGTGTAACCTACTGATTGTAGACATAGACAACAGACATAGCAACCAGAGGTTGCTGGGATCACAACTGTCTAAATAATAAAAATGCACCTGCAGCTGTTTTTTCACTGAACTATCGGTTTCATATCTCATACCCAATGGGGCCAAACTGTGCAGTACGGAAGTACGTCATTGAAAGGCATGTGCTAAAGAGACAAACTATATTGCAGAATGGCGGTTGTTTCCCACCACTTTTCTCTTATTGCATGACGAATGATTAATAATTATTGCATATTGCATGATTAATAAGACTGCTGACAGCTGTGTAAAGACCGAGAATAAAAACAGCCACAAATGTTTGTTCAACTTTGTCTATCTTTGATTGTTTGCATATATTCAATCAATCCCACAATCCAAAGTGACCTTTTACTGCCCCACTATGACCTTTACTGCCGCACTTCTACTTCCTCAGTCAGAAAAGGCAAATGAGGCAGAACATTTGAAATGATGAGTATAGCCCAGTCCTGGAAAACCAGTCCTAGATTTCCTGGTGAAATGCCTCTCCTGTCATAAGGAGACACAGGTGATTGGCATGTTGAGAGGTGAGATGAGTATTTGTCAAGACCTGACATTTTCAAAAGAGATAAACTTACAGATTTTGTTGCTTCCAGTTCTAAGCCCATGTTCATCAAACTTTCTTCAAAATATTGTCTTCGTCTCTGTTCAGAAGGCAATAAAAAAAACATGACGGTTAGACAGCTGTGACAGTACACAAAGAAATAAACACTAAAACATGTGTCAGACATATACTTGCTAGTCTCTTGATACACAAAACATTGACACCCCATTGGCAGTATTGGGTGGGCACAGACTGCACTGCTCCCTCACCAGATGCATCCATGATTCATTTAGTTATAATATTTACCACCCTATAGTACCACAGAAAAAAAAAAAATTATATATTTAAAGAGTAGCTTAAAATGTGAGTTTAATCGAGTCTTTAGTTTATTTTACTGAGTTCTATTGCTCTGATATTGAGTAATTTTTCTCTTTTACTGTCTTTACTTGGCTCTGAAATTTGAACCTACCGTACCTGGAGATCCTAACTGCCTGATTTCCTCATACCCGGGGTCCCGGCGACCCCTCGGACCATCGCAAGCGAGTGTCTTAACCACAATGCAAAAGAGCCAGACTCTTCTACATTTGTGGTGATAGAGCTTTTAACCTCATCGCATCTCACTGACTGGGGACAGAATCCATAACAGCAGTGTATCACACAGCACTGCCCGTTACACTGACAAGCTTAAAGTGAGCTCAAAGACACATATAGAGAATATGATGATAATGAAACATTGGAGCAACATAACTCAGAACCACCTATAATGAATACGAGAAAGAAAGGACATATAAATAACCAATTAAAATGATCTTTGAAGCTATTCGCTCTTTAAAATGCTATTCCTCTTGAATGTGCTGTTGTTTCCAAAGCATAGTGTCATTATTCCAATTATCAGCACCTGCTATAGAGATATAAAAATACAAGGTGGAGAAAATAAATAAAAAGGGTTAACAGGATGTTGTAAATAGTAGAAAACGGAACACAAACAGAAACCGCCTTGTCTGGCAGCTGTCCTTTTGGCATTGTTAGTGAGTGTTATAGAGTAAAAACCAAAAAACAGGTCCTCATCGGGGAAGTTAACAGATGGTTTTATCTGCCAGTAGTTTTAAAAGACAACAAACAATGGACATAGTTGCAAATAAGCTAGATTGAAAAAAAAAAAAATACATTCCCGCTGCAACTGTAAATACAAAGTTACATCTACAAGGGCAGCAGTGTGGAGTAGTGGTTAGGGCTCTGGACTCTTGACCGGAGAGTTGTGGGTTCAATCCCCAGTGGGGGACACTGCTGTTGTACCCTTGAGCAAGGTACTTTACCTAGATTGCTCCAGTAAAAACCCAACTGTATAAATGGGTAATTGTATGTAAAATAATGTGATATCTGTATAATGTGAAATAATGTATAATGTGATATCTTGTAACAATTGTAAGTCGCCCTGGATAAGGGCGTCTGCTAAGAAATAAATAATAATAATAATAATAATAATACATCTATCAAAATCATGTAAAAATGTGCATGTACAAATATGGAGAGTATGGAGAAACAGGCATCTTCTTATATCCCTGCATGCTCATGCTCTCAATAATGTGTGATAAAGAATTTTGTGTATTAATGTGTAAAACTGCATGTCATATTTCATACTATATTCCTGTCATCAGGGATATGCATCCCCAGCTCCCAAAAAACAATTTCAATAAAGTCATAGGAGCTAGTTTCAAAGTCCAAGACATTTCAACACACTGCTGTGTGAGCCATCTTATGAAGACACAGATGTGTTGAAACTAAGTGACCACAATAGAGGCATGTCTGTTTTTTCTATTTACCAGTGGAAAGGTGGAAAACACATACTGTATAAAAAAAAATAGAATGAGCTAAAGGTTCAATAAAAACAGGAATAGAAAATGATGTAAAGATCTAATTTGCAGATAAGCAAACGCAGAACATCTTCCAATTTGCCATACACTGTACTTTAATATTATTACACAGACTCTCTTACCTTTCGTCTCTGAAACTGGTGCCTTTTCTCAAAGTCTTTTGTGTCCTCATCTTCATAGACCAAAACAAAATCGATCCGTCGTTCACCATCGTTAAAAAATAAGGAACCAGGATCACTGTTAAACTCCACTCCATAAAACAGATTTTTTTCAGGGTCAGGGTCTTTTTCACAGTCATACTCTTCTTCCATAATATTGTACATGGCTGGGGATCAAGGAGTTGCTTTGGAAAGCTAAAGGTAATTCAAATAACAGGTAAAACCCGAACAATGTACCCAGTGTCAGAGCAGGATCTGAAACTTCTGGAAAAGGAAATAACCTTCATCCACACGACAATCGAAGCATCTAAATGCAAAGAGTATATTGTATATAGACCACACCTCTGACGACAAATAGGAACTATCCCAAGCAATACGCCCAGTTATTACTAAACATTGGTGAAGAATAATAGACAAAAACTTTAAAGTGCAGTGACGTTTACTTAAATAAACGTATAGCAGATAAAAAATACTACGAACCATTGTATACAATATTACAAAATGAAACAGAGATACTGTCCTAACATAATGTTTACATGGAAAGACATATACTAATGTATTAAAAGTAGAGGATAATTAAATCCTAATAGCCTTCAATAATACAAACTTTTATTTTATTTATATTGATTTCGTGTCTGGTTCAGAGCCACACATGAAGTGAACATCAGTCACTCACACACAGCTTTGCAAGCAATGCTGTTCTTAGGATATTACTCATTAATTGCAGTAGAAAAGTCTTTCTTTCTAATCTCTCTAAACGTATACAATTTTTTTTCTTCGGGTCATACAATTCCACCCACTGCAATCTCTTTAAGATAAACCATTAATAATGACCACTTTTAATTACTGATACAGTAGGTACTCTGGATGTCTGTCTTAGCCTATGGGTGGGGCAATCAGCTCAAAACTAAACAGAGAAGAGGGCTGTAAGGTACATTTTATAGTGCTTCCTTGATGTTTTTTTTTTTCTTTTTAAATAATTCATTTTAATTTTGTTAAAATCCTCTAGTACAATAGCATCTAGGGCCCTATTTCGCAATGGGTGCACAAACAAAGGCACATTTTCAGAAAGGAATAGAAACCATAGAACTTGCCGCTATATAAAATAAAAAAAGATTTTCCCTTGCTAACTAGGGCCCCTAATAATATTTACATTTTTTGATGCTCCTACACTTACCTAACCGGTAATGTGCTTTATTCTGTTTACTAAACAGAAACTGTGGTGATTGCAAGTTAGAAGATGTGTGTGTTATGTCTTGGATTGAAGTGATTTGTCAGATTTATTGTGAGGTATTTCAAGTGACTACATTTGGAAAAGCTTGTCCAAACTCAACTCAGCAGATTCTACTGCTATATTGGATCCACACTAATGCTAACATATAGAAAACCTTACCAGTAAATTTTTTTTTTTTTAAAAATGCTACGCTAATTATGATTTTTAAATTAAAAGTTATTTTGGGCAAGTGCAAAGGTGAATGCAGATTTCTAGAGATAAACACTTTAACTGGATAAAAACTAGGGATGCACCGAATCCAAGTTTTGGGGATTCGGCCGAATACCGAATCCCGAATCCATCTCCAAAGATTCGGCCGAATACCGAATCTACAAAAACTGTCAAGAACACTGAAGGAAACTGTTGAATGAAAAACAGGCGGGCAGCTATTAACAAGGGACGCGGACAATGTTTGGAGCCTTTTAGTTAATAGTATTATTATTACCGAACGGAAATATATCCCTGGATAAGATTTCAGTTTGAAACTTACAAAATTTACCGCTAGCCCCCTCCCCCCACAACAGAAACGTCAAAATACAGAACTGTTTACTTTATTTAAGAAAGGAGAGCTGCATCTTTGCCATAACCCTCTATTTTGTTTAATGACGTTTCAACCTGTGTCACCTGATCTGAGAGTAGGGTTGCCAACAGGCTCCAGAATCTCGGGACACTTTAAGGCAGGTCAGGTTTTGTAACTCACCTCTAAACTAAAATGTATTCAGTAAAGTGAGTGTGAATTGTGTGAACTGTCGCTAAATTACTTTAATTGTTTTTCTTAATTGTTACCAAACGCATATACCTGCCTGCGAGAATCGTTTCCATCAGTCAGACCTATAAAGCAGCTGATTGGCTTTCTAAGTCTCTGACTGGGCGGGACTGTGTGAAGCAAGAAATATTAAACGAATAGAAACTTTACCTGCTGTCACAAGGTTAAATGAAAGAGTGCAGGTGAGTGCAAAGTTATCTATAATAATGGTGTTGCGCTATTTTGATAGATATTGTTTACTGTATGAAAATTCAAGCAATGCGATTAATCGTTGCGTTGTTACGAGGCTCTCCGGATAGAATCGCCACCACAATGAAACAATTAAATACATTTACTAAACTGCTCAAGCAATTCACACTCACTTAAAAAACCTGACCTGCCTTAAACTAAGTGTCCGGAGATTCTGGAGCCTGTTGACAACCCTATCTGAGAGCTAGTATGAGGAAAGAATTACCGTGATGAGAAACCTAATCTCCCTGAGAAACCCACGTTGATTTAAATGCACCGTGTGTGTAACACATATCAAATAGGCTACGAAGTAGTTTAAAATATATTTTAATAAAACACAGCAGTTCAACTTGTATGGTCACATTACAATAACGTAAAATGTCATTTATTAAAGCATATTGTTCAACAACGTCTTGCACATCTGACAGCTGCAAAGTTACAAAAAATATTTATTTCTGTGCACCGATTTTTTTCTCTCAGTATGATCTCTCTAGAACTCGTTTGAAAGACAAAGCAACAAAGCACAAAAGTCTACAACAGTTTGCCGTTACTATATATTACAGGTTTACTGCATAACTTTACTCCATGAAAGGTGTGATGTGAATGTGCTGTTGCTTACAGGGGTATGTGCATTCAGGCACAGCATCTGCGTGACGTGTTTAATGCGTGTGCCACCAGTAATTTAGGGAGTTGAGAGCTGCGACAGAGTTCATCAAAGGTGTTCTTGTTATTCAATACAACAGTTACGTTCAATACCTGATTCGTGTATTTTATTTAAAGAAGAACTGCACACATTGAGGGGTGTATTAAAATGTATGTGCGTCTGGGCGGATATAGGATTCGGATTCGGTTCACCGAATTCTTAGTATTCGGCCAAATCCGAACCCTGCTCAAAAAGAAGGTATTCGGGCCGAATCTGAAACCGAATACTGGATTCGGTGCATCCCAAATAAAAACTAGACAAAACTATTCAGAACAAATAACTTTTCTACTTTACTTTTCGTTTTATCAGAGAGAACAGGATAAAATGGCAAATGTTTCAGTTTTGTATTTTATGCTCACATTCTCTTGTTGGGACAAGCAAACGCTGTTTTAGCATGGAATTATCAAGTTTTATTAAGGAGCTAGCAACTACAGTGGTAGCCACAGTCAGCTATTTATCTGTTGTGATACTGTCTAGGTGTGATAATGCAACAATGGGGGAGTTTCCACATGTGGTTATTTCCACATGAAGTGGGGACACGCCTGCACGTGTGGGAGAAGAGCTCGAGAGGATCAGGTTTGTGGCCAAAAATAATGGCCACTGAGAGGGATAGGGTAAATCTCATTTACTCGTGAGCATGACGTAAAACATGGGAAATCCACATTTCACGTGAAAACGTCCACTGCTCCCAATCCAGACAGCTTTGGGAGCATAAGTGGAAGGTGTCTGGCACAGATCTCTATAATCCTATGTCTCCCCAGGTTTTCAGACATGGTGATCTGCAATAGCTGGCAGGTAGTATAAATACATAGCTGGCAGTTTCATTATATACCTCAGGGTTGGTTAATTAATTAATTAATTAATTAATTAATTAATTAATTAATTAATTAATTAATATAAATTTAGAATCTCTAATTATTTTACCCCCAATTTTCCTCCAATTTGGAATGCCCAATTATTATTATTGTTTCTCCTTCACCGCGGCGATTCCCCACACAGCTCAGGGACCCGAGGCTCAGTGGGCATCCTTTTTACACCCAGGAACTCGAGAGTGGATGCCTGCAGGCTACCGGCCTCTGGAGGCCGGTGACCAGCCCAGCAAATCTCTGCCCCCAAGCTCACTCGGTGCCTGGCCTGTAGGGGTCACCGCAGAGCAGTGAAGAGAAACCTTCTAAGCTGGATCCTACCTCCCCAAGCCCAGGAGTGCCAAAGCCATGGAATCCCCAGCAAGGACCGGACTTGCGATCTCTGGTTGTATGACTCACCCTGCATGCTACGTGGCAGTGCTTTTATTAGGTGAGCCATTCAGGGACCCTAATTATTATTTTTTTCTTTAATTAATAAGTCGTGTGATAAATTAGTTGAAATATTACTCACTACTAACGATACGCCACCCCACAAATGGACATCTGAAAAACAATTTGGGCAAGAGCAGTAAAACATTATTAAACAACCAGGCACGAGGCATTTACAAATCACAGCTTTATTACATGATCTTAACACTGTGCTTTAAACAGTTTCACTCAAACAAGATGTCACCTGACAACCATGGATTTCCAGGTGAGATTCTGTCCTGTACCTGTTCTCTGTGCATGGAAACCACTTTTTCCCGAGCTGTTTGTGAAAATAGCACGAGAACGCTACACATGGCTTTTTTGCTATTGACCTCCTTTCCATGACATCAGGTGAAAAGAGGGTCTTCTCGAGTAAAATAAACTGAGCCAATGGAAACCCGAAATGTATAGGGCCATTTTTCATTTGACTAGCACTTTTTAATTGTGTTCAGCTCTTAAACAGTTGCAGAGTTCAAGTTACTTAAAATGGTAGCCTACAGCTAACTTTTAATATGCCATTGTTAATGCTGTATATGCATGAAAGGTGGAAAAATTAAAAAGAGTGTTGAACTTAATAATGTACTGAAGTCCAATGATAATCGAAAGCACAACAGTTTATATAGTCTTAAGATGGCAGTGGGACACATCTTCACATGGGGAGCATGCAAATCAATATGGAAACTACCCTGATCTTTTATCAAATCAACAGTACAAAGGTCACTCTTGAAATCAGGACTTAAAGGATGTGTTGCAGTAAGAATACCTCTGTTAAGAAAGGGGAACATAAAATATGCACAAGAACACAGAAATTGGACTATGGAACAATGGTCAAAAGGGGCTTTGGACTGTTGATGGATGGCCAGTTCTGTTGTCAATTTGACGTTTGTCTTCTTTCTATTCATTAAGGATATTATCTTCAAGTATTGTTCATCCTTGTTAGACAGCTTTTTGGGTGTACCAGTCCTGGGTTTGTCAATTACACATGATGATTCTCTGTACTTGTTGATTATGCTTTGGATACCATGCCTTGAAAATCAAGTGATGCAAGCAATTTCACCCAATATTTTTCCTTCTTTATGCAAGTCAAGGTTGTTCCAATAGTAGAAAACATTAGTGGGGGCTTTGAGTAAATTGTTGATGCTCATAATGCATCAGAGTAGAAAAATGCAACACGTCTAAGACTTTTGCACAGCAGTGTTGCGACAAGGTGAAAGGTGATCTGAGCTGTAAATCGCTCTCCCGACCAGAGGAGGTGCTGAGAAAGGTTTACTGTGCAATCACGCCAGGGGCAGCCGATGGGACGGTGGGGGTGGAACCAGAAGTCGGACATCTTTGTGTGGGGTGGAAATGCGAATCCCAGGTGGTCAGCAATGTGGTGGGCACCGATTGGCTAAGAAATGGTACAGTGCTGATCACGTGGAGGAGCTGGGCAGTATAAAGGGATCGCTTTTCCGGGAGCATGGGGCTTTTTGCTAAAACGTAGTTTGCCGGAGCGGAGAGAGGTGTTGTACGGGTGTGTTGTTTGTTTTCCAGCTGAGGACGTGGACTGAAACCAGAGCAGTTGCCGCAAGTTCAGCCAGCTGCAGAGTAATCCGGGATTCCACGGACACTGAGAGTACTACTGCACCGCAAGCACCCTTGCACTGTGCAAGAAAGGACACCAGCAACCCAGATAAGAGCCATCTTATAGAGCAATCTTTAGTTAGAAGTACTAGTAAAGAGCTAGAAAAAGTGGTCTTTGAGAGAACTATTTGATTGAACTTGTGTGACCATCCCACTGTCAAAAAACAAGAGATGTAAGCCATTCAGATTTCTTCAACATTAGCTTGCTTTAAAATATATATATTTTTAATACAAAAAAAGCTTTAATGAGAAATGATAATAAATATGCATTTAGTTTGTAAATACAAATACAAATGATAATCACATTGTAACAATCAAGGGCATAATGTTATACAAGACCAGCCACTATTTATTACCACAAGTTAAAAAAGAGTTAGTATGTTTTGTTCTTGAAAGCTAAAGTACATAAAAAAATAGTGCATTACATAGAGTGGTTAACAGTGGTTTTGTGAAATACTTGATATAAAAAGACAATGTTATTTTCCTTTTAATTAAACAGGTAATAAGTCTGTATCAAAAAGAGGCAATTCCAGAGAGACACAGCCTATAATTTCTACACACATGTAGAATGGAGAATACCACGATTGGCCATTTAAATACTGTACTGATATGTCAGATTTAAAGCAATTGTAGCTAACCAAATAATTCAGTTTGTCACATACAGCTCTCAAATATGCCGTTCTGAAAGAAACATGTTATAGTAAACGTGTATTTGTATTTTAAAACACATCTGGTACTGCTGTACGTTAAAGAGACGACTGTTTGCAATCTATGCTTTCAGATAGTGTTGCTCTTCCTTGGTTATTTCACCTGCAGGTTGAAATGTCTCCGCCCCTTCAACAGCTTCTTTTGTGTCATTAACCAGCTGGCTGCTTCCCCTATTGACCTTCAGCAAGTAAAATGCTTTGAACAAGCATTTTACTTGCTGAAATGATCGAGGGATGTGCAAGTGTCAGGCACAGAAACTGAGAACTTTCTTTAACGTAAAACGTGTTTCTTTCAAAACTGCACATTTGAGGCCTACATAGCTAATGGAAGTGCAAAACCAGTAAGATATTTTGTTAGGCGCATGATCACAACTCCCTTCACACAACTGTTCCCATACTATAGATAGTGTAAACATATGATACTACAACACTAAAGTTTAAGACTTAAGCATGTAAAAAAAGACATAAGTTACATGCTTGCTTATGCAGACTGGGTATTAATTCACTTTTTTGTTTCCAATATTTGATGCTTCTTATATATAATTGTTATGTGCTATATATTATTATCCTTGAAATACATTTTTAACATGCTAGGGACTTTTCCAGAATTCATTTAAATAAGCTGCATAGCAACTTGGACAAAATCATTATAGTGTGAAAAGCTTTTTGTCTTATGAAATAATCATAATAGATATCTGTATTTTTGTGAATACTCTTGAGTGCCTCAAAATGTCAGGCCAAACCATCTTCAGCCAAGTCATATCTAGTTGTGTCCAATTTCTTGATAACTGTAAATAAACATTTTGCTTTATCGCAAATCGAGCTGTCCAGACTTTCTAGAGTATTCATTATAATCTAGTAAAAAAAATATATATATTCATATGCAGCTAAGATTACAGAACTTGAGTTTCCAAAAGAGAGAGAGAGAAAAAGGCTTTTAAAAAATACAGCTGTTACAAAGTGTGTAATAATAATAATAATAAAACATATTTAAGACAAATATAAAAAGAAGTTATTTAGACAATAATTGCACATTTAAATATGTAACAGCCTATAATAAGACTAACAAGCTGAGGTTCACTTTCCTGTTTTGTTTTTTTGGCAAAGATTAAAAATAGCTGTTTAACTAGTCAGTCATTATCCTAAACGTGCCCTCTGTGTCTTTAATGATCTTGTCAGCTATGTGACCCGCATGTTTCTTCAGATTTAGCTGAGATTCATGTAGCCTTTTCTGGGTTAAGTAGTTTTCACGTTTCATCTGCTGTTTCACGACTGCTGGCACATCAGGAATTATGTATGACAGGATAAATTTCGCCAAGTACACAATATGCTGAAATGACAAAAAACAGAGACGTCTACATTGGCATACCCTTATTGTACACATGTATGAAAAAAATATTAGACTTTATCTGGCTAGCTTCTTAACATTCTCTCACAATTATAGTGCATTCTCAAATTAAACAGTTTATTTGCAAGACGCAAAGGCACAAAATCATCCTAAAATGTTCACGGTCAGGTCAACTCTCCAGATGCCTGCCCATTACCTGCTAACTATGTGGAGCTCCCATAAACCTTTGGGGGTCACTGGACACTACAAGTCAACAGTAACACAATAGAAATACAGTTAAGTAACTCAGCCATATACAACAGGGTTTGTTACAAAGGAGAAGGAGCCCAGATCAACACGTTTTGAACAGACAGTTGATAAATATCAGGGTAGAGGCAACTAAATTTTCTGCTAACACATCAACGAATTAAAAAATTACTTTAAAGCTACTGATGTATTCTAAAATACTCCACTGTCAAGAAAAGTAGGCCTGTGTTTCAGGTGAAGATGAATATGAGCGAATAGAAAGTTCAGCAACTACTTACCTCCACAACTATAATGAAAGCAAGTTTGGCAGCAATCACGTGCCAGTAGTAAATGCTGTACTCATATTGTCGGGGGTGTCCAGGGGGGTATCTGAAATCCCGATACCTGTAAACAATCACAACGGTTTACAGTAGATTGTATTAGCGTTTTAATTAACTTTTCTTATCCAACATTAAATTAACTCCACCCATACTGTCATTGTTTTGCATTCTATTTGGAACACCTAAGATCCAAGACCACTAAAGGTGGCTCCCTTCCTGTTTGTACTACAAGTTTAATAAGTCACACCTGAGTTTGGTATCTATACCCTGTGGCTAATCAAAATCATAGTAAAACCTGGAGTGGGTGAAACTGCTATGCAGTAGGAGTCTTATTTCCAGCCCTACACTAGATGGAGATAACATAATGTCCTTTATTCCTGTCACTCCAAAAAGTCATTTATGTGAAAATGACTAAATACTGTTCAGAAAGGTGAAGCTGTAGATTATAATTGCAATACACAAAGGTGACATTTTAAATTAATTTGAATATTTTACTATCATGTTTTCTAGGCTAAAAATCAATATAGAGGGCTTTCACAAAGCCTTTTACTAATTTGCATTAGTTTTGTCAGTTACAATGTTGTTTTTTTTCACCAATTCAGATGAAATTACAGTAATACAACTTTGGTGTAAATAGCTATGTGAACGTAATGGTCCAGGCTTTCCCCTAAGCAATTATATGATTTTTATTTGTTAAAATACATTTTTGACAAACAAAATTAAATTAACTGTTAATTGAGGAAAAACTAAACACGATTTTTCAGGAGATACTAACCTACAGGTGGTATCTCTCTCAGAGTCGAACCACACAGGGTGTCGCAATGGCTTGCTATCATTGGAAAAGTCAGAGATATTGAAGATGGAGAGTGTGTTGTTGATGTAGCCTTCCATAGTGTGATTTCCATAATCCCCATATGGATACACAGAGAAAGCCCAATAGTAGACCAATCGTGGGATCATGTCAGAGGTGAAAGCAATGATCATGGCCTGTTAGAACACAGAGGATTTCATTGTTATGCATATCCGTGAACACAGGAAGACAGCTTTATGAGAAGGTATTTTAGCAGGACTGATCCACTCAGATACAACCTCTTGTTTCACAGGGAATTGAAGCCCTGCTTTTCTTTTAAGATTAAGCCAACGTGGGATTTTAGCCAGACTAGAATTATATTGATCTGTATCGACACTGGGGTTACCTTATATTTAGGGCTTGAAGTTTTTGGTTTTAACCAATAATAATTGAAAAAACACCCCTGAAGACCTATTTAGAAAATTTGGGTTTCATTTTTTTAAACCGATAAACTTGGGTTTCGGCAATATATTTTTAATAATGTCAATCATTCACTACTTTCTACATAAAGAAAATGTCTTTCAGAAGGTGGGCAATGGGCAAAGACATTGCTACAGACCAATCGGCAATTTTTGTGGACCTATGTAATTAATGTGTTTTTTAGAAATGCAGAAATTACAATACAAACGAGGGTCAAAGTGGAAAGGAACATGTGAACAAATAACAAGAAATACAATAAAAATTACCAGGGCTTGATACATTAGTACATTCTGATTGCATTAATGACATGTTAGGGACTGGGGTGGGCTGAAAAAAACAACTTGTAGCTGAAAAAACAACAACTCTATAGTTTTGTAAGATTATTGTTATTGTTTAGGACCGACGCATTCAGGACCAGTAATTATTTTAAAGGTAGGTTAACATTTATATTTAGAAAATTAATAATTTGTGTTAAAATTATTAAAATAACATCAGTATTACTATTAATAAAATAATAATTATAAAAAATAAAAAAAACTTATTGTTAAAAGGCTAATAAGTCAATTGGTTAAACTCTCCTGTTAGCTTTAAACTTGCTTTGCAGTTAGTTTGCCTTCTGATTGTTTGTATAAAGTTATTGAAAGGTCTTGTATTCAATGCATCCATAGTTGCCTGAATCCTAAATGTGGACATCCTAACTTCAACATAAGTTAACGTTTGTATATGTTTTCCTAAACATACATGCAATTTATTATAGAAACTGAAAACTAATGCGTTTGAGTGTTGTTTATTTTTAATAACCAAAAAGCACTGATTTTGCAAAATAATAATAAAAATCAAAGAAACACTCCCAAACTCAACAAAAAGTTAAAACCGAAAAGTTCAAGCCCTATTTATATTCAACAATTTTTTTTGTTTGTTTTATGAATTTAGTGGTCACCAATTATTTTTATTGTTTTCTCCCCAATTTAGTAATGTCCAATTATTTTTAGCCTCAGCCCACCGCTACCACCCCTACGCTGACGCGGGAGGGGCGAAAACGAACACATGCTGTCCTCCGAAGCGTGTGCCGTCAGCTGCCCGCTTCTTTTCACACTGCAGACTCACCATGTAGCCACCCAGAGCTACAGTGTTGCAGGACAACGCAGCCCTGGACAGCTACAGGCAAGCCCCTAGTGCGCGGTGAGCCGAGGACACCCTGGCCGAGCTAGTGCTGCCCCCGGGAGCTCCCATCCTCAGTCGGCAAAGAAATAGCCTGGACTTGAACCGACGACGTCCAGACTATAGGGTGCATCCTGAACTCCACTAGGAGAGCCTTTACTGGATCCGCCACTTGGGAGCCAACAAATAAATATTTTGAACAATCATGGAGTGTCTGGGTCAAAGTCACCACATTCCAACCAGGGTACTCACGTTTGTCACCACAGCAAGAATTGCTACCCCTTGAAGGATTGGCTGCCAAGCCCCAATATCTTGTGCTTTCTCTGGCACGACACGCCGAAACTGAGTGGTGATTTTCCAGGCATCTACTCTGATTTCAAACAGGTTGTTGACGAGTGCCAAAAGAGGAGCCAGAGGAAAGGAGGCCACAAACAAGGTAACAAAACCAAACTGGATAACTATAATACAAAAACATATCGTTAGTTATACAGTTCAGTGGCTTATTTTATTTGGGTGATACCAAGAATCTAAGCAGTTTTGGCAGCACAAAAACAATATGCTGAATTTTTATTTTGAATAACTTTATAGTGTCCAAACGTGTCCAACTCATGCAGAGGGTAAACTGAGAAGGCACAGATGGAAGTAAAAGTAAACAAACAATTATGAATGCACTGAATTGTTTATGAAAAATAAGAAAATAGGGCTATTAAACTATTTACAATAGGGTCTGAAGGTGTGCTTGGAAAGGACAAACACATAGGTGGACTTCATGCTTGTTTCCAGTTAGGCTCACATTTCAATTGGATGGTTGCTTGTACAGCTAAGCGCTTACCCATTTCAAGGTATTCATAAAACAATCCTAGCTTTCCCAAAGGCTGCAGCTGGTAATCTTGCTCCCATCGCGGGGTAACCTTTTCATGTGCTTTTGTAGTGCAGCGGCCTATGAGATTCTTTATCCACCTAGAGTGTAAAATCAGATTGATTTGGCTTATGCTCGTACACAGGCATGAGCAGAAATATTTTCCGCTATCTATGCCTTCCTATCATCTCATAGCAATTTCCTGCACTCAAAATATAGCCTGGCACATTTTACCAAGGAATGATGAGAACTCAAACCACATGGTTTATACCAATAACAGAGTAGGTCAAAGAAACATTAAAAAAAAACAAAATAAAAAAACAACTTTCTAACATGAACCAGTAAGTCCTATTTGGGTTCTGTGGGAGGAGAAACAAGGTATACCGTATAGATAAAACAGATGTTTGCCTATTTTAAGAAAACACAAAATATATAAAACAACATGGGTAACAAAACATATGAGTACTAATTATCATCACAATAATATATGTTTCATGTTGGCTTTGGACTGGTAATGCAAAACCAACTGACATATTATTGTGTGTTAATATATTATTGTATTCCTATACAGTACGTAATCCATAGCTCTACTAATATTCAATTTCTATCTTCTCCTGAACAGCTTTAGAACTGTGCTATGGTAACTGAATGAAACTCATATAGTCCACATCTACTGTTTCTACCTCAAATTCACCTAATAATACTAACTGTATACTTACGGCACAAGTACTTCCTGGATGTTATTCCAGACTGCTTTGCCACCCATTATAATTGTCAGCTGAGTTGTTAGCTCAATGAGGCAGCCGCCTGGATCACACTGTATTTTTTTAGAGAACAGAAGAATCATATAACTGCAGTCAGTTGTCATAATTATTAGATATTTCTCTCACACAAAACCAGCAGAGGGAGCTGTTTAACTGGTATTCAAGCAAAACACAGTTATTGTGAATGATAAATAGGTATGTGGCAGCTAAAGAGACTACTCATTTTTGTGCATAGCAACTACCAGAAAATGTAAATTTCTGTACTTTATGTGACTTTTTTGGAATCCCTGTTCCTATGAACCGTGTTTACAGACGGATTAATCTTATTAAAGGACAAGTCGGCATGCTGTCTGTGTGTCACAGTTTGCTTCACTTACTGTATATTCAATCTTTACTCTGTGCATGTTAGATACCACAGCATTCACCTGTTTAGCTCACCTCTTCATTCCGGTATTTTCCAAGCCAATACACTGGATCCCCAGGATAACCCACAATCTTGCCTTTGAAAAAGGCAATGTAGAAGCAAGAGGAATAGTAGTTGACAAATTGGAAAAGAAACATCTTCAGGGTCAGGCTGTTCTCATAATCAGTCTTTGTTCTGGGTAATTCTGGAATACAAACACAAAGAAAACACGATTTAAAAAGTCTGTCACAAACATACAAATTTAAACACTCACATCCCTTCCCTTACATAAAAACAAATGCAAATCTCTAGGTCTTAGTTGAACATACTGGCCAGTTTCTCCAGCCCCTGGAATGGAAGTGACCAGAGTATATAGTTTATATATAAGTGTATGTGTGTCATTACACATCACATGACACCAGATACATCTTTAGAGCAGTGATAGGTGTGGTTCTTTCAGTCCATTCAAAACCAGGACTGTCCCAACCAGCTCTGTAATCACTTAACTGAACAACTAGATTGAATTTAACAGTTAAGAACCTGGTTGGAACAAGGCCCTGGACTGCTCAATTCCACAACGGACAATGTTGGAACAAATGGACTGGAATGGACTGGAAAAGCCACAAGTTAGGACCACTGCCTCAAAGCTCTTTACACTTGCATGATTTTTAGGAAAACAAAAACTCAAATTAAATGGCCAAACTTGAAATAAGTTACTTTAAGTAAGTAGGTGTTTGTTTCTTTTTGTATCTTTGTTTTCCTTCAACACTGTTGGTGGCAATGTTCTAGTTTTGTAACTTCAATGGCTTTTTTTCTTTTTTTTAGCGAAAACGCCACTTTGGTGTAAAAGGCTCGATATGCCCTGATACTAAAAAACATTCAACGGCATTGCTGTCATGTTCCTCTGTAGTAATGACACTCCCTCGTTCAAATAATGCCCTTGACCTCTGGTCTCTAAGTTGACTCAGGAGTTCCAGTATTACTTATAACAAGCCACAGCAATGCCACCATCCCTTAATTAAATTTACGTTAACGTTGATGGTTTTGAAATTCTATGCATGCATCAATATTTTTTTCTTACCAAAATCAGTGATCCAGATTGCCACTTTCTCGTACACTGTATTTAGTATCATTATAATTACAAAGCTGATGATGGAAGCTGTTACTGAAGTCGCCATTTGAGGTGTCACATACTCTCTGAATGGTTCTAGTTCCTTTAGATTACTTAGATGAGCAGAAAATGCAAAGAATACTGCCAGACGATACACAATAACCCCAACTACTGAAGCAATGATCAGCAAAACCTGAGAGCACAAGAGAAAAAATCATTTTAGTCAAAAAAATGTAAATTGAAATGATATTGAAGGTTATGCTGAATTACTAAACTTGCCCCCTTAAAAACAAAAACAAAAACAAATAAACCTAATAAAAACTGAACATGTATTTAGGGCTGTTTTTTTCTTTAAAGTTACAGGAGAGAAAAATCTTAAAAAATATTTGTAGCGTTATTAAGGACTGATTCCATAATAGAGATCAACAAGTATGCTAAACACAGAATATGCTTTAAATAGAACAAAATGTGGATCTGAAAATGAATCCATTTCATGTCTGGGTGTGACATTAGTTGGAAATGGGGTGTTCAGCTTGAAGTAAATCAAGCCAACATAACCCAAGCTGTCACATTTCAGATATTGATGTACTTGTATAAATAAAGGCGTGTTAGTTAACCAAGGTTATTAGCACTGGCAATGTTATTAATGGCTTCCCTTTTCTTCTGATCAAAATCTTTAGTTGTTTGACTGTATGTCATACTTCCGTTTGGAATATACAGATATTTCTGAAAAGCTGCTGCTTCATTCCTGTCACTTCATTTGTTGTCTTTTAAACTCACTCCACTCCTGCTGCTTTCAGGACATGTGACCTACAGCAAAGGTACCAGGATGCAGTAGTTGATATAGCCTTGTGTTTGAAATGTTTGCATATCCTGAACAGAAAACAAACATGTCAAGTACCGAAAGATTCTCAGCACAATAAGAGGCGGCACAGTTTTAATGCTCAAGCTAACAAGAGGTAAGAAAATGGATTCTTGAATAAAATAACTTAACGTTACCCAGAAAAGGACTGTCCCAATGCCACAGGACACTCTCATACACTTCCCACAACTTGAATAAGGCACAAGTTCAATGTCCTAAAAAACAAAAACAGTTATTTTTTCTTTGAGAAAGTAAAAGTTATACACTATCTAGCCACTTTATTAAGACCTGTCTACCCAATTGTACCCTAATGACGATGGCTACTTTCAAAAAGATAATGCACCCATCCAGCATACCAGAATTGTGTGCAAATGGTTTGAGGAGCCTGACAGAGACATCTTCCATGGCCAACACACTAATGACTAAAAGTATTAAAGATTAATATTCCTTGAGACAACTTCCAAAACCTTGTGGAGTCTATGTCATGTGATCAGAGCAAATGGTGTCCTAATAAAGTGTCCAGGCAGTGTGTTTACAGCTAAAGCAGCAACCCCCCTCCTGTATGATAAGCAGTGGTGCAATGCTGTATGAAAGCAGGAACCACATAATTAAACACATGTCAGAACAAGTTATTTCTTTCACAATACTTTAAATTCTTTGGGCCCTAGTTGCCCTAGTTTAAAAGTAGTGCAAAGACAAAGGAAAAAAAAAACATTAAACACTGTTCTTTTATTATGTCTCTCAAAATGGGGTCTCTCCCATTAAACAAATTACTTAAGAGCTACAAAAGATGTCCTCGCAGGTTTACCTGCAAGACTAGAGTGCTACCCATGACTACCCGGTATCTGTAATTACAATTCTGATGTAGTAGTAGGGGGAACTCATTACAATCTACAACTCCTTGTGTTCTCAATCCATTTTTCTGTGCCATTTCATAAATCTGTAGTTTAATGTAATTTACATTTTAGTTGTATGCAAGCAATCAGAGAGAAAAATGTTAGTAGTCAAGACAGAAAAATGATCCTGCCCTCGACCTTGACCACCGAGGTACATAGAACCTGCACAAATAAAGATTATATCAGCATTAATACATGTCAACTTCAGAAGTGTCAGGTTTTCCTGCAGATATTAAAGTAGTAAAGAAAGGGTGAGGGTAAAGGGTTTCTAATACAGTGGATTGATTCCTGGGAACAGAAATATGAGTACATTGCTCTCTGAATGAGCAATTGTCATGTCATGGGAGGAAAGGTTGCAGCAGTAGCCATAATAAAATAGCACTTGGATTCCAATTCTATGAAGTTTCCACAGTGTTTATGAGCATGTCAGGATGCATTCCCTTATGAAACCTGCAGCATGTCTGATTATCTCCCTCACCTGTGTGACTGGGTTCACTCTTTTATGAATGCATTTTGCTTCATATTCCGGGCGGGGCTGTTCCTCTTGCTCTAGAAATGTAGCCGTGTCCCACTCATATTCTAGCTCTGCCTGATAACGTTTCCAGAACTCCAAGAACAACGTAACTGTGAAAACAAGAAGGACGTAGAAACTCTTTCCATCGATTAATTGATTATTGATCGGTACTGCTTTTATTTTGGGAGCCTCAGTTAAACGTTAATTGAATTTGAAGGCTTTCGTGATGAGACGTCTTTTGCTTCTTGCTTTTTAATAGTAACATTTTCTAAATTCATATATTATATTACAATGTATAACAACATGCACAGGCATGTTTTCAATTGGATTTGAAGTCTTCAGTGAAGAGTATGCATTGTTGGTTCTTTCTTTTAAATAGAAAAGCTTTCTCAATGAATCGATTATTACCTGTCCGACATTCAATTAGGAAATCGGTTGCCGACTGCAACCAATGAGTTGCTCTATTTAAGCAATACTTTGCACTGGTTAACTGACAGTTTCAATTGAGTGTCCTGATACAACACCTAATGATTAGCAATAATTTGTATCTAAAAGCAACAATTTTGCACAACCAATGGCAGTGCATGTTTCGACTGATACCTTCATCAACACTTAAGGTTAGTTTTACCGCAGAATGTATGATGGAGTCTTTGAAGATATGGATGGTATATTAAAATGATGCAATGAATAAATGGAACAACTCACCCCAAACTGCCATGAACACTGCAAATACTAATGTACCAAAATTGTCGAATATGCAGAGTTTCTGAAATACAAATAAAACAGTTTCAAATGCATGTATGCACCAGATATATATTAATATATATATATGATATGTTCACATTTCACATTAACTATTTGTAAGACGTACTACTACAACAATATACACTTCCTTTCACTAACTGGCAACAGAATTAAAGTGGCCTTTATTAATCAGGCACCTTTTGTCATTTATTCTGTCTTTCAAAAACTAAAAGAAACCAAGAATGACACAAAAATATGAATGCTCTTTAAAATGTTGTTTTATTCTTTCCAGAAAATGTAAATAAAACATATAGTTTGAAACAACTGGAACAATTGACATTAATGCTGCTAAAAGTTTCCATGACTTTAAAATGCAATCTCTATAATGACTGTAATACATTGTGTGTATGGTGTCTCTCATTCTGAATCCTCATAGTTTGGTTGAGAACCATGCAGCAAAATCCTAATTATTATCTGAAATGCATGTTTATTTGCCTGTGTCACCCAGGGCGCTTTATTAACAAGATGTTCCAGCTGATTAACCAACTCATTAACACTCACATAATGAAACCTACCTTAGATGACTCACAGGTACTGTTGAGTCTCCAATAAGTGCATTCCCTGTCACACTGAGGACACATGATAATGCTGCCTCCAATTTGGGGATCACACACCTCCTTGCTTTGATAGAAACATATCAAAAGGATACACATTTATTCATTTAAAATAAATAAATAAATAAACAAACAAACAAACAAACAAACTATAGCCGCCTTCCACAGCTGGAAATATAATTTTGTGTTACTCTAATTATCAGTATGTTCTGACCCCAGACACTAGTAATCAGCAAAAAAGTTTAAAATACAGACAGACACCTCATTATACTCCAAGAAACTAGTGCTAAAGAATGTTCTAAGCAAATGTCATTCCATTGCATTATGCTGTTCTCTAGATGCTGTATATGTTATGGTAAAAGACTGAATATTGGCAAATCCAGACATTTATCACCTGACTTGGTAAATGTTGACAGTTACCGGTAAAATTTAAGATGAACCAGATTTGGACTTTTACTGTAACATACAGTATATATTAAAAGCACCATGTATTTCCCCATTCCCTGGAGAATAAGATAAAACCCTATTTGAGACTCTGCACCTACATACCTCCATGTGCTTGCTTCCTTAGTTTGGTATCCAAAGATAAAGCAGCCTAATCCCACCACTGCTGCAAATGCCAACATTTTTGTGTAGAAGGCAAGCCATGCAAAATAGATACCAACCTTTTCTCCATAATACTTTCTGTGAGAAACAAAAACAGGCTGCAATTTATTAGAAATACACATTTACAGTGAAATACAACACTGACAATTGTAACGTTGAATTGCTTTATCCTCTGAATAATCTCATACATAATACAGCTGGCTTGTTATATATATATATATTTTTTTGGTGTTATCAGTTATCAGATTTTAAAGCATATGTGCTGCCATAGAGTCCTGCTTTTTTGTAACATGACTGGAAGATGGTGAAATATTAATTAAATTATGTTCACATTTCACTGTTTTTATTATTTAGAGACAAAGCTTGAGAGTGCTAGAAAAAAAAAACTATTAACTGAAGAATACTGTTAAAAACATCAAGGTCCTGTGCCAAATGTGATGTCAAAAGTACAGATGGGTGCATTCAGAGTTCCCTTTTTGGAAAAATTGCCAACACGTAACTGAAAATCAAAACAATTAAAGGGAGTAAGGGCATGGAAACCAAGAAGCTGTGATTCATTTTCCAAATCCGGGCCATCAGTGCTCCAGACTCTCTCAGTGGTGCAACAAGGCACGCCTTCATACCACAACACAAAGATAGTGCACTTGGAATCTATATTGAGAAATGATCATGTTTCTCTAACACTGCCTCAACCTGGCTTTCAGATGCTTCGGGCTTTGCCTGAGGTAGACCGAGTTCCAGGAGTAAACTGTCTTCCTCATTCCATTCACGTGGCAATATGGCTTCAACTCTCCTAGCCACACCTACTATACCAGGGGTGCACAATTCCGGTCCTAGAGGGCCGGATCCCTCCTGGCTTTTGTTCCAACTGTGCTCTAAATTACTTAATTAGACCAATAATTGGTAATAATTGGTCCAATTAAGTAATTTAGGGCAAGGTTGGAACAAAAGCCAGGAGGGACACCGGCCCTCCAGGACCGGAATTGTGCACCCCTGTACTATACTGTAGTGTGGCTGACTTCATCTGAATGGAATAAGGCAGATCTATAGAACAATGGTAATCACTCAATATTGAAGCACCAGAACCCAGAATCAACCAGTATGATTTCAGACACCAAATAAAATAGTAACAGAAATATAAAAAGCAATACAAATTTGAAGCTACACACTCTTTTCCTGGTTTTACCTTATCAGATCCAGAGGCTGCAACTTATAAAAGCTCCTAGGGTGAGCCCATTCTCTGTACAGGAGGTACCTTTCATTGGGGCATTTTTGGTCTTCTGACTTTACATTGAATCGGCACTATAACGAATAAAAAAAGAAACATCTTAAACGGCAATCGATACAGAAAATACTGTATGACTGTTAGCTAAAGCAGTTAGACAGATACAAGGTGACTCAGGAACATAATGATCACTAAGGACATTAATAACGCATTACTGGTTTCTGTATCGTGAAACGTGGGCGTAAATCAGGGGTGCCCAATCCTGGTCCTGGTGGGCCGGTGTCCTCCTGGCTTTTGTACCAACTACCCCCTAAATGACTTAAGTGGACCAATCAAGCACTTATTAGAAGCTTAATTGGTCCAATTAAGCAATTTAGTGTACAGTTGGAACAAAAACCAGGAGGGACACCGGCCCTCCAGGACCAGAATTGGGCACCCCTGGCATAAATACATGAGCTCTCTCATTAATTTGTTATGCATTCCTGAAATGTATTTTGTAATTAAAAACAAGATTGCTTGTATATTACCTGAACTAATAATCAAACTGAACTTACATCATGCAGAGGATATGCTGCCTTGTACACCCCACTATCCAAAAGCTTGCCGAGTCCAAATTTTCTCACATTGTCTCTCGTCTCATAATCTGCACGAGTAAGTATATAGCTTGCCTAAGAAATGAAAAAAAAAACAACATTTTAAACATTTGGATTAATTGAGAAACATCAAAGAACTATTGTGATTGTATTAAAAAGAAACAAACAAACAAACAAATAAATCTGACAATTTGAGTCTGCAAGTACTTCAGGTTGTGTTCTAAACAACCTTCTTGCTATTTTTCTTAAAAATGAGCAAGAATGTAAAAATGACATTTTAGGTTTGTACGTGTGTGTGTATATATATATATATATATATATATTTTTTTTTTGTAATCACTTACAATTCTGCTTCGCATAGATGGTGTAAAGAATTGTTCCTGGTCCTTGATGTAGAATTGTGATATCCTTTCCTTCTCAAATGGAGCAGTGAAGTATTCCGTTTCGGGATGAATTAAATCCTCACTGGGACTGAAGAGCTTGGTGAAGCAGTTGAAAGCCGAGGTCTTGCTCGTTAAATCATTGAGCTGTATCGGCATTTTGATGTGCATCACCTCAGCATATGTGCACAGGACTTCCCAGGGAGTGTGGCCTTTAACAAACACAACCTTCTCATTCAAAACCTTGAAAAAAAGAGCACATGAACAAAATATGCCTTTGAATATGCTGCTATTATTTGGTATTTTAAAAAAAGAAGCATCAATCGTTTCTCAATAATTAACATAAAATGTAAAAAAAATAATAATCTACTAGCATGTGTACTGATCTGGGAGATGTGATTTGGGTATATGAGCTTGCCATTCAATATGCAGATAAAAAAATAAAAAATAGAATCTAATTCCCTGTAATGCATTCAATTGCTCTGTGACAGGGTCTGGGTATCATGTAAGGGCTGTACAATCTGGAACATAATCATCAGCTATTAATTTTGTGTTAAAAATGTACACGTCCATATGTGGAGACAAGATCACAGACAAATGCAAGCAGGATGTGCATTGGTCTGAATTTCTGTATAATCATGTGAGCAATGTAAATGGCAGGGATTATATAAAGGGGAAGAGATCTCTACAGCCAGGAAGGGAAACTATTTTCTGCAAACTGTATAGGAACTAGTTTACCAGTCAACTAGTAGACTGGTTTCAAATAGCATGTCCTTGTGTATCGTACCGACTGTAATTCCATGCTATAGTTGACACAACAGACACCTATAAGTAGTTTGTTTGGGTCATAGTTGTCTACCAACAAACAATAAAACTGCACCTGCAGCTGTTTTTCCCTGAACTATCAGTACCTATCAGTTCCCATTAGGTATAGATGAGCTGGATGGTCTGGGCGAGGTGTAGCTGGAGGGCGTTTCCACTGACGCTCAGCTGTACTTTAACTACACCTGAGACAGTACAGTTTCGTATCTCATACCCAATGGGGCCAAACTGTGCAGTACGGAAGTACGTCATTGAAAGGCATGTGCTAAAGAGACAAACTATATTGCAGAATGGCGGTTGTTTCCCACCACTTTTCTCTTATTGCATGACTAAACCTCATTAATAAGACTGCTGACAGCTGTGTAAAGACCGAGAATAAAAACAGCCACAAATGTTTGTTCAACTTCGTCTATCTTTGATTGTTTGCATATATTCAATCAATCCCACAATCCAAAGTGACCTTTTACTGCCCCACTATGACCTTTACTGCCGCACTTCTTCCTCAGTCAGAAAAGGCAAATGAGGCAGAACATTTGAAATGATGAGTATAGCCCAGTCCTGGAAAACCAGTCCTAGATTTCCTGGTGAAATGCCTCTCCTGTCATAAGGAGACCCAGGTGATTGGCATGTTGAGAGGTGATATGAGTTTTTGTCAAGTGCCGACATTTGCAACTTACAGACTTTGTTGCTTCCAGTTCTAAGCCCATGTTCATCAAACTAGCTTCAAAATATTGTCTTCGTCTCTGTTTAGAGAGAAATAAAAAACATGACGGTTAGACAGCTGTGACAGTACACAAAGAAATAAAACACTAAAACATGTGTCAGATATATACTTGCTAGTCTCTTGATACACAAAACATTGACACCCCATTGGCAGTAGAGGTTGGGTGGGCACAGACTACACTGCTCCCTCACCAGATGCATCCATGATTAATTTAGTTATATTTACCACTCTATAGTACCACAGAAAAAAATATATCTTAAAGAGTAGCTTAAAATGTGGCGAGGGTGAAGTACTTCGCTGAAATCATAACTATGGGACACGGTAAACCCAATGTTCTCTTAAGACCATTGACCAAATCCTACATCCAGCCACCGACAGATCCATCTCCCGTTCATTCTCCTCTCTTACCTGTCATGATTTCTCCTCTTTCGGAACAAAATCGACAACATCTATTCTACGCTCGCCTACCAAAAACCCAGTTTACTACTTGACCATCTTGACTCTCCTCCAGTTGCCCCTCTTGCCTTCTCCTCTCTCCATTGCTGATGTTTCCGGCTTACTGTTGAAATCACCTACTGCCACATGCCACCTGGACCCCTGGCTGACTAACGTTGTCCGTCTCTGTGCTTCTCATCTTGCTCCCTCCATTATGCACACTCTCAACCTGTCCATCACACAGGTCCCGAGTACCTCCTTAACCTGCTGATCCGCTATGTCCCTGCCCGCAAGCCGAGGTCCTCCGACTCTGGTCTGCTTGTTATCCTCAAGCAAAAGTGCACCACACTTGGAGAACGCTCGTTTAGCTTCATGGCTCCATCTCTCTGGAACTCTCTCCTAGGTTTGGTGCGTGATGCTCCCACCGTCGCTCGCTTTAAATCAACTCTCAAGAGCCACCTGTTCTCTCTTGCTTTCCATGTTATTTAAGCCTGATATCTGCTATTAGTTGCAGCTACAACTAATTGCATATGCATTTTTTTTTTACCGTTTATCATGTATTATGTATTTCTCTGTATTTAAAGTATTATGGATTTTATTGTTACTGCATCTTGTAAAGCGCTTTGTGATGGTGGTCCACTATGAAAGGTGCTATATAAAATAAAGATTAATTGATTGATTGATTGAATAAAGTTTGTTTAGGTGAGAAATAAATTTATTTCACAGTCCCTTTGCACCTTGGACTTAATTTTTTTAGATCCCCCCATCAAACTTTATATATACATTTATATAAACGTATATCTAAAGGAACACAGAAGTTAGCATCCTAATTTCAACCTGAATCAGAAATGTAAAAGTTACTTTAGAAGCTGAGAAAGGTGGCATATCCTAACATGACACCCCTTCTTCTGTCAATTTTGGTATGCAAATGAATGCTTTAAATAAAAACAGGAATAGAAAATGATGTAAAGATCTAATTTGCAGATAAGCAAACGCAGAACATCTTCCAATTTGCCATACACTGTACTTTAATATTATTACACAGACTCTCTTACCTTTCGTCTCTGAAACTGGTGCCTTTTCTCAAAGTCTTTTGTGTCCTCATCTTCATAGACCAAAACAAAATCGATCCGTCGTTCACCATCGTTAAAAAATAAGGAACCAGGATCATTGTTAAACTCCACCTGTTCATAAAACAGATTTTTTTCAGGGTCAGGGTCTTTTTCATACTCTTCTTCCATAATATTGTACATGGCTGGGGATCAAGGAGTTGCTTTGGAAAGCTGGAGGTAATTCACATAACAGGTAAAACCCGAACAATGTACCCAGTGTCAGAGCAGGATCTGATACTTCTGGAAAATGAAATAACCTTTATCCACACAACAATCACCTCTGATGACAAATAGGAACTATCCAAGCAATACGCCCAGTTATTACTAAACATTGGTGAAGAACAATAGACAAAAACTTTAAAGTACAGTGACATTTACTGAAAAATACTACAATAATCCATTGTATACAACATTACAAAATGAAACTGAGATACTATCCTAGCATAATGTTTACATGGAAAGACATATACTAATGTTTTAAAAGTAGAGGATAATTAAATCCTAATAACCTTCAATAATACAACTTTTATTTACTTATTATGTTGATTTCGTATCTGGTTCAGAGCCACACAAACTGTAGTTGTTATTCCAAATGAGAGGTGTGGTTATTTTAGTGAGCTTGAACATGCAAGGGGAGGTACCTGTGAAAACCCAAGACCCTGTAAATGGCTGTTTGCCAAGGTGACCTGTATTTGACCGTATCATTCTGCAAGCAGAATTACAAAAGAGTGGGGAGGTTTTTGGTGGCTGTGTATCAGTTGGATCACAATTTTTCATTATAATCCTTATAAAACTGGTTATGACTTTACAGTGAGAATCCACACTATCACGAACAACATATTTCATATGTAAGGTCTGATTATAAAGGGGTTATATCTGTAAAAACTATCCATTTAATGTGAAATATGTAAAAACAAACACAAACGCATGAGCAAAGATGGTTGAGGTTGATAAAAAAAAAAAAAAAAAACAATAACGGTACAAGAGACAAAAAACGACTGAGATAATCAGGTTGTATAATTTAGTAAAAACCAAACATTACCAGAACTCCAAACTGTAATTGGACATGAAGTGAACATTTGTCACTTACACCCAACTTTGCAAGCCATGCTGTTCTTAGGATATTACTCATCAATTATAGAAAAGTCTTTCTTTCTAATCTCTCTAAATGTACAATTCCACCCACTTAAAATACATTCTCTTCAAGATAAACTATGAATAATGACCACTTTAATTGACAAAAAATACACAACCTCTACCAAACACATGAAGATTTGGTTAGATGCAATGGTCCAGCCTGTGCATGGTTCAGATTTTAACTGCATACCACTCTGAGGTCTTTAAGATGAAGCTTGTCTACTCATGGTCTATTCAGATTTCAATATGTACTACAGTTGTACTAAAATTATGTTTTTCTGGAGATCAATATATCATCTTGTTTAAAAAAAATAAAAAGAAACATATTCACAACATATTTGAAAAAGAGTGATTACTCACCATGCTGTAGTCATTAACACAGTCTTCTAATTCATCTTTTTTCACAGAACTCATGGGCAACATTGTTCTGTGCTTTTAGTGCTTGTAAATTGTTTTTGTAACACCCTAAATTGGGCCCAAAGACCTGATCAAATAAGTTGTTTAATTTATCAAACGTATGCTCTATGTGTGAGGCAGACAGTGAGCAACCAAAAGAGCTTATCAAGAAGAAACGATGACTCAGTGTGAGTTAGCATTCCTTCCTTTTTTCCCAGTAGGTCCCAAAACTGATACAACAGATACTGTGGATGTCTGTCTTAGCCTATGGGTGGGGCAGTCAGCTCAAAACTAAACAGAGGAGGAGGCTGCTAGGTACATTTTACAGTGCTTCTTTGTTGTTGTTGTTTTTTTTTTTTTTTTAAAGAATGAGTTTCAATTTTGTTGCAACCCTCTAGCATAACAACATCTAAGGCATTATTTAGCAATTGGCGCACAAAGGCACATTTTCAGAAACGAAAAGAAAGCACAGAACGTTTGCCTTTGCAATAATATTGAAATATTTATATTGAAATAAGTTGTTTTTTTTACTGTAATGCTCTCACACTTATCTAACCAGTAACATGTTTTATTCTCTGCTTACTTAACAGTTAACTGAGGTTAACAACCGGAAACTCTGTTGATTGCAAGTCAGATGTGTGTTAAAGTGAGTTGTCTGATTTATTGTGAGGTATTTCAAGTGTCTAAATTTGGAAAAGTATGGTCAAATTCAACCCAGCAAATTCTGTTGCTATTTTGGAACCACACTAAAGCTAACATATAGCAAACCTTACCTTTCATTTCAGATTTGACCACAAACATACCAATAGTGTAAAAATACTGTAATCACTATACATATGATGTATGGTCCTAGCCAGCAAAAGCACCTTAAACTTCAGGGCTGCAGTGATAAATGTGCATACCATTCAAATGATGGTTTCTGATTGACAAGATTTATGTCAATAATGATGTCTACAAACTTTTCAAAATGATGTACAGTACAGTGAAAGAAACTGACATTTTAAAAGTTAATACTGACAAACAAAAATCAAAACTGAAATCAAAAGTCTAATCTGAAGGAGTTAGTACTATATTTCACTAACAAATGAGAAGTTCTGCATTAATATATACAAATAAAAACCAGTTCATTTTTTTAACAACACTATTTATTAACCTGCTTAACCTGCCTAACCAAAAGTATTGAACAACAGGGTTAGTCTGTGTTTTTTGATATGACAGAAAAGACATACCAGCAACAGACTCCCTGTCAAGGACATACACTGCATGGCTGAATTTCTTGTCCACATGTTTATATGCAAATAAAGGTTAGAAATAGGCTTGGCTGAAACCACCATGGGCCCAATCTCTAAATACGGAAAGTGCAGACTGGATTTGTGCAAACAACCTAAATACCGGTAACCATATTTCTACCATATTTGTGTGACACCTAGAATGATCTCACCACACTGGAATAATAATCATTTTTGTGAAAAATAGAATTTAGAAAACTACTAATGTGCTGGGTCTGCATTGTACCTGTCTTTAAGCTCCATATAGAAAGCATACAGTATGAAAGGAAATGTAGCTGCCCAAAGCTAGGCTGGCAGCTGTGTTGCATGAGGAATGACATCACACAAATATTTTCAAAAGATTTTAACCTACCCAGAGAAATATTCATTTTTAACAGTGATAGATATTTTATATTCAATAGATTACATAGTCAACTGGACAAAGGGCCCATTGGTCCTTAAATTGTTGCTGACCAGGCTTTGGGGTTTACAGCACAACACATAACTTTCCCTAGCTTCCTGCTCTGTTGTACCTATTCCTGCAATATATTTATCAAAATAATTGTGATTGTTTTGATATTTTTATTAACATATTTGACCAGTTATTTTCGTTTTACATCGCTTATGCATCAAGATGTCTTCTGAATTCACAACATCCGAAACATTTGATTGGTTCATCTGTCCATCACCTCTACCAGGATCCTACCTGCTTGCCCTGGCACAGGTTTAGTGGGGTGGGAACAGGTTCATGAATATCCATGACAAGCCTGTCTAATCAGCTTTACAGACGCCCACTCGGTTAGAGCAAAGATGCAAATTGTACAGGGTGCGTACCTTCAACTATATAAATATTTATGCTTGTACTCAAAATGTGCATAAGACATGGTCACACAGAACACTTTATAACCTAGGCAGTGAAACCTGCTGACCCTCTAAACGCTGTCGTGTTGCTTAGCGTGTACAGTTATCGCTTAAGATTTTATTACTGGTTCTTATTCCGCATTAAGCCACCAAAATAATACATTTATTTATTTATTGCCATTATATGGGCCTTGTCAGGCACATTCATAAGCCTGTTACCGTCCCTCAACCTGTGCTGGAGCAAGCAGGTAGGATCCTGGCAGAGACAATGGACAAATTAACCAATCAAAATGCTGAAGTTTGTAAGAGGAATCGGGAACCAATGAAAAGTTTCTGATTGAACAGGTTGGATTCAACCAGCTGATGTTGTTAATTCAGAAGGTATTTTAACAGGAAGATCTGATGCATAACCGATGTAAAACTAAAATAACTACTCACAATGACCAGGGATATGTTTATAAAAATATCAAAACAATCATGATTATGTTGAAAAAGATATTGCAGGAATACACACAGCAAAGCATAAAGTTAAGGAAAGCAATGGTTTTGTTTTAGACCCTGCAGACTGTTCAATAACACTAACAATATGCATAGAGGATTCTATTTCATTGCGAAATGGGCCTGCTTTTCTATGGTTTTGTGGAGCTTACCAAGTCTGGTATAGGCATGTCCTTTCCCTCAATAGAGGCATCACAGCTTTCGATAAATGTCTGGTCGGTTTCACCACAGGCTGGAAAGAAAACCAAAAAAAAAAAAAATGAGTCAGATTTGTCAATCAATATTAGTCAAGATAACCATTCTGTTAAACAAATAAACAGCATCTCACTCTCAAACAAGTTTGTTTTGCTTATGTCACTCCTCGAGTTGCTGAATTTACATCAGCCGGAGTCAGCTGTTTAATTGTAAAATGTTGAGAGGCTGTTATAAAACTATGGGGTAGATGTATTAAGATGGGCCAGTCTCAGTGCAAACATACCGCAATTTGCATTTTCGTTACGACAATTCGCAAAGTACACATTTTGTACCAAGAAAAAATATGTTAATGAAGAGAGCTGCAATATACTAATTTAAATATTATTTGTGTCATCTTAGCGAGATCTCTAGCGAGAGTTGTGCAACATTTTTTCAAATAAAATAGCGGCAGTTGAGTTGTGCTTTGCTGCAGCAGAGAGTGCCCGATAGATAACGTCTATACATGCAAGGGTGCAAGAATCAAAATAACATTGGCCTACTGGTAACACAAACTAAATCATGCTGCTGCATTGTACACATTGGTGTACAATGCGAATAAAAGATTATTTTAAATTGAAACAAAATTATTTTAGGATTGTTTATTTTATTTTAAGTACTATTATTTTTAACTTGGTCTAGTAGCCTAGGCAATTAAGACACAATAGATCAAGGTCCTATACAGATGCTCAGAATGAGCTGGAGGGGTTAGTGGCACATGTGTGCAGTCTATTGCTCCCAACACGCTGAGAAAACCAGAAATGTCATAGAAATTTGTTTTCAAGGCTTTTAAGTACACCCTGACTTCATTGAAAATTTGATACTTGGGTGTTCGTCTCAAAAACACATTGAGCACAAAAAAAAGCGGACCGGGGAATGCCAGCAACAATTGCGACTGTTTAAAACATGCTTTCAGAAGTTCTTAACAAATTGATGCAATTGTCCGCAGCTTTAGTACATCTCATTACAATATTTTTGATCCCTCATTTGCACTCTCATCTCCACCCTGTTTTTGCGATTTCTGCAAGAACGCCCAGAATTACATATTCATTTAAGGCTAAAGCGCAAATAAGAACTGCGGCTGCAAAGCTTTCATTAAAATGATGCTGACAGCGTTGCGTTTGTTTAGTACATCTCACGCTACACTGCCGACTGGTTTGCAACGTTTGCGACAGACGCAACACTTTAGTACATCTACCCCTAAGTGTTCTAACGCTGTAATGTTCTGTTGGTTCTGTATGGGGAGAAGTGCCCTATTCACACATGTCTATTCAGGTCACGCGTTGGAAATCCAAACTGCAGCACTGAAGTTGGTGAATTTAATTATTCGCTATATTATATTATACATTTTAGGTTTTTTATTTTACATTAATTGAGATTAAACACTGACAATGTGACTTGCAACAGTTACTCTTGGGAATAAATAAACCAGTAAAGCAACACAGATGTAAAGGATTTGAAAAGAAAAAGCTAGTTAGTAAAATTTTGGAGCATTCATCTGTAAAACAATGACAGTAATTGAAAGGAGCCTACAGTATGATTGTACTCTCTGACTAAATACAGCCTGGGTTAAAACAAAACTGAACCAGAATTGACAACAACAATCCAGTCACTGCAGCTCACACAGACCATTAACAAGACTAATGAATGCCTGCAAGCTCCCCTGGTCAGTTATTAACGTTCTGGTACAGGTGAATGCTTTTGAACAGAAATACCGTCCTACTAAGGGTCACCCAGCTGTGTTAGCAGCAGTCCTACTCAGTGGTGTAGTGGTAAATAAAAAAAGTCGGTTAACGGCACTCCTCTGTTTGGTGGAGTTGAACAGACAGATTGAGCAGATAAACATGAACAAGTATGTTGCTATTGGCCCTCAGCCAACAAGAATAATGAGAAAGCGTCTTTGAATTGAATTAGATAACTTCTCTGAGCAGTTTATGTAGGCTTTTTTCTTTGCTGATCGTAGCTGGGAATTTTTTGCAGGCATCATTTACATGGGGGATGTGGTTGACATGTCCCCCTCTCTTTTTCAGTGATAGGGAAATGTCCCCCTGACATTGCAGTAGCAAAACTTTTATTTCACAATAATTTATTGGTGTAATCACTAGTCAGTATAGAAGTTAATGGGAAGAAAAAATATATTGGATCTGGGATCACTGGAGCCTGACCTTAAGATGGTGTTTTACTACAAGGATCTGGATAGGGCTCCACTGATCCGTAATGTTGATCCAATCTTGGAGCTGCACACTCCTTAATTAGGGAAACTGACCAATGAGAAGTGAACATACGTGAAGCGTAGTTTAAAGACCCCGGCTGACAAATTTGTATACAGCCCGAGATCACAGTAATGTTGGGAAAATGGCAAACGGATGGACAAAGAAAGAGGAGGATGCACTACGTTGCTGTATCCAAAACACAGGAAATGGTTTAAGTTTGTAATTCACCACAGCTTGTGTTATTTACTAATGTTATCACACTGAGTTTTCTGTCAACTTGTCATTTTAAATTGAAAGAGTAAACTTAAAACAGCACAATTACCTTTGTGCTTTTTGCAAACAAATACAGACATCAATAAAAACGAAATACATTACCAAGAACTTTTTACACAATTATTATACCAAATTAATCACGATATATTACTGACTCTAAATTAGTAACTCTCGCATCTCTACTTATCAATGTTTCAAAAACTCACTCTTGGTCACATTTTAAAACTAATAAATAAACAATTACCATAACAAACATTATCATATTCATCATAGTAAAGCTGAGTTCTTACCTGTAAACAGGAACACATTAAAAGTTTGAAACTTGTTGTCTGGAGCTTGGTATTATTTACATTATTGTTGATACACCGTGGTTTGAGGTTCAAGCGACATCTGCATATTTTAAGTCGATGAAAGCTGAGAAAACACCCTTTTCTTATACCAATATAGTACTAGCATAATTGTAATAGCAGAACTGTATTTAAATTGTGGGGAAAACTCAACATTTCTTTAAATAGGGCAATTCTAATCCCTCTCATTAAATCTGAATGATGCCACACTCGCTCCAGCATTCAAGACTGCCGCAAGGGCAGGTTGTAAAGGGATCTAATCTACATGCATGCCCCAGCTACAGAAACTGTCCCCCCCAACTTTTGAAACCAAAGTTCCGCCACTGGATTAAATAGTATTCCTTTCTAAATGGCTAGTTTATTTATTTATTATAATATATATTTTTTAATGCAAGCGTGCCTATTAAAAGTGGGTAAACGTTGTTTACCTGCGTATACCCTCGATAAACCACTGGTCCTACTAAAGTAATATTATTCCAAGCAAACCAGAACTGACCAACAAATACCATTCTGTGAATTATGAAATCATTGTTCTTATATCAAGCTAAACTCAAATTCTAAATTGTATGTACTATGCCTAAAATAATTTCGCTCAGTACATGATAGGTTAAAAAAACAAACCAGACAAAAAAAAAAAACACACATTCATAATACTTTGGTATATGGCCCAAGTTATTAACTTCATAGGAGTTAGGAACTTGTTCCACACCCACCCCTGTTTTAAACAGGTTTGTTTAAAAATGGTGTGTCCTATTTACAAAGTGTTTAGTTATTTAAAGAATATCTTTGAAGTGGTTCTAGTCTATTCTCAAAAACAAAAATGTCAAACGTTTTTTCAAATTATTATTATACAGTATGGAATTTACCTTAGACTTTACAAATAAATGTATCAACTATTAATCATGTAAAAACAAATAGCTTGGAGAAATACAGTACACTGCATTTCCAGGTTTTTGAGGCAGGCCAATAAAGGGCGGTACTGTGTTTGCCTGTTATATTATCTGGTATATAAGTCCCCAGTTCTCTCAAGAACAACATGTATTTATGAGGAAATCTGTTTAGGAAACTTAATTAAAGTCATATGGATGGAAATGTTTTCAAAACAACGTTTCTAAGTGACCAACTGCCAAGATTCACTCATGAGCTGCATCTTAATCAAGAGCAGATGTTCTCCTCCTCAATCAGCCTCTCAGTTAAAGGGGCAGCAGATTTTATTTGAGAGTACTCAAGCACTACAAATTTAGAAAACTGAAGCACTACACTGAAACTGTTGAGTACTCAAGTGCTTTACAAAATATTTAAATCAAATGCTGTCATTTATTTACTTCGAGTTACAGAAAAAAGATTCAAGAAAGTTGTTCTATTTGTTTTTCAGTGCAAGCCTCCTTATAGAAAACATAATTTGCAATGTATAACAGATAAAATGTAAGATCTAAACTTCTTCAAAAGCTATTTTTTTCTCTGATAAACCAGATAGATGGCAATTCCTCATTGACGACACATGTATTAAAGCAGATATTCTCAATTATTAACCACACACTTTTGTTTGTAGTGAAAAACGTTGTTCCAGGATTACATTCCTGAGATCAATATTGCAATCGCATTTCCTAATAGGATGCCTGACTACATTTTTACTACATCTTTGCAGCCTGTAACCTTTTTGAATGAAAATGAGCATACATTCCACAAACATACCCTTCAGAATGTAGGATTATAGCAAACCAAGGCACATGCAGAACGTCCTCATAATCTTGGACTACATTAATTATAGGTTAAAATGTATAGAAACAGTTTATTGGATTTCTGTATTCAAGGCATGTAGGAGGTTAGCAGTTTATGATAAAGGTTTGGTGAAGATTTGTGAAAATGTTAAGACAGATGACATGTTCAACATGTAAATAGAGCAGAGGTGGCCACACCGCGCATGCGTATTTCAATCACAGAGTAAAAGCCGGATGTGTGTAGTTGAAAGTAAATTTCATAATTTTTAATTCAGTGCTTGTTCGTTTCGTGGACACAATTGACCTTCCATGAGTAATAAATGAAAGTATAAGGCTTTAAAACCAGACTGAGAGAAAGAGTTTGCTTTCACTGAAAACAGTGGTAAACCTGTGTCTCACCTGCAACAAATCGCTTAAACACTGTAGTCTGTACAAGGCGAGCAGGCACAAATGTCATTATGAAACAAATCACAACAAATTGTCATCTCAATATCCTCCTGGATCAGACAAGGCAGATGCTCCTTTCGGCGTTCAGTAAAGAAACCGACTTAACGACTCACGCAAGTTTTGTATGGCAAGCATAGGCTATCGCTCGTGCCAAACGTCCTTATGAATGAATCTTATAAAATTGAAGTGTTGGCACTAGATTAGACTTAAATGCATGTGTAAATGTTATATTGCAGGTCTAAAATTAATATTATATTTACACATCTTATGTCTCGTCATGAGCAGGTACTGTAATCCCTTTCAAAATAAATACAGTGCATTTGTTATCCACAAAGCTGTCAAAAGTATTATACTTAACACATGCAACAGTCATACAACTTTTTATGACCACCATTCAGATCTTCAAGAGAAGAGCTTGTCTCATGTGGTGTTTTTGGTGAAATCAGGTCAGTTATCATATTTTGCTTCACAATAACTCAATATATTTTAATTGTGTAATACATACAGTATAAACAGAAATAATGGAAAAACACCAGTGTGTTACATTTACAGTTGAATAAACTGTGCACAGCTCTGCAATATTCTATCCCTTGTTCTTCTGTATTTTGCTACCATCAAGAAGAGATAACAAGTAGTGCAATTATCCGTTATTTTTGGAGAGAATTAAAAAATAAAATCTTTAAAACAAAAAGGTAGTATTCAAAATGTCTTGCTCGCAAACATTTCATGTTTTACAGTACGTGTCTTATGGCTCTCGGCCATGTGGTCATTTTGGCATGCGGCTCGTAGGGTCAGGAAGTTTGGCCGCCCCTGAGGCAAAAAAACAGGTGGACACAATCACCTGGACATTGAAATTGTCTCGGCCACTTAAACACCTCCTTCCCTGTTAACCCACCAGCTGTTTACCCTATTGATTGACAAACTTTACAGCCAATAACATGATTTGTCCCCAAAGACATTGACACAGGAAGTGAAACAGTAACAGATTTCCTGAAAATAACAGCTGCATTTGAGGTAAGCATCTTAGACTTCCTCCAAAAAAAGAATTAATTAAAATTTTTATGGATGTACAATACCGACACAAATTATGGAAACAAAAAATGATTTACAGAAGAACTGGGGGTGAGGATTTTACTTTTCATTTCTCCTCACTCACAGCTCTTACTTACTAACTATCTTAGTATCCCTGACTGCTAATTGGGTAATTGCATGTAAAAATAATGTGATATCTGTATAATGTGAAATAATGTATAATGTGATATCTTGTAACAATTGTAAGTCGCCCTGGATAAGGGCGTCTGCTAAGAAATAAATAATAATAATAATAATAATAATAATAATTGTCTCCTATTGTTACCATTCAGAATATGCTAAATATGTTTACCACCATGGAAACGGCTGTATTTATTTTGAACACAGGAGTGTGTTAAATCTCAGCCTGTTGTAACAGTATCTGTGAGAGGAAACTTCAAAGCAAACTTCCTATTTTTGTGGTGTATTTATCTAGGAAACAAACAAACAAAAGAGCACCAGTTTTAAAAGTACTACGCTTAACAATAGCTGAATAGCTCTTCTAATGGATTTTCTAGTTATCTTGAAACTTAAATATAAATTTAATAATATATGAATAACAGCTATTCCATTAGCATTCATATGGTTAGTGGCCATTATTTGAATGTGCTATCACATTCCATTCCCTAAAAATTGACATTTTTCAGTTACAAATACTTCCTGGTTAAAATACTGTTATTCTAGGTGTCGGGTTTAAAATCTGAGAATGATTCAGAGTGAAACTACCTGCACAGGTTGCTTACTGTTATTAAAAAAATATATATATATATATATATTGTGATAAGACTCCAACTCACTCGGGTTCGTCGCCCCTTTAAAACACTGACCCAGACACAGAAATAGAGGTTTTGAAAGCGCTGACATGCTATTTTTTTAATAAACAAAATAAACAAAAACAAACACCTAGCTTTATTCGAGCAATAACTGAAACACCTAAACTATAAACAGGACGGCTAAGCCGTTTACCTGTAACAAAACAAAACACACAGTTTTTCCACAAACAAACCTTCACTCACTTGGTACGCCTGCACACACTCGCAAGCGGGCTATACACACAGCAGCCCAGATGCAGGGGATAATCACCAATGACAAATTAAACAATTAACAGAAATTATTAAACAATAAAACAAAACAATTAAATTAAACCAATGTGCATTTGCACATGTTTTTCATGCAGGGAGGATTAACCCCCTCCCTGCTGTGTTATAATATATATTATATAACTCAACCTCTCCAAATCTGATCTCCTTTTCTTCCCCCTCTTCCTCCTCCACTGCTGATCTTTCTAACTCTATTCCGCTTGAATCCACCGTCCTCTCTCCCTCCTCATCCACCAAGAACCTTGGTGTCACCCTTGATCCCTCCCTCTCCTACTCTCAGCACATCTGTACTCTGGCACACTCCTTTCGCTTCTTCCTCAGCAACATATGCAGAATTCACCTCTTCCTCACCGACTACTCCACACAGCTCCTAGTTCAGGCCCTGGTACTGTCCTGGAATGACCTACCCATGGATATCAGAACTGCTCAGTCCCTGACCACCTTCGGGCACCTCCTCAAGACATACCTGTTTAGACAGCATCTGTAAACATCACATCTCTCGACCATACTGGACTATATGGCACCCATTTGTACAGTACTTGCATCAGCTTGTACGTGCAATGAACTGCTCTATGCCTTGCCAAATTCAACTACTGCTCCTAACTATAACTACTTACTGTATCTCAGGGGTGCCCAATCCTGGTCCTGGAGGGCCGATGCCCTCCTGGTTTTTGTTCTAACTGTACACTAAATTGATTAATTGGACCAATTAAGCTACTAATAAGTGCTTGATTGGTCCAATTAAGTAATTTAGGGGACAGTTGGAACAAAAGCCAGGAGGACACCAGCCCTCCAGGACCAGGATTGGGCACCCCTGCTGTATCTTGTATTTGATTTTACTCTTATAGGTAACTCATGTTTTTGTAATTGCTCTTATTTGAAATCATTCTCATCCATTTATCATACTACGTGTTCTTACTGGACTTCACTCACATAAGCAAATATTTACTATAAGTTGTAACTGCTCTTAGTCATACTCGCGCTTCCTTATAATTTACTGTATTCTCTATGTTGCTCTTACTTGAATTTGATCTTATTGTACTTTCATAACTGCTCTTATCTGTATTATGATATTCTGTAATGTGATATTTTATAATGTGATAACTTGTAATGTGATAT
The DNA here is from genome assembly GCF_902713425.1 of Acipenser ruthenus. Lineage (NCBI taxonomy): Eukaryota > Metazoa > Chordata > Actinopteri > Acipenseriformes > Acipenseridae > Acipenser > Acipenser ruthenus. The sequence continues at coordinate 61,408,776 of NC_081195.1, read as the reverse complement.
TTTTTTATGTGATATTTTTTATGTAGTACTTTATAATGTGATATTTTGTAACAATTGTAAGTCACCCGTATAAGGGTGTCTGCTAAGAAAGAAATAATAATGATAATAATAATAATAATAATCTATACTCTGAAGTGGATGAGAAAATATTTTGTTAGAGGTCAAAATGATAGGTAAGATGGGTTACAGCAAACCAACATCTTTTCTTTTATGGCCCAGTAAATACAAATAAAAAGTGATAATGAGTTGGCAAAGTAAAAACACTGCATGTATTTAGAAGAAAAATAATGAACAACACAAAACTGACACAAAGGACCTGCTTGTCTTTCTATTACAGCAAACAGCTCTTCTTGTCCACTGTTTGTCCTCACAGAAAATGGAAAAAAGGCTCTAGCAAGGCTTGTTCTAAAACTCACTGCTGCCAAACAATTGTAGGTTTTTTCCGCACAATTTTCCATGTGGGATAGTGTTGAAATTCTTCCACCTCCTGTGCTATTATGGTCCTGCACCAGCTCTCTGTAGGAATGCAGGGATCCCACTGTACATGTTCATATAACCTATTTTTCTTGCTTCAGAAGGAGTGGTGTCAAATGTAGGGTGAACCACAAATTGCAGGCATCTGCAAAATGGACATGGCAACCCTAACATGCTTGCACAACATAAACACGAAGTCAACATGTTCCTACTAGATTAATTAAAAGTCTCACTGAGAAAAGAAACATTAGCAGACATGTCACGTCTCATGTACTCACCGTGAGACTCACTCATTTGCATGTTATCTTACTCTCTCTCACAAAGCCTTGCTTATCTCACGCATTAAAAAAAAAATAGTAAAAAATGTTTCTTATTATCAGGAGTCAGTTTTCATTAAAGTTACAGTAGCGCTGAAATTAAATTTCAATTACAGTCCACAGAAAAGTATTATAAATTCAAAAGTACTGTGCATTTTACTGAAAATACAGTAGTAAGAGTTCTTTTAAAAAGTACATTGCAACTTGATATCTGCATGTCCCATTCTGTTTTTTAAAACACCAAAGCAAGGCATCCAGAACATCAAGGTATTTTTAAGCAAATCTGAAACACTGACGCAGCCACAGTTCTGCTGTTCATAGCCCTGTATATTATTATTATGTCCTGGTTTTTCAGATTGGTTGAGAAAATGTTTGAGGGAATGTTGAAATCTGCAGCAGCATCTTTATTTTTCTTTGGAAACTATGTTCTGTTTCTGAAATGGGAATCCACCCACTAATCATAATCAAACTGCTCCTTTAAATAGTTCTCTCGTCTAGGCCTCCTTGTCGTTTCTTTGTTTGGTCCTCCTCCCCTGCCTCCACCTCGCAGCACGCCTTATCCAGGGGGAAGGTGGCCCAGAGTGCCACTTGTCCTGTCCGCTGGCATTAGTTATCATCAATCAATATACATTACATCATAGTTCGGCCAGCGTATAGGGGCAGCTATCGAGCACCAATGGACAAGCCCATGGGCATGGTCATTTGTCAAAATGCAATAAAGAATTGTTCATTTCAAATCTTGTGGATGTCTCCTTTCTGAATATACAGTGGTGCATTATTCACTGCTTTCAACGCCTCCAAGTTTGTCTGCAAATAAGTTTTTTTTGCACTGGTGACTAATTTTTATGCTTCATAGAAATGGAATTGATCCATGAGCACTATGGTAACTTGAAATGCATCGCAGGATCAGAAGTAACCAAAACAACACTAAAATACAGTACGGCGGTGCTAATCTGGATTCAAGTTAATACATTTCACAATATGCTTTACACTCAGCTGTTCCAATGAGGGCGATCTGTTTTATTCAAATTTTCATCCCTGGGAGACTCCAAAATAATTCAATATGGTTTACATGCAGCCATCAAGGGAAATAGACGACATACATTAACTGTAGATCAACACACTGCAGATCAACACATGTGTCACAACAACTTAGGTTTACGAAGTTACTGGCAATGCCTGTGTCAGATGAATCCCTTCACTGAAAGAACCACACACTCAGCAAGAGATTTTAAACAAAGTAATACTTTAAAGTTATCTTTTTTTTTCAGATTATGCTTCAGCTTCGTGTTAACACTGCCAGGACATATTACTATTCTTTTGCTTCAAAGATTAACACCGGATGTGTAAAAATCAGGAAATGTGTCATCAGGTGGGCAAAGTCAGAACAGAGTCAGAGGCCTATAATGTCAGTTTACACCAGTCTGCAATGTCTTACACACAGCTTTCTTTATATCTAGATTTAAATGCTATTTATTCAGTATAAATTCAAACATATGCATCTTCTTTTCAAATATGTCCTCCTGACATTTAGAGGACAGCGAATTGAAGACCTTTCAAATGAACCTGTTAAGTACCAAATTCATTTATCTTTGAAAAAATCAGAAGACAACCTGTATTTATGTCATCTGATACCTTACATTTAGACTTGACTTTTATGGTTAACAAAATTATACTAAAGCATGATTCGCAAGGGACTAAAAACTAGGTGTCCTCAGAGTTGGTCAAAAGCAGAGGACGTCTAGTAAATTATATATAATTATAAACACAATTATGATTCTTCAAAGAAGACAACACAGCTAGTACAGGGGGACCTCAAGACTGCACACAATGTAGAGCACACTGCAATCATGATCAATTAATGGATTCTAATACAGGTGCCCCCAAAATCCGAAAGCATGTTTGAGTGGAGGTGTATTGCATAGATAGTGTGGTGTTTAGTCGCTAATATCAAGTGCCAATCTTGCCTAACAGGTATAGCCCTGAGACCGTCTCCAAAGTCTTTTATGATGAAATTCTTATAAACCTGATCTACAGCTGCTTGTCAAGACAGTACTTACTGCGCACTAACACAAAGGCAAATGACGCCAGGGGGCTGAAACTTATATAAAGGCAATTCGCTTTTGTTTTGTTTTTTTTGCATTTGTCTTGGTTTCATTTGCATGTGTTCTGTGGATGCAAATTCATTGTAGGCCCAATGAAGAACACAAAACTAAAACACAAAAAGGATATGCTAAATGACAAATTAATATGCAGCCCTTACACAATTCACTATTGTCCTTCACTGGGATAACAATATATATATATATATATATATATATATATATATATATATATATATATATATATATAACCTACGCTTTGTAGTTTTTGGAATCGGTGCTTAAAGGAGGGGTATAATATGCAGGTCTGGAATATCTGAAAAGGAATGATTATTGGAATCTCCTGGGGTTCCGTTCACAGTGCAGTTACGGTTTACACACATATAAAACGTATTACAAAAAAGTTAGGCTACTCTCGTTTTTATTGAAAATTTGCCTCCACTTCCACTTAACTGGAACTGCAGGAAAAGCCACAGAACGATGTTATTTTATTTTAGAAATGTGCTATTTCAACGCGTGTCGTATGACAATATAAGAATATGTTTTGATACTTTTAACCCACCACCCCACGCTATATCAAACCAGCAACAACTGACATACTTTATAACACGTAATCGAGAACTCACCATCGTCTTCAAATACCCCTTCCATCGCCAAACCGCTACAGTCATCGGTACTCATTCTGAAAACTTTGCAGACAAATAAAACGATGAGGGGAAAAAAAAAACTAAACTAAACTAATCTAAAGCAAACAGTGGATCTAAATTGTTAAAGTTCAGCGAATGACTGCCATGTAGTCGACACAACATGAAGGCTAGATGAGGGCGTTTACTTGGCCAGCGAAACGCCTCAACAGTTTTTTTTTTTCTTGAAGAAATCTAAACAGATTGGAAATGATGCTATTGTTGAACAGGAACTGGGTACTCATTCTGTCCCCTCCCCAAAACTACCAGTCTCTGTTTTGCGTTGACCAGCCCATCTCTCGAGGAGACGTAAGAAAACAGTTTAAGAAAAGTTAGGAAAAGTACATTTATGTGTGCTACAATATATAATCGTTATAATATATATATATATATAGAGAGAGAGAGAGAGAGAGAGAGAGAGAGAGAGAGAGAGAGAGATAGATATAGATGACTTCCGTGACTCCAGTTTACATTTCTTAATTCATGTTTAACAGAGTACTTCTTTAAATTAAAATCGAGCAGACGTAATTACAGTATTTTTTTATTTGCACGGAGACAGTTGGAATATGTTCTCGAAGCAAACATAAAAGTTGAAGTGCTAATTTAAAATCACGCAAGAGTTGCATTAGTTAATTGTTGAGTATAGAATATTTTTAAAAAAAGGTTTTAACAAATAATTGATGTTAGTAATGTTATATCGACATCTGTAGTATTCAAAAGGTATTGCAATGTTTAATAGAAAGGTGGATTGAAAGGGTAGATAGGCATTCCTAACTTATTTGCTCCCAGTAAAGTATAAAGTGACCAGAGACAAAAGTGGGGTTTTTGTTAGTACAGTGTTTGAAGGGATTATATGCAAATGTACACTGTTCTTAATTACAACTGAAGATTTACCTTTAGAGATAAGTTTAGGGTCAAGTTCAGCAAGTTTGTAAAAAGCAACGCAATGCTCTCCAGCCTCTTTGTTGTGTTTGTTAAACACACACACATTACATTATTCAATTTGAAATGTGGGAATGTGTTTTGGATTAGTTTATCAACAGAAGCAGAGCCCACTACTACCAGTATTGTACAGTATTTGAAGTAATGAACTAAATGCAACTTCAAACAATAAGGAATCACAATAACTATAAAACATGCGAAGAATACTATTGTAGCGTTTCGCAGGCAGTAGAAAGGAAGGAGACAACACGCTTGATTCAAGTTCATTTGCTTTAATTACTCAGACAGCACTGCCCTGTCTGCTTAAATCCTACAACAGTAACCGGCTTTCAGAACACACACACAATTGGCGGGACCAATGGGCACAGACAAACAACAGTCAATAACAGGGGGACACAGAAAGCACCACACGCAGGCTACATTTACACACAGACACAGACAGTCGACCAGCAACTGCAGGGAATACAGAGGGGGAAAGGAACACAATACAACGGGAAGAACAGTACAGTACACAAGACACAATTACATAGATGCACGGATCACTACACTATCAACCAACCCAACAGCAAATAAATAAACTATTAAACATAAACCTAGTGGTCAAACAAGACTAAATAGATCATATTGCACTGCATACATTTAAAACAAATTTAACAAAACCAGTACACCATTGTTAGTAGATACATTAGTAGCTAAAACACAGTAATACATTCCAAGAAGGAGATCACATTTTAGAAATAGAGCAGTCATAAAGTATTGGTTACACTATAAAATAATGGCTGCACATTCCTATATATTCCATTGAAACAGTTGTTATTCCTAAGGTGTGCCACTTGAATGTACTGAATATGTGGCTATTATCAGTAGAACTAGAAAACATTATTCAGACGCTATTCATTTGCATTCATATGACATTCTGTTAGAATGTATTGGATTGTTACTAATATGATCAATAGTTCTTATTCTCAGTAATAATTATTCAATTTTGAAATGTGTAGATTTTTATTCAAAGGTATATGTTACACGTGTAGTACAACTAAAAGTATGGTAAACAGTAATTCAACATTCGTCAAATTATATTCTACCATGACATATCAGATTGCAGTTATAACATTGTTATGAGGTAATAAGATTAAATAACAATATATCAGTATACCAAAAAGAAAAAGACCATCTGTGGCTGGGCGTAAGCCATAAATTCTGGAAAAACATAACCCACAAATTCATTTCTTTAGATAACCACACTTTGCTTCTTGCTAATAAAATACAGTTTTCTGAAAATGTAAATGTTTGTGGGTTATTAAGTTCTTCCACCATATATATATATTTTAATTTTCATTTAAATCCTTTTAATTTCATTTAAATCCTGTTTGTATTAAGTAAAATGAGATGTTTCTAGGACACCCATCATTTTCACTTTGTTTCTGTTTGTTTATTTAGCAGACGTCTTTATCTAAGGCGACTTATCGAGACTAGGGTGTGTGAACAATGCCTCACCTGAAAGAGGGAGCATGAGGAGGTTAATTGACTTGCTCAGGGTCACACAATGAGTCAGTGGCTGAGCTGGGATTTGAACCGGGAACCTCCTGTTTACAAGGCTGTTTCTTTAACCACTGGATCACACAGCCTCTTCTAACTTCCCAAAGTAAGTTTACTTCCAAAGTAAGTTTTTAGGCAGTAGTTACTGCACTTGAAAACACACAACAGCAATTACATTAACTTATCTCTTCCCACCTTTACTTGTCCAATCATACCCAAACAAATCATGAAAATGTTAATGACCTAGTTTAGACATGACTTTCCCTAAAGCATTTCACTGCAGCCTACATTTTTTTTCCCCGAAAGGGTGAAAATCAGCATCATAACAAGAATTGCACAGTTTTTAAGAAAAACATGTATTTCATTTCTTTAAAAATACTGTACTATAACTGATATGCTCAATATATTAACATTAATAATAGTAACAATCTTGAAAAAGTTGTTAAAAATCATGTCATAAAAATATACTATACATATAATTCAACCACAGGATGGCAGTATGAGTCAGAACAATTAATTTTATTTAACAATGCCACCCGGCGGTTTTTACAATAATCTAAATTGCAGCAGCAGGAACAACTCGCTGTACTCCATGGACACAAGTCCATGCACCCCCTTAACACTTTTATTGGTTATTTTAATTATCTTCTTTGGCCAATGAGGACATCTACAGAACCTGCATGCTGGCTACAACAACAATAACACAAACACAAAGTCATAGATACTTTATTGTATCTTTGTTGGAGAAGGAGTATTTAACACCTAGGTGAGGTGTTAGTATTAGGGCTATGCAAATACTTTTACTGACATGTATTAAATGAATACTATTAAAAGTGTTCATTTCAACATCAAGAAAAGCTTCATTTCCTTCATCTATGCAATTGAGTTCCAATCAATGGCAATAAACTATTGCACTGAGTGATTCAAAGCCCATTTGGATGCGAATTTTCCTTTCACCCGGAGCTCTGAAAATGTTACTGCTGCAAACTAACACAAAACACAAACCAACCAAATATCTTTCCTTAGTCCTATCTTAAGAGCTAATCGTGTTGTATATGGGAAGATGTATTTGTTTGTCGAGTTATAGCAGAGGTTAGAAAGATAAATTTTGCCCAAGACAACCAACCAACCCACATTCACTGCAGAGGTTTGCTCACATTGGGAGAGTGACGTGTTTATATGGAAACAAGCAAAAAAAGTTAGATAAAGAATTGCATATAACATTTGAGTGGTTTTATTCGGTTTTATTCCATTGTAATTATTAGCCAACAACTTAAAACGGGTTCAATGGAATTACTGCAGACGGACTGATGTATAAAGACACATATATCCCCACAAACTTCTACTCTTAATACCTAGTGTAAAATAATCAGGGGTTTTACAGTGTGATACAGATGGACACCCCCACGTATACCCAGAAAACAATGCTCTCAATAACTTAGAATAAATAACGTTAAACACAATTGGAGAAACAGCGTTCCAGATATATGGAGGAGTGTGAGGAACTCCACAGCTGTGCATTTTTAAGAAGAAAAGAATGCTTAAATTCACTGGATGTAATGTCTAGCCCTTAATGTGAGGGCAGAAGTTGATTGTCTATTAGAGTACTGGGTAGGAAGCAGGAAGAATCACTGAGGGATGTGCATTGGAGCATTCCCCATTGTGGTCATGCTACTGTATCTGAATGAAAGAGAGCTGGTAGTGTGCTGCTGCAGCAGCAGTGTCCAAGCAGTGGTGTTACACCGAGAGAAAATAAAACATCCTCCCACTGGATTTTTGCCTATGTGTGGATAGAAGGGATATTCAAACAGGGTGACATGTAAGGATTTTGTAGTCAAATGTAAAAGAAAGAAAGGGTTGAAACTATTAAAGGAGAAATCTCCCCTTTAAGGATGAATTGTACAACATGCCAGACCTCAAATGAAATCTGTGAAATCTGCGCTTGCCTGTACTTGTTATAGCTGTTTGCATGTTCTGATAGCTATTTGCTTTACTGCAGGTATTTGGCATTCACAATTCTGCTGCTCGTCTTCTCTCAACCTCGCTACTCATGGGCTCTGCTTCGCACCTTCCACTGGCTTCCTATCTGCTTGCATTCAGTTCAAGACCCTTGTTCTTGCCTAACGCTCTCTTCACCACCCTCCCCTCCTACCTCCAATCCCACTTGTCTCCCTACACACCTCTCACCCTCTCCACTCCTCTACTAGCTGACTGGTCACGTCTTCCCTCCACTCTCCATCCGCCCGTGCCCGCTCCTTCTCTTTCCTAGCCCCTCTGTGGTGGAACCAGCTACCGGAGAACTTCAGGACTGCTCCGCCCCTCATTGCCTTCTGTAACCTCCTCAAGACCCACCTGTTTAGACTGCTTGTAGATCTCTTGATCTCCTACTATGCACTGTACTTGTCTGACCTCAGCACCAAGTTATTGGAGCCTCAGCTAATGTATTATTGCACTATTATGTCATTGTACTTATAACTTGTTGTAATCCTAAATGGTTGCATCATATTTCATATTATATTCTATTAGTATTACTGCACTCACTGTAAATATACTGTATCTAAATATTAATCTTGCATTGTAACCCTGTAATGACCTGTAATACATTAAGTCTTCTTGTATAAATGTGTCTGCCAAATAAATAAATAAATAAACAAATAAATAATATTGCATTGAACTTTTGAATTACATGCAAAATGAAACATTTTATACCTGAGAAGTGGTTTTGATGAAGTATCAGTGTTGTTAGGAACTTCACCCATCCCATGTTCCCATACCAAAAATCTTATCACACAAAGTTTTCACATAAGAAACATTCTTTCTTAAGAACATAAGAACATAACTCATCAAAGCTGCTTCTTTAAAGTTCACGCAGCTGAAAAAAAAAAAAAAAAGATACATCTCTTAGCTGTGTTGCGCTGCAAAGTTCTCCTGTACTGTATGCACTACCATTTTCACCAGGTGGAATCATATAAAACTTTTAACAATTTTATTTCATTTAAAAACCCTCACAACTCATTTCCAATCTCATCTCAAAAGCCTGGTGTCTATTCAATGAATCTTAACAAAGTTGGATCAAAATACCACTACTGCTGATATCTTTAAAACGGGGCCCTTTCTGAACCAAGTCTATGAAAAAGTTTGTGTCTGTAAAAATAACAGGAGTGTGGCTCTATTGTAATGGTTTAAATGGAGGGGTTTTCTTTTTATATGTCTCCATTTTTATCAATTTAATAGACTCTACTTCTTAAGGGTTCTGGAGTGATATGAAGGAATGATTTATTATTAGTACATATCCTGGCAACAGTATTTAATCAATGATGCATCCAAGAGGTCAGCAAACAGAAAATTGCAAGTCAACTGTTGATGTGATGAAAGCATGACCTAATATTTCAGTGTCTGACTGAGATAGCACTGGCCTCATCAGTCCTTGTAAGAAATCACAAGCAAGTTGATATCAAAAGACAACACAGCTTCCAAAATGCTACCATAAAAGGCAGAAATTGAGAAAATGGAGCCCTAAGGATCTCACTCAATATGGACCATATCCACAGTATTGGATGCTGCCGATAATCCAGAAGTATAACGAGGAAAGGGCACCCAAATCCTAAACTGAGGGAACACAAAGCCACTTTGTGGTTTGGAACTTGGTTCCAGGCCACTGCATGGCACAGCTGGGTCTCAAAATATCAATGAAACGAAGCTAAACCTAATAAATTTGACTCTTCCTGTTGTCTGCTGGCAGGAACGCAATACAATCTCATCTCTCAATTAACCCTTCCAGCTATACAAGTAGACATGGCTTGAGATTTGTGATCATAAAAACAGCTAATGCACCATGATCAACACCATCCTTGTATCTTGTTTACAAGTTATGTAGTAGCACTAATAGGATATGCTGTAGGTACACATGATGGATGATGATTAAAATGGGAATGGACTATTAAAATTTTATTTACAGACTTTCATGAGTGGAGAAAAATGTAAAAAGAATCAGCTATGCTACTTAAAAAAAACTTCTTCATAAACCTAGTGACTTTGTAACAGATGTTTTTTTAAAGCAGACTACTGAATGATGACTGCTAATTTTACCAGTTTATGTGAAGAATGTATTATGAATCATAATGGAATATCAGTAAATATATATCATCAAGAAGAATTGAATCTCATAATAAGGGAGAAATGTTTTTCATGTCAGACATCACATTATCTAATAAAACTCATCCTCACCAGGATAGGAATTCTGGCATGCTAGAACTTGTTTAAAGGTTACTGTATTACAGCTATGAAAATGTGCTGCATTGTATCACTTTCACCATCTGATAATTTGCATTATAGTGTACTACTGTGTATTCCTATTTGCTTTCCCTTTGGATTGTTTCCCGTCTCTCGCTGATTTATTATTTTTCAGATATTACCATTTTTAGGACTGTCGATGTATTAAAATATTCAGTCACTTTTTATTTAAGGAGAATGTTTTTAGTTTATTTATGTATAGGAAATTATTTTTTTAATGATATATTTTAAAATTAGTTTATAAAGAGTTTATTATATTTCAGCTAACTAAAAAAATTAAAAGTGAACAACATTTCTTAATGTGTTAATGAACACAGATAATAAACTAAAACAAGTGCCTCTTAGAACCATTACTGTTATTTCTGTGAACGGTTGCTTTGAGAAATTATTTGATCTATTTAAGGCGTTTTTTATCTATTATTTTTATTAGAATTGTTGTTTAGTTTTTTTCTACTTTGCATTTCAGCACAGTGTTTACTATCATGGTAATATGGTGTCCCTCCCTTTAAGTAACTCCCATGCTCCATTACCCATTGTTGAGAGCTGAATGTGTATAAAGTTCAGGCACTGGAACATAGTGTGAATAGCCAAAGGTATTCAGTCCCATCATGGGAGCTCATTAGCACTCTATAGAAACACAATAACTACCCACAGATCAGCAGATACACTACAGCACAGTCACCACATAAACAGCCTGTTGTGGGTCGAGGTGGTCATTCCTGACTTCCCTGGTTTGTATTCTCAGTTAGGCTGAGTATGTGGGGCACCTTAAATCATTTTAGAGTTTTTAGTAGCATTGTAGTGTTGCATCTATTATTTTGAGGATTTTAGCATGATATCCGAAATACATAAAACATGTGTTATAATGTCTGCCTATAATTCTATTTTTCTGTTGCTTTTAGTACAAGCCTTTTTGTTATATACCTCTGCTCAAAATAAACATTAAACAAATACATATGAAAGAATTTGAAAGCCAGTTCTTGCAGTTCTACAGTTTGTCAGTTTCAATTAAAATCATAAATTAATAGTCAAATTACCTTTATTATGTTACCATATTGAATTACATACTGCTTTGTAGTTTTCCATATACCTAATGAAAAAATGACCAAAAATTAAAAAAAAAAAAAAAAATTGGAAATTTAACATCAAATACTGTACTACTATTAAGGCTTCCTGTATCATTTTGTAGTTTATTTGATAACATGGTGTTAAATAAAAGATTTAAATTATGTTCATATAGATTTTTTTTTTAAATATGTGTCAATCCTAAAATTCTAGGTGATGCAAAACTTTCGCCATAGCTGAATACTGTATATATATTCAGTTTCTAGGTCATGCCAGCCACAGTTAGTTAGATTTTCTTTTGTTAATTCAAAACAACATTTTAAAAACTATATTTCTAGCACCTACAATACATTGACACTAACAATGACTTGCAGTTACCACCCAGAAGGTAACCATTATTAAAAATATAAAAGCTACTGATTGTAAAAGTTAGTTGTTTGACAATTGATTAAATAGTTGAAGCTAAAAGTTGAAGCTAAGGTTTTACAATACATTTTATTTTATCTTTGAAATAAAAAAACAAAGCAAAATACAAAACGTACTTTAAAAAAACCCAACATGATACAAAGCAATATTTTGTGGTGAAATCATTTAAAGGATACAGTTGCTTGTGTTTCAAAGATCTGCAAGATTCAAGACAAACGTGCACGTCTCACTTTTTGAAAATAATCACAACAAAGCTCTTGAAGTGCCTGCTGAAGAGTAATTTGTTAGAAATAAACGGCATTAAAAATACACTAAGAGAAAACAAGGGAAGAACAGAGGAACTAATCTTCACACGAGGACAGGGAAACATTTCTTTACTAGCACCAGAAACTCAAATTTGATTACAAGCAACCTTTGCCTTTTTATCACTCAAACAATGGGCAGTGCTGTCTAGGGCAATTTCCATGCACAGCATGTGGGTCCCATTTTTTCATTCCTGGACATGGGTGTTTGCTGCTCACAAATGTTGTTGCATTTCAATCAACTTTATTCAGTTGTTCCATTATTAATCACTGCGTTGTTAGCCGTAGCATTTACAGAGCCACAGAGTATTAGCAAACAGCAGTTTGCATTCTGAGTTATACAGCCTCGCAGGCATTATTTTATCGTGGGCAGACAATAGTATAATTAAAGGAACCACAAACAAAGGGGCTGTTAACAGCATTGTATGTGAGCTCTCCAAGTCAAAAGGGTTAAGAAAAGCCCAGATACCTGCTTTCTGATCACTACAAGGGCTTATTGTATCAGGTAACCTTTATAAATAATTTACAAATATACACATTCATTTAAAACAGAATACATTTGTGACCACAGTGAAATATACTACTGGATTTATAGTGGGGGAAATTACTTTTCAAAATAAATAGAACACAAGTGTAACTAGTTATAGTAACTTATTACTTTAGAAAATGTAACTTACAGTTATAGTTATAAATAGTTACTTCTCAGGCACAGTTTATATTGTACAGAGATATTTTATTTTGGTTTTGTCAGGCTGCAGCTCGGAATATTCTTTAAAGATCCAGCTATCGAACCCACTCATTCCCTTCTCTGATGCCATTTTCTAGCAAGATGATATAAAAAGCACGTTCTTGTGACATGTAAGGTTTGACTTTAACTGTTGAAGCATTATGCATAAGTTGTGGTCCTTGTTTTAAAATGAAACTAAAAGTAAGTATGTTATTTTTTCACATACATTGTACTGCGTTATCACATTTCATTACCTGTCTGAAAAAGGAAACATTACAGTTAATAGTTACTAAAAAATGTAATAAAATGACAGTAATGGTGTTTTGTGTAAAGCGTTACTCCCCAACACTCCCTGTCAGCCATATTATGTAACCAGAAACATGACAGCATGTTGAACTTACCCACTGTAAATACAGTTATATCGTTTGCAAAATTAAGAAATGCTCTTCCTTTTAGCTTGTACACATTTATTCCACTTTTCCACAATTGAGAAGACATTTTCGAATCTATTATGCAATCTTTGTTGTCCAATGTCGAGAGTATATATATATATATATATATATATATATATATATATATATATATATATATATATATTCTTAGATATCAGATTTGAAATGTTTTCAACCCACTGCTATTGCCTTGTTACAAAAGTATTTCAAGTATATTTATTTAAATAGAGAAAACACCATTAAAGTTTATGAAGTACCAGTATTGTTTCACTCACAAGGATAGCCGCATCAGTGAATAAGTTATTCAATAATATACAGTATCTAGCTAAATGTATTTCTTCAGTTCAACTGGAAATTGTAGCCAATATGGAATGATTATCTCTCAATTTAGCACACAAACAATCCTATTCTATAAACAGCTTCAGTGGAGACAAAATGACAAAATTAAAAAGTATTTAGACATCAGGGACTAGAATCCTAGAACTCTCCATAAAATCTTTGTGGGGATTTTCAAATTGGGCCCATTCAAGATCCTTTATTTTCCTGATGCCACCAGTCAAGTTGTTTAGAGATGATTTGGGGTGCAGAAAAGACTTCCATTAGATTAAGATTTCAGCACAGACCTATGTTACCTTGCAGCCAGACCTGACATCCTACAATGTAAACATATTGTCAACATATTTGGGTTGGTTGCTATGGTCACCATCAACCCGCTGACTTTGTAGAAATTCATGACGCCTGGCTCCTAGCATGTGTGTTTAACTAGATATTAAGCCACACCAGTTACTAGTGATGAAGACAATCTACTTCAAGCTCTTCTATACTAATGTTCTTGCTTTGTTTCCCCAAACAGAAAAACAGAACCTTATCTGTTTACAATACATCCCCCAGTTCCCTTGGGTTTACTCACACACTAAAAGCTGTGATCTCTGATTGAGGATGCTGGACATGCAAGCAGGGCAGGATATAGATTTGAAAAGATACAGAAATGTATCAAAATATTACTGGATTTCATTTAACCTGATCATACATGTTTTCTTTGCATTATTTGTTTAATACTGTAGTTTTACCATACATGTATGTGTATTTATAAGAAACAGACAAGGCATAGGTTGCCCTAGTATGTGTAATTTAAGTAAACTAAAAATTATTATTATTATAGAATTTTTGCATGTTTGTTCATTAAGAAATTTCAATATATTTAAATAAATTTTTTTATAAATATTTTTGTCATAGTTAATTACTGTTTATATATATATATATATATATATATATATATATATATATATATATATATATATATATATATATATATATATATATATATATATTTACATTTTTTAGTCTAATTTGGTTCCACTAGTAATTCAATTGCTTCTAAAACTTTTATTTATTTCAAAAGTTCTCTTTTTTAAATAAAATAATAATCTTAAACAGTTAAATAAGACTTTATTTACCGCTAAAAGAAGTCAGTTTGGTCCAGAAGTTAACTCTGGCCAGCAGTTAATTGTCTCTGATGTCTATCATTTTATAGTCAATTTGACATAATGAATGAGTTGGACACACCTTCTGCCCATCAGAATAGCAGTCTCCTTATCTGAATTGAAAATCACATTAAGACCTCGGAGCCAATCAGAGAACACCCAGAACTTAAGAAACCCTCCAAAAAAAAAAAAACATCTTTAGATTTTATCAAACTTTTCGCTAACTTCCCTTGAAGGAGAAAACAGCACTACACTGCAGATGCAAGTTCATTTAACTACAACCACAGCAACAGAAGAGAAACCTTGATTTGTAACCCTCCCTTGAAGCAGGCTGTCTGACACAATGGTCCCCAGTTCTCTTCCAGCTCAGAATTTCTATTGGGAGATGGCAGGCTCCCATCCATTTCTACACGCTCCCAAACCTCCAGGATTCGGAAATTCGGGGAAGAGTTTTCTTATTGACAATCTGTTGAAGGCTGGGGATTCGCAGGACTCTTCAGCCCCCTGGGTCCCTGTGAGTCCCATACCAGTTAAACTGTGTCCAACTGCGGAACAAATCAGCCCCTCAGGAGGTCCATATAGTACAAGATGGGGTTTTCAGCTTGTTAACCCCTCAGACAGACAGCGTGCCCAGTCTCCAAACAGGGAACTGCTCCTGCAGCCTCAACCAGGTAAGACAACCGTCTTTCTTTCTTCTTAAAACAGACTATGCATGGTCACGTTGACTTATGTTCCCAATTTGTTAAAAAATAAACAAACCCAAAGAGACATGCAGGGGCCCTTTTACATGCATTCTGTATTTTCTTTGTTTTTATAACAAATTCCAAGAAGTGGTGCAAAACTTACACTAAACTTAATAGCCTATAAAATGTCTCACCCAATTAATTAGTTAATGTAGAGGTTATATATACATATATCACAGCTAGTGTTAGAGGTATAATTGACAGTGAAAAAAAATATTGAAATGCAGGGAATGCACACAAAAAAGTGATAAGCAGGTATGTTCAGCCCGTGAACAGTGCTTTGTGTGAGCATCAAATGAATATCTGGCTCATGTTGGGTTTAGCTAGAGTAGTAAAACACATATATATATTATAGATGGTAGTTTCAGTATTTATGTGTACTGTTTTCTTGTACTCTCAGTAGAGAGATTGTTTAGTGGAAGCTGTTGTATTGATTTTTAAAAAAAATGTTTTATCTTTATTGGAACTCAATTTACACTCAAAAGCTGGATCTGACCAGTTATTAAACTGAGTCATGTAACCAGCTCTTGCGTCACTCAAATGATTGTATCAAATTTAAAGTATCATTTATGAAGACTGCCAGTGGTGGTATTAATTATTTTGCCCTGGAGGCACCTTATTCTTGGAACAGACTCAATGTATGCATCAAACTGAAATATAGTTGAAAGTTATGCTTCTGTTAATCTGAAGGCAATTTGTAGCCCTTAAAGAAACAAAATATATTGCTCTATACCAAAAGATATTGTGGTAATATACAGTGTCGTAACCAGAGCTGACATTCTACCGAGGTCAAACTCAGGTTTGAAGCTACAGCTGGCAGTATTTATATGACTGCTTGGTATTTACTATTCAACCAACAAATCTATGTTACACAGCAAACCAAATTAAGGACTCTTTTGTACTTTAGCAGAATTTTTACATGAGGATCAGCATTGATTATGCAAAAAAACAACCAAGGACATATCCTCATAGTTAGTGACGGCCATGGTAATATATATATATATATATATATATATATATATATATATATATATATATATATATATATATATATAAATGTAACATAAATTGGGGTATATTCAGTTGATCTAAATGAGAGTAGATAAAAAATACCTCCACTATTTAAAAAATTAAAAAAGGGCCTAAGGTTATGAAAAATAAACAACCAACAGTCCATGCTAGTGTCGTTTATTTCTGTCTGTAAAAGTATGAGAAAGGAAGATTCATATTTTAATGACTGAACAGACCCCATTGTGATTTATCAAATATATTGGACAAATTATATGTACAAAACAATGTATAGTATGTCAATAAACTAGAAAATATAAGCAAACATATTGTAGTGGCAATTTTTTTTATATTGCCCCTATATACAGTTACGTCTTTAAAAACAAGTTTCAAAGATGTGGTCAACTTAGAGTTGGGCCCTTTATAAGTTATTAAATTATGTAAATGAAAAGAGTATTCAGAAATTCAATTTAATTGAATCAAAGGGCTTTTAAGTATTCAGTTGTGGTTTAGAATTGCATAATATTAACAGGTGTTAACACCTAGCATTAAGCTTTGACAATAACCCTGCACATTTAGTATTTTCTTGTCACATAATTCATACTGGAATTGACTTTTTTTTCTGTAGATAGCACTGGCTCTCAGAAACTACAATACTGTAGAACTGCTATAAATAACAGAATTCAGCTTCTTAAATGGTGCATAGTCATTTAAAAATGATTTTGTTTAGAACTGTAATTGTGTTTCTTCCTTAAAGAAAAAAAATGTTTTGAGAATGAAGCAATCTATGTACTGTATTTAAAATTATAGAGTACATACATTAACTTACAAACCCAGCAGAATATGTATTGGGACTGATATACTCTTTTTTTTCCTGAATATAATGTCCACTTCATATAGATATAAAAGCATGGGCTTTTGGCTGAGTTATCTAGTCTGTAAATAATGAAAATAGAAAATTTATTCAAATCAGTTACAAAACAAAGTTTAAGTCTACTGCTTATTTCACGCAGATACTTCCAGATTAAACGTATATTGTTGACTTTATTTCCTTGTATGTTAGTTTACGGTGCTTCTAATAGACCTCTACATGTCAAAAAAGTGAGTGCAAAGTTGTGCAAAGAGGTAACTGGCAGACGAGATTCCCCTGAATAATTGAAATGTGTGTCCCTTCTCACAGTTTTCTTGAAGAATGTCTTTCCAAGGGCTCCACAGTTTCTTGTGGCCTGCTGTGGTGGGTCTTGTCCTCTCCCTGCCCCCCCTACTGCTTTTTCAAGTAAGTTGTTATGCTTCATCTGTAATGCTTGACTTCATCTGTAAACCAGAGCAGCAGGATTTAATGTGGTCTGAAAAACTAATTACAGATGCAATGCCAATGAGCTGATTCTCAAATAAACCCTCAGCGGTGCTATTCATAAGATTCACAGTGATTAATCAAATGTGGGTGCTTCTAGTACCATGAAAGTTGTTTTCTTCCAAGAAGAATGCAACAATAGCACAAAGGATGCATGTTTATACCGTTCATTATATATTTCTATAATTAGTAAAGACAGCCTTTTAAAGGACACAGTACAAAGTGTAAATGTCCATCACAGTCCATGAAATACAACTTTGTTTTAGTAACTTTGAAAATATCATTGGGAGGGAGGCAGCTGATAATCATTTAGTGAAATGCCCATCTGGGAATTACATATTTACTACCATAAACTGTTTATTAAAACATGGCCTGTCACATTTGTTTTTAGTACAAATTTGATTACCAGTAACTTACATTGTATTTTATTTTTTTCTTGTTGTATATTTCTAATTAGCAGCATGACATTTTAATGATCTTACATATTTTGGTATTGCCCTCCTATAGCTAATAGAATTACAGAAGAGCTTTTTTTAAATTTTTTGTTCTAAGGCTGGTCTGTGTCAGGACTACCCAGCTGCCATTTTTAGGAATATGTTAAGGCTCTAAGGAAGGTTGCTAAGTCAAGTGATTCTTGACAAGTGAGGTAGCAAATGCTAGCAGTTTAATGAGCTGTGAGTCCCTAAACACTTTTTAGGGGGCTGACACTTTCCCACAGAGCACTTTACATGGCCAGGGTTGCCTAACAATGCACGACAGCACCGTGACCAATCACCACTTTCACTATACTCATCCACACGCGACCTCGCCACCATTTTTCACTGCAGCGATGAACTTTAAAAACTATTGCGTTCTAAAAAGGCTTGGGCAGGGATCAGTTACCCTTTTGTATGATCGAAAAGCAAAGCTCTGTGTGTCAGTCTTTTCTGCTGTCTCTCACATTCCAACTGGGTTCCTGAACACCATTTAAACCCCTTGACTACAACATAAAGCAGTGAATGAAAGTGACTTTTATAGACTTATTCTAGCTCCTCTTCCCATACAGCCCTGTCTACCTGAAAATAAAAAGATTTAGTGGCAGAGCTGAGTTCAGAAGGGGCCTCGCTGAATACGCTAAGCTATTACTGACTGTTTCGATTGCTTATTAAGAAGGGCAGATACACTAGTATTTTGGAAGTGACCTATTAATTGTCCATTTATCTAGAATGTATTGAACTTAAATGATGAAATAGAGACTGTGACTAACCACCTTACACGCTCCTTCCAGGTGGTCTGCATACCAGCAAAATACAGATTTGTCCTACAGATTAAGAAGACATTTATCATTGTGAATTGGAATTTGTTTATGTAACATGCACTTCAAACTCAATACAAAAAAGAACATAGATTTTAGTTTTTATTTTAAAACACTAAAAAACATAATTGCATGAACCATCTAAAAGCACAATTTTGAGAATTCAAATATATAAGCATTATACTATGACTACTACTACTACTACTACTAATAATAATAATAATAATAATAATAATAATAATAATAATAATAATAATAATAATAATAATTGATCAAAAATACCTTTCTATTTGTTTTTGGATTCCTAATAGGATAACATCAATAATATGAATTGGGTAATCTCAATGATACTATGGGGAATAAGTGTGCTGAAGCAAGAGACGATTGCATGTAATTACTTGTTGGTGCTCAAAAATAGTTCACAGCCTGGATTAACAGCATTGACAATATATTGAGTTTCCTCACATAATGTCCCCTCAGGGGGTGAATATACAGGCCAGTTTCTATGCATGTCCAATCTCTGGCAGGCATAGTGTTAATTATGCAGTTGATGGTTTTGTTATTTGGCTAATTTAATTTGTGACCTAAAATGGAGTCAAGGTGAAAGGCTAGTTCATTAAGCCTTGTGCACAGTAGTTTACATCATAAAAGTAAAACAAAGTTCATCTTATTTTCAAGGATGTAAAAAAAGTGTATATTTAGTACATTGTAAAATTACTATAATAATTATAATTAAATGAATTGCAATAATCTGATTGAAGTAACATACAGTAGGATGTTATCCTATTATCAATTAATGAGCAAGCATCCCGGAGCGCTTTGCATAAATTGATCCTACAGGACTAGATTAAAGCAATAACCTAATCAAAAAGAAAAGTCTTCAGTGGAGCCGTGGAAATATCATCTCTTTCTGCACTGTACTGGGGAGAGAACTCCAGAACTGGGGAGCATTGAGGAACATAGGGACTACCAAAAGGTCTGCGGCCAAGGACATTGTGAGTAAGAAACTCACTTACATAAACAGGTCCAAGGCCATGGATTAACTTATAAGATTTAATTAGCTGACATAGTAGAAAATACCTCATCCTTTTTAGATATTGTACAGATGAAAGTGATTTTTGTCTACTATGGTACAATCATTTATTATATTCTGTTTCTTATATTTAACTCAGAAGGCAGTAATAGCTTTGCACGATGGTCCCAAGAAGTGAATACCAAGACAAGGAGAGGGATTCTAAAAAGAGCTGTCTTTTCAGAGGAACAGAGAAAAGACCTGGAGAAAACCTTTCACAAGCAGAAATACATCAGCAAAACAGATAGAAACAAACTTGCAGAACACCTCGGACTGAAGGAGTCACAGGTACTGGACATTTTTTTATGTATTTATATAAATAGATTTATGTAAATATATAGAGTATACACCATGCATGTGGGTTGTCTATGGCCTTCCTCATGAGTGAGCAGTGTGGAGTAATGGTTAGGGCTCTGGGCTCTGGGCTCTGGATTCTTCACCAGAGGGTCATGGGTTCAATCCCATGTGGGGACACTGCTGCTGTACCCTTGAGCAAGGTACTTTACCTAGACTGCTCCAGTAAAAACCGAACTGTATAAATGGGTAATTGTGTGTAAAAAATAGTGTAATTGTATGTAAAAATAATGTGATATCTTGTAACAATTGTAAGTCGCCCTGAATAAGGGCATCTGCTAAGAAATACATAATAATAAACCCAGCACATCAGACTTCAGGGTCCTATGGTATGCATTTTATATTGTGAAGTACAGTGCATGGGGGAGTTATGAAGAGGAAATACTTCCATTAACATCCTGCATCCCAACATTTCTTGAAGGGTTTGTGCATGATAAAAGAAAAGAGAATCAAGCATTGCAGTCTTAGATAGGGAAGCACCATTGTACACCTACAAACCATCCACTAGTTTGTGGAGCGGCTTTCTTGTCTATTGTGTGATCAAAAAAAGATAAGCTTTTGTGGAACCCGATTTGCATAACACATTAATCAGTCATGCACAGTACAGTCCATACACAATAGTGTGTGATTTTTTTTTTTTTTTACCAATATTGCATTTAAAAAAAGACTGCACAAGGGAAGTGAGGTGGGGAAGTATATTAACGATGCACTATGCAGTGAACCCTACATTGTACAGTCGGTGAAGCATTGTGCGCTGAAGCATGTGTAACACCTCACTCTTAAGGAGACTTGTCAAAAGCAGTTTTTGCTTGAATAGTTTGCAAGATTGGTCTAAACAGAAACAACAATAGAGAATCACAGAGAACACATACAGTAAGATATTAAACGGGTAAGCAATTCAGTATTAGATAAATAAATGATATTGTTAACCTCATCTCACCAAATGAGGTCAGAAGTCTGCATCACACAACACTTGCCATTACACTAACTCTGCATTTGAAATACAGTATGCATTTTGTGCTGATGTCATCCACGACTCTTTCAATAGGTGAAGATCTGGTTCCAGAACCGAAGGATGAAGTGGAGAAACTCTAAAGAAAAAGAAACCTTCTGCCATAAATCTTGTGAAGAAGAAGAAGAAGATAATTTGCTGGAGAGTGAATTACTCAATGAATTCACCATTTGTGCAGCAGCAGCTGCGGAAGCTGAAGACTCACAAATCACAGTCCATTGCACCAAAGGGAACTCGTTTGCATTCCAGCAAGGACTCCAGCAAGGATGCAGCTCTGAAAACAGAGCCATCAGAGAAAGAGTTCTGTTTATCCCTGCTCAACACCAAGACATGAACATCCTACCATCTGATTAAAACTGACAGGAAAAAGAATGGCTTTCTGAAGCACTTCATTAGATCAAAAAGGAAACCTAACTAATAAACAGTTTACACATGAAGACAGATTTTACTGTGTTACCTCTCCCTTTACTTCAGCTTAACATTTCAAGCAAGATGTCGTTTCAACATAAGGAACAGTGCGGTAATTCACAATGACGTTATCTTCTTTTTTATTCTTTGAGATGTAAAGCTTTAGGTATAGCTCTTTACTGACCTCTGCTGGCAGACCTGAAAAAAAATATTGAAAAGGTTTTTGTTGTGAACATTGCCCTGAGACCACAGTATATATATATATATATATATATATATATATATATATATATATATATATATATATTTAGTGTTCTTCTTCAAGTTGTAGGTAAGCCGTTGTGCAATAAATAAATAAAACAATAACAATATAATAAAAGAGGTGACAGTTCTGCTGAATGTTACGTACATTTCAACAAATCAGTTGATTACATTTAATTTTCATGGGCACTTTTTTAGTTTATTAACTGTTCTAGCTTCCAAGTTACCAGATGTTGTTTTATATAGTAGCCTATTTATAAACAAATATAAAAGTATGTGTACAGTAACATCTTTAAAAGTTTTTCTGAATATGTTTTACCCCATTTCAATTATATGATCGACTTGGGAGTTAATAGTGAGCTTCTCACTTTTATATCATTAACATACAGACCCTCTGAAGCACTGCGCTTCTCACTTTTATATCATTAACATACAGACCCTCTGAAGCACTGCGCTTCTCACTTTAATAACATTAACATACAGACCCTCTGAAGCACTGCGCTTCTCACTTTAATAACATTAACATACAGTCCCTCTGAAGCACTGCGCTTCTCACTTTAATAACATTAACATACAGACCCTCTGAAGCACTGCGCTTCTCACTTTAATAACATTAACATACAGACCCTCTGAAGCACTGCGCTTCTCACTTTAATATCATTAACATACAGACCCTCTGAAGTACGGTGCTTCTCACTTTTATATCATTAACATACAGACCCTCTGAAGCACTGTGCTTCTCACTTTTATATCATTAACATTACATTTTCTCCTTTCAATTAAAAACTGGAGTATGTCTCTCGAAATATTCCCCAATATTTCTTGAAAATCTGAGGGGACTGTCAGGCCATATCAAAATAAATGTAGACTTTTTAGTGATTGGTATGCCATTATTGTTAGTTTCACTGTATTTTTATATATATATATACTGGATATATCTTTTTTTTTTAAATTTAGATTGTATTGCCTTTAATCTATCTGTAAATATCTTGAACATACTCATTTGGAAAAAATATAGTTTGAAAATTGGATGTGTTATACATTATTATCTGTTTGGAAGATGAAATGTACTAGATTGTTTAATTAAGTAAACAATACATTTATAAATACAACGATCATTAGTGTCCTTCATTGCACCACATCTGAGCCAACCACAAACAAATGATTAATAAATAAACATGCATATGTACATTTAAAGGAAGTAAATAAACACACCTAGTGACATATGCTCCCCTCCACAGCTGTAAAAACAAAATTATTGTAGTTTTTTTGTAAAATTATTGTAGCAAGTTTCATCGTAATAGGAAGAGGTTCGCTAGATATATGCCAACATTTATTATTGACATACAGGCCGACAGACAGCCTCCAATAAAACCTGATTATCATACGCATAATAATTTATATGAACGTATTAAAGTATGCCCTTAGCAAGTTTCATCCCAATTGGGCAAGCTGTTTTCTAGATATTGATTTTGTGACACATACACATATGCATCGGATCCTTCCATGATAACCTTGTCACTGTGGATAGAAAGTGTGTAGGTTGACTGTCGGTTTGAAGTGTTAATAAAACTACATGCTCAATACAAATTAAAAGCAATATTCCATTGTGGTTGAAATGACCTTAGCCATCTGGCTCACCTCTGTTTGAACTACTGTCCTCTGCTCCTAGGCAGTAGTCTGGTAGCTTCTGTGATGTGTCCACACAAGGCAGGATGCACAACAGTGTTTGATTCATTTCAAACATCCACTCATGGAGAACGGTGGGTATTAAAAAAAAACATTGTGTCCAAGTTCATCTTGGCTAGTTTTAGAACAGGCTTAACAAGCAACGTTCAGCACGAAACAAAACAGTGCCACAAAATCCTGCCAAAGCCATTCGCAAACCTAAAATGGTCATTTTCAATCTTTAAAAGTACTGTAGCTATGGCCAGTAACATCACAGTTTTCATTCGAGCAATCACAGTTTAGATTTCTGAATGACATAAGTCAGTTCTACATGCCAATCATAATTCCAGCACTATCCTATCTTTACAGCGGTTTTTTAAAAAAAAATTACCAAGTAACAAAACTAGTAACTAATCTGATTGTGGCATTTTGTGGAGCGTTATTCAAAATGTGCACACAAAAACCATCAGTCATCTTTATTGCAGCTGTTTGTTGTGCTATTAGGTGCTTTTTAAAAGCCGCTATAAGGATAGCAGCACCATAATTCTAATTGAATTAAAGGTCTGACTGGAACAAAATCAATCCTTCAGCTGCTGTGCTATGCTGCGCTGTGAATAGGACCCTTTGTGACATTTGTTCATCAAAACTGCAGAGGGTCCTGTTATCGCTGGAGAACAAAATTTAGAATCCCATTGAACAAGAATGCCAGTGAATTTTCACTTGTCATATAATACCATGTACAATATGGTTGACCAAAGTTTTTTTCTTTATAAGTAACACCCTAACAAGAGCTTGACTCTGTTTTACCATATTTTCTTTAGTATGTGTTTGATAAATATGTTAAGTTTCCTCTTGACTATTGACATAAAATGTTCCTGCAAAGAGGTTTAGTTTGTAGAAAATAGAAAGCTGTGAGTTCTGTTGCTGGAACTTAAAAAATCAACGACCACTGATAATGCTCTGTATCTTTAATATTGTTGAGTACTTTTAAACAAATGCAAACAGATTTGAATGAAATACATTTCTTTTTTATATATTTTAATTGCAAAATGCTAGCTTACAATAACATACTACATTTGTTGCTAAACAATATGACATATTTACTGTGTTATTAGCTTGATTTACCAGACGCATTAAATACCTTAAAACAAATGGCCAAATCTACTAACCCTTAAACCGCTAGCGGCAAATCAGGTCCTAACTTCAAGTGTGGTCTCACTCACAATCCTAGCATCCATGCTCAGGAACAATTCTGCACTTGAGAATTTTCAAGTAGTTTTGGACTTTATCGGAATCCCTCTGGAAGCAACGAAGCAATTCATAGTCTCTCATATGCCTTGCTTCATTGCTGGCAGACGAAGATAAACTTGCTTCAGCAGGAAACAGTCCATTTAAGGAATTGCTGATTATTCCCAGCAACTGCATCTGAAAGACAGAGAACTCACTGTAAGACTGAAGAAGGAAAAATACAATAAAGCCAATACAGTTGCATACAGTTTACATTCCAAGCTCCAAAGAGTAATTGAGAAAATGTCATTTTTAGCTAAAAGGTACTTCTTGCTTAAAATGTACACTTTTTTTGAAAAAGAAAAAAGAGAATGGTGTTGCATGATGGGGGAAGGGGAGGAGTCCCACAGAATGTATGGGATGACATGGAGCCGCACTACAGGGATCAATATAAATAGGTCCCATACCCTCAAGTAAAAGTCAGCACCCTATTATTATATTTATTGGTGCATGTTTACAGTTGTACTATTGAGCATGACACTGATAAGCCTGCATGCTTTACTGGTCTTCAATGAACTGCAAATTATCTCAGTTTACCCTTTCTCTAATTATTCCTTTAGGTACACAAAGATTGAAAAGATCATGTATGTTTTTTCATTGCTTCTGAGCTCATTAGTGTGCTTAAGCATCAGTCCCACTGCCCAACACTTGGAGTACATATTTATATAGACTGACTGACTCTCTTACTGAGTTTTACACTTCAAAGACCTCTGTAAGAAATAGATTGACACCTAGCCCCAGGAGCAGTAGACTTTGGTCAATTTAGCTGATTTTGGTACAACACAATGTAACCACGGTTTATTATTCACTATAAGGAGCAGATTCTTACCATATGTAGATTAGGCAGAGGCTCAGTGACGTGCTATTTTAGGCACTGTGCCTTTTCAGAACATTTAGAAATAAGTAAATATCCGCTTGGTAGTTCAATGATAGTTATCTTATGAAATTACACATAAAGTTTCTCGCCGCTGCCTTATTCTACTAATGCCTCACTACATTAGTATTCTTAAATATTCTAAATGCATGATGACAAATGAAGCTATAAGCAGTCAGTTATGGCCATGCCTGAAAACCCAGTTAATTTAATAACTTTCTTCCCACATTTGAAGTTCACATTGCTATGCCACTGCTGGATACTGCCTATGTATAACTATTAAGCAGTAGTTTCATATCTGTTTCGAGATGGTTGGATATCAGCCTATGGTAATAATAAGGACAAGAGTTGATTGTAGAAATCATACTTTTTCTGCCATTTTCTCCACCCCGTTCTTCAGCTCGTGAACCATGTCACTCAGTTCCAGTGCTTTGTTTCTGCTGAAGTTGGATAATTCCTCATTGTGAGCTACACTCTGGTGGAACTGCAAAAGAGGGTCCATCCAAGAAACCAAAAGCCTCAAAATCACTTGAGTGAGTTCTTCTCTCTGATAACCACAAAAATATTACAATTAGTACTAAATATATACATCTCTATAAACTATAGGAGCTTACAGCCTGACTATTGATGAACCCTTGTTAGATAACAAGACTGCATGTACCACCTGCAGCAAAAAAACACAAACAGCTTCACTTCAGAACAACTTCACAAACCAACTGTCAAAAGCAGATCAAAGTGACGTTCAGATTTCTAATCACCTAAAAACACTTGCAGGAATTACAGAAGGAAAAGCAAGAAGAATGCACCTACATCAGTTCTCTGAGCATTTTCTTTGCCATTAGGAGTTAGAATCCTGGAAGTATGACATTTGCGTGTTGCTCTGCCTATTTGATTTCTGACTGGTAAAAAGTATTTCTCCTGTGTGTGGGGGGGGGTTGGTGGGGGAGAGAGAGAGAGAGAGAGAGAGAGAGAGAGAGAGAGAATAAATGATTGGATTTATAATCCAGTTTTACTACCGATAAAGCAGGGGTCTCCAACCCTGGTTCCTGGTGAGCTACAGGGTCTTCTGGTTTTCATTTCAACCAAGCTCACAGTTACTTAATTGAAACAATTACTGGCTTAATTAGTCAAGATTAACATGTGTTCCGGATCTTTAGCCACTGATGATGTAAAGACACCTATAAAACCTGCAGGATCGGGGCTCTCCAGGACCAGGGTTGGAGAGCCCTGTGATAGAGCATGAAATCCAAAAATAACTTCCAGTACATTCTGAATTGGTTTAAGCTATCTGCATTGAAATGACAGGTATTACATGCTAATAATATATTCCTTAATATTACATTTTGAATCTGGTAGAAATAAAAGCACTATAATTTGATAATGAAATAAAGCAATCAAGATAGAAAATAGACTAATAGACTAGACTAATTTGGATAAAAAAACAGCATTAGATATATAACATATACATTTCCTACATCTGATCTAAAGGAATAATTAAGATTATTAAACCTGGTCAATTATACCTGCGAGAAATTAAGATTGTTAAGTAGAATGATGCCACTTACAAACTCAGAGTGGAGATCACTTGAAAGACTGTGCATTCTGTTTGAGTGCTGGATAACTCTATCAAAGAGATCCGAGACTGATAGCAAATGACACCCAGCATCCCCATGAGCACAGATAGGCGCTGAAGTTATTCTGTACTCCAAATCTAGGCACACAAGGACTAGAAACAACACAGACACTGGAAATAAAAAAGAATCAAATTCCATTATAATAATATACTGACATCAACATTGAACAAAATATAACATGATCAAACCCCATCCTCCACAGTTGCAGTAATACCTTGCCTCATTTTGCTGGACTTGCTTCAAATCTTGCTGATAGTTGCTCTTTGATATAAGCTTGCTATTTATATGTCCAAGGATCCGGGTAAGAAAGCTTTATAGACATCTGTGATGACATCCATTAAACCAGAGATAAAATAAAGAGCAAGGCAAGATGCACGTGTTTCTGTTTGTCATTTTGATCCTGAAATCATGGTTTGCCCCTTGAATCATGAGTCAAGTTTTCATGGTTCAAAGCTGCCTTGACAAATCAGGCGTAATTTGATGGAATCAGCAGAAATAGTGGACCAGAAACTTCAGGATGCTGCTGACAAACTCGCTGTGGTGTGTTCATATCTATATATATTCTTTAAGAAAAGAAATAAAAGGAAGATTCTCATGCTATCTTGCAAATACAACGACATAGGATTTGGCTTATTATTATGCCATGTTAATGCTTTATATTGCTAGTATCGGGTTAAATTAAAACAAAATTCAATTGAATATATGATGGTGTCTGTCTGTTCATCCATCTGCTTGTATGCCATTTTTACATACATCTGGAGAATTGCATATAAAATTGTGATTAAACAATGAATTGCTAATCCTTATTCTGTACTGTTCTGTACAAACTGCTGATATGTGTCATGGTCATCAACTCTAATTTTAAACTTAGAGCCATGGCAGGGCATAATGTTACTGACATACATTGTTGTTTTATAAACCAGATGACTTACAGGAATAAAAGAAACACACTGGGCAATAACTGAAATACAGAAAATAACTAAAACTAATGTCTAATAGAAAACTCCAATAGAGAACTCCAAAGTAGAATTGCATTTAAGGAATGACAGAAGAAATGGATTTGTAAAATTAATATTTAGTCTAAAAGGAACACAATAAAAGCCTGTACAGTTTGATCTATAATGAGCACCACAGATCTAGACAAAGGGCAACAAGATCTAAATAAGTATTATAATTAGAAGCTTTTGAAAAAATACATTCCAACAGCTGGGAAGTCCATTTAATACCTGGTCTAGGAATTTAGATACATGTCATTAATGTATAGATAGACCTATAGACAAATGGTTTCACTTTAAAATACAACATTTTTACATTTTTGTTTTAAATATACAAAGGGTTTGGGTAACATATTTCAAAAGATGTTGTTCAGTGTAGAGTGTGTCAGTGTATTTCTCTTTAAGACAAAACAAAAAAGAAGGAATGACACAACCTCTAGGGCAAATAATGTATAACTATAGCATCAATCTAATTATTATTGTAAACGCAATGTGTACTGCCAATGGCCACAGTGTGCGTGTTTGCAAGGATTTCTGTTATCAGTCATGTGTGCATATATGTTTGTGGGGGCAATGTCTATGAAATTAATTTCAACATTTCAAAATGCAATGCATTGTATAAACATATATATATATATATATATATATATATATATATATATATATATATATATAGTTCACCATAAGGCCTCACTGGTACCCCTGAAGTTGGATGATGATGAACTCTTATGATGAACTCATTTTTTCTTTTTAATCTAGTTGTGTCCTTACAGTACCTTCATACAAAAGAGGAGCTGATCTAAGTGCTTTTGTTTTGGATCATTATAGCTGCTGTATCTCACAATCACTCTCAATCTAATAATGAGGCACGATTCCAGGGGATTAGTCAGTAATTTACCCTTCTTTGCATGGTTGGATTTCTAGTAATGTTGTTGAAGCTGAAACCCTGGGATCCTTCAAGAAGCTGCTTGATGAGATTCTGGGATCAATAAGCTACTAACAACCAAACAAGCAAGATGGGCTGAATGGCCTCCTCTCGTTTGTAAACTTTCTTATGTTCTTATGTTCTTATGGTCCACTGTATTTCTCTGTATGTTAAAGTAATAGACAATGAGCAGTCAGTTTTAAATATTTACCAAACTTTCAACTGGGGCGGAGATAGTCAGACAGGTGCAGAGTGCTTCAGCCTTTAGGGAATACAGAATGGCTCCCAAAAGTGATTCTGAAAACTGTTGCTAATTAATTTCATTTTTATAGACCAATCATACCAGACAGACACAAAGTAACAAATACCCTTGAATGACTTTATATTCCAATACACCATGACCTTTAAAGCCTGCCGCAATGCGTTTTAAAAAATCATTTCAAACATGTGCACAAAAGTGACCTGCTCTAGAGGGCAGCTTTGCCATGGCTTTGATCTGTTTTTCCCTCTGCTGTGAACGCATCAGTCCTTGAGTCGGTCACACAGAGGCACGTTGTGAGCAACGCCCCCAGTGTCAGTGTGACAGCCCTCTCCTTGGGAACAGGACGCATAGACACACTCAGCTGCAGCCGCAGTCATGACAGACCGGAGTTATCAGAGCCACTGCTTGCTACTATTTTTTTTAATTGTCTTTTCTGGACAGTTTCACTCATGCACAGGATCCTGGACATTTATCTTGGTAACCACTAATAAGAGGCACGAAAAGTACACTTGTCTGATAATATGACATGAAAACAGAGAACCAACAAAATACATTTGAGTTCATATGATATGAATTTGTTTCATTCTCTATTGCCATCTATGATTACTTGAAATGTGTCTGGCATACTTAACAATACTTGTTAAGATAAAAGTACTTAATTGCAAAATTTTAATAAATGCACTCTTTGTCTGTAATAACTTTTCGTCCTGTGTATAGTGAGGTTGCCATGGAGATATGACGTCTGAAGTTACGCATGTTATTTCAGGGGCTAGGGGCGTCCACGCAGATTCAGAGTTGACTTGTGTCAGTGTAAACGGGTGACTCATATGATAAGAATCTTTTATCATAAGTCAGCTCAGTTCAGAATTTTAAGTGTAAACGTACTATTAAAGCCTAGAAACTAGATTCTGAATGCTTGAAAGCATGCTGACGCATTGGGTGCCTCAGGGATCTGTTCTAAGATGAAGATTGAACAATACCTTCCGGTTATCAACTGAAAAATTATATACAGTCTGACAGCCCTTCTTGACAATTTTTCTTGTAGCTTAAGCTATCTTCCCTCCAATGATATCTCTAGATCTTCCTTTGGGTGAGAATGTTGTATTTGTTGGCAGTCCAGGCTTAAGGGTGTGTATTAGAAATGTAGGGTTCAACTTAACTGGCACCTGATAATCTTATAAGTTAAAGCTGACAATGTATTTTAGGCACTGTGGAAGAGTAGCGTTGCAGTCAGGCTGGTTAGTGGAGGGAATAGCATATGCAGGAAACACGAGCTGAAGTTAAGTACTGTACTTTGATGCACACTTTAATTTACAAAAATTATAACAAGCAAAAGGTTTTGAAAAACAAATAATAAAATCACTAAAAAATAAAGGACGAAGTGCACAACCTACTGCTCTTGCATGTAGTGCTGTGCAGAAGAGCTTTCTCCCAGCTCCTCCTTTGTGCATGATCAAATAATTAAACAGTATAAAGATATATAGATATATAGAAATGTACATGTGCAGGGTGTGTTCCCAGCAACAGGCACACGTTTTCAGAACTATTTGCTTGATGGGAAGTAGAGCTGAACCCAGATTCAGATCATGAAACTGTCCGTTCTTTTCAGCGTGTTTTTCCACAGTACATAAAAGCAACTGCTAATGTGTGGATAGGGTACAGCAGTCTTAAGTCCCACATAAATAAACATACAAACTACTACTATAAAAAAAAAAATCATTTTTTTAATGTCCTGTAAAATTCCTCTTTTGTAAGAGTCCTGGCTTCTAAAAAAAGGTACAGTTTTGTGTTTTAACATTCATTTTCATAGCTGTATAAAATGCACTTTGTGTAAGCTGTGAACTTGATCTTTCTGCCCTTGAAACTGTTCCAGGGTTCAATACTTTCCTTCGTGCGACCTCTAAAACCAACCCTTTCTGGAGTTCTCAGAATGACAGATATTCATAGTTGGATGACTCACAGCTTCTTTGAAATATTAGATGAGACTGAGGCTGTTCACATTGGTCCCCACAGCAGTGAGGCTGTGACCCAAAGTAATATGACCCAAACTTGTTCTGTTCTGGTCACACAAAAGGAAGAACATAGCTATTGTCTTAATAATGAATTATGCCATTTCAGATCTGTATTTTTATGAAATAAGAAAATGAAACGCTGTTTGTATGTTTTTCTTAATCTTCATAATTAAGGCACTAGAACTACATGTCTTCGATTCTTTATGCTTTGGTCACAACTGAGCTGCTTATTTTGAAGATCTTGCCTCAGTTTATGTAGGGCCTTAATTATTTTCAATATTAACTCACGAATTGTTTTCTAGTGGGAACTAAAAATAGCACGAGGAAGTTACCCCCCCCCCCCCCCCCCCCCATCATAAAAAGCTTCCCACACCACTGAGAACTGCTTATAAAATTGTGTAAACAAAATACCTGGTATTACCATTATTTATCTTAAGTTATTGTTATGAAATTGTGGGGATTTGGAAGGGATTCTCTGTCCGTATAACCTCTGCACACTTGTTTGCCTGCCTAATGGCATCTAGGCATCACCATATTAATACAACTTTATGGTGAATAATGGTGTACGGAATGGGACTTACTGACTCACACTGGAGATTATATTATAGACAAGTAGATAAGATATGGACAGAGAAAAACGTCTGCAACCAGTGTGCTTCGTTGCTGATTCACTTGCCCTGACGGATCAAACACCTAAAAACACAAAACTACTTTCTAACCAAAAGAGGAATTTTACAACACTGTCAGTATTGCCTCTGTTTCCTGAAATATTATAACAGTATACATATTTTTGACTAAAGAATTCCTATCTTTTGGGATTTATTTGAAATATAATTGTTATATTGGTATGGTCCATTACAGTATATTAAACATAACACCTAGAGGTTGAATTGAGGTAAACTGTTCAGGATACTGTACATGTTCTGCTAACTTTTATGTGTTAGTTGTGATAAAAAAAATAAAAAAAAGTTATATCACAAGCGTAACAGATCTAACATGTGCGCAAAAATCATGTCCCTCCAATTATCCACATTTCCAATTCAGTACTGACATCAGCTTCTGTCTGCTGTATTGTATAAACACGTGCGACAGAGGCAAAGATCACTTTCTGCAAGCTCTTAACTTTCAGATCGTACTTGCATGACTCTCATTAAACAACCCTGAAGGACAGAGAAATGTTTCTGCATCACCAACTTAACTACGTAAACTGCTGGGGTGCAACAAGGGCCTATACCCCAAGGGAAAACAATTCCAGGTCAATAGCTGAGGCCTATGTCTGTAACATGCTTCTTTTAACCAAATCTAAATTCAAAACAAATTGAACCCAAAACTGTAAATACATGCATTGGATAAAGTGACCATGTACAAGATTCAAATGTAATTAAATGGCAGGAAACTGCCATTTGTGCTTTACTTTTGTGGGCTGTGTCTTCTCGCAACTTTATGCCTATCCTTGCATAATAATTAGGCTATAAGATGGCCTTTGACGGCAGATTGTACATCTGTTTGCTATCTGTTTTACAGTTTTAGTGGTACCTTGATCTTGGGGTTGCCAATGGAGCACAGATTCAAGTAATGGCATGCTTAATCATTGGGTAACAGTTAACAATCATAGCAGAGGTAGGTAAAGTAGCTAAATAAGGTAATAACATTGCTATAATGTCCCTGTATGAATTATTCAATTTCGTCACGTGTATGAAACACAGAATGGGCATTACACACATGCAGGGTTATATTCTCAAAAATGATGGTACATTTATGCAGGTCAAGGCTGACCTGTTCTCCTAGTTCAATCTCAGTTGGCTTGAGAGGTTTTGCAGGATGAAAGAAACTGCCTTTTCACTTTGTGTAAAATCTTGTAAAATCAACTTTAGTTGAGGATCATTGCATTTTGTTGATAATGCTTAAATTACCACCTTGTTTCTATTTTTTTTTTTTTAAGATTCATAAAAGCAATTTGTCACTAGCTCAATAGGATTTAGGTCAGGTGATCTCACTGGCCAATCCATTCTCTTGATTGATAATCAGTGATAAGCCTTGCTTGATGTGGGTGGGCATTGTCATCAACCAAAATAAAGTCTCACTATCATATGGAGGATCTCATCTCAGCATAGTATAGAACTCTTCTTTGTTGAAAATTGGCTACAGTTGAGTTGTATAATTACATTTTGAAGCAGAAATTCCTATATTTTTACATGACTTCAGCTGGACATAACAGGTACATTCAGTGGTAGTCAAGTGGTAAAGCGGAAAGGCCTGGTAACAAAGAGCAGTGTCGATGTTTAAAAAAACAGAGGATTTGATGAGAACATTCAGGGCTCAGCTGAACACAGGCCCCCAAACATCAGAACTGCTGGATTTGACTGTCTTACCATCAAGTCAAAACTATGTTCACACATTACACACACAAAAAAGAAAACTTTGTAACTTTCATTAGTTGGCATTCCATTTATGTTGCTTCTCACTGGATGCGCCTTCTGTTTTGGTACAAACAAATGTTTCAGTTTTACCTCCAGTGACCTGAATACCCAGCCCTTGAGGCCTGCAGACAATAATAAGTGGAGCAGAAAGTTACGTCTTTCCTGTTTGGTGATGCACTTTCCACACCACTTCTTTCCACTTCTTTATTGAAATATGTTATTTTCAATTTTTTTAACATGATCTGATTAAATTTATGACATGTTTATTTGTTTTGTTTTCTGTATATTGCGTCAAGACTACTGAAAGTGTCTCCATGTAACAAATGTATGAGAAGCGTATGACTAGACCTGTCAGCCCTAATAGTCAATAATCATTTAAAACTCTTATTCCAAGGTACCCAAGTGTCAAATAAGATTTTCTTGTCTAGAGTTGATGGGCTATATTTAATTTTGTTGTTCTGTAAATACATTAAATAATATAACACATTTGAAAGTACAGTGTAACCACAGTATCACTGATATACCTGTAATGTGAAGTGTATCCAATAGAAATTATACTAAATAAAAAGATTATTGATTGACTATCAAGTACAGTAGTGTCTCTGTAAGACTTTGACATTAATTTAAGAACTTGACATTAATAAGGAATGAAATTCATGCAAAGAGCATTTTTGCAACGAAAATTTTAGGGAACAATACATAGCAACCGGAAAATCTTTCTGAATAATTGAAGATGAGGATGAACATGAAACAACAATAATTTCATTACAATATGTTCATAGTAAACGATGGTGTTGTTAAAATAATGTCATTGCCTTTTCCAAACTGTCTGAATAATAAAAGCAGGAATTCTGCACTGTTGTACACGTGGTTTATGTAAATATTAATTGTATAGACTGTAT
The DNA here is from genome assembly GCF_902713425.1 of Acipenser ruthenus. Taxonomy (NCBI): domain Eukaryota; kingdom Metazoa; phylum Chordata; class Actinopteri; order Acipenseriformes; family Acipenseridae; genus Acipenser; species Acipenser ruthenus. Next base: position 61,373,485 of record NC_081195.1, on the reverse strand, counting down.
TTCCCTTTCACACTTGACTACTCTACATGCTGTATGATTAAGTTAAATTATATCTAATAAAATCTATCTTCTCTATTATCAGGAATTTCCTTCTGCTAGTTTATAGAAGCTATACATCCATTTGGGAGTTAAAACCTTATGGTGATTTTCTTAGAATGGGAGGTCTGCTCAGCCAGATCACCTGAAACCCCACTTTGTACTGCTTTATAGAATTCACTGGTAGACTGCAAACTGTACTAGTTTGTTATTTTCACTAGATGGCAGCACAGTTGTTCTGTAAAATACATACAGCAAATGTGCACTTCTCTTAACTTTTTTTTTTGCTAATTTGATTGTTTGGGAGTACTTCCAGAAACAAAAAAAAAGTATCATAGTCCAGATTTTCTGAATATACTTTATTAGTTTCAATATGTTTTCATAAATACATGTAGACATTACGGGCCATTACTAATTTTATACCAGTTGTTTTTCTAAATCAAACTATACCGAGCATCAGAACAAACTTATCACTATTATAACACATTTATTTTCGAATAAAAAAGGTATATAAATGAATCACTCGATCATTCATCCTTGACCATGACACGCTTGAGTGACTGTGACTGAAGCATATGCAATTAGTGAGACAGTTGTTTGGACACTGGGTATGGAGGGATTTCAGCTGTTGAATTGCAAGCTTGAATAAAAGCAATAAAGAAAATCAAAGAAAATAAAATAATATGCCACGTCTGTCAAGAGAGCAGCGCCTTTAAGCAATTGGCATGTTGGAGGCTGGACTAGGGCAGCATACTCGCTGTCTTGGGTGCTCACAGCCAGCAATTTCAAACCTGGCGAGACGGTATAACCAGACACACTCTGTCAATGACAGGCCATGAACTGGGAGACCAAGGGTTGCAACACCTGCCCAAGATCGATAGATCATTTTGCAGGATCTTCGTGATGTCAATTGTTAATCAGCACAATATTATTATTATTATTTGTTTATTTAGCAGACGCCTTTATCCAAGGCGACTTACAGAGACTAGGGTGTATGAACTATGCATCAGCTGCAGAGTCACTTACAATTACATCTCACCCAAAAGACGGAGCACAAGGAGGTTAAGTGACTTGCTCAGGGTCACGCAATGAGTCAGTGGCTGAGGTGGGATTTAAACCGGGGACCTCCTGGTTACAAGCCCTTTTCTTTAACCACTGGACCACACAGCCTCCTAACAATAAAAAGTAACTGCACCACATCTAGTGAATTTTATCCAAATATAAGTGATACATTTCTTTTGATATTCATGTTAAAAAGCTTTGTTTAAATAACTTAGTTACACATTACCACAGACTGCCTTGGAACTGAAGTGCAATCCCACCATGTTCAGTATCCAAGACTGCCGATTCTTTGTACACAGAAGTATTGAGACACTTTATAAAAACTTTATACCAGACACTTTATAAATAACACAATACTTGATATATTGATGGAATGTGCAGGTGGCCCCATAACAGAACACAAACACCAAAAGGTTAAAAAAAGAGGACTTGACCACTTGCTGCCAGCAGATGATGCTGAAGAACAGAGATAAAAACAAAAGCAGGGCAAATCAAGTCATTAACGGAAGCCTGGAGTCTCTTTGGATGTCTACTTGATGAGGAGCACTTTGACATTGATTGACATTTAAGTCAACCACGCATTAGATATCATACAAAAAATATATTCCAGGGAATCAGATTATTGTAATTACAATACTGAAAGAAAATCTTGTATACTGTATGAAAGCAAAATGACCAAGCAGTGGTTGTACTGACAGACTGGAGAATTGCAAATGTAATACCGATCCACAAAAAGGGAGAAAAAACCAAACCAGGTAACTACAGACCAATAAGCCTGACTTCTATTATATGTAAACTTATGGAAACTATAATAAGATCCAAAATGGAAAATGACCTATATGGTAACAGTATCCTGGGAGACAGTCAGCGTGGTTTTAGGAAAGGGAGATCATGTCTAATTAACCTCTTAACTGTTTTGAGGATGCAACATCGACAATGGATAACTGCAAAGCATATGATATGGTTTATTTAGATTTCCAGAAAGCTTTTGACAAAGTCCTGCATTAAAGATTAATTCTCAAACTGAATGCAGTAGGGATTCAAGGAAATGCATGCACATGGATTAGGGAGTGGTTAACATGTATTTAAACAGAAAGTACTGATTAGAGGAGAAACCTCAAAATGGAGTGAGGTAACCAATGGTGTACCACAGGGATCAGTATTAGGTCCTCTGCCATTCCTAATCTACATTAATAACTTAGATTCTGGTATATTAAGCAAACTTGTTAAATGTGCAGACGACACAAAAATAGGAGGAGTGGCAAACACTGTTGCAGCAGCAAAAGTCATTCAAAATGATCTAGACAGCATTCAGAACTGGGCAGACACATGGCAAATGACATTTAATAGAGAAAAGTGTAAGGTACTGCACGCAGGCAATAAAAATGTGAATTATAAATATCATATGGGAGATACTGAAATTGAAAAATGAATCTATGAAAAAGACCTAGGAGTTTATGTTGACTCAAAAAGCTATAAAAAAGGCCAACAAGATGCCGGATATATAATGAAAAGTGTTGAATTGAAATCAAGGGAAGTAATGTTAAAACTTTACAATGCATTAGTAAGACCTCATCTAGAATATTGTGTTCAGTTCTGGTCACCTCGCTACAAAAAGAATATTGCTGCTCTAGAAAGAGTGCAAAAAAGACCGACCAGAATTATTCTGGGTTTAAAAGGCATGAATCTATAGTCTTGAACAAAGAAGACTACGCGGCGATCTGATTCAAGCATTCAAAATTCTAAAAGGTATTGACAATGTTAACCCAAGGGACTTTTTCCACCTGAAAAGGGATCACAAATGGAGATTAGATAAAGGGGCATTCAGAACAGAAAATAGGAGGCACTTTTTTACACAGAGAATTGTGAGGGTCTGGAACCAACTCCCCTATAATGTTGTTGAAGCTGACACCCTGGGATCCTTCAAGCTGCTTGATGAAATTCTGGGATCAATAAGTTACACCAACAACCACACAAGCAAGATGGGCTGAATGGCCTCTCGTTTGTAAACTTTCTTATGTTCTTATGTTCTTATGTACCTGTTTCATGATAGTTACTAGCCAGTATAGTATACATTACAAGGCCAGCTAATCAGTTTAAAGTTGATACAGATAGCTCTATTTTATGACTTTTTTTTCTTCTCAATTATAAATTACAACAGTGGAGAAAGAAGGCAAAAGCCATTGGTGAATGACTGGATGATTTGCACATCTTAAAAATATGGACACCCTGATGTTTCCATTGGTGTTGTAGACAATGGTGTTCTGTCTTTATCTCTGGCTCTTATCAGTAGAATACAGTGGATACTATTTTGTTCTGCCTTGTTATTGTTCAGTTACATACAGAATTCAAGTAGATTTCTACAAGGAACCAATCATTTTTCTTCATTGTTCATTATCAGAGGACATCTTGTTATAAAATGTTTTAAACTGAAAGGAAAGCTGTTGTTATAGTATTCTGTAAAGCTATACGTTCCCACATATCCATTTTACATAAACTTGTTAACCTGACATTAAAATGATAGAAGCCACCTGGCTGAAAAATATAACAAAGGGAAAAGTTAAACCGGGAATAAATTGGTCTGTGAAATTTATAGTTTTTCATAAATTGTTAATATAGCCTTAAATTTCCATCTGTACAATTGACATTGCCAGAATCATCTCTCACAATATCAGTATTTATTTTGGACAAATTTCTGTTTGTCATTCATTCTCTTTTTTGAAATTGATTTCAATAGGGATCTCTCAAGCCAATAAGTGTTACTCACCATTCGTTCCATTAGATGTATATCTTTATATACTGCACTTCCACTGTAGATTATTTTTAGCTAACACCTCCACTTACTGTAACTGCTTTTCTCTCTGTCCTTCTCAGTTCTTTCTGTACTGCACATCACCCAGAACAGCAGCTTGGAAAAACCTGTTGTAACCTAACAGGCAACTTACACTTAAAAAACATGATTAACTATTCAACAGCTTAATAAAGCTAGAAAACATATTTTTCCTTGAATAACCAGCTAGAATGATTGTGTTGCAAAGATACAAGGGCATAGGTAGGATACTGATTCACAATTCCCACTTCCGTAGTATTTATTATCCTATTATGTGTGTTATTAATCATCATTTATTACTGTTTCAGCACTTGGCAGAACGTAAAGACATACATATAGGGCTAAAGGAGGCTGGATGGTTGAACACAAGTGTTTTTTTTTTCATTTTAATGCTGGATTCCAAGGGGGAATTTATTCAGACCTTGCATATTGTGCAACTTCAATATCAGTATCAAATCATGGTAGGGTTTGCGGTAAACTGAAAATGTATTCCCCAGGGCAATGGTTTTTATCTGTCTGACCAGGACTCTCAGTCATGACATTGGCAGTGGGAGTGAGTAATATGGTTTAGATTACATTCAGAATCACATTACATGTGTTGCCTGGTGTGCATTCAAGTTATTTTATTTTCCTCACGGCACTTAAAAATAATATAATATAATGATATTTTCTAAGTCAGTTTCCAGATGAAACACTATTAATAATGTATTGACTGTCAGAGATGCTTTCAGAATGTGACACAATGCAGTGCCAGGGATTTATATTTTGTATTTCATTTTTATTTAATCTTGGTATTTTCTTTATTGTAATGTGTGTTTCGAACTATAAACACCACAAATCTAGGTTTTGAACAGTGAGATGTAGAAATAATCCTTCAGTTTAATAGTCTATCATGTTTTTTTTTTAGATGTGTTTTTTTCATTCTAAACAAATTGCACCCTTGCCTTGAACATCGAGTGCTGCCTCATTAGACTGACATTTATGAGACATTTGTTTTGTTTCAGGCTATTTATGAGTATGACCTAGTCACAAAATGTTCTGGAAAACACATTTAAAATATTTACAGGGCCACACAGGCTCTAATCAATTTAAGATGACACTAGAATTATGGTGGTGGGTCTTGTTAGGATGGCCACACAATTGACTTTATTCATCTTACTGTACACCTGTCTTGGTGAAATGGCACAAAGACCAAAAGCATTTGAAGGGTGAAAAGTTTAACGTTTTTAATGACTGTGGCAGGGCTCAATCCCTGCACATGAGAAAAGCTGTGTTTTTGATTTGTTTATTTTTCGTTCAGGGATATTGTGCTTGTTTTCTGTAAATAGTATCATATAAATATTGTTCTAAATAATTATAAGGCCACAATCAAAGGATTAAAATGGCCCACGCTACTTGGACTACGAATATAAATAAAGAAAAAAAGAATCTGCCAATCACTGTGTGTGTAACTGGGATCGGAACCCCAGAAGACAGAAGCCAAACACTCCGACCACCGTGTGTGTGACAGGGGTAGTTTAATTAGTGTTGGAACAATGATTCGTTTCGGATTGAGATCCCACAAGTATAGATGTGTAAACGGGGCCTCCTGTATAGAGAGTAGCACTAGCCGCATTGGCGGAAACTTTTGTTTGTAGTTTGTTTTGTAAGGTGTTTTATTTTTGCGTTTTTGTTCTATTGTATGTCTGCCGTGAGCAACCATTGCTGGTAGTGTCACGTGATTTTGTATTTGTGTAAATAAATCATGCATGTCAACATCGCTTCCTGTGTGTCTCCTGTCTCGTCCCACAAAAAGCAGCAAGAAGTACTAATGCTCAAAAGAGCCTCACCGCTGCTCTCCAAGGATCGAAACAGAGTTTAAAAGATTCACCCCCCAAGTTAACCTTTTCATTCTCTACATTGCTCTTTGGCAACATCATAGCTTAGTGATCTTTAAAATAAACGTTGCTACAAATTCCATTTATAAATCTCCATCCATTAACTTTGTATGGTGTTTAAAATCATTCAGAATTGGTTGTGCTTCTCTTTTACTCACTCTAACTAGCTGACATATTGCTAAAGTAACAGCCTGTGTGATTTAGCCATGCTTTATTTTCTTTTTGCTTCCTGAACTTTTTATAAAAGCACAAACACTTTGGTTTGGAAATAATATGATAATGTTACCTTTTAACTAATTTCAGTTAACAATGATCACAAATCAGACACCTGGCATGCTAGTAACACAATACCATGGGGTCCTCCTGTCCTATAGATCCTCCTCAGTGATATGGTTGAACCGCTTGATTAGAGTCAACATCTCAAATACCACTGGGAACAGCTTAAAACGTTACTTTAATTCTCATGAAGACAGTTACCATATTCAAGAGATCACTGTTTGGTCACAGAGTAGTGATTCAGTTTACTGTCTGTGTGCCAAAGACAAATGTCTCTGAGCTACTGTAACTGCCACCCTGCTCTTCCATTTGTTCTACCTATGATTCCAGATGGCCTTCGGGCTCGAGCAGGAGAAAACTGCCAATGTTACAAAAAAATAGTGACAAGCAATATTAGACCATTCATATTAATTGCCTTGATGGAGCAGCTCCGCAGTTTATTGGAATTGGCTGCATAGGATTTATGGAAAATTACTAACACAGCATATGGTTATTCTGGGACTTTAATGTATATTTATTGGCCCCAAATAAAATGTAATAAAAAAAGAAAAACTATTGTTCTGGTTACAATAGGAGCTGCTGTTGGTTCTATATTTAATTCTGAGACGATCCTAACAAATCAAAAATCATAAGTAAACAACAGTAACTGATGACAAATCATGACTTCTGACATGAATCCAGATTTTATCAATTGTGTTTCCTTATTTGCAAACTAGAAAAGCTCATATACAGGTCAACATTGATAAACATGTACGTTGTTTCGAGAACACAGTTTAATATTGGCCTTTCATATATGTTCGAGTTCAGACTGTCATTAAACAACAGATGTATTAACATATGTCAAGCAAGTGCTGAGAAATACAGACAGGAAATCCTGCTGGAATGATTGGCATAAGCTTTTGACCATGTGTGGCATTCTGATCTGTTGCCAAGCAAGTTGCTGACTTGCTGGTGGTGTCAGTGCTTGGGTTGGACATGTTTGCCCCTTTTCCCCTACTCAGATATCTTGCTTGTTAAATATTTAGCTATCCCTTTGGATATGCAAATTATAGAAATTTGGTACCCCCAAAAAATGTATCCATTTACAAGGAATGATAAACAATTGGGATAGACATTTATTACCTGAATTAATCCTACAATACCTATGACCTATTTTTACTGGAAAATCGTGGTATCCTTGAATAGATAATTACCCACAAATGTAGTTTCTAATTTGGGACACCTCAGGCAGGACCTGCAGTAGTGGGTGCTAGTCAATGTGGCTGTGACTGACTGACTTCGAAAAGCTTACTGCAGTATACCAAGGTAAAAGCATAGCATTATGTAAGCATGTTAAAAGCATGATTTAGCAAAGAGTGTAAATTATTAAACATGGTACAGTATTTCAGGTATTGTAAATATACAGTATGAGCTAGAAGGTTTAATTTCAACAGTAACTGAAAGGTTTACGTTTGATTACGAAAGAAAATACTGCATTGCTTATTGAATTCAAGCATTGTTTGGGCATTCACTGACCATTATACCAGGGACGTGGTAAACTCTCCACACTTATGAATGCATTAGCGGCTAAGTTTGCCTGCTTGACCTAGTTTCTATTATTTTTATCTCAGAATTCATAATTGAGTGTTCAAACATATGGATAAACATGATAAAGGTAAAACAAATATATAGATAATCCAGAGGTAACCTGCTACTTTGATGGTAATTGTTGTTACACTACAGATATTTAATAACTATTTCCAGCCCATTTATATTAACCCTTTAAATTAATTTAAATGAATCATTATGATTCCATCTTTCCAGGTTGAGCACCCCTACGAGGGCAACAACCCCCCCAGGTGCAACCAGCATAGGCTATATGTTGTATCAGTTCTTAAAGGGTTAAAGAAAATCAAAATGCAATTTATTTTTCACTAGAGTACGCAATGACCCACGGAATAAATAAGCGCCACTGACTACAGGATCATGTTTTACCATTGAAAAGAAAGAGTAACAAAGGCCATCATGACCCAGGAGAATATGAAAAGGGCAGAGAAAAGCTGTGTGATACCCTTGATCCCCTGACAAGGCTGACCTTGTTGTCATCTACAAAATGTTAGCATATCATCTCAGGACTCGAGTCATCTCTTCATTTTCAGATTGTATCATTCCCAGGGATATAGTGGGTGGTTAATACACAGAGTTATATTTTATGCTATTACAATGTAATACATCATTTCTCTACTATATCTAATCTCTATGCATACTGCAAACCCCTTAATGACCTCAACCTCTTTTTTTTAAATAAAATGGTGATGGCAAAATTAGATGAAATTAAGTGTAAGCTAATAAATGTGGAAGTGGACTAGGAGTCTTTCAAATTAGTTGTGCGAATAGATGGCTTCCATTTGATTCAGTAACTATTTTTCATTAGAAAGTATACAGTTATGACTAGAAATAGGTGCCATTTGTATAAACAAGCTACTGTACTTATGGCCAAGGTTGTACCATGGCTGCCATAAGCTGCATCCATTTTAAAAGAAAAATCTAATTAAACACAAGCACATTAAAGTGCAAGTAGCTTTAAATGTAATCGTAATCCTCTGTTTACATTACCATTATTACTGTATGTGCTTGCAATCATTGCGAGTGGGTTCTGCTGCTCCAACATTGAGTTATTATCATCTTTCCCTGTGTTAGTCTTTATCTGGCTGTAAGCTGCTTTGAGCTGGTGAATCCTCTGATACATGGATACATGTTCCGTCCTCACAATAACATAATTATGTGCTAAGTACAAATAGTAAATACTAGCAAATGGTAAGTACAGTATAACTACATGTAAATTACCTGTATTTTGGATTGTATCTGAACATTTAAAAAAAACAAAAAACATCTGCCAGTAACTGTAAACATTTTGTAAATCTTGCCAGACAGTTTGTCAGTATATATATATATATATATATATATATATATATATATATATATATATATATATATATATGAAAACTACATAATAAAATATAATACATTGTAATGTAAATTAGAATATGGTGCCTTTCATGAGAAAGTATCTGTATGTGGGAGTAAAAACACAGAAAATGCTGTTCAAAGAAATCGGTTTTAATTTGAGATGTACTGTACTGTAAGCTGGAGGCTGAAAAGTGACTTTAAGGGCATACAAACCAAAATCCCTGCCATCCTGGGACTTGAGCCAAACTACAGTGATTGTAAGCAGACTGGCATCCAATAAACAGAAGAATAACAGTTCAACCAACAGTATAATTCTGATTATCAGGTGTTAGGTCATTTAGGCCTGCTTAGTGGAAGTAAAAGCCTTTCCAAAAAATGATCTGCTTAACTGGCGGTCATTATAATGAAAAATGGATGAAATATCCAGCATTAAAATAACTGAAAACAACCAAATACATCAGCAAATAACAAATTTGAACATAAATACAGTGATCATTTCCACTTTTCTCCAAAACCCCATAGTCCCAACGCCCTGTGCACCTATTTACATACCCCCGCCTCTACCACCCGGCCCTCCTCTGGGAGAAGCCTGCAAGGCTGCAGTTTCCCACAGCCGCCAACAGGGGGCACCAAGTCCAAGTCTGCTACAATATATTTGCAATTCATTCCTGGTCAATATACTTAAATTTAAAAACAAAGATCTCCTTTCAGATATACACAGGCTTAAATTTGATTCTACATCCTATGGACCATCATGGGAAAATATGGTGGATTATATATTTTTGAAGAAATCGATAAAGAAATAATGTATAACGGTGCTCCATATATAAACACAAGATAACAACCGACCTCCCCAATTGTCATAAAATGCAAGATACCAAAAACAAGTCCATCTCATGTGGTTTTCAACCAAATTTCCCCACATTAAGGCAGTCAGACAAGCTACCTCCTTTGCGTCATGGTGTGGATAAACAAATTCAGTTAGATGAGGATTTGTAGATATGTAGAAAGACGTGTTGAAACTAGATAGGTCTAATGCTTGTGTTGTGCTAATGCACTTCAATGAGTAATCACATATCATATGCCAATCATTTTCATTTTAGTATACTTTATGCATGAGTAGCCTAGAAGTGCACAAAATAATAACATGAGAGACAAAAATGGAGATGTAAATTAATAAATGCCACTTTAGCTTTACCCTTTGGGAGATGTGCTCACTTGACCCTTCTCAAATTAGACTATATCCAATGGGCAATGGTTCATGTAAACATTTAATTTGTGTAGAAAATACATTGTGATTTTCTAAAATGGGGCTAGTTTTGCAAGGGCTCAATCAAATTATGATAGATATCAAATGAGCCAGACCTCCCCACCCACTGAGCTCTTCCTCACCATGGTAATGTTCGAAACCCCATGAGGTCAGAGTGGGGGAAAGAGAAGGTGTGGGGTATATGGCACATACATTGTCAATGATAGTTTTAGGGCCAACAGTGAAATACAGATACTGTACTTTAAGATTCATACCATGTTGTCAAAATGAATGATTTTTATAAGGTGATATTTAGTTTAATAAGTAGATGCCGCTGCTGCATATATATTACATGTTGAGTGAGACTTGCGTGGTGATTTCTCAGATGGCTTTTGAATAGTGTTACTGCTACTGCAGTACTGCAGTTCTCTGACTAAATACCACAGTATATTTGCCATTCTTTCTGTAATTTTAGTGATTGTGGTGATTTAAATACTGTTTCAGTTGTATGTTGACATTTTTACCTACAGAAACACTGTTTAGATAATTGTTACTATTAAGGCGTAGTAATATTAATAGATCAGGTAAGCAAGTTGGTCTGTGATGTCATAGCCGTGCGGTAAGACAATTCTTACCGCATGGTCTTGTGATCTTGTTAAGCCAATCACTGCACTTAATTTTTCCAAGCCATTTTATAAAATGCAACAACCGCACATGCAAGTGCAATTTGAATTTGCAAATCCTATCATTTGCTCATGGCAAGGGTGGCCACAGAACTCCGCATTTATGTACATGGAAATCAAATAAAATAAAAACTACAATTCCATATCAGAAATACCAGTTTCTTGAAATCACATATTTGAAGTAATCAGCTGTGGGTCAGTGTATTATATGCGGGTTCCTATATAATTTAACACGCTACGTGCAAAAACGTGTAAACAGCAGCTGTGTATAAATGCACTGACAGAACGAGGTGCTTGCTCGGCAGGAACCACAAGGGGGCTGCGGCTGGTGTCGATCCACTCTCTCTCACTCACTTGCTCAGTCATTGTATAGTGTATCACTTGGTCAGGCTGCTGAAAGCGGAGCCTCAATACATCTCCAGAGGTTCTTTTTCTTTCCCATTATCCCGATGCTATATTTATCATCTGACAACAACAGATTCATTTTCTATTCGTGGCTCAGACAACAGATTCTCGCATTTTAATGGACTAGTCTTTAGTTATTATTATTTTTTTCAATTGCTGTTTGAACTTCTGCAGATGGTGATGCCTACATTTGGGGAGTAAACTAAACAGTTGCTTATGTTATCACCTCCTCCGCGCCTATGTGAATCTTGCTAGAGTGTATTCTGAATTTACAAAGACTTGGCCAGAAGAACATGGACTAAATTTTCTTTCACAATGGGATTAATAAAACTTAGCATTGCGCTGTCTATTGTATGCATCTGTTCAGGTAAGAGTTTCTGAAGATTTAAAAAATACTTAAAAAGACATACAGTCAAATCAGCATACCTTGTTATATCCATGTGTGAATTTCTAGAAACTACGTTATTTTTAATATAAAGGCTGTCATTCTTCAAACTGAACGGTATGAATTCCTATGGCCTTAGTCATACTCTGCACCTATGGATATGTATCAAAGTAATAAAATACATACACTGCTAATTTTGACATAATTCACTAACCTTTTTTTTCTCCCGCATGTTTTTCAATTTTAGGTTTCGGGGTCGATCCGGCTTTGCAGACCAATTTTTTCAATGAATTTCAGCTCGGGGAGTCTTTTGATGGAGTTTCACAGGTCCACGGATTTCACAATGGAAGCAAAGCATTTCTCTTTCAAGGTAGGCAGTGCAATGGGTGTCATTTCGGTATAAACATGAACAGAGCGAGAAAGGTTTTTCTTTCTTTTATTTGTATTGTTTTGCAGTCCAACCCAACTGATGTTATATATTAAAAAATATACCTACAATATTGATCGTTTAAATAAAAAAAAAGTAAAATGTGTAATGTGTGAAGTAATGTGCGTATTCAGTCAGCGTGGATACTTCTGGTTCCATAATAAGATACATATTATAACAATTAAATAACTGAAAAAAAAAATACTGATCATTGGAAAGTAGAGATAATCTTTCGTTTTGGGGCACTGGATTTTTTTTTAAAGCTTGGAATAGTAACAGTAGTTTTCTTTAACAGTGCAAAATAAGTTTACAATATACGCTTTCAATTGTGACAGATATGGTACATTTGGAATGAACTCACTACCATACTGCATTGTACAGTATAGTTTTAATACTGTATTGGGGTGGGTGGCACCAGTGCATTTTGTGCACAAAATAAAGTGGAATATACGTTAATAAGGAGGGGGAGTTGAACATGTTTCTGTAAACTGTTATATAACCAGGAATATCTTGTCAAAAGCCCCCTTTACAAGTTCAGAACACACCTGATTAAAATTCTCCTCCACTGCATCGCTTAATGGCAAAGAGATCTGTGCACAACTGCATTATGTAATGTGTAAAGGGAAGGAGTAGCCCAAGTAAATTATGTTAGGAAGTGTGGTTATGAATGTAATGAAGAATGATGTGAACTAAGGTACAGGTGCTTGTAAGCAGGACTAGGTGGGCATCAAAGCCAGGGGTTTAAAGTAATGTATTCGAGATTTTTTTTTTTTTGAGTAACTCATATTTATCGAAGTACGCGAATACTGCTACTCGATTATTCAACTCACCCTTAAGTCTGTCTTGTTGTGGAGATCCCACAGACTTCTCCAATTTGAGTCTGTCTTTGTTTGCGACTTAGATGTTAAGGCTTTTAGGGTTTTGACCACTTTTGTCATACAGTGTAGCATATTAAAAAAAAAAAAATCCATTAAATTATGATATCAAAAGCAATGTACTATATTGCATAAAAAAATAAAAGAAAAACACATAAAGGCGTGACTCACATACTGGCAAAATCTCAGTTGATGTCATCAGATAATCTCTGAAAGCAAATTGACTCACCCAGGAGCTTATCATACATTTTGGAATTAAAGTGCAGTCAGGGTGACAGTAGAGATGAACACAGAGTATGATTAAGTTTGTACCAGAAGAATGGCTCCTGAGAAGAAAAGGCCGATGACCATAGATTCTCTGAACTCCCAGTTTGTGTAGGAATGGTCTGGGGGGAGAAAATACTGGGGAATATTTTTAAATTACTCTGTAGTCCTTATAAGCACCTCTTGCCCTATTTTAATCAGAAAACAGCCTAAATGGAATATAGTAAAAAGACTGCATCTGCAAGCATGCAGTACCACCAAGTTTGAACTTCTGCCCATGTGCTATGTTAATGTTAAAAAGCAAAAAAAGCATAGACATAATTTGCTGTCAAAGTTTTGCCAAAATCAGTTTTGTATCACCCTAATTAACTAATTTTGCTTCATAGTCGAATGAATTGAATAATGTTACGTTAACATATTGAATTGCATACCACTTTGTAGTTGTCCATATACTTAACGAAAAACTTAAACAAATTAAAAAATGTGACATTGCAATATTATTTTGTAGTTTATTTGATTACATGATATTAAATAAAAGATCTAAATTATGTTCATATATAGAGATTTGTTTTTACAATTATAGGTTATTCAAAACTTTTGGCCACAGCTGTAGATATGAAAGCATGAAGTCCTTTTTTTGAGAACTGTAGATAGTAATTCTGTGCTTAACTCAACTTCTTACTGTCAAGCAAGCTATAGATATTTTCTGTGCTTGTGTGCTTGGAGGCCATCTATCATTGAAGGGAGCCATCTATCAATGAAGGGAGCCATCTGGGTAAAAAGAGTCAATAATGCAAAGATGCTAGTGATAAAAAGACAGGGAAAAAAAACAAACAAACAAAAAAAAAGAAAATGCCCTTAAAAAGAAAGAAGGTTATGCCCACTGGTGTTCGGGGGGGGGGGGGGGGGGAGGGGGGGGGGCGGGGGGGGGGGGGAGTGTGCTGCTCTTTTAGATCCTCTGTTGTGAGTTTAGGGAAGCCGGTCTGGCCAGGTGTCATTGTTAGAATCCTTGTGATACATCTATATAGTCTGACTCTCAGCAATCAATATTCTTTTTTAGGTTAAGCACAGGATTTCTCAGCAGTTTGATTCTTCTCCATAATTTCTAAACACAGTATGTCGGGTATGATTGCATTTTGTACTAAGGTTTGTTGCACACTACAGATTTCTAAATCAATATTTAAACATAGACCCCTAATTAGAGTGCATTACCATCTGGTAGTTGTACCACCAGATTTCTACCATACATACAAAAGTTAACTACCAAGATAATAATCATGGATTTATTGCAGCGGTACACAGTGCCCTATTTAGTTTTAATTTAACATTTAAATAATTTGCTTTCGTTCCGCTTCATTTTTAATGTTACGCAATCATCTATTGTGTGGTAGTGCCCTGCAGTGGAGCTTCTTGATTGGTGGATGAACGTTATGAGGATTCTTAAATTTGTTAGTATTGATAGGCACAATTTGGATGTGTTGCTTCCCTGTGGTTTGCGCTACAGGTGCTGGCCGCTGAAAATATCATACAGTTTTTTTTTTTTGTTTTTTTTTTAAATTTGTTCCATAATCATGTACACTTGGTTGTAGTCGTTTTTATGGATATTATTGTAATCTGTGCTAAATCCACTAGTCTGCTGAAATCCCATTCTCTTTGGAGACGCTGCAGCTCACTGCCGTGTTAACGTGGGACTGTGCAACAGACTGGTGGTGCAGAGCGCTGTCGAGATAAAAGGATTCCACCAGCTGGAGCTCACAGCAGTTTTCTGTTCAAGCCGATTGAGCTGCAGGATGGCTTGACAGTCCGTGCTTTGCTGCTCCAGCTCAGTGCTGTGCCTCTCCAGAATAAAGTGATCAGAAAACCCATGCTGCTGCCAGCCTGCCTTCAGCTCAGCTCAGCTCAGCCCAGGAAAGAGAGCCTGTGTGAGCAGAGTAGAAAGAACAGAAGAATAATACAACCTGGCAGATGTGAAATTAATGAAATCACAGAAAAGCTGCTTTCAGTTCATCATGCTGAGGACTTTTATATATATATATATATATATATATATATATATATATATATATATATATATATATATATATATAATGTGTATGTATGTATATATATATATATATATATATATATATATATATATATATATATATATATTAGGCTTGTAACGATAATGATAATAATCTAATTATCTAATGATTGGGACCCCACGATAACAAATCGATAATATTTTAATGAAATCGAATATTCCATGAAATTAAAAACATGTCTTGTATATATTAACTTACTGTCAAGAACGTAATCTGTGTTGCTGCTTCTAAAAGTTACTGAGAATATGCGTCTGTGAACAAATACAGGATGATGATGCAGAGATCAAGAGTAACCTGCTTTATTAATTAATTTTATACATATTATTTTGTTATAAAACTAATAATATTTAACATTACTACGTTGTCACGTAGTAAAGAGAGATTGATGTTTACATTCAAAAATGATTTTTTATGTAAACATTTTGAATGTAAACATCAAGCTTTCTTTCCTACTTTCACCTGAAGAAGAGACCTTGAGGTCTCGAAAGCTTGTGATTAATTATTATTTAGTTAGTCCAATACAAGATATCACATCTCCTTCTCTTTGTCTAACGTTACAGTGAAGAATGAATTTCACGGTCTGTGTCACGTTTTTCACGGCCGTGAAATAGGTATGGCTTGGTAATGTATGTAAGTGAATCCACATGGGTGAAACGTTGCGACATGGTAAATCAATAAATCCACATACGAATATGGAAGAGATATTCTACATATTCAAGTATGGAGATGCAAAATAACTGGATAAGGGTGTCTGCTAAGAAATAAATAATAATAATAATAATATATCAATATGCTTAACCAATGAGTCCTTTTTGTATAGAAAGTAAAGGTATTTTCTGTTTTATTACATGTTAAAATGCAAGTCAGTATGATTAAATCGTACCCAGTTCTCTCCCATCTCTGTGGTAATGTGTGGAAATGAAGCCTTGTGTAGCAGGGCATGGCCCTGCCTGTAAATAATATTGTTGTGTGGGGATTTGGTGGTGGTTGGCAGGGATGGGGTTAATTTCCTATCCCTGCCAAAATACATGTGAGAATGTGGCTGGAGCTAATTGAATCATTGATAATTAGGCTCCAGCCACATGCTATAAAAAAGGGGAAAATCCTTTGTTTGGTGGAGGTGTTTTGGGTGAGTGTTTGTTTGTTTGTTTGTTTGTTTGTTTGTTTGTTTGTTTGTTTGTTTGTTTGTTTGTTTGTTTGTTTGTTTGTTTGTTTGTTTGTGCTGTGCTGTGCTGTGCTGTGCTGTGCTGTGTTTATTTTGGGGGAAAAAAAGAAGTGTAGTAAAGGCTAATGCCCAGCCTACCTTTGTGTATTTTGTTTAAACCTTTTGTTTTGGCCCTTGCGCCAGTTATTTTGTGATTTATTTTATTGTGAAAGTTCTGTTTTGTTTAACTGTTTTATTTTTGCTCTGTGAGCAGTGTTTTGTTTGACTTTTTGATTTCTTTTTGTGATTAAACAGCGCAGAAGCGCATTAACTGCAGTTCCTTGTCTCTGAGTCTCTCTGCCTGCCGAATACCATCTGGGCCCACGACGCTACCCTGTCACATATGGTTTAGAAGTGGGATAGCGCCCCCTAGAGACTCGGAGCGGGATTGTAGTTTAAAAAAAAAAAAAAAATGGGAAGGAAAAGCTGCAAAAAACAGCAAAAGCAGCTGCAACAGCGGCCACCATGGGTTGTTGTGGTGGAGGAGTGGTGCCCTGGTTGTGGGGAGTTTGGGCACACCGTGGCCATCTACCCCACCCAATACCAGGGAGAGGAGTGGGCTGCCCAAGCGAGCCAGGACCAGATCCCCCCGGGGGAGACCCCAGAAGCGGGAGCTACCAGCCGCGGCCACCAAGCGGGAGAGCAGCTGGGATGCCATCCTCCGGGCGGTCATGCATGACTGCTGGTGCTCCATCTGTGGTGAGCGGGGGCATTCTCCACTCAACTGCCCTCTCCTGTCAGAGGGGTGCCTGCTATGCCCATTCCCACCAGCAGAGGGAGAGTGCCTGCTGGTCCCATCACCACCTGAGAGAGGAGACCTGGAGAGGGAGACTGAGCGTCCACAGCCAGAAGGGGAGGAGCCCCTGCCGCCTTTGCAGCCAGAAGGGGAGGAGCCCCTGCCGCCTTTGCAGCCAGAAGGGGAGGAGCCCCTGCCGCCTTTGCAGCCAGAAGGGGAGGAGCCCCTGCCGCCTTTGCAGCCAGAAGGGGAGGAGCCCCTGCCGCCTTTGCAGCCAGAAGGGGAGGAGCCCCTGCCGCCTTTGCAGCCAGAAGGGGAGGAGCCCCTGCCGCCTTCGCAGCCAGAAGGAGAGGAGCCCCTGCCGCCTTTGCCATCAAGAGGAGAGGAGCAGAAGCTACCTCTACCTCCACAAATACCACCATTGGGAGAAGTGGAGCTCCTGCTGCCACCTTCATGGCCAGGGGCTCCCCTCCCGCCGTCGCCATCGCCTGGGGATGCCAGTTCGCCATCGCCTGGGCCTGCCTGCTGCTCTGCATCGCCTGGGGTTGCTTGTGTCTCCCTTGCTTCTCCTAGGGTTGCTGCTGGTCCTGTGTCGCCTCCCGAGGGTCCGCTGCCGCCGCCGTCGCCTCCCGTGGGTCCGCTGCCGCCGTTGCCTGTGGTCACTACAGGCTTAGCTTTGCTTGGGGTCCCTGCCAGCCCTTCATGGCAGCAGGGAATACTGTGGCCAGAGCCGCACAAAGGGGAGCTACCAGCTACGAAGAAGGGGGGGGGGAGGTGAGGAGACCACAACCACCACAACCCCGACCACCACCCCTGTGCCATAGCCCGGCGCCTGGCTCCCAGACACCCAGGCTGCATGTCTGGACCTCTGGTCGCTGGGCCTGACTCCCAGGTCGCAGCACCACCAGGCACAGGAGGTCGCCTGGTCTCCTGCTCCGCTCCCCCTGGTTGCCCAGACGTCGCTCCACAGTCGCCTGGGCTCGCACCTCTGCCTGGGGCTGCAGCCGACTGCTCGCCTGCCTGCGCTCCTGACGCCCCATCCACTACGCCTGGGTCCCCTGTCGCCGGGTCTCGGCCCCGCCAGGAAGGCGCCGGACTATGGACTAACCCTCCCTCAAGGATGGGAGAGGAAGGACAATAGGGGACTTGAGGGAGGGTGGATGGCTTTCAAAGGGGGGGGGAGGTGGCCGTGGGGCCATGTGTGCTGCGCACAAAGGGGGGGAAATGTAGCAGGGCATGGCCCTGCCTGTAAATAATATTGTTGTGTGGGGATTTGGTGGTGGTTGGCAGGGATGGGGTTAATTTCCTATCCCTGCCAAAATACATGTGAGAATGTGGCTGGAGCTAATTGAATCATTGATAATTAGGCTCCAGCCACATGCTATAAAAAAGGGGAAAATCCTTTGTTTGGTGGAGGTGTTTTGGGTGAGTGGTTGGTTGGTTGGTTGGTTGGTTGGTTGGTTGGTTGGTTGGTTGGTTGGTTGGTTGGTTGGTTGGTTGGTTGGTTGTGCTGTGTTTATTTTTGGGAAAAAAAAGAAGTGCATTAAAGGCTAATGCCCAGCCTACCTTTGTGTATTTTGTTTAAACCTTTTGTTTTGGCCCTTGCGCCAGTTATTTTGTGATTTGTTTTATTGTGAAAGTTCTGTTTTGTTTAACTGTTTTATTTTTGCTCTGTGAGCAGTGTTTTGTTTGACTTTTTGATTTCTTTTTGTGATTAAACAGCGCAGAAGCGCGTTAACTGCAGTTCCTTGTCTCTGAGTCTCTCTCTGCCTGCCGAATACTATCTGGGCCCACGACGCTACCCTGTCACACCTTGTTATACCCATTTCATAAAAATCTTAACCTGAGAACCCCCATATATATTGCACGTTGAGGACTGAGTTTTAACGAAAAGGGGTCATTATAATAATGTTTCAAATTGAATTCAAGCAAACATGTTTTCCGGTGTTAGAGATGTCAGCAGTTAAGAAGGAAGCATGTGAAACTGGACTAACAGCAATGTTTTGACAGGGAAAGAAGGAAACTGTGTCTCTGTTCCCAGAGGAGCAGATCAGATCAGACAGATCTAGGCCCTGATCCTTTTCAGCAGATGTAGCTGATATTTCCAGAGCTCCTGTAATACTCAGTACTGCACCTTCCTGGC
This sequence comes from Acipenser ruthenus, assembly GCF_902713425.1. Taxonomy (NCBI): domain Eukaryota; kingdom Metazoa; phylum Chordata; class Actinopteri; order Acipenseriformes; family Acipenseridae; genus Acipenser; species Acipenser ruthenus. The sequence continues at coordinate 61,354,000 of NC_081195.1, read as the reverse complement.
TTTTGTTTCAGGCTTTTATTTATAGATAAAAGAAAAGGGCACATTTTATTGTGTCAATTTTATTTTTCCTGCTGCTGGGATTGAAATGTTTATACCAATGAAATATGTTCTTGCCTACTGCTTAAATGCAAAACTGTGTCGTGTCATTGTGCATGCATCCCATAGCTGAAAATGAACACTTTGATGTGATGGCTTTTGAGAAGCTTCATCATTTATTGATAGTTCAATTTAAAATACCATAAATGTATGCATCGAGGCTAAGAACTGGTGGGGAAAATAGAAGATAAAACATTGAACATCTTTAATATATATATATATATATATATATATATATATATATATATATATATATATATATATATATAAATACAATTCTCATATCTAGAGCCCAGTATTTGGATCATAATAATGCAATATAAGTAAATGCAGTAAAAAGCTACACTGCTACATGAAATTTAAGTGGTTCAGATTGAGATGAACAAACTTACATATTTGGCATTCATAAATTGTCCAATTCAGAATAAAACATTTTAACCTCAGTAGTTTTTAAAAGTCAGACAAATGTCTTTATTGGTGTCTTTGTGTTATAACACAACATATATATTTTTTAAAGATTATTTTGAATATTTAAGTCACATTTGCAGTTCGTGAAAGCTTTTCACAAAAATGTGAGAGGGTTTGAAGTTCATTTTGTTCATATAATGTAAGATATTTTGTATAGAGACACTTTAAATATAGTCCTTAAAATAACAGTCTTATTAAGGATTAACTATGATTCTGAAAGTAATCCCTTTATTTATTTATTTTCAGATAACTCAAGAAGCATACAAGCATCTCCAGATGTAGCTGAGCGTGTTTTACAGAAATTAAGGAACAAACAGGAGTTTACAATTCTAGTAACACTGAAGCAAGAGCGGCTCAATTCAGGGGTCATTTTATCCATCCATCATGCAGATCAAAGGTAAGCAAGTGGCAGTTACAGTGTTATCTTTTTGTTACAAAAATCTCACTTTTTCAGTAACCCCTCTGCTGTGAAAGTCGTAGATTGGAGCTGATGAACCCCCCCCCCCCCCCCCTTACTGCTCACAGACAGTGTCTCTAGGTGTTTGTTCTGCATGACTGAGAATGATGACCATCTCCCTTCCCCCAACCCACTCACAAGCACACCTGTTCTGACCCCAACATACCATGTTGCACTAAACTGTTCCACCAAGGTCACCGATACAAGGCGATTTGTTATATAGAACGCAGTGGGTCAAAGGTTATGTTCCCAGTGCATAGGTTAATCAAAGAATGATTCTAGGATTGAGTTTGCTCTTTTCTATTCATCTTACATGATCTGCCTATATATATCTAGAGATGATGAAGCATGGTTAGGGAAATCGAGTATTGCAATCTAGGGCCTGGAGGTGCCTGATCCTCTCTATTTGTGCATATGTCACAGCTTTGACCACAGATGTGGCTTTCAGTTCAGTAGTTGTACTGTATCTAGTTTTTCACAGTCCTGATGGTTCTAACTTTGTATTTACAAGCACAGTCGTGGAAATGGTTTAATAAGTGGATTGGGAGAAAGGGGTGTTTTCCCTCTATTGCAATCTCCTTTTGTCATTTCTGATTCCTTGCTGAAATAACAGAAGCATAAGTGTCAGGCAATTAAAAAGCCCAATGAGAGGGTGTCATTCCATACACAGCTCAGGACTGCACAAGCGTGGGTAGGCATTAGCATAAAATGTACTATATATGTTGGCAAAGAGAATAGGAACATGCAGTTTACATTGCCTTTGACGACAGCTGTGTGAATAATTATTATCATTCCGTTTCCTAAGATGTCCTGTTGAACCATGCAATTTGAATCATGCACCTGTGTTTTCTTAAAGAAGTCGGGGGACCCACCCTAAGCTCATTACTACATTGCAAGTGTTGCTCTCTGGCAGCACCCTTCCCCTCCTTGAAGACTTTATTTTTTGTTTAAAGGGCCAGTGTTTGCTAAAATCAACCAAAATGAACGTTGAAAGTCAAAAGAAAGGTACAGTTTGTAACAAACATGAATATGTATTTGGATTCTGACCCAACCTAAATAACGTAAGAATGATTTCTGGTAATGACATATGATTACTAACTGGTAGAACTGATAACTGTTTCACTTTCAATGAGAGACCGTCAATCTTGCTGTTTCATGGACTTTAGGTATTTAGCTCATACTTTGCATATTCCATACCATACTTTGCATATTCAAAGTATGGTAAAAAAAAAACCCAAAAAAACATGACATTTTCACCAGTTATTTTGTATCAGAAATTACAGATAGTAATATTAATTAGTAAGAATGTATGATTACACACATACCCCTTTCACCAGTCAAAAGAATGCTACAGAATAAACTGCTGAGGTCCATGAACTAGCTTTATCTTTTTCAGATACTTAACATAAGCTTTCCACCTTCAGATGAAAATGGGCAACTTTATTTGACATAACTGCTGAGCCAAGGCAAATTGGCTCAAGTTTTAATTATTATTTTTTTAAATAAATGGTAAACTTGCTTAATGATAATTACTCAATAATACTGATTGGTTCTTGCAGAATATCACCAACATTCAATTCATTGAATCGTTCAGATCTAGATCCAGGAACCATTCCAGGATTCATAAAGTATTTACAAAGTGTAAATACTATTTAACATGAATGCTTCAGTTTTGTTTCAATGAAGTTTACATAAATCAATTCATCCCAGATCCTTTAGCTTTCAAAATTGCTTCTTACTGAACATAAGTGAGGCTGATTTTGAGGGATTGTTGAGAAAGCACTGACGAAAGCAGAAACATTTTCTTTAGCATGCTTAATTGATTTAAAGGAGAACTACCAGCATATTTAAATCACGGAAGGTGTTATTAAGTGTACCTTGTCAGCTTTTTGTCAGATTTGTGGAGGTGCAATATGGGACTCATTTTGGCTACATCCCCATCTTTTTCACAAGTTCTTGCTAAATTACAACGATTCACTTATTTGCATTTTTTTTTTGTTTTAGGAAAACACACCAAATCAGAGAACAGTGGCTTTTACTTCAGTATCCAAAGCATAATCGTGTAGAGAATAAAATCTGAACTGAATTTTAAAATATCATTATAGATTGCTTTGAAAGAAATGTCATCCTACTCTTTTGCGTAAGAGAAGTGGACATTACTTCAAGGGGTACCATTAGGGTTCTTTATCTTAATTGCACTGTGAATCAATGAGTACTCAGTGAGTTCTTGTGATCTTCACAGTAATCATATCATTTGTGTTAAGAACACCTGCACTAAATGTCATTATGCCTGGTTTGGAGCGAGCTCTGCAGTTAAGTACAGTAGAGAAAGGAGTATTCACAGACTTTGTGCATCTGATTACCTGCTTCAACAACACCGTAATTCCATTCCTGATTTTTTTTTTTTTGTTCTACTTTGTCATTAAAGTGGAGCCATCTATAGAGATACAATTTATCACCACACCATTTTTCCCTGATTTCATGACCTCTTATCTTTGTTAGTAGGCCCTATGCTGTTTACTGAGTACCGGTAATTTGCATGTATTGGCAAAAATCCAGTGAGCATGTCTGTCACACAGTCTTCTGGCATTCCATCTGCATGCTACTGTACACGCAGTACTGAGTATTCCAATACATGGGTATTCCGCATGCTACTGGCACAAACCACCTAGCAAATGTAATGTCCTCATGTGTGGAATATTACGTTTATATAAATATAATGTATAGCATACCAATTTAAAATGCATGTTTAGACAACCAAGCTGATACCGCACAAGCAGTTTCACTCGTTCTGGAACTCTGGAATTTGTCATAAGTCAAGTTTTACATTGCCTGTGATTGTGACTTTGTTGAGTGAGAATTTACATGAAAGCGAAATTAAACTCTTAGGACCCACCTGTTATTCTGATTCCTGTGAAGTCATTTTGAAGTCTTTTTTTTTTTTTTTAAAGTTGGCAGATTTGCAATTTGAAAGCTGCCATATGGGAGCCTTCTTCTGCATTAATAACAAAATGACTCTCTGTTGTTCAGTATTCAGCACAGAGGAATGCTAAAGGATATGCCTTCACTTTAATGGAGCAATACTAAACCACATGTGCTGCATACTTATCTGCTAAAAAGATGCATGATTATATAAAACCTCATGTAGCCTACAATATGAGCAACAGCACCCTGCTGAAGATTCTCCTTCGGTATAATTATATTTTTCACATTCATAGGAAGAAAATGCATTGAAACTTGTTGCAGTCACAGGTGGTATATAACACAAGACTTGAGCTTATCAAAAGCAATACCAGTGCCAGCATTAAATTAAGCTAATGGACTTGCACTTAAAGATAAGCATTCTTTAAAACGAGTGTGCTGAACATGAAGGATAGATACTGTTTGCTTGAAATATTCTTAATATTGGATCTCAATCTGGTAATGTGGTACTATTTAAGCAATAGAACCCAAGAGGGCATTACCATCTAAAAGTGGCTACAACAAGAAACAACTGGGGCAAACTTTTACTGCAGTAGGAACTAGTATCAACATGAATAAAAAGTGGGGTGCAGGTTTGCCCCTGGTTTAACTATTACATCATTGCATCTTTACCAGTTTTTGTATATCACATGGCCCTCTTTGTAGATATCACATCTTTATATGTCCTACAAGTATGCTAAGTTTCATGAATATCTGTCTTCATTTACTATAAAGTTTTTTTTCCCACTTTTTGACTGTGCACCTCTCCCAGTAAGTGCACAGATTGAGATGTTTGGTTTCGACAGTCTCTTTGTTTCCCTGATGGCTGTTTCTTCCATACTAACGACTTTTAAAAACATGTTTTTCTATGTTTCATAGGTTTCTGGAGTTGGAAAGTAGTGGCCATCGGAATGAAATCAGATTGCATTACCGTACGAAGAGCCAGCAGGCTCACACAGAGGTGTTTCCGTACATTTTGGCTGATAATCAGTGGCATAAAGTGTCAATAGCTGTCAGTGCATCTCATGTGATCTTACATGTAGACTGCAACAGGTAAGGAAACCAAGAAACAGTTTGGAGACTATTTCATTTTGCTAATAAATGCCATGTAAACATTTTTAGAACATTATTTAACAATTTGTTTTAGGATATATGAAAGGGTTGTGGAAACCCCCTCGATGAATATGCCTGGCGACACCACCGTTTGGCTTGGGCAAAGGAATAATGCACACGGCTCTTTCAAGGTAAGAATATGAAAAACAGAATGCATGTTTTTTTTTTTCTGTTTTAGTGTTGTGAAATGTATACTTAAAATTGGGTATAACGTGTGTGTGCGTGTGTGTGTGTATGTGTTTAAAAAGGATGTAGGTGTAAGTACCATTGCTCAGATATTCTATTCTATTTATTTATTTATTTATTTTTCAATATAGCCTGGAAAAGAGCTCCTTTTCCAAGTTGCCGGAACTAGTTTCTCTTGCACTTCCTCATGTATAATGCTATTGCAACCAATGATGCTGCTCCAAAACACCTAACCAATCAGATTCTTTCAGTTTCATGTATCTAATTCAACAAGCACAATGCAGAGTGGACACCAAACTAGATTGTCTAAACAAAGTGGGACGACTACTCATTTTCGAAAAAAAAGGAGGGGTCAAACTAAAGATACATTACTGGTAGCCGTGGAGAAAGCATTACCGGAATAAGTCAAAATAGAAGTCCTAGCAACTTAGAAAGGTGGCAGGGCTTTTTAAAACAGTTAACATGTAATTTGAACCGGCTTGCTCTTTAAATATATTAGTTGCTGCAAAAAAGTCAGTATAGTTGCTGAATTTGCTGAGCATTTTTCAGGGCTTCTGTTATACAGCCTGAAGCATTATCTTCTAGACGTCAGGTACTCCCTTGAATCAGGTAAACCTGCTATACTGCATGTGTGCTGGCAACAGAACAGCGAATGTGCTGGTGCCTAGAAGTTAGGCACTTGGCTGTCTCCCAGCAACCTTAATATTCACAGCAAATAATATAAAGCTTGCAAGGTTTTCCGGCAGGAAATCTATAGTATCATTAATACAGTTCCTAGTTCCTAGTACATCGGATTTATTCAATCTACAAGCCAATTACCTATTAGGTTTATAAACCTACTTCGCTGCTGTGCTTTGAATTACCTTTATTATTTTATTCTTTGTTTTTTAGCAGGCAGCACCGTAAAGCTCCGAAGGATGAGGCTGTGCGCCAACTATTTTTATTCTACTTTTTTATTTTTCTTCAACCATTGTTTGGGTTCAATGTTTTTGGAAATCTGTAAGATTTTGTATTATAATAAAGGTGGTTATTTAACGCAAGATTGTCCTGACTGAATACATGTAACATGAGATTCAGGTTTATTTTTAACTACTCCACTACGACAACGACTACTACAACTGATAGTACCAATAATAATAATAATAAAAAAAAAAAAAAAAAAAATAATAATAATAATAATAATAATAATAATAACCCTTAAGAATTGCGTATAAAATGTGAACTAAATGCCTAGATGCCCTTTCATGTTGTTAATTTCATTTTTAGGATGAGGAGACTTTGAACAGCCTAATCTCAGCACTTATCAAAAGTCACACACTGGATTCTCAGTAGATATGCAGGAAGAATATAATAAGCAACAGTACTGCCAGGGAAGGCAGCTATAAAGCAGTCTCCCCTGTTACTAATGGTGACTTCTGACAGCTTTTCCAGCTCAAAGCCTTGTCTAGTGTACTGCAGTAAAGACTTTGGAAAGGGGTTGCTTCTTATCTTTGTAATAGTATAGAAGTATGTATTTCATCTATTACAGGTGTCATCTATTCTGATGACCATACTTAATATGCATTGCTACCACTACTCCTGTATCTTTGTTAGCACCATAAGAAGCATATTAGTAGTGGCATCATGAACTTTATTTATGTGATTTTTAGTGGAATGCATAAATGGGAAGGTAAAGGAAAAAGAAAATGAAACATTACTGGTTTCTGGTTTTTAAATCTAGGTTTTTGAACTAATAAAACTGCAGTTAATATTGTTTAGTAGCTGAAACAGGACATTAGTAGACAGCAACCACAGACAAGCACAAAAAAAACAAAACAATAAAATCTGAATTATGTAAAGAATAATGAGAGCTTTATATTGAGAAAAGTTTTATATCCCCTTCATGCCCTGGGGTCCCACATGAGATCACATCATGCATGGGTTTTATATCCCCTTCATGCCCTGGGGTCCCACATGAGATCACATCATGCATGGGTTTTATATCCCCTTCATGCCCTGGGGTCCCACATGAGATCACATCACGCATGGGTTTTATGTCCCCTTCATGCCCTGGGGTCCCACATGAGATCACATCACGCATGGGTTTTATATCCCCTTCATGCCCTGGGGTCCCACATGAGATCACATCACGCATGGGTTTTATATCCCCTTCATGCCCTGGGGTCCCACATGAGATCACGTCACGCATGGGTTTTATATCCCCTTCATGCCCTGGGGTCCCACATGAGATCACATCACGCATGGGTTTTATATCCCCTTCATGCCCTGGGGTCCCACATGAGATCACATCACGCATGGGTTTTATATCCCCTTCATGCCCTGGGGTCCCACATGAGATCACATCACGCATGGGTTTTATATCCCCTTAATGCCCTGGGGTCACACATGAGATCACATCATGCATGGGTTTTATATCCCCTTCATGCCCTGGGGTCCCACATGAGATCACATCATGCATGGGTTTTATATCCCCTTCATGCCCTGGGGTCACACATGAGATCACATCGTGCATGGGTTTTCTCATCATAAAGAAAACAATCTGAACTGAAGGTGCCAAACATAAGAGTCTTAACAGCAAAATAGTTTTTAATATAATATTTGTTTGCTTCTACTTTTGGTACCTGGGAAATTCCCAAATACCAACTGCAATTGGCTCATTGAACACAATTTCTTACATGGCATTTTCATTTTCCATGTTCCATGTTATATTATTTTCAAAACTATTAATCTATAAGTTGACATTAGCTGTTGTATTGTTGACATAAAGCTTTGAGAATCTCGCACAAAAATCTATATTAAATTACATAAATGATAGTCTTGTCGAAGGGTAACAACCAGCAAAACTTGTAAATGCTTGTTTAATATTCACAACAGCAGTGGATGATTGAATTTCATGTTTTTCAGTGTTTTATCTGTGGAACAGATTGCAGCGGATGATTAACACATGAAAGCAGTTAGAGCAAATCAAACAGCCAGGGGCCTAACATTTGTTTCCAGTAAATTTCAAGACTCTCTAATTCTAAAAATTCCAGGATGCTTTCCAAATGTATTTTTCTGTTGCATGCAGTCGTTGTTTTTCAAAAATAGTGCTGGTGTATTACTATTCCTTTTTAAAAATAGCACTCATGTAGAGTCCAGTAGGGTTGAAAAGCAAGCGCCATATTTTTAAAGCATTTACTCCAGTCTTTAATTAACTTTTTTTAAAGATGAAAATTCAACAGTAATGTAGAAAACTCAGAAACAAAAAAGCAGGGGAGTGAGGAATGAGGAATTGAAAGACAAATAGTGTAGAAGTTCTGGCACTTCAATAAGTTGATATGCTTTTCAAAACTGTTTAAAGCTCCAACCCAGCTCTGATGAAAATAAATCACTATTCAAGCAAATTTGTTAAAATGTCATTAAAAACTTCTTGTTCTTTAAAGTACAGTAGATAATAATAATAATAATAATAATAATAATAATAATAATAATAATAATAATAAGATACAAATTGCAATGACTGCTTCTCCTTGTTCCCAGGGTATAATGCAAGACGTTCAGTTGCTCGTGATGCCACAAGGATTTATTTCTCAGTGTCCAGATCTCAACCGCAGTAAGTTTTTACATGTATCACTGTACATAATACTATATTGTACAGCATGCTATATCATTTCAGATGTTTACAATGTTTTTAATATATTACATGTTTGATTGTATTTAGCGTGCCCCACCTGCAATGATTTTCATGGCCTCGTACAAAAAATAATGGAACTACAAGATATATTGGCTAAAACTTCAGCTAAGGTAACCCGTCAGCAAAGTATCCATCTCTTCATTGATTTCTATCATCAAAATACATATATTTTTTTTATTCACAATTATATTCTCAACATGTGTGGATTGCATTCTTTTTAAGTCATGTTTGCAGTCTCACTGAGGGTGTCTACAGGTGTAATGAAATTCAGTAATTAGGAGTTGTTGATTGGAAAAGATACATATACAGGTAGCTCACAGGACATTGTGCTCAGTCACTCATTAGTTTTTTTTGTTTTTGTTTTTTAGAGAAAATGATGCCTTACCTAAAGTATAAAAGATAGAGTGCTACACAATATGTATCTGTCTTCACACTAATAATGGTTTTAGTGTTTAGAGGTTGGCACACTGTAAAATAAAGAAATTAGAATGAAATCATTTTAAATTCAGTATTTTGGTATTTTTGGTGCTTTTGTTGGGTGTTATGTTGTGTGTGTATGTGTGTGTGTGTGTCTTTGGTTTTAAATGTTTTTCTTACGTAGAAATAACATAAAAAATGCATTTTATATATAAAAAAACGAACATAGTTCGTTGGAATACAACCATTTTATGGGTTAACGCAGATGGGGCAGCAGTGTGGAGTAGTGGTTAGGGCTCTGGACTCTTGACCAGAGGGTTGTGGATTCAATCCCCAGTGGGGGACACTGCTGCTGTACCCTTGAGCAAGGTACTTTACCTAGATTGCTCCAGTAAAAACCCAACTGTATAAATGGGTAATTGTATGTAAAAATAATGTGATACCTGTATAATGTGAAATAATGTATAATGTGATATCTTGTAACAATTGTAAGTCGCCCTGGATAAGGGCGTCTGATAAGAAATAATAATAATAATAATAATAATAAGTTCTTTGGTTGAAATGAGTGCTAAATAAAACATGCAGGGATTAAAACTGCGCCTAATTGGTTTTATCGGTTGATTTGCACAAGCGTCATTTACAGAAAATCTCTTCACCTGCAGGGCACTGAAGTCGTGTGCTATAGATATTGTTCCTAATATGATTATTCATTAAGATAATGCTACATTCAGAAGTATAAAAGCGCCCCTTCTTTATAAAATGTACACACAGCTGTCCCGAGCAGAGGAGAAGATGAATAGCTTGGATCAGTGCTATTGTGAGAGGACCTGCAATGCAAAGGGAAATGTCTACAGAGCGTTTGAATCATGGACAGATGGCTGTAAGAACTGCACTTGCATGGTATGTGCCTCCTCTGTGTAGATTTGATTTAAATCCCCTCTTTGTGTAAATGTTTAATTGAATGGCACAATGCAGAACCACAGATTCATTAAGTATTTCCTTAGGGCAATAAGATGAATAATGCAGAACCCCTTTCGATCACATTCACACATTATGCCTAGATTAGAGGATACAATTAGCAAGCTCCTGCACCTGTACATTTGGTGGGCTATGTCTTTATACACATGGCCATATGGAATGAACGTCTCAACTCCATCTTACCACAGTGTGTGCTCTATTGTAAGTGTTAAGATAAATGGTCCCTGATACCTCAGGAGACCTTCCAAAGTGTTATAGACTCCATGACTACATATAGCCCATGCCTGTCTCAACTGTTGTACAGAATTGGAGTTGGGACTATTCACTAATAGTGATGACCACATAGGGGAAGTCAAATTTCTGTCATATGGTAGTATATTACTAAGTCTGTTGAACTCTGCTGACAAAAGAACATGTTAAAAGTTGCAAGTCTCACCCAGGTTGAAAATTAACAAAGATTAGTATTATTTCATTCAAATCCTCGTTTTGGTATTTCACATAACTTCCCTAAAATAATATTGAAAATGCACACTAGCATTCATTAGCTCCATTTTAAGCTCTTTTGAAGTATTTCAAAAAAAGCTGAAACAGTTGAAGGGATAAATAAAATGTGCTGCATTGCAAGGTTATCGGGAACAAAATAATTCTGATCAAGTATTTCCTTTCAACAACATTACATGCTGGTTTCACAGATTCCGCTCAGCCTGATGAGTGTCAGTATAACCCATACTTAGACGCTTACCGTCTATAACTCCCATTATATACTGCTTTACTTCTAACATACTGTATATGTCACAAAATCCAACTATATATATCTTTCTTTCAAAAAAGGGAAAAAGGTTGAAAAGAGAGATTGTGATTTCTGTATTGACTTTACAGTTGAATTCCAGGAGGTGCCTCAGGTAGGATTTTACAGCTGGTGATGTAAACTGTGCCAATATTGAGGGCTAAACTGGCACTCTGATTGGTTGAAAGATCCTCTGCAGTCTGTTGTGTCATATTAACGTCCAAGATGCTAATCCGAGTCTGTGGAACCAGCCTTTACAATGTGAAGCGTTAATGAATGGCCTCTCTACATGTGCTACTGTAAGTAACTAAGCTTATGTGTTTTCTCTTAGAATGGTACTGTTCAGTGTGAGACTCTAATCTGTCCACCTTTACAATGTGCTCCTGATTCTGTGCTGGCTTATGTAAATGGAGCATGCTGCAAGGAATGTCAGCGTAAGTACATCAATCCATTAAAAGAAAAAAGATCAATCTCTTCAACTGATTGGAACTGGGTGTTTTTTTTTTATTTAACCATCCAACATACAGCACCGTCTGGTACATCTGTCAGTCAAGGAAAACAGCAGTTTTAAAAAATGATGTTTGTCAATAATCTATACTATTTTTATATATTATGCATCAGTTCCTGGCTCAGATTATTTGTAGATGGTTGATTTTGCTGGTAAGATCGAAGTCTTTACTCAGTACAAGCTTGCATTGTACTCTGCATGATCTGCTTCTTATGGTTCTATAAAGGGGGCTTTCTTTTGTTTAATCTGAAGAAATTTGTATACTTAAGCAATGAGCAAATGTACAGATTTTTGCAGCTTTAAAATGTAAAACAAAGTCATAGTGTTATACCTGTTATTAATTGTTGTTATACTGTCACACATTTGTACAGTTGTGAGTTATTATACATATCATTCCAGAGAGACCTGTCAAAACTTCTGGTATTGTTATAAATAGAGGATACTCTGTCAGCCCTCTGGGGGCTCGACAGTTATTCGTCCATCCTTGTGAGTGAAATAAACACAGCACTCCATAAACCTTATTGGCGTATTATCTTTATATAGCAAGTACAATGTATGGAAAGCATGTTTAAAGTCAAATTTAAACCCTTATTATTATTATTTATTTCTTAGCAGACGCCCTTATCCAGGGCGACTTACAATTGTTACAACATATCACATTATACAGATATCACATTATTTTTACATACAATTACCCATTTATACAGTTGGGTTTTTACTGGAGCAATCTAGGTAAAGTACTTTGCTCAAGGGTACAACAGCAGTGTCCCCCACTGGGGATTGAACCCACAACCCTCCGGTCAAGAGTCCAGAGCCCTAACCACTACTCCACACTGCCACACCTTAGCAACTTCACGTAATTTGTGATTCACCTAGTCATTCTGTCATTGGGTTTGAATGAATACAACTATGACTCAAAGTTTTGCATCACCCTATAGAATGAAACCTGCTGAATAATGTTACATCAACATACATATGAATTACATACATACTGCTTTGTAGTTTTCCATGTACTTAACATTCAGTTGTCGCCAAGTCAATCACAGGATATAAATCTGATCACTGATGTTAGATACTAGATGGATGTCAACCTTCGAGAACGTTTACCTGTCCCAGCAATGGCCCAGCACTCAAATGTCCCAGGAGAAGATTGCCTGTCTCATTCAGGTGTCACCCAAATGGGTCCATGTTTTACTTAAGGTTGGATCTGCAGATATTAACAAATATGAGAGGTGTAGCCTTCGTTGCTCGGTTTCAGGCAGAATAAACATATCATACGTCTTCTAGGTTCTAGGTGTCAATTTACTCCCAGCATGCCTCTGTATGTAGTAATGCCATATCAAACAGTTCACTTTGTGATCCCTCTGATACAAGTTATGTGTCTCCTATCTGTTATTTGCAGTGGTGTTTATTTAGCCGTGTTCTTTTCTGTTACCAGCGATGTGCATATTCAGTGGCAGGGTTTATCTAGATGAAGAAAGACAGGCAATGTTCACATCCTCTGGAGTCTGCCTTCTCCATGAATGCAGGGTAAGTATTTCTTATTAAATGCAAGTGCTTTTCCTTTCAGTGGAATCTTTTCTATATATATGCTTTCTTTACTTAGGGGAAGAATCTTTCTTGGGGAATGATGTTTTTCAAATGTAAAAAATGTTGCCAGGCATAAATCTGATCACAATCTTGAAGTGCAATTATTAATTCTAGCAGACAATGGCTGGGGCCAAATCAAAACTTTGACAACCCGCTAATCTCACTTAACAAAACTGTATTTAATAGTGTTTTCTTTTTATGAGTAGAAGAAATAAGATACAAAAAAAAAGAAAACACTATTAAATACATTTTTGTTAAGTGCGATTAGCGGGTTGTCAGAGTTTTGATTTGGTCCCTGCCAATGTGTAATCCATAATGCTACCCAACACCCAAGTACACTATTCATTTCTCAAATTGGCAGAATATTTTTTAATATGCATATTTTTATTTAAATGAAAACAGTATTTTTTTTCCTGAGATGAAGAGCCCAAAGTCAGCAAGAAACTCAGGAAGGTAGCTGAATTTATACCATTTATTTATTTAACTGGAACTGTCATTCACTGTGTTATGAAATGACAAGATAGAAACCGAATGGCCAGCAAGGTTAAAATATGACAGGGCCAGACTGACTCAGATTAGCTGCAGCTTTTATTAAATCTCAGGCAGAAAAGCACAGGCTAAACTAAAACTGGAATTAAAGTTAACATTTCAAGGCTGGTTGAAAACCTGACTTTCAAAGTGCCAGTTATTTTAATTACCTATATATATATAGTTTTGTATGAACACATTGATTTTAAATGTGTCTCTTTTGGGAGTCTTGCTGTATCTCCCTGTGCCTTGTTCGCTGCCTGGAACTGTCTTGTGAAATCCAATTCACGTAGGTGATCAATAATTTTTAATTTATCAACCGTGTTTTCAATAAGATTTGCATGTTTACTGAAATTCCAGTTCATTATAATGAAACATTAGAAGAAGAAGAAAAAAAAAACCACCTAAAACTACATTGTCTTAAAAACAAAATCCTAAATTGTCTTTTTAACTAGCGAAGGTACCAGTATGGTCTTGAAAGCTTGTACTTCATGTTGGCCCAGTAAAATGTATCAATTTCAGCATTGCTTCTTTGGTTTGGACCCATACAGCTAATATATTAATTGTTTTATTAAATACATGAGAACATGAGAAAGTACTGTATGTCAGACAGTCCTACATATATACTGTAAAAAAAAATCACACAAAAAGACAAACAAAACAACTGTGGCTCTCTAAATAAAATCATGTTTAGAAACCATGGTGTGTAATGAGAAATCAGATACTGCCTGAAGCTTCAAGATCAGCAGTGTTGTACCCTGAACGATCATGTTGGGATTTGAGTATAACACTATTTATCTCTGTGGGAATTCACAATTACAAACACCTGTGTGTACAGTGACTGCAAAAATGAAAACTGGGAAACCAAAAAAGGATTTTCGTTATTGAGATTTGTATAAAATACTGCAATGAATTAATTGTTGTTATACAGTAGCTGCCATTTATTTCACTTTTTTCCAATTTCAAAATAATATTTGCAAGGTTATTATTATTATTTTTTTCTTTTTAATTTGTCATTGGCAGAAATAAAACAGGCTGTTTTGTGTTTTTATCCTAAGAAGTCTAAGGAAATTAATTTGTCGATGTTCTTTTTAAGTTTTATTTTTCATTAATCATATAACAATATAAGAAATATTATTTCATTAACAGGATAGGACCATGCGTCGTATAACATATCCAAGTTGTCCAGAACTTAACTGCGCAACATCTCAGCAAATTACACTAGGCAACAGCTGCTGCAAGGTTTGCAAAGGTAGGACACACTGAAGCCTCTTGTATAAAATCAAATTCATAGACCTATAAATTAGAGACTTGGAGAATCATCCAATACTGTTATTTCAGCGAATATATGTCTTGGCAGATAGTATATTTAAAGTATACAGTATATTGACAACCATTTCCTTTAAATCTGTTTTTTTTATATATATCTGTTGAAAACTGCACTGCAAGTGATTTTGTTTGGAGGGTAAATGATACATGTCTTTAGATCCAAAATGCTAAGCATGACTTTTTCTGGTAACAGCCTTTTACTTGTTTCTTACAATTAAACATGATTATGATGTAAAGTGTTTAATAGGAGTGTGCAGAGTTGTCCGATGGTACAAGTATTCATTACAATCAAGATAATTTTTCATAGTAACAATATTACAAAAGTAAAAAGCTTTAATACATGTTTCTTGTATCACACTATTTTTCTTAAAAAAAAAAAAAGAAAAAATCCTTAAAGACAATATGGGACACATGCACTCACAAAGTCACAACAATATATGCCCTTTTTTATAATCAGCCTTAGCTACATATTTTTTCAAAAGTAGCCTGACAGTAACTTCTCCACAGTGCCCAGTGGATTGCTTTAACCTTCCTCCAGGCATTGCCATGCTAATTAAGCAATCCATTCTCCATGCTACTGTATTTTAGTCTTGGCCTCTACTTATAAAAGAGTGACAATTTGAACTGTTGTTAATTAGGATCTATGTATCGTACTCTTTTTTTGTCTGGTCAAGAGGCTTCATTACTATTTGTGGATGAGGAGTAAAAACATTTTTTGATTACTGACTCAGAACTGCTTTTTAGCATTACACATTATTAATCAGACTATTTGTGGTTCTTCAAAATACTCAATAATGCAGAAAATAAAGATGCTCCTTCCAGCTTGTTAGCTGTGTATAACCATTTATTGTAAATAATTACAAGCTCCTCCAAGGATGAAGCATCAATGCTAGGGATTTCTGAAAAATCCCTCTCTTATATTGGTTTCATTATCCCCACCGACACACAGTAGCCAAAGCTATATCTGGGCATGGAGACTGAAGTGTTTCCTTGCCCTCTCGAGGGTGGTCCCAGCGAAATGTGGGAAAGCCAAACCATCCTCACACACTCATCTTTGTATTATTAGATCACATCATTTCATGTTACCCATAAACACCTGTATTTCAGTGTGGTTAATCAGGTTCTTAAAAGCTATTCCTACACCTCCCCCCCATTCAAAGGGTATGACTTTTGCGCTGATGGACACCGCTGTATGGATCACTCTGAATGCGTGAACTTGGAGGCTGGAGCCTGCTGCAGCTGCAGAGATGGATTCCGGGCCCTTCGTGAAGACAATGCCTACTGTGAAGGTAAGCCAATTTGAAATCTTAATGAGAGCCATGGGACACCTTTAGAAATGACATGGCAAGTCATGGGCCAGACATATTGTCACAAATAGATGGTTTTGATGAACTAAGTAAGTAATTAGTAACTGCAACCCATAATGTAACCCATTTGGATGTTATTCAGTATATCTGTGTATAACATACTGTACTATTTATTGGTGGGTGCAGGGCCCCTAGTAAGGTTTTTGTGACCACAGGGTGCATAATGCTGTATAGTGGTAGCCAATATGTGAATTTGGATGCTCTCTATAATAAAATGACTTAGACCGGGTTAAACATATATCTGTTTGTCTTATTATTATTAATTTTTTAGCAGACGCCCTTATCCAGGGCTACTTACAATTGTTACAAGATATCACGTTATTTTTACATACAATGACATTATTTTTTTACACATTATTTTTACATACAATTACTCATTTATACAGTTGGGTTTTTACTGGAGCAATCTAGGTAAAGTACCTTGCTCAAGGGTACAGCAGCAGTGTCCCCCACCTGGGATTGAACCCATGACCCTCCTGTCAAGAGTCCAGAGCCCTAACCACTACTCCACACTGCTGCCTTAGGTTCAGTATGTATGGCAGTGAACTACGGATTAGTGAACATGTTGGGATTGCCATCCTGAGCCCTCCATTAGAGTGCTGCCTTCATTATATACTACAACAACGTGCATTTGGAAAATACTTAAATATTGAATAAATAACCTTACATTGTCCACATTGAACTATATAAACACTACAGTTGACCTCCATAGATAACATGTATATCTTTCACAATAGTTGAACATTTAGGAAAAAAAAATGGAAAATGTTTAAATGTTTAATCTTTAAACTGTTACCATCTCTAATGTACATAGTAACAAAAAGACAGTAATATAAAGAGAAAACGAATAGTCCTGTGATTTATTGTGACATGTTTAATACAGGCATGTATATGAGGATTAGAACAGTCCACAATCATGTTCTGAATATTATAGTTATACAAGCAGCCTCTTTCACAAATCTCTCTTTTTCTCGTGCACAAAACCCTGAGGGAATGGCGGAAGCCATCGTTTTGCCATTGTAACTCATTTTACAGTCATAACTCGTACAATAATGCAGTCACTTGCATAGGGTAAATTGAACACCTGATTGTGAGCATATATTTTATCCAGCCTCTGCCTGACAGGTATTTCTGATCTGTTCCTGCACAGCTAGTCCTCGTTCCCCTGGGAAGCTTATTCACATGTACTGTGTTTAATATGAATCTTAAAAAGGATGTTATATAATGAAAATCAATATTTCCTTCCTTCTTTTGCTATACTATACCATATACTTTTACTTACTATACATGTAAAGTATGCACTTAAATGTAATTGCGATTCTTTAATAGAGCAGACTGTACACATTTCTATCCAGTATCTGTACATTACAATAATAAGTATAAAATGAATTAATATCTATGTTGGCTGTTTAAACATATACACTGTTTGACAAGGTCTGGAAGTTGATCCATAATATTTCCTATCAAAACTTGTACTTGCACGACCTTCACTTTCTATAAAATCTTGTCTCAGACCTTGCGTGACCATGTTCCACTGGACAATACCTGCTTTTGCCAATCAAAACGTCGATGTTCCAGGCATGTCTTGTGGCAATGGGGTTTGCCCATTGAGCCGTCTTCCCCCATAACGGGGGACCTATACTTTCCATGTCAGAATGGGAACCAACCAAGAAACATGATTGAACCTGAAGTATTAAATGGCTGCTGTTACTAGATCATTCAGGACAGGGATATTGAGGACACTTGACATCTGCCTTTCCATCCAAAGTGAATATGCCATCCTTGAACCCCTAGGGCACATACTTGGTGAGTGGCAATGTAAAGCATTATATAAGGAAACTAGACTGCAGTGTATAACATACAGTAACCATGTTTTACTTTGTTAGATAGATTTTAGAATTGGATTGTTCTACATCAATGCTCGTGACCCAGTGGTTATAACCATATATGTCCGTTCCCATTGTTTCCATATTCTGTAATATTTTGATCCCCCCCCCCCCACACTGCTTTCATCAATTTGGCCCTTGCTTGTTAAGTTTTTACCATTAGAAAGTTTGTCACAATATTAATTTTATAGATATATTTACATTTGTATTTAATTATTTCCCAGTGGCTCACCTAGTAAAAGCACTGCTGCTTTGAGTGTTGGGTTAATCATACTAGTATGGGCCTACAGGCAAAATTTGCTCCTGCGCGTTGCTTTAGCAACCACTACTGGTCAGGCAGATTAGGGTAGGAAAATAAATACAAGAATACAACCAAAAAGTGATAAGTTAAAGAATAAGTAGCTTCAATTATTTTTTTTTTGTATGTAGAATGCAATCATTCTGAGAGGTTCTGAGGTCTCTTACTCCAATATTGAGTTGCCATGGTTATTTTCAATATCTCAATTTCTTACTCTTAAATATATGGGGTAAAATATGTGTGGCAGCCTTCTGTTTCTGCTCAAAAGTTGGAAGGACTAAAATGTCTGATGGGTGCTACAGGGATGACAGAGGTTTTATACATTAACAATTTGCTGAAAAGTTTTTTTTTTTTTTTTTTTAACATGAGCAAGCTCATAAAACTCAATGGCAGCTCAAATTGTCTTGATTCTTTTGGATTACAGCAAATCCAGCACTGAAGGTCATTCAGTTAACCTTCATATCTTTAGGTTCTTACATTCAGAATACAGTTCGAAAGGCAGTAAAGCTGCCAGTCCTGCTGTCATTAAAGATGCCGCACTAAAAACTCTGCAGTTGTCCTTGAGCAGATCAATAGATTCTTGCAAACTTTCTAACTGCTGTTCTCCAAAATGAAAGGGGGCTGGGTAACATGAAAGACTGTTTATCTTAAACACAGGGAGTTTTTAACATGCCTTGGTCAACACTTGCCCCAGGCAATTACAGAGCTGTAGAACATCAGTTAAATTAAAGATGCTGTCATTCCCTGTGCTTGCATTGATAGGGCACCTTGTCCAGTACTTTTATTATCAAGGCTAAGCAACTATCAAATGGCACAAATTCATTGTACTAGATTTTGACCCTGTATGTCACCTTTAGGTATACTATGTGGTCAGAAATGTATATTTTTAAGTGGCGACAGTGCATTACTTTCGGTATTATCTTGCTACCATATATATATATATATATATATATATATATATATATATATTGCAATGCCTATCACACCCTATAATGTCACTCTCTGAACTGTGTGTATTACACATCACGTAAGCACAAACAAGAGTAGACAGGATAAGCTAAATGTGTTCTTATTAAAATGCTTCAAAAAGCACATTCATGTAGATTTACACAACATAATCCCTTTCTGCAGAGGATGAGTTAGTGCTACATAAAAACTTCATCAACCACTATGAATATAAACCAGTCCGTTGAAACAACAGCAGCAGAAGCAGCAATAACAAAGAAAGAAAAAATATATATATATATATATATATATATATATATAGATATACATATATATATATATATATATATATATATATATATATATATATATATATATATATATATATATATATATATATATAAAATAAATACAAGCTTCACATCCTACAAGCTGCTTATCCCTGTCCATTTGTTTTGGCCTCTTTGTTTAAAACTGTGAATAATTCAAGTTAAATGCTACTCTGAAATACTACCCAGAAGAGTTTAATAGAAACATAGTTATACAATTAGATAACGGTTTGGACAGGAAGTCGTTGCCAATGTCGATTGCGCCTGTAAAGAAATACACTGTAAAGAAATGCAGACATACTCTTGGCGAGACATTATGGACCAATATTGTGTGTTAAGTAATCAAACTGCCACAGTGCGGGTACACTGCAGAGCAAGGTTTGTTCAGGACGCTGCTTCAATGTACTGCTTTAAAACTGCAGCTGCTCTGTTTGTTGCTGTATGTTTTCTTAGTAAATTAACTTCCTATCAGAATGATGCTGAACAAACATAAATTGAAACAACACCTGTTCATCTCCTTTCGAAGCTGGTGGTTTAATTATTTATTTATTTATTTATTTATTTATTTTTAAAGAAAAGCAATGCACCAACAATAAACACTGTCAATGTTTACCTCTAAGTGGTATTTCAAATAACCTTGTATCTTGGTTTTGAAGGAATTAATGACAATGTTATTGTATAAATATATATCAAATCCCTGCAGGAAGTATAAACGCAGAACCAGCTAGGTAGAAATGACATCACAACATTTCTGATAATAACTGAAAAAAATAATAAATAAACTCTTAAGGCATATGCACTGGATAGAGGAATTAAAACCAGGGACATACTTAAAGCTTCTGGTATTTTTTTTTTAAAAGCACAAGTACTCTCAGAACTAAATATAGAAAATGAAATCATCTGTGTTCAATTTTTTATGAAAGCAAAGGATGACATGAGGCTCTGGGGAACACTGTACTTCTTTTGCAGTAAATCAGAGCCTGCTTGAGAAAAACAAATTTCATTGTTCTTCCAAAATCTTTATTATTAATATTCCTAACATGATCACAGTGCAACATCCACCTTCCACTAAACCATTTTTTACATTACTGTTCATTTTCTGCCTAGCCTTAATTGTGTTATTAGTTACTGTTTTGTGATTGATTAAGTGGTAAAAGCACTTGGAGATAAAATAGGAATAAAAATAGACTGCAAAAACACAATCAGAATCCTTAAATTATCTGACCATGTATGGGGTTTTTTTGCGTACTGACCTTTATTTGCTAGTGTATATCCTTGTTGCCATTTCCCCTTTTAATATTTTCAGCTTTTCACTTTATCCCTCCTTTGTTGCTTTGTTAACCTTCTTTTAGAGATGATTTCTTTCTAGATTTGATATTTTATCTCTCTATAGAATAGCAGTTCTGACCCTCGATGTGTTGGTTTTCCAACAATAGATTTTCTATAGTAGGAAATGGATAAAGCCCCAAGTAGACCAGAAATACCTGACACACACTAATCCTTTCGGGCCCCAAGCAATCATAGATGAAGCTGAATGAAACTGACAGGATATGATTGAGTTTTAGTCACCTATCTGATCAAAGTTATTGGTTGATCACTTATGCTTAGTTAAAGTGTATTTCAGTGCAATACTGTAGGACTAATACTTTAGGTATGGACTTTGGTCCATGTTACAAGAAGACAAACACCACTCCCTTCACATCACGGTTCTGCTTGCGTGTCTGCCGTTTAAAAAAAAAAAATTAAAATGAATAAATAAATAAAGTCATCTTTTTTTAAAAGCTGGGAAGTGAGTGCTGGTCTTCTTCTTGTAACATGTAATATTTCTCTTTGACCAAAGCACCCGAAGTGAATGTTATGAACTGAGATTCTAACCCTGAGGACCAATGGTTGTCACGATTTCCAGTGTATGTATGTGTCATTTGAGGAGTATGGCATTAAGTCATCCTACTGCTCCACAAAGTGAGTCTGCCTCCAAGCATGAGAAATTCATAGATTTGACCCTGTGTTTGGCAGGTCAAACCTTCCTGGTTTAGCATAGCTATCAAGTGTATACTGGTATAGGTGAATACTGGTATAAAGGCTTCTGCTTTTAAAAAGCATGTTTATTGTAAAAATAAAGGCTGTTCATTATCTTACCTACTGCTGTTTTTTGTTTACTGTTCATAAAAAGGTCTGGTCTAAAGTTGAATTGTTATAGGCTGAATTGTTATAAAGCACAGATATATTTGCACATTACAGACAATTAATCAATGTCAAAAGAAGGTCAGGTGTAGCACCTACTTTGGGTTTCACTGTCAAAACAGATAAAGCTAATGGCAGAGTAACGGCAAACTACCCTTAAAGCAAAAAAAGGACTGTGTAAGATTTGCTAAGTAAAAACTAAATAAAAAATGCATCAAGCAGTCCAGTGTCAAGAATTGCATTGTGGGCTCCAAAAAAAAGCAGAGCAACTCAGTTTAGAATCCAGCTTCTATGACCTTCCAATGTTATTGAAAGAAAATTGGGTGATCTATACATTCTGAAAAGGTAGTAGTTGAATTGTAACATGCACAGTGTTTACTTACAGCCTTAAAACAAGAATACTAGTTTTGTATAAAGCACATTAGGACAAATGCTTTTTTTTATGAAGTGAACAAATAATCAGATATAGTTAATTGACTTTCTAATATAAATACAAGTGTCTGCTGTTGTGTTTGAGAAATGTAGTTTTTGGTGAAATGCTTGCAGACTGGTCAGATGCATGCAGAATAACCAGTATCTGTATTCTCGCCAAGACACACGCTTAATTAAAATCGAAATGTTTTGAAATAATAATAATAATGATTGTTCTGTTAATTAATTATTAACATATAATAAACTAGTAAATAATTGGTATGTTATTTCAGAGATTCATATAGAGGCTAAGAATATAAAATCTATCTTTTAAAAATGTTGAGAGGGCTGTTAATAATTTCAGATACGCACATTGAAAACAATCTCTGGTGACGGCTTATATCCTTGTCAAAGTATTACTTTGCTTCTCCTTGAAACATCTATCCATTATTGTCATAAAGAATACAACATTATATTCCCTGTTTGTTCAATGATGTCCTTGTTTTATGAGTCATGTGTTAATAACAATAATCCTGCAGAGTGCCAGGAAGGCACATGAAAGCAATGGTATATTATCTGTGTTGCAACAGTGCTCCATACACTGTAGTTAAACTGTGCTTTGAGACCTTTGGTATGCTTGAACATTTCAGTCAGCGGAGGTCTCAGAGGATTACGTAGACATAACAGAATAACAGTGCATTTTTAAAAGAGCACTTTTTAGTCCTACAGGCACACAATGTCAATTTAATACTTCATCCCATTACTTAAGGACCACCATTTTGTGAATTGGTCATTGAACTATGGAATGCTTTAGATGGCTACTGGCATAATTACACTTTAGAAATATGTAATTGGCCTTTAGTTTACAGAAAAGGAAAGGGGTAGTAGTATTAAAAATAAAAAAGTAAAGAGGTAAAGATTAGTATTCAAGAAGCTTGAAGCCTGCACTACACATCAATGGCATAATAGTCACAATTGTCCCTCATAACCAGAAGATAATGTGTTAATTACTTAATTACATCGCCTGGCAAGCATTAAACAGCAGAATGCTTTACCACACCTCACTACTCTTTACAATGTTTACCTAGGCTTTACCATGCACTATGCAATGCCTTAACTGTGGTAAACTTTTATAAGGGTGTACACACAAAGACAGATATCAATCATTCTTTCTGTTTGTTAGGATTTTTTTTTCCTGCAGCAACACAAGCAAAGTAAATTTATAATCACCCATTTTCACACAACAGAAACATTGCAGTGCCAGTGATTGTTATGGATTTGTGTGTACCTTCCAGCTGTCTTTCATTGTAAGGTCTGGCATGGGGCTTCTAAAGCGAGGATTTTATCCATCAGCTTAGTCCTAACTTAAGGACAGTACCCTACAGATTTCAGCTGCACATTCACATTCTCCAAACTGTACCCTGCTGATTCATAGAGTCAGACCTGCTGAGATGTATAGTCTTGTGTGCAAGAGACATAGCTTAAACAGAGGTACAGTACCAGAATTAGTTATTACCTTTCACCAGCAACGGTACACCAGCAGTATTTCAATTCTCTTTGTTGAGGAAACAGATCCAGTAGTTAGAAGGAACAGAACAGATTTTTAAATGGCAAATGTAACACACTTATTTTAGCCTTGCCTAGCTTGTCCGTTCAGTCCTTTCAGTAAATTCAGTCAGTAAATCAGCTGTTTGAATTGGAAATCATGTCTTGTACTTTGCTGTATCTTCTTCGATTTTTATAATGATACCTTTAAGATGTATTAATGATAGTGGCTCAGTTAGTGCTCTGTAAAACAAATTGTCTTATTTTAATTGACTATTAAATAAGTGAATTTCTAATAAATAAGTACACAAATAAATTACTGTTGCATTGAGTGGTGTCCATTGGGTAGGTAGGACTCAATATGCTCAAGTCTTTCTTAATATGCTTTATATAAGGCTTGAGAAGTTTTTTTTTTATTTGAAGATTAAAGCAGACGTCGTTTTTTTTTTTTTTCTTTTGTGGTGCTTTATCATGTGCTGCTATGTGGCAGAGCAATCACACAAATGCAGTCCGTTAATGGAGATGAAAATCACCTCACCATCATTACAAGCCATTTAAATTCAGAAGCCTGTAATCCAAATAGTGACAAGTTATAATGTATAGCCTCAACTAGTCTGACTAACTGTCACTGGTAACCGATGGTACTTGGAGTTAATAGCTCCTAAATCAACTCACCAGTACCAGTCAGTGTGAATTTCAGATCAGTGCAATATTAATACAATAGCATCCTTCGGAGCTCGTCTTTCAGCTTTGTCCTAATTGTGTAAAGTGTGTTTAGCAACTCATATATATATATATTTTACGGGCATTAGTTGATTAACCGGTAGATTAATCAGTAGGTTAATCCGTGCACATTTTGAATAAAGGTAACTATCTTATTGCAGCTGTCCTGCATAATAATACAGTACTTAAATCAATTAGAATAATTTGGTCTTTTTAAAACTATTTTTATTATTATTTTTATGTTAGTAAATGTAACAAATGTTACCTTTCTGTCCTATTACCCTAAAGATTTAGGCACCTCATAACTCAGTCACACAAGCCCCAAGGGCCAGAGCAGCACAGTTATAAGCGTGCTGTTTAACCCATTAAAACAGCAAAATTATTAAAAATGCACCAACACGGAAACAAAAAAACATTCCAAGGTTTATAACTAAACCTGCAGTTTATTATGTTGGATACATGCGCCAAGCTGGATTTTACCACAGTGTCCACCACAGCTCTGGTTACAAAAAAATTAATCTGCGATCAACTCTTTAGTTGAATATATATCAGAGAAACTGGTGCCAAGGAGTATTGACATATGGCAGGTTGTCCTGCAAAACAAATACTTTTTAAAATATACTTGCATTTTACATTATTTACTTGCAGTGAAAATTAGGATAATTTGCATCTGACAAAAATACATGTTTAATAACAGCCTGAAAACCAAGCACATTAAGCCAAGCACAAAATCATTGAGAAAAAAATGATTTACAAATGTCACTGTCATTGTAAGATAATGCACAATGTCAAAGGAAGAGGGCATTAATGCACATTGTATGAAAGATCTCATAGCCATCTACTTCGATTGTGATTACATGTTACCCAAGATTAAACGATACAGTCTGAGTAAACAACAAAAAGAGAACAAAGCAATTTTAATATACAGTAGTACTTATAACTACAGGGTGCATCTGGTGTACTTCATGGCAAGTATAAAATCCTCTGCTTTGTCACATATCTTTTCCACTCAGGAGACTGTTTTCTGTTTGTACACTGAATGTGACCAATAGTTATCGCTTAAACCTATGAATGTCACAAGGTCAAGGCTGGCTAAAATGAATCAAATATTTTCCGATAGGCCATGGTATATACTCCATATACATAAATATGCTGTTTTCTAAAAGAGCTAAGCAGGTAAACCTGGCGCATTAATCTAGTTCTCAGTACACTTCAATTAACCACAGAGGAAGACCTAGCTACTTGTGGGATTAAGCTTTAAAATAGCTCAATATGAAAACAAAAATACAAAAACAGGCAGGTTCTGTAATTTTTTTTAACATTCCTCCATTCTGTAAACATCCAGCTGATATTTATTACATTAATTGATGTTCATATGATGCAACCATCTACTTTCACTGTGAAGCAGAGTCAGTTTGAGAAGTATAGCCTTCCTGGGCTTGTTGACCTAGTTTCACAACTGTGAAAGATGACATACCGCAAATGTTGGGCTTGCAGTGAGTTTCAATCTGCTGTTATCTGTCCTACACAGGGAGCTCGCTCTCAGTCCCACCACAAATATGCCAAATGCAGCATCTTGCCTTAATCACTGATTATGGAAAAAAGTAAATATATAAGAACAACATAAATGGAACAATGTATAGTAATGCGATTCACTCTTTTGTTCCTTAAAAGTATGAAACTGTTTTGAAACTAAACATTTCATTATCCTAACTTAACTGTATCCTTTTGTGTTTAGACATTATTAGGTGTGTCAAACCATGATGTATGCATTTCCTTTACTTGCAGACATAGATGAGTGTGCAGAAGGGCGTCACTATTGTCGAGAAAACACCATGTGTGTGAATACCGCTGGATCTTTTTTATGCATCTGCAACACTGGATACATTCGAATTGATGACTACTCATGTACAGGTAAGCAGTGATAACTCTAAATCCTCCATAAAACTGTAAAATCGTAAAAAATGCATTAGTGTCTGCCTTTTTGTTAAACCCTTTGTCTGCGTACCACTGCCTGCATGATACTGTTTTATCTCACCGGTAAAGATGACCTATCAACTCACGAGTAAGTTGCGACTGGTCACCGCGATAAGTTCAATGAAAGAAAGAAACATCACACGTCTTTTTATGTAGTAAACTATATATGTATATATACATCAGCCGACCGCTTCTTTTCACACTGCAGACCCACTATGCAGCCACCTCAGAGCTACAGTGTCGGAGGACAATGCAGCTCTGGGCAGCTTACAGGCAAGCCCGCAGGCGCCCAGCCAGACTACAGGCGTCGCGGTGAGCCAAGGACACCCTGGCCAACCTAAGCCCCCCCCCCCCCCCCCAGGCAGAGCTCGGCCAATTGTGCGCCGCCCCCTGGGAGCTCCAGTCCATGGTCGGCAGTGGAATAGCCTGGTCTCGAACCAGCGACGTCCAGGCTATAGGGTGCATCCTGCACTCCACGCGGAGCGCCTTTACCAGATGCGCCACTCAGGAGCCCCAATTCATTTATGTTTAAGTTAAGCAGTTCACCAGGGGGAAGATTTTCCTTGAGGGTCAAACTGAAGATTGTGGCAACCATTTCCATGAAAGGCTATAAATATTTAACACAGTTTAAATGTGGTTCTTTACATTGCGTTGTTATAGGAATCATTTTTACTATTTGTGTATTCTTTTACATTATGTTACCCCCAACTATCCCCAGAAAGGGAACGACATGTCCCGCATGAGGAATATTGAGGAGCCGTCCTTATGTATGTCATTCATAGATTTATAACAACATCTTGAGAACTGCTCATTCAATTTTGCTGAAACTTAATGTCGACCATCCTTATACATCTCTTATAGCCACCTTACCTTATGAGTGTACAGAGTAAAACTAATACAACAAATCAACATTTTGATGTAATACAGTATAAAACCATCTACTATACATTTGATGCCATAGAGATCACTATCAGCAGAGATCCCCCCTCGATCACCCTTTACAGTTACTTTCAACAGTGAGGTCCAGTGAATATTTTATCCATGTGTGACGGGGTAAAGAGCAGTAAATATTAAACTTTGTATTTTATTTGACAGGGAAAGGGCTAAAATTCTCTTTTCCTGGGGAATACCCTGTGAGAATGTGGTCAGGCTGAACTGAAATGCCAATTCAGCCTGACCACATGAATAAAGGAGAAGCTGAGACATACCTCCTCAGTACTGAGGGAGAGGTCTGTGCTCTTTGTTGTGTTCACCAGCATCGCTAAAGGCTCGGGTGAAGTTTGCAAACCTGTTTAATCATTTCTTTATTATTGTAAATTCAATTAATCAAGATGTGCTGAAAGACATCACTTAGTATGTGTCTCTCACATCATGGAATTACATGGAAATTCAGATTTTTAGGGTGTCTGAATGTAGGTCATTATGACCTACTTTTGCATGAATCTGATTGATTGGGATAACAAAGGCTCATGCAAATCTGATGCCACTTTGCTTGGATATTTTTCTGTAAAATATACTGAAAGGTACTGTAAACATAGTACACTATAATGTACATTTTTAATGTAACAACACTGATTTGCTGAGCTATTGAAGATATTGATTATATCCAAAATGGGACACAGGCAGCAAAGACTATTTAATTTAACAAATGTAATAAGCTACATCCCATTCATTATTCATTCATATACTGTACAAGGTGTTTTTTGTTTTTTTATTCAGATTACATTTAAACAAATAAATAACACGAATACTACTATGTGGCAAAGTGCCCCGCCCCTGTGTGCATTTGTGTGATCTGTGTTGTATGTTGCGTGCGTGTGTTAATGTTGGTGTATAGATTGGTACACGGGATATAAACGGGTCTGTGTTTCACGTGTGTTTAAAAAGTGTAGATTTGTATTTAGGCACGAGGAGAGCACAAATCACTTCACGTGCTGGTTAAATGTAATATGTGAGCACGGGGTTGCACAGAATTAATTCACGTGCTGGGATTCAAGTGAATAATTAATTAGTAATTGAATCCCAGCACAACAGTATATATAGACACGTAGCACTCAGTCGGGGGTTGGGTGTTCGGAAGAGGAGAACGGGTGAGAGAGAGAGGAGTAATTAAAAGCGAAAGATCGTAAATATAAGTGTTTGTTCTCACCGTGTTTGTTTGTCTCCGTGCACCGTTTGTTAAGTGTCAGTCGTTTTGTCTGTGTGTTTATTTTGGCGTCAAGTGCCGTGTCCTGTTTTGTATTCCGTTGTTTAAACCTTTTATTTTGTTATTAAACGCTGAGTGCAGCCATTGCACTCAGCTCATCACAACCACCGTCTCTGTGTTTGAAATCCTTTCTGGTCTGACGCAACCCACTCTGGCCGTCTTTGTGACACGTGGTGTCATCGTGGGATAGCCGCGCCTCCAAGCGTCAGACCAGGAGGGGTCTGGATTAAAAAAAAAAAAAAAAAAAATTATATTATGGCAGAAGACGCCATCAAACTGCGGTGCTGGTTCCTGGAGAATGCTGGGCGGGAGGCCCAGTCTCTGCCCATGGTCGTCCGGGCCCTGTGGATGATGGACAGTGAGAGATGGGAGGCCTTTCAGGAGGAACACACCCCAAACACCTTGGAGGAAGGTGTGGAGTTTGTCCTCAGCTACCTGGAGGCAACCATCAACGGAACAGCAGCCCAGGTAGCAGGACCACCAGCAGAGGGTGAGTACCTGCTGTCCCCATCTCCACCAGCAGAGGGTGAGTACCTGCTGTCCCCATCTCCACCAGCAGAGGGTGAATGCCTGCTGGTTTTGCCTCC
The DNA here is from genome assembly GCF_902713425.1 of Acipenser ruthenus. NCBI lineage: Eukaryota > Metazoa > Chordata > Actinopteri > Acipenseriformes > Acipenseridae > Acipenser > Acipenser ruthenus. The sequence goes on along the minus strand of NC_081195.1, from coordinate 61,324,451 downwards.
ACAGCCCAAGTGGGAGGAGCCTGAGCGTCCACAGCCCAAGCGGGAGGAGCCTGAGCGTCCACAGCCCAAATGGGAGGAGCCTGAGCATCCACAGCCCAAATGGGAGGAGCCCAAGCGGAAGGAGCCCGAACGTCCTACGCCTGAGTGGGAGGAGCCCGAACGTCCTACGCCTGAGTGGGAGGAACCCGAACGTCCTACGCCTGAGTGGGGGGAGCCCGAACGTCCACAGCCCAACAGGGAGGAGTCGGGGCGTCCACAGCCCAACAGGGAGGAGTCGGGGCGTCCACAGCCCAACAGGGAGGAGTCGGGGCGTCCACAGCCCAACAGGGAGGAGTCGGGGCGTCCACAGCCCAACAGGGAGGAGTCGGGGCGTCCACAGCCCAAAGGGAGGCAAGTCGGGGCTTCCACAGCCCTGGGACCCAAGCCACCAGCAGAGGGAAAATGCCTGCTGGTTCAGCCCCAAGAGCCAGAAGGGGAGGGGTTACAGGCTCAACCCCCTGAAAATTTTTGGGGGGGAGAAGGGCAGGATGCTGGTGTCCCCCAGCAGCCTCTCGCTATGCTGCTGAAGGCAGCACGGCGCGCACATGCCCAGCCGCCACAGCAGAGGGAGCCAGCACCGCCAGAAGCAGAGGAGCAGGAGCTGCCTCTGCCTCCAGCACCGCCAGGAGCAGAGGAGCAGGAGCTGCCTCTGCCTCCGCCACCACCACCGCCAGGAGCAGAGGAGCAGGAGCTGCCTCTGCCTCCGCCACCACCACCGCCAGGAGCAGAGGAGCAGGAGCTGCCTCTGCCTCCGCCACCACCACCGCAAGGAGCAGAGGAGCAGGAGCTGCCTCTGCCTCCGCCACCACCACCGCAAGGAGCAGAGGAGCAGGAGCTGCCTCTGCCTCCGCCACCACCACCGCAAGGAGCAGAGGAGCTGGAGCTGCCTCTGCCTCCACCACCGCCCGGAGCAGAGGAGCAGGAGCTGCCTCTGCTGCCCGTACCTCCGCAGGGAGTACGGTGGCCGGAGCCCCAGAAAGGGGAGCTGCCGGCCACGAAGAAGGGGGAGGAGGTCTGGAGACCACTTTCCCCAGCAGCAGTTTCGCTGCAGGAGTTCTTGTGGCCGGAGCCCCACAGGAGGGAGCTGCCGGCTACGAAGAAGGGGGAGGTCGGGGGACCACCTGCCCCCGCAGCTTTTTCGCTGCAGTACGGGACCAACAGGCTGTCAGCCGTGCCACTACCGGCAGGGGTGCTGACAGCATTGCCAGCCAAGGGCCCACTGAAGCCTCCCTTCCCAGCCCGAGACTTTGTTCTGGACTGCTGGGTTTTTAAGGGGGGAGGTGGCCGTTGAGGCCATGTGTGCTGCGCACAAGGGGGGGTATATGTGGCAAAGTGCCCCGCCCCTGTGTGCATTTGTGTGATCTGTGTTGTATGTTGCGTGCGTGTGTTAATGTTGGTGTATAGATTGGTACACGGGATATAAACGGGTCTGTGTTTCACGTGTGTTTAAAAAGTGTAGATTTGTATTTAGGCACGAGGAGAGCACAAATCACTTCACGTGCTGGTTAAATGTAATATGTGAGCACGGGGTTGCACAGAATTAATTCACGTGCTGGGATTCAAGTGAATAATTAATTAGTAATTGAATCCCAGCACAACAGTATATATAGACACGTAGCACTCAGTCGGGGGTTGGGTGTTCGGAAGAGGAGAACGGGTGAGAGAGAGAGGAGTAATTAAAAGCGAAAGATCGTAAATATAAGTGTTTGTTCTCACCGTGTTTGTTTGTCTCCGTGCACCGTTTGTTAAGTGTCAGTCGTTTTGTCTGTGTGTTTATTTTGGCATCAAGTGCCGTGTCCTGTTTTGTATTCCGTTGTTTAAACCTTTTATTTTGTTATTAAACGCTGAGTGCAGCCATTGCACTCAGCTCATCACAACCACCGTCTCTGTGTTTGAAATCCTTTCTGGTCTGACGCAACCCACTCTGGCCGTCTTTGTGACATACTACTACTACTAATAATAATAATAATAATAAGAAGAAGAACACAATCTGCTATATATAACACTTATAAAGGTTCATTCGGTCCCCTTACCCATATATGTATGAATAGCTTTTATTCACAAAACTCATGAGTTATTTAAAGAATGCCTTTTCAGTGATATTCATGAAACTGTTCAGTCATTGGCTCTTTTTAACAACAATTTTGGAAGGTTTTGGGAATATCTAACTTTATTCATAAAAATTGACCGGAAAAAAACTGAATTGAATTAACTCATGATTAAAGCTTTGTGAGTCTATGGGATGGCAGAGTAAAGAGTACATCTCAGAGTACATGCAGTGGAATGTACAACAGCTGTGTTCCCTTTCAAGATTGATGGCCAGGTAATATTTGTATGTTTAGTAAACACACTACTTATTACATGATAACAATACAATTTAATAACGCTACTGAATGATCATGGAAACGTTTTATATAAAAAATCTGCTTAAAAAATATCAGCGCATATAAATACCTACAGTATGTATATCTTTGTTACAATATGTCTGTAGCATACTGAAAATAATTACCATCTTCATTATAACAGTCTAATTAGGAAACAATCATTGCGGGTGCTAAAGTGAGGTGGACTTTATAATGAAGGTGATTGTAATTGGTATTCATTGTGATGGGAGAATTGGAAAAGTAGCCGTATACAACATTATAACAATAAACCTTTAATAAATGTAGACTTTAAAATTAATGTAATGTTTATTTAACTCAAGTGATCTTCACACGGTGAGCTGCAGCAATGCAAATAAAGCATGATTTAGAAGCTTTTATTTTTTTAACCAAGAAAATTCCACGTTAATTCCATGCTCAATGAAAAACAAACAACTTTGAGAGTACGTGGGGCCTATTTTAATAATCAAAACAGTGGCAGATCTTAATACCGCCACCTTAAAATGTATAAATCGGATTTTCTGTGGATTGAGTCATTAATACTTAAGACTAATAATACTATACCCAGTCTACCTTAATAAGAAGTTCTAGCTGTGTGTGCTGTAAGAAATTACACCATTGTACTGTTTGTTATCACAAACTGTTCTGTTTCTGTTCTCCCACAATGTTCTGTTTAGCAATCCCCATCAGCTAAGAGGAACAATTGTGCACTTTGTGTGAAAACTTGGCACAATTATTTTTGGATGCTTATGAATGAAAGTAGCTGGAATGGAATTTCTTTATACCCATGGTGACTATGGTAGAACGTACCTGAAATCTTGATATAAAAGCAGTTTTCAAGTCTTAGAAGCATTTGTTTTCAGGATATGTTTGGACATTTGAACTCAGCTGGCAAGTTCTGCCTTCAAAATGAGTCCAATACAAGGGCCGTTGTCTGTTGTGAATATATGCTCACGTAAGTGACAGTATGACACATTATTGCTGAGTCATACTAGGCTGGAATTATTTTTTTCTTCTTCTGGGGTTGAACTACATTGGCACACAGAACAGAGGCATAGCAGGGAGATAAAAACAAATACGGACTAAGCCAGGGGAACGATAGCCTCTATTTTCTACTGTGTTGTAATGAAAAGGCATGACGACTTTGAGTAAAGTCAAAAAGTTACACCAATAATAATTATAATTACTCCTGTTTGATTTTTTTCCCCGTTTCTCTTAAATTGCATTTGGTTTCTTATTGCATGATCTTTAAACTGGGATATTTACTGAAATCCTTAGTAATTTAAACACAACACAAATAAAAAAAAGTAAAGCCTATTTTATTATATGAGCAGTAATGGTAATATTTAGTGATGGAGGTGCTTTAGCTCATGAAGCCAATTCAGATTGCGTTTTATAGTCCATGAGCATCCCTGGTGGTATATATATAAATAGTCTGATCAAGCAGCTTCTCATCCCAGTAACAGACACTGAACGCGTTACGCATGTACATATATCCATGTACATCTGGTTATATCTATCAGTAAGCCAGTCATTTTTTTTTTTTTTTTTTTGTAGGCGTACTTGGCATTTTACTTCATTATTTTTGTACTCATTATCCTTGGAATTCATTTATCTTTTATGTTCCGCTTCAACCCTCTTTCATCCTTTAATTATGTAGTAATTTCCTTTCCAAATGAATTTATTCTTCATCTGTAGGCATCACTTGAATTAGTTATTAGATTGATTAGCTGGTGTTTTTAAATAGGGGCTCTGACATTGGAACACACTGATGAAGGATTGAGATCTGCTTTTTGAGAAATACTCACTGGGTTCCCATAGAAATGTTTCCTTGGTGTTCTTTTAGAACCATTTTGGTTCCTTATCTGACATAATGTACCTTGCTTCATAATAGTTTCCTTTTAAACCTGTTGTATAGAACACTTTGTTGCCTTGTATATGTCACATCCCCATTGGAACCTGTTACTAGCAACTCGTTTTATAATTTCCAGAGTGGTGTCTCGCTCTCAGAATGGCATTACGTTTAACCCCTTAAGGTACACAAGGAATTGAGCATGATTTCTTAAAATACATTTAAGAGTGATTCAAGTATCAAGAGGAAACTGATCATTTGGATGACCAGATCCAGCCTTTCAGTACATTTTTAACCCTGTTCCGTGCACCTCATTACAAAAATAAGAAAGTTAGCAGGATTTTTTTTTTATTTGTGGGACTCAGATGTCCCTTGTACCATAAAGGGTTAACACATTAAGCATTCTATAAGCAGCTTAAACAAAGGACGATGCTTAGATCTAAACTTTATATATAAGCAGCCCCAATATCTTTGTAAACTTGATTGCTTCATAACTGTTTGATCACAGCTTGATCACCAATCTTGAAACATAATCCTTAAAGTCATGAAGAAAAAAAAACGGTGGCAAAACCTACATGTTTTATTAGCTATTACTGTCTTGTTTGTACACAATCCAGAACTCTAAATCGATGTTTTTGAAGCTGAATGAGGCTTGCTCATCCAAGCAATGTGAAAGAAGTTTGAGACAAGTGTGAGTAGTTAATTAGCAGAAGTGTCAATGCAATGTTAAGACTTGTTTAACATGAGATGTGTGTTTTTAAAATTGATTTTAGGCCCTCAGGCCCAATTAAATGGATTGGCAGACGAAACAGAGTTTGGTACCTTTTTTACTAGATTTTTTTTTTTTTTTTTTACTGGACACTTGTTTTAATGTAGAATTTATTATTGCCTTTTAAACACATAATTGTCAAGACTCATTGTTTTATTTTATATTTAACATATACACGTTCTTCTATACACACCAGGACATTTTTTATAAGGGTCCAGCCAGATATTAATTTGTATAATTTATAGTACCCAGTGTGAAGATAAAGTTGATGCAGGTATAAAGCCAAAAGTACATTTTCAGAGAGGAATACAATACTTTTAATAGTATGTGCTTCTGTACAGTATGCGAGGTAAGGCTTGTATGCAAGACTATTTTAGAAAGTTGACATGTTAGCCCCAATTTCTTGCATTTCTACTCATCTTCAACCATGGATGTGCTTATATGCTGACCAAGGCTTTTCAACATAGAGGACTACAGTCATACAGTGCCATTCATTGAATGACAGATTGGGTTAATATAGTTTAACCTGTGGAAAATGAGGCATGACAAAAGGAGGGTTCATACAATCATTAATTAGACCCACTCCAAACTGAGTTTTGTGAAATGTCTTTTTTTTTTTTTTTTAAATAGTCACAATGACCAGAAGTAAATTTAATGGCTCAGAGACCAATTAGACGTCAGTTAAGTAATGAGGACATGAACTAGGAACAAAAAGTGTCAACTCAACATTATGTCAAGAATTGAATCTGTTCCAAAGTGCGGTCTCCCAGGTGTCTGGAGACCACGTCTCCAATTGTTAATAAACTTTGTAAGGGAATTTGTAACAGAGACACCGTCACCGGCTTCTCGGGCACGCTTGTCTGCAGGAAAGAGATAGACGCTCTGTTTGAGACGCGCTGACAGCTGTGTTTAAAGAGAATGGCAGCCAGGGATCGGTCAGCTGCAGATCCATGAGTGGCAGGTGGGCATGTCCCGGTCTCACTATAAAAGGGAGCTGTTGATGCACCTCAGGGCTCATGAGCCAGAGCATGACGGTCTGTGTGACAAAAAACTACAAACCATTGTGAGTACCGGCCACTGTGTGCATAACCAGGGTCAATGAATAGTGGTTTTAGTTTAGGGGATTTAGGTTTCTCATTTTTTAATGGGAGCAGCGCATGACGGCTTATAGGCAACTTTAGTTTTTAGCTATTGCAACTACAGGCAGCTGCAACTGTAAATAATGGTACATAAGTCTTGGGCACCTATGCAGCATTGTAACGTCACTTCTTGTGCACCTCTTTTTTTGCTTTTCTACTTTGTGAGGATAAAACAGTTTTATTTCCCAGTGAAGATTTGGAACATACATCCTGTCAGCATTAGTAGAATAGATTAAAGAGCCACACATAACTTAAACGCAATGTGACATCTGCTTAGTTTGTCGCATAATCCTACAGAATTGCCCATTCCCAAAGGCTTTATTAGGGTGATATAGACTTGATCAATTATTATAGTACCAGTATCCATAATATTACTATCTGATATAGTCAGCATCTGTCCAAGGGCTACCAATATGTGAAGTGACATTTAAAAGCAACAGTTTTAGTTGACTGAAAGGGATAATGCCGATTTAACCTTCTCTTTGCAACGCTAAATAGAAAGCAACCTCTCCTGTGCTGTGCCATGGTCAAAATGGCAACTTTATGTTATTCTATTAAAATCTTTGTTTAAGCAGTCACATAATACTGGGTTTACAGTCACTTAATATTCCATTATTTATGTAATCTAAAGGAAAGCACTGGTGCGATGATCAATTATAGAGGCTGGGGTAAACTGCATGTGCAATGGCTGACTGATGCAGTTTCATCAGAGAACGTGGAGGATGTCATCACCAGATCTCATTTTTCCCTCTTCCAGAATATCAGGCTTTATTTTCCGGTTTAGAAATGCGCCTTTGGAGCTCGCAGCCTGCTGAGATTACTGTCTCTAAAAAATCCATTAAAAGGGCTTTTAAAAGTATTTCTATGATCTGTTTTTTATTCGAATGGTTTGCTTCAGAATACTGGGTGGTGCAGTTGTTGTAATCCTTTGATGAGAACACTTGCCTTTCACCCGCAGGAAGCAAGCTTACATCTTGACTGGGGTTAGATCATTGAGAGTAGGATTCCTTTTCAGTTCCGGTGGTTTCCATGGCCAGTAGTCTACAGGTCCTAGTCACAAAATTATTAAAAGAATAGACCACAAGGACATGTAAGGTCTGATATTCTTTTGTAGAGGTGCAAGGGTAGGCTTTGACTGCACAGCAATTCTCAGTACAAACATTTTAGTTCCTTCCGAACTATGCATAGTCCAACATAGTTTCTGGTTTCATACAACAAACATATGGCACATAAGCCTTAGCCTAACAAAGCTTGTTATGTTTCACCTACTCGGTCCTTACTGTATCCCAGCTCTCACTCTGTCATACTGAACTGAACTGTAGCAGCCAGCCCAGAACCATTTAAAGGGACTTACAAAGTGACATTAAGTAAAGGAATCAGGACAGAGAGTCCCTGAAACAACATCCTCATACATCATTTTATCAGACAGAAATGAGTGCTTATTGTTTTACACCCTGCCAATGTATATAGAGAATGTCTTATTGTGAATACTCTTGGTAAGGACATTTTTTATCGTTATCTTGGTGTATATGAAGGCTGCCTGTCTGCCACTACTGTTTCCTCATTTCTGTAAGGACTGTTCATTAAATAATAATTTACCAAATCCCAAAGAGAAAAAGTATTTGCTGTTTAAAATATTGCAATGTTTTTTGATTGAGAAAGGATTTGCTGATGAGTGCCAGAGAAGTTTTCATTCCAAAAGAATGCTAATGGTTTTCACAGCTGTTAAAATGGTGTTGTGGAACAAATCAAAGCTGAAACTGCATTAAAATGTTCACAAACGAAGGAATTTTGTTTTTGGTTTTGACATGATGTTCAATTATTGTCTGTTTTGTTTTCTAAAAAGAGTGTATCGGAGATGAGAGTTTTTATGACATTGCTTCCAACAACTAAAGGAAAGAGTCACGTTACTTCCTTGTTTGATCAATTATTTGAGATTATATACAGTAGGATACAAAGTTACAAACCCATCTGACAAATAAAAACTCTAAGGTTACTAGTAAGTTACCTGTGATCATCTGAACAGCACACGTTTAAATGAAGGGCCATCCTTACTTATTCAAATGTTATTCTGCCATTTTGGAATAATCGTGGTATTAGTCAGGAGGTCAAGGGCACTCAACAGACCCCTTGGTGGTTGCTCGACCTTTTAGGTTTCAAATCAATACAATGAGCAGTTCCAGTGATACAGCAATGACCAATAACATCAACCATCAGTCATATAGATTGAACAGCTCTTTTCTTAATACCGTTCTTATATTGGTTGTTCCTATTTTTGCTCCCTTGTTTCTGAGAGCCTAGCAGGTGTCTACTTATTGAACTGGTCCAGGTAGGTTGATAATTTTATAAGGATATTCGAATGTCACGGAAGACTGTAGATTGTTAATTAAAAAACAACAAAAAAAGCTTCTATTTTATCAAGATCGTATTTCTGCTCAATATTGTAGTGCCATCAGAGTGAAAACAAATTAAGTATAACATTGAACAAAATATTGATAGGGAACAGCCAAGAAGCTATTGAAGCTAATTAAGGGTAGCGTGTTGATTTCAAAATCCTAATACCAAAAACATTAAAGGTCCCTGATGGCCACCAGGAAGCTAAGACCTTTTTGATAAATCCCACAAACCCCCAGCTACAGTGTTTATAAGCCATTGTAAAAGTAGATTCCACATGGCTCAATAACTTCTTTCCACAAAAAGAAAAGAAAGGGCAAAAACTGTTTATGCAAGCGATAAGGGATTTATTTCAAGGCAACCAAGCACTGTTTTTATTCTGCATCTGCCAAAGCTATGCAATATCATTTGCTTCCCTGTGTTCTGTTACTTCTTAGATCATCAGAAGGAAAAAAAAATACACCTACACATGATAGCAGCTAAACAGAAAAACAAAACAAAACCAACAGCGACAAACAGATGACATGGTCTGCCCACACATGAAATATCTATGATTTAACCAGTTCTGGTTGGTTATGTATGAAGATCTTCAATCTGTTGTTGATTCAGAGCTACAGATCCCATGCATCTTAACATAACAAAATGCGAGGCTCATCCTCCTGCCACAGGGTTCTCTTTAGTGTTGGGGTCTATTGCTTATCTGTCAAGAAACAAGCTAATGTAATCAATGAAGGGAGACAACATGGATCCCAAGATGGTGGCACAGCTGACAGAACAAGCATCTGGAAAACCCATGAGGTGTTCACAAGGGATGATATCCTGTCAAAAGCAGTAATTACAGCAGGTAATTGGTGTCATTTACCCCATCACAGCCTGGTGACTGTGATGGACGCAGGACACACTGCCTGTCTTATATTGTTAGCTTTGAAGTGCCACGGCTCACAGAAACACAAGAGGTTTCCAGCATGTGATATGATAACAGAAAAGATACAATTAAAAAGTGAATAGAGGTTCTGAAGTGTTATAATCTGCATAAACGAGAAGCTATCTGGTCAGCAGGATGCACATGAGGGATGGGTTTAATCAAGTATGTTCTTCCATGGGCTCAGCTGATGGAAGATGAGTTGTATTTTTTACTGTCCGAGGCAATTGGATTGTAAAGCATGCGGTTTATGATTCATGGATGGGTCGGCTCAATTTTCGAATGCTGATTGCTTGCTGGTTTACAATCAAAAGAGACAAGGTAGAATCACGAAATTTAAAACATAGACTGTTATTTATTTTGCAATAACATATGCATAATGTCAGACCTTATTCAGAATAGACTTTAAAAAAAGATGTTTAAATAAAACTTGAGTTTAATGTTAAGAACATTGTGATGTGGGAACACTGAAATGATTATCTGTAATTCATTATACTCATATCTGTACACTTAGAGAAATAATAAAATTTACCACAACCTTGAAAATATATATCATGTCATGCACTTTGATTACAAAGTGCTATTCAGAAAATTTTAATGTGTCATTGTTCTGTTAACCCTTTGCTTTTGTCAATAGCTAGGTGCTTCCTGTTCTTTAGGTGCTTGCTAGATATTCATAATGTCTGTATAAACATGATTACATTATGTTAAAATAATGTGTTATTGTGTTAAAAGACTCCTCAATGAGATTGTCAACCATTCTGTAAGGTTAATTAAGTAATTTGCTGCTTTGAATTTCATTACACGAAGACAATTAAATCTCTGGCCTCCAGGTAGGACAGCTTTATAAAGTCCTGAGGGAGTTTCTTCATTGGTATTTAGCCAATGGATCTATGAGTTTGATTTAAAAGACAGCAAATAGGTTGTTTTTAAGTCAATGATGACTTGCCATGCGATTGCCACACGCAACAACACTCATGACTATATAGATAGAAGAGATGGAACCTGGAATATAAACATTTTAGCTTTTATTTTAACAAGGAAAATGGCATCTACTGAACTGCCTGTATCACTATCAGAGTCATTCACAGAGATTTGACGCATCACTACATACTATAACGTCAGTTTTGATAGATTAAATAATGTTACATTTACATAAAAAAAAAAAAAAACTCTACAAAATAACCTTAAAGCTTTATGAATGAAGTCCACAGTTTTTAGGTTGCTCCATATTACTTGTGAAGCCATATATTTAGGGCTTCTGATTTTCGGTTTTAACCGATAAAACCTGATGAAACACCCCTGATACAAAAAAAATGAAATCGGTGGATAGCCAATAAACACCGGAAAGCACTGGGAAAACTGTGGAAATAGTTAATCAATTCATGTTGACTTTACCCTATTCCCATTAAAAAATAAAACCTACTACAAAAATAATAATAAATACATTTCCCAGTGCTGCTGGGCAATGTTCCGCCTTCCTGACTTGCATCTATCGTTGATTCGTTCTCAATACTTTAAACCCGCCCCAACTACTGAAGGACAGCACAGTCCTACATTTCTATTGGATACTCCACTTGCGAGATTTAAAATGAGATCACAATCAGGAGGCTTGTTACTGGATTTCAAGCGTATTACAGTTAAGGTACGGAGGATTTAAAACAGAATTGTGGCGAAATGTACAAAAATGCCTACACACAAAAACCCCAGAAGAATGTGCCCATGCCCGTAGGGATTTCATTGTGGAAGACAGCAATGGAAAGAAGGTATAATTACTGTCGAATTACTATACATATTTTGACAGAAAAAAAACAAACGCTCACGCATTTTGAAAAGTAACCGAAAACACTAATTTCATACAGTATATCAAAACCGAAAGCCCAGAAAAAAAAAACGATTTACATAAAACTCGAAAATAGCTAAAAAGAAGCACCGAAAAATACAATTAATAAATCCGAAAAACAGAAGCCCTACATATATTTAACATTTATGAACAAAAAAATATATACAATATACTGTCTTGAAATCTAAAATAAATTGACTGCAGGCTATTCGGCTCAAAATTCAAACAGCAGTATTGATGAAAGCATGTGCACAGCACCAACCAAACCTGATTGATGTTACCTCCTTTGTGGGATTAGGATCCTGCTTTGAAATCATGGTCATTTGGAAGGCATTCAGAAATTGCAAGTTAAACTTTTCAGATGTCAGACTCCAGTAGAAAATGTGTAGGAGGTTAAAAGGAGTCCAGAAAAGTGCTGCACTGCTAAATAAGTAAGCAGCTTCACTCTTTGACCTGGATCAGGATGCTTAGTACTTGTTTTTGGATAATCTTGCACTACAGCAACGTTACTTGACAGCTGTTCTGTTATACTGGGGTTATTGCAGACATTGACTAAGTGCTTCCCCGATTACTCAGACAATGGCGCCGGAGCCTTTCTGAAAGTAGGGGGACCAAGGGGGGTCACACTTTTATTTCGAACAAACATCTCACAAAGTGGAAGTATATACAAAACATAAACAGCAGCTAAACTTTAGGTGCTATACAAGTGCCTTTTCCCACTGCACATGTTTCTATCTGTGGCTGACCATTAAGTATGGGCAGGAGTTATATGTCAAATCATTATATGGAAGTGAGGCCACAAATTTAAATAGGCATTACATTATTCAGCATTATAAACGCTGTGTTAAAATAACAAATGGTCTCAGCTTGATAGACTGTTGTACACGTCACACACCACTCACACAATAGGATAAGGCACTGGGCTGCTTTTCAGGTAGTTTCAAAAAGATATACCAGGGATTGGACATGCTTGGGGAACGAACTACTCACTGGGAGGGTGGTCCATCCAGGGCAGGCTTGTGGGTAGTTGTGGTTTTTGTGGTTGTGGTTGTGGTGGTGGGGGGCATATCTTCTAAAGTCTGTAGTTAATTCAAAACCATGATTCATGCATGATTAAAGATGCTATTTTTCTTTTCTTTTCCTGCAGAGCATGATGAATGTATGACAGGACAACACAGCTGTGATGAAAATGCTCTGTGTTTTAATACAGTGGGAGGGCATAACTGTATGTGTAAACCTGGCTACACAGGGAATGGCACATTTTGTAAAGGTAAGAGTACTGAATTGTAATTCAGGGATCCACTTACATTGTAATGGTTTGTCGTTCATTAAATACAAATTGTTTTTTGTTGCTTTTTGTATATATATATATTTTTTATAATACCACACAAAACAAGGTACATTTGATCCCTTGTTTTATTAAGCCTACTAACCTACTGACCACAACCAATTTCTAAATATTTAAGTTATTGTCTCAGTAATAGCATAGCAACTCTCATCATCTCTGGGATACAATAAATACCATACTGCTAAATATTAGGGTTATATATATATATATATATATATATATATATATATATATATATATATATATATATATATATATATTTCGTAATTATAGGGTTGAGATTTAATTAACGGTATTGCAAACTCATACTCAGGTGTTCTGCATTTATTGAAGCATCCTTACATTTCACAGAACAAATGTGAGAAATATCTGTATGTACGACTTGAGATAAGAAGTTTGAAAAAAAAGTAAGCAGAACTGTAATGGTGACTGAAAATTTACACTAATGACATACTAAAATAACTGTAAAACAATAGATTAATCAAAATTATTCATATTCTTAAAAAACATTAAGGACATATTTGGTGTTCTTGGTGATTAGTGGGAATCATTGAAGAAAACCGTTGTATTCAATATTTGTAATATTTAATATTATAAGCTCTTAAGCTGCTTATCAGGATTGTAGTACTCGTGTATATATTTGCTGTACTTTAATAGATAATACCATTGTTTTTTTTTTTTTTTTTTTATGAAATCCTCAGCTTTTTGTGAAGACGGTTGTCAAAATGGAGGTACTTGTATCACTCCAAGCATGTGTTTGTGTCCTCAAGGTTTTACTGGCCCTGGGTGTGAAACAGGTAAGAATTGTGCTGGGACGAACACAGCAAGACATTACAATATGTAACACGTTATAGTAGAAAAATATCCCAGGAGTAAAGAATAAGCTGTGTAGGACTTACTTTACCCCAGTGAATTAACTACAAAACAAAGGATGCCAAATAGCAGTTCAAGTTAAACATTATTTTGTTTATTCCCGAAAAATAAATAGTACATAAAGTTTACACTGCATTTGATTTATTTTTTTTACTTTTTTTTATTCCTTGCCATTGCTATTTCTCCACAGTAAACAGTGACCATAGACATATTTTCATAAAGTAATAACATGAGGTTACTTGTGACTGAAATTTAACTTGAAACACTTCAAATAAAACAAACGTGGAAATGGCGTTGTAAAATGAAGGGGGAAAAAATCACAGTTTTGGTTCTCGTTTGTTACATTCCACATAACAAAAAAACATCTTCTGGTGAGGTGGTAAATAAGGTATTTTGTCATTTGTAGCGAATACTAACATATGATTTTTGTATCCGAATACATGTCAAAAAATATTTGTTCGAATATTCGAATATTTGTCCCAGCACTAGGTAAGAATATACATTATTTTTATAATAATTCCTTCTTATACATAAACAAATATATACCCAAGTAAAATATCAAAATAACATAATTTAAAACGATGACTTCTTATAGTTATTTACTGGCATGCAAATGTAAACAATTATTATTTCCAAGAAGCAGGACCTTGGGTTGCATCAGTTTCTAAAGGGAAAGAAAAATTCCAAGCACATTCAAAGAGGTGCTCAGTAGAGCATAACAATGCCTGAACCTTCTGCCAGCTCAGCATATCTGAGCTAAAAGCCTTAAATACTATTAACCATAAGGATATCTTCCCACTTTTTATGGTGTGCAAGGAACGTCACTTAATTGAAATGCATCCACCTTGGAGGATAAATAAAGGATTATGCAGGGGCTAAGGCTGTGAGAACGGAGAGTCATTGAAGGACAAATACTGTAAGGCACAATATAATATATATCATATCTCTATTTCTCATAAATGTTTGGTGTAAGTCATTGAAGTGTTATTAATGCCTGGTAGCCTAGCCCATATTTCTTTTTGTGATAACTCTGTGCCTGTATGTTGCATTGCAGTTTCATTAAAAATGTCTTTGCACCATGGTGCCAATCTTGACCAGGGACACACAAAGCCCCCTGCTGGGATTAGAGGAAAATCAGATAAGGATGAAAACAGTTAGAGTGGAAAATCGGCAAAGAGATCATCTCATCACGCTGCAGCAAACTGTTGAGACACCTGAATAGTCTTCCAGACTGTGCCCTTACTTTCATGTTCCATGCAGTAGCTTGGTAACATCTGTGACTCAGGTTTGCCAGATGAAATGAGTCGATTAGTTTGACAACTGGAGAGCAGAAATCACAGATCTTCAGTCCTCTTGATTGGTCAGAGGGTTGCAGTGGTGAAACGACATTCGAATTTGACAGAGAATTGTGGAGTACAATTGATAAAAAAAAAATGATCCAAGAAAATAATAAAACATAACTGTTCTCCATTTTATATCGACGCTGTAATAATTGGCTTGCACATTCCTCCCAATTCCCATTAATTGCTTGAGCACATACCCACACAGTGACAGACTAACGCAGGCAGCTTTACTCATACATTTTTTCAACTTCAAACCACCTTAATAACAAAACAGTGAGCTCATCAATAGTTATTGGAGAAATGTTGAGATTTACTTTAAAGCAGACTGAACAATCCTTGATTTCTTGGATTGAAAAGCAAGGTGAAACAAAGTTAAAGATGTTGATTTACTGCCAAGAATTGTTTAGTTGCATGTTACAGCTACAATGGGTGCAGTCCAAAAATGGTTTCCAGAGGCTTATGTTTGCTGAGTCTCCTTTTTAAAAAACAAACAAACAAAAAAACTAGCAGCTGGAATCACTTCATCAGACTCTTACATTCTGTGTTCAAATTAAACATAATTGAGAGGCTCTGTCCATCCCTGACAAGAGAGGTTCTCCATAAAGTGAGGCAGCATAGTCTCCTTATTCAACTGTGTCATTCTGACTTCCAGAGTTATTGATTATACACGTCCTATTTAACAGGATTGACTGCCATTTATTGCTTCTTTCAAAAGAGTTTCATACGCTTTACTTTTGCTTACACCATATTACTCCATGATGAAGATGGTATCACTTTATTTTGTCAAAGCCAGGCTACATCTTCCATCTGTCCTGTGCTATTAGATTTTAAGAGAGCCACAATGTTTTAGTAGCCATTAGATCATGCACTCCGACATTTGTTTTCTGCTTGCTTTGTGTTCAATCTAAACTTTATCCGCAAGCTTAAATCTTGTATATCTGTGAAGAGTGAACCCACTTGGATTTTCTTTTGCTTTGTTGCTTCCTGTTTGTAAATCCGAGGCTAAACCAGACAGTGGAGTAAGCCCTTTCAAATACAAGTGACATATGTGTCCTACAAATAAAAGGATGCCAACTTTCTTATGTTTTCAATGAGGTGCGATAAACAGGGTTTAAAATATACTGACAGGTTGGATCTGGTCATCCAAATGATCAGTTTCCTTGTGATAACTGAGTCACTCCCAAATGTATTTTAAGAAGAAACTGTTTGAACAGCAGCCGCATTCCTTGTGTGACTTAAAGGGTGAACAATCCCATAACAAACCGTTCATCAAAAAGCCTGTTTTGTTGCTTTAAATATGTTTTGGTGTTTAGTGTACTGTATTTAGCAAAAGGTTTTGTAGTTTATTATTGGGTTTTAACACACTCTTTTATATCAGAAAGTTTAGAGAAATTGTTTTTTAAAAAAAAAATTCTCAAAGCTAGAAATGGGATCCCCAGTAGCATAATATAAGGGGTATTTCATATCACATCGAATGGTTTGTAGACATGAAATAAAATGGAAATACATTTTTTTCCCGAGGTTAAAGCAATGTGGCACTGTTCATTCTTACTAGACAACACTGGTAATGGAACAACAGTAAATAATATAAAATCTAAGAATATACCTGTGTACCAAACATTAAGAAAATGACACAAAACATGTACTGTCTCTATGAAGCTGTAGCTTCAAAAGCCACATTATCTCAATATGTCAGCCATATTAGGTCAGACATCAAAGTAAAGGGTACCGTTGGATTGAAGAGCTTATCAGTCAGTAAGAACTGACCCAGATCCATTCCACACGTATTGTATATTTAATAAAGGATGAAATACGACCTCTACCTCTACCATGCTAAAACGCTGATACATTAGGAAATCATTTTAAAGTAAGGCCCGGTATATAAATAAATCGTCTCAGGTCAGGAAGGTTAATGCCGATGATTGTGATGTTCAGATCAATTTTGTTTATTTTTCTTAGAAATAAGATAACTCTGGATAATGATTCCCTCATATCTCTTCCACTATATCATATTGGTAACTGCAACAAACCCATGTGTCAAAACCTGAGATTCAGGAGCCAAACAAAACACACTGATAAAACAGGACAGTTTAAATGATGTTATTAAATCCCACACTCTTTAAGTCAATTAGTAAAGCACATCGGTCAGAGACAACAATTTATCAGTACTATGAGTATTCATTAAACAGTTTTCTAACTGAGTTGGGTTAATATCCATATAAAAGCTAGATTAACCTTGTTTGCTATATAATAGATGTCTTAGGTGACACCATGGGATCTTTAATACCCCCAAAGGAAGCTGGAAGTAACCAAAAACACCAATTTCATACAGTATATCAAAAACTAAAGCCCTGAAAAAAAACTCGATAACAGCTAAAAATTAGCAACGAAAAATACAATTAATAAAACCCGAAAAACAGAAGCCCTGAGTATACAGTATGTGTTGGAAGGCTACCTCTATCCACAAATAAAGTTATGTCTCACACATTCTCTCGTGAAAGGACTGCTACTAGAGCTATTGTAAGTCATCTTGTAGTAAAGTATACATGACTAGAGATATCAGATTAATGTAAAGATATCAATACCAGCTCCTGTTGACTTACTGATTGATCTAACAGGCTCAGTTCATTAATTGAAAGGTTTTCAAAGCCGTGGGGGATATTCTTTTTATGGTGCAAGTAGACTTCTTAGTTTGTAGTGTTAAGGCTGAAGGAGCACACTCTTTTTTTTATTTAGTTACCACATTATTATTATTATCAGTAGTAGTAGTCCTATTTAAGGCACATAAAATGGGAACTACACCAGCTGTCAAAGGACTGCTGGAAAAAAATTCTACTTAGCACCCTTTTCAAGAGTGCTAACAGGAATGAGCCTTAACTAAATTAACTGAAGAACCGGTCAAAAGAGCTGTAAATTAAATATTGAGAACAAAAGGGGAGGTGGTACAGAGCGCGTCCCCTAGAGCCCACTGGTCGACAAAGGTGGTCATGTCGCCGGCGGACTCCGCGTGGGCGTGCTCTAACTTAATCCTTGAACGGAGAAGGGCCCTGAACATGGCCTCACAGTCAAAGAGACCCTCCCTGATCATCTTACGCTTCCTGGTCTTGTAAATGACGAGTTTAGCAAGAGCCAGGAGCAGATTCACGAGGAGGTCCCTCTTCCTGGTGGAGCCACGAACAGGGTGCCCGAAAATGAGGAGGGTGGGGGAGAAATGCAGCCAGAACTGCAGCAAGAGGTTCTTCAATAAAAGAAAAAATGGCTGCAGCCTGGCACACAAAAATAAATATGAGCTACCGACTCAGACTGACCGCAGAAAGGGCACGCGGCGTCCGAGTCGGTAAAGTGACGCAGGATCTCTCCTGACGCGAGCGCTCCGTGCAGGACCCTCCATCCCAAGTCCCCAGCTCCCCTGGAGACCAGCGGGGAGTACAATCAGTAGTAGTAGTCGTAGTCGTAGTAGCAGCAGTAGTAGTATTATTTTGTTAAGGGACCCGAATCTGTAACACCAATGCATATGCTCCTTTAACCTTTAATCTAAAAGAAAATCAAGTATTGGGTCTGGGTCATGGCTCCAGTGTGCGACTTCTATGCAAAATAGCCAGGCTCTTCTGTGGTTATAGAGCCTTTAACCTCATCTCACCGACAGGGATCAGAATCCGTCTGTCACATTTGACTATCAATAGTTACGGTTTACATTGGCCATTGTAAACTGGGACTGTTGGATTAAAATGTGTATTGCCTTGGTCCACCTATCTTGGCCTGAAAACCTTGTGCCATTCAGTCCTGGGCCTCTTCAAAGCCAATTTGTGCAGCATAGTGTGGAGATTTCCTAATGTGTACAAACTGTCCATTGAAGGCTATTTTTTTAAACCAGCTGTATCTTAGTTTTTGAACAGGTAGTCTTCCTACACATACTGTATGTCATACAGTATTATATACAGTATGATTCACTAAACACTAAAAGAACAGCAGTTATCATCATTGTGGTTTTTACTTGTGAATTTTAACTGCAGTTTCTAAACAAAATTGAAACTTGAGTCACAATGTCACAATGAAAACATAATCAACCAGTAGAGAAAGCACTACATTGTTTATTTATTCAGACAGAGAGAACTTGTACTTAAAGTGGCAATCCATTAAATAAGCAGTTATTTTGTAAATGTACAAGATGTATAGTGGCCTACTCTTCATGCTGTATTTTTTCATACTGAATTTCTACTGAACATTTGCTTGGTAGCTTTGAAAAGTCATACCCTGTGGCTCAACTGGTAAAAGCACAGCCATGTGGTGTGCAGGGTGAGTCATACAGTCAGGGAGGCGCAGGTTTGCATCCTGGCTGTGTGAAGTCGGCGGTCTTCGCTGAGGCCCTGGCGCTCCCACGGGAAAGGGAGGGAAAACTGGCAGGGACTGCAGTGAAAACAACCTTCACTTCTCCTGAGCTGTGGGGAATTGCTGCAGTGAAGGGACATAAAAGTCATCATCAAGTTTCAGGCTTAGTGTGCCTACAAAACACTCAGCAAAGGGTGATGAAAGGTTGCATTCCTAATGAGCTAATTGTTAATTAAAGTCAAACACATTACTGAGCATAGTGTCCTTTTTGAAAAAAATTAAATAAAATGGTCTGAGACCTTATATCGTACAATGTGTTGTCCCTGACAGCCTGGTTTTAAAAATGTATCAAAACATTGTGCTGTGACAGTACCTCAAGCAAACTCAATAAATGAGGCCCTTCAGCAGTGAAAAAAAATGCATACTTCAGTTAATCAGGTGTCCTGTTGCTGAACATGGTTTATATAAGGTGCCTAGTTATGTTCAATTGCAAACATAGAAAGACATTAACAAGTTATGTATAATTAGGGTTTCTGTTTTTCATATTGTCATGTTTATTTTTAGAAATTTTCAGGCTTTTTGTAGATCGTCAAAAATCGACGTTTGTCAGATTTTTATTGTTTATACTGCTGAAAAGTTAATTGACCTGCTCGTTCTGGTATTGCCCAAAAGTAATCTGAAGTACACGAATTTAAACGATATTGGCTTCATTTGTAGTGAAAGCAGCAATGGCTTGATGTTGATGCAGGTTTATATGTGTTTCTGAACACAGAAAAGCTTTCACTTTATAATGGACCCACTCTTTGATAAAGTGGCAGACTGACGAATGCCGCAGCGCATGCATGCAGGTTTTTTATTTTTATATTGCCACAGCCACTGAAAATTCACTAAAAGATTGGAAGGCAGCTGGTGACAATTAGAAAACTAAGTGAAGCCTCCAAAAGGCATTGACGACCTACAGTAACACCCTACTGCAACTGGAGCAGATGGCACTCAAGGCTCTTGTGCGATTATGTCATCTACTCATTGTGCGCATGTGCATGGATCCTGTATAGACTGTGTTGTTCAACACGATCATATCATTGATTCAGAAAATCATTTCTCACTACAAAAGCAGTTCCAAAATACTGGATTGTATTAACACAACAATGCTAAAAAGTACTGTTTATATAATAAGTACATGTCGGGAAAAAGGAAAGAATATTAGTTTGTTGCATTTTCCAGTGATTAGTACAGGATTTATATGTCATGAAATTTAAGTATGCAATTATGTCATTAAGTCAAGGTTTTTTTTTGTTTTGTTTTTTAATAAGGTAGTATCGCCACTCTTCAACTACTGTATATTAATACAGCCATTTATTAACATTCCTACAACAAATGTGAAGTAACACAAAAAAATGCTTTATACATTTTAGGGTGGTCGTAGTAAGTTTTTATGAATATCATTTTAATTATTTTCTATTCCCAGTTTGATGATATTTTCAAATTACTTTCTTCTAGTTATTGAAGACAGACCAAATTAAAAGAAAATAATAAAAAAAAAACTCCATGTTAGTGTAGTAAGGCCATTGCAACAGCACTAGCTATTACACTGGTGTTATCTCTGCTAGCAAGCCTTCCACCCAGGCCACAATGCATGAAGCAAAACAAAGACCAGTTTTTAGTATACCCTCTTTGGAAGTTGCAATATTGTAGGTTTGTGGGTGCAATGATCTGTTCTAGGTACAAAAGTGTAGTCATATTAGGCAGTATACAGTAATGTTAAAAGAAGTAGTGGTTTTATAAAATCCAAAACACATAAAGGTTTGTCCAGAAATTCCTTATATTATAAACTGTCAATAGTCTTATTCAGATCAGTTGAGCTGATATCAAATCAACATACAGATCATGTTCCATACACTGTTACCATTTTGAACTCAATTTAACTCCCAGTTATATATGTGACATTTTTCACTTGACTTTAAATCTATGACCTAAACCCATGTCTAATTTACCAAAAAGGTCTCAATGTATTTCACTTGCGACCTGCAGCTGCATCTAATTTGAGCTCCTTTTTAAAACGAACCCATTAAAAGACCAAAGAATATTCCCAAGTAAATCTTTGGACCTTTCATTAGCAGCTTCAAGTTTTTTTGTTTTTTTCAGCAGTGTACTATTAAAAGTAGGTTAGGGTTTTAACAGTATATAATATTATTTGATAACACAGAAGCTTACCAGTGAGCCAGCATGGAATCGTGTTTTTAAATACAAGCTCAGCCATTGCATTACTATATGACCCCAGGGGAGCTCTTGGTTCACTTGTTTGTGCTCCAGGCCACACAGAAGGAATACTGGCGACAAGCACCTTCCCACTGGAAATAACATTTGACATGTCATCTGGGTTAGCCTGTGTTATTGATGTTATTAGGCTTCCAGGCCATAGGCTGGGAAGCCTATTGTTATTGCTGGGATTATTCTTATAATTATTTTTCTTTCTGCCAGAGTTGCTTGAAAACTCACCAGATTCGGTAGGTTGGTAGATGCTTATGGGAAGATGGAAAATGCTAAAGAACGTATGTCGTAAGTCACATGGTTTGGCCGCCATATTGGATTGAAAAATTGCCTAAATGTAAAAATGTGTCTTTCAAAAAACGACTTATTGCAGAGTGCTGAAAGTTGGTATAGTTGTTGAGGGATAGTCCAATATTAACTGGTATTCGTAAGAAGCTGATAGGTTGTGTGGTATGGCGGCCATGCTGCATGACGTCAAAATCACACGGTACAGACGCCATAATCACAAACTACAAAGATCTTCTTCTTCAGCTATTTATTCATATCCATTTTATATCATGATTACAAACTATTCCATCAGAGATCACATTATGCTCCCGGGGCTTCTTTGTTTTTGTTCATAACCTCAAAATATTATTCATCCATGATTAATAATCTAGCCTTAAGGTTTTCTAATATTTGAATCAGTAGTTTTTGTGTGTGTTTGTGTGTGTGTGTGTGTGTGTATGTGTTTTTTACTGCCGAGCCATGAATGCAATTCATCATACTTAATTAGCTGTTGCTGAATTATCACCTTTGATTGTTGGAGCAGCCATTGGCTCCAGTGGTAGGGGATGCATAATGAGGAACTGTTTCATAATAAGGAACTGGTGTCTCTGTGATGGATGAGAACAGTGACAACAATGAAATGTCATCAGGAATGTCAGCGAGGTCAATGAAAATTCACTTCCAAGCCCCCTTTATCTAAGCAGCGGCTCAGTCACGCATGCACTCCCTGCACTGTTGAATTTCCTTCATCTGCCAGTTAACAGTTCCATCGGGGGTACATGTAAAAACCAACGAGCAACTTGCTCTGGAAAATTGCATCATTTGAGACATCAGCAGCTATAATTCCGCATTAACAAATCTTATTAGCTTTTAATTTAGCTCCAGCTCTGTAAAACATCTATGTATAGTGTTTTATATTATTGCCACCTACTTTTTAATATTGTATAGATTAAAAGCATTACTACAGTACCAATTTTTAACAGAATAATACAATCATCAATGATACCTTTTGGTAATGTTGAAACAAGCTCTTACATGCATCTATTATAAAACCTGACAACGGTGCTAATAGGTGGAATCCGTGATACCTTTTTTACTGTTTCCCCTGTAGAGCGGCGGCCTGCCAAAGGGCTGCCCTGGGTCCTAAACCCTGCCACACGGGGATTGCAGTAACCACAAACCAGCCATGACTTTTGCAGACATTAAAGGTTTGCTGACATAAGGGGTTTAACAGTAGAGTTTTGAGCAAAATACAGGAAAAAATCTGGCCCAGGAGATGTCTAGGAGTAGGGTCCAAAATATGGGAGACTCCCAGTGAATACGGGAGAGTTGACAGGTCTGGTTTTTTTAAGCTGATGTAAGTTCCTCCATGTCTGTTGATAATTACAGTAAAACATTTGTTTTAAGGTCATCTGAACTAAGTTAACCTAAGAAAGTTTGGCTCCCTCTAGTGTACACAGTTTTGCTATTCAACAATTAACATTATTTAAATGTATTTTAAAAATATATATATATATATACAAACATATTTCACATATTTTTGGCCTCCCCCTTAGAATGCTTTAACACAGCACATGTGCAGCCATTTTGCAGTTATGTTAAAATATGCATGCTTTCATTTACATTTACCATGGCTTGACATGTTTTTTAATATGCCTTATCAATTATCTCTAAATTCCACTGTAGAGCTCTAGATCTAGGTACTGTAGTGTTTCAACAGAAGAATTTTCTTGTCTTTGGATCAATATGGTGTTCAATCATTAAACATGGGATTGATGGAAAACATTTGACCAGATAGGCCTTCATTTTAAAATGTGTTGCTTAAAATCTATTTTTGATCCTGAAATAATGCTTTTATGAAAAAAATGAGCAAAGTCAATTGAATGTTATTGAACAAAATGTGGGAAGACTACGGGATCACATAAAAGATTAAAAGCTGCCATGTACCACAGTCTTGTTCATTTTTCAAATTGAAATCTTCTGTTTTTTAGACACAGTCTGAGTTTAGCCTTCTCTGCATTCTTTTCCATGCCTTGTTTCAGGTTTGCTTACGTCTCCTAGCAATTGTTTTAATTGCAGGCACACAAGTTTCCTCACGCCTTGATTTACTACCATTATGTCTCTATTATGTTTATACAACAGGAGGCAGTTATAAATGCCACTTGAAAGATCTGCTGTAGCTCAGGGAAGGAATACAAAAACTGTGCTTTAGAATTATATTAATAGTGGTCATAGTTACAATACACCTCTCGTATAACTATTATAGATAATCTATTTTAATCTGCTTGTCTCAAAATTGGTGTATAAAACAGATGAAAACACATAGCAAATATTGTTGCCCATCCTTTCTGCACAGCACACCAGGTGCACAGTCAGAAATCTAAAATGTTTAAATTGCAAAGTATAGCTTGATTTTGGAAATGAATGCCTGAGCATTCAGACAGCCTAGAATGACTGGATCTGGTCTCATTTTGAGTAGTTATTTTTAAGTTAAGATTTTGTTTTCAAAATAGTACGTTCTTGACCAATATGGCACAGAAATGAAGAGTATCACTAATTCCAAAGCTTGTAACAAGACGGAAAGGAATCCATTGGAATTTTTTGGTACGTCACTCAGAGAAAATAATGTTTTGCGTCTTAAAAATCCTTCTTTACTTGACTTCTGTCAGCAGATTTTTACTTTGGATATGTGAGAAAAACATTAATTCTTTCTTAAACCAGCCTCGGTGATTTGTATTCAATGGTCAGGAAACATTAGTGTGTATTTATTTTCTTTCAGCAGCTCTGGAAGAATTGAATTCAATTAATATGCAAATTAAATCATGGATATGATTTTATTTTTGAGTGTTCAACTAATTTCCCTTAATTTACTTTGACTTCCAATGACACAAAGCAGACTTATTCTTTATAACCTAAAATATAATGTGGTTTAAATTCTCTGTAAAGTGTATTTATTTGGTGCTTGAAAGAGTTAATCTCTCTTTGTTTCCAGAAAAGCTTGAAACAGTATTACAGTTAATTTCAAATGTCATGCAGTAAAGGGCTACAATAAAGGCTGTAGGTCACTTTTCATCATTAAGCCTGCAACTTGAGTTACCAAGAAATCAGAAGCCATAATGAGCAGATGGAGCATGAATCTGCTACAGACAGACAATAGTACTGTAATGAATATAAATGTATGATTTTGTATGTGCAGAGTAAGGTGAGCTCCAGGGCTCCAGTTGTGGGTGATTCTGTAATTTGTGGTCCTCGGTACTTTCTTTTTTATAGCTAGTGGTTTATTATTTAAAACAACTGCTAGTATGTACAGATCTGAACAATGTGAATTTTACTGAGGGTCAGAATATCACAATGTGAAATCCTGCTCGGGGCACAATTGACACCTTCTAATCTCTTTCTATCCAGCTGATCCTCATAAAAAATAGATGACATTACAAGAAGCTGCATTTTAGGCTTAACCCTTTGCAGACTGAAAATTCTACCCTTTTCAGGTGTGCCTGACAAGACGACTGTAGGACTTGATTCAGTGCAAATAGCCACCTAAAGTATATACAGTATTATACCTTTCTAAAATGCTAAAGGTCTGAAGATTATTAGAAAACAATGTGAATCAGTGTGAAGAAGTTTGTCTTCCGAGTGATCTGTGAACCCATCAACTTCTTCGGTAGCTGCTTTTTGGTTGATTGTCTGAAGTCTGACGAAGGTGTTTATGCTAATGTGAAGAAAACGAATAGCACCCTTGTCACTGCGTTGCATGCAATCACGTCATCGATCTAATTCGATTGAAATTGTAATGGGCTGTCCGTATAGGGTTAAAGCACCCTGCATGCTGAACCAGCACCTGGGCCCCAATACAATACACCAGGGGCGCGCAATTCTGGTCCTTGCAATAACTCTGGTAATTGTGCAGTACGTTGCAGGGTCTTTACTATCTAATGCAAGACTTTTCAGTTTATTCTTTGCTTCTGACTAGCATATTACCGAATGTGGTCAGGGCGGTGATTTCCAAGCTAACTAAAATCACAGCAAATGAAATGGGTGTCAATCATACCTGACACTTTCCTATTGTTGGACTTTGGATGAGAGTATCTCCATCTCGACGTTGTATAAAATAAAAGGTTTTATGGTGTTCCAATGAAGAACCCCAGTCAGATACTGTAGGTACTCTAAAATGTGAGTGGTTTATTACAGTATCTTGTGATAAACATCGAAAAGGATCAAGCCTATCTATAACCACTCTTCAACTGGATCCAATGGTGCTCTTTGGATTCAGAAACTCAAGGAAATTATTTGAAAATAAGTAGAGGGTGTCAGTACTTATGGGCACTCCTTGCAAATAGATTTATAAATGAGGGTGTGGATCCCAGGATCACTTTTTACTAATCACAAGAAAATATGATTACCATTTATCTGGATAATTTGAGTGAAATTTGGATGATTCACTAGGCATTAGATGTTAATCCCATTACTATATAGCCATTTACAATCAATGTTCTGCTTTAAAACGACAATTTGTAGAGGTAGGAGAAGGTCAGTGACTGCACAAACCAATTTGTATTTTGAAGGCTTTGAAAATACTGCATAAACGATGTGACAAGCGAATGTGTCGTACAACACAACGCACCAAAAAAAAAACATGTATACACTGCTTGCGATATGATGGGCGACACTGATGCGACACTGAAGCATTGCGAAAAATGTGTCGTGCGGCAGATGGGGAACTGACCAATGAGGAACAGCTTCCCTTGCGCGCCGTCAGTAAACAATGATTGGAAGAAAAGATCATTTTTGCAGTATCAAAATACCCAGAGCTGTACAATAAAGGACCCGAAAATTATAAAGACACGGCAATGAGGGAGAACAACTGGCAGTTCATTTCCAGGGAACTGGATATAGCGGGTGTATATGATTCGTTTACCTTTACTGAAATAAGTATTCTGAAAAGCTATTATGTATTCTACATTTCTATTAGCTGTATAACAGGACTATCATACTTTTTTACAGCTGATGATACAATCAGAGGAGAGTCAGCTATCACATCACGTGTGCCTGTCACCACTGGTGTGAAAGGTAGTGTCACAGCGAAAGTACCATTTTATCGCAGGACCAATCGCATCGCATCTGGTGTGTGGAGACCTTAATACTATTGTAGAGCAGCTCTCCGTGACTTAATGGAGCTGGTTAATCATTCTAAAAACCTATATTATTATTATTATTTTAATCATGGACTATCTTTCATCTGGCCAATTTTTTTGGTATTTTTTTTTTATATTTATAATATTCATTACAATTATAAAATGGCCTTGTTGGCTAGCACCATTCCACTGGTGTGCGATTATTTCCTTATTAATATACATTATTGGTCTGGTCACTGATGCTTCTCATATTTGTTGACATATAGTAAGGTAACACACTCCAGGGGTATGAGATATACACGATTCTCTTGGTTTGGTTTTGCCTCGTGCCTCACAACATACACATATAGGCCTCCATATATCTCAAAAGAATACAAGACTGCAAATAAGCTGTATTATATCATTTGCAACACAGAGTCCT
Source organism: Acipenser ruthenus (assembly GCF_902713425.1). NCBI lineage: Eukaryota > Metazoa > Chordata > Actinopteri > Acipenseriformes > Acipenseridae > Acipenser > Acipenser ruthenus. The sequence goes on along the minus strand of NC_081195.1, from coordinate 61,297,125 downwards.
CAGTTGTCAACTACTGCAGTTTTAAAAATAAATGTATAAAGACCAAACTGGTGTAAAGTTTTGGGGAAACACGTTAACCAAATTCTTTCTTTGTTCAGGATGGTACCTTAGTAACTGCTGCAAATTCAGATAAAGAGTGACTGAAATTAGGGATTAAGATACAGAGTCCCAGTTGCCGTGGATATACAGCTAATCACATGTGTTGTACCTTAAACAATGGTCCTATAAGGGGACGAACTTGTAAAGAACATCCACACTTCTGCAATAATTTATTTAACCTAGGTCACCATAATCAATGATAGGTTTGTCCCCCGTCTATTGCTACCAAATAAGTAGAATCAGTACCCTGGTCACCTGTGTGGAGTGTGGCCTACATAATAGTATTGTCTGTAATACAGTAAATGTGGTGCCATGCTTTGCTAATCTATCCTATAGCTGCCAGTGGAGAGTCGATACAAATGTATAAGTATAATCACTTAGTAAATGTAGCTTGCCAAAGGGCATTATTATTTAAAAATATTAGCATATTTGTTTTTCTTTTTTAAAGAGAAGTGTTCCTTGCAGCTACAAGACTTAAATACACTGAAAATGCCACTGAGGTATTAGGGCTGCGGCAGCATTTCAGCAATCTATTTTCCTTAAGAACATGCAGTCCTTTCCACTGACAGCATTTCATTATGTTTTCCTTTTTTGGCTGATAAAAAGACATTGACGAATGCTCGGATGGCTTTGTTGAGTGTGACAGCCGCGCTAATTGCATCAACTTGCCTGGATGGTACCACTGCGAGTGCAGGGACGGCTACCACGACAACGGGATGCTTTCACCAAATGGAGAGTCATGTGAAGGTCGCTTTTCAGTCTTTTTATCTCTCTCTCTCTCTCTCTCTCTCTCTCTCTCTATCTCTCTCTCTCTCTCTCTCTCTCTCTCTCTCTCTCATCAAAGTAGCCAGAGACATTAAATACAGGAAACACACTTCTAGGGGCATGATAGTGTTGGTGAATCAGCTCAGCTAGTGTCATTTTTAAATTAAGCTTTAAATGTTCAATTTAGCAGGTACAGTTTGTGAATGTTTTGCTTAATGGTATTTTCAAATGCATTAGCAGGCATTCAAAATGACAAAGTGGTTCCTTGCAATTACTAAACCAAGTAAACAAAAAGGCAAGGATTTTGTGTTCATTCTAGCTTGATTCAGAGATTTTGTGTTGACAGTTTCTTCAAAACTACCTATATTTTGTATATTCAGTTATTTTAGTTTCAGAAAATGTGCTGTAAAACTAATAATAATATATATTTTTAAGTGCAATCACAAGCAATATATTGCTTTGTATAAAAAAAAAAATTAAAAAAATTGAAACAAACAGTACGTTTGTCCCAGTCAAGTTGCTTTTCAATGTTCCTAACTTTTCCGTCTACTGTAGAAAAATACAATATCTGTAACTTTTTTTCCTGTATACAGTTTATAGTACAAAAAAGACACACAAGGTATTTTAAATTTAAAAAACATATATTATTTTTGGTTTCCTCTAACTTTATTTCAGGTTTTACCATTTTTTGCCATTATAAGGGTATATTTTCAATTTTTTAGTTTCTTTTCCTTATCTTACTATTTTCACCCCTGTGTCAAAATGTTTAGGTTAATCAACAGGGGGTGCTCCCAGTAAAGGCAGTGTCATGATCCAATCTAGGATCCTATCGGGGGTTCTGCATTGGCCTCTACACTCATGCAGACTGGGGAGGGAAAAACACAGCGACCCCTGCTGGTCAGGCGCTAGGCGAGGCAAGACGGAGACCAATCAAGCTGAACTTTCACCTCCACGGTTTAAAGCACCGCTACTTTAGTTTCCTTGTACAATTGGGGAGAAAAATTGGTTAGATTACATGATTCCACATTCTGAATTAAATGGTTCTCTAAAAGATAAATTTAAAGAAATGAAAATAAGCCATTTCCCAGAAATCCTGTAAAGGGCTAGCAAGGTTAACAGATGAAGACAGATATTTATTTTAGTGCGTCAGGTTTTTATGAAGAGAATAATTTATGCCAACTCGGGAGAGCATTTTGTTAATTAAATGTGCTGTTAAAGTTTTATTTATTACATTTTCTTTCTACAGACATTGATGAATGCGCGACTGGGAGGCACGGCTGTGCCAGTGACACTGTTTGCTTCAATTTGGATGGCGGATATGACTGCAGGTGTCCTCATGGAAAAAACTGTACTGGGGACTGTATCCATGAAAGCAAAATAAAGCATAATGGCCAGATCTGGGTCTTAGAGAATGACAGGTGCACTGTCTGTTCATGTCAGGTGAGTGTTACAACAGTAAATATTGTAAATGTTTCACACAGCTTGAAGCCAGACTTTTTGTTGCAGCTCATTGCCAAGACTGTGCCAGGGACACTTGGTAAGAGCTTCTTTAAACACAGTCTAGTCTGAATGATTTTTACAAGGACTTTTGTTAAAATAGTTTGTATGTTGAACTTTTTTTTTATAGACATTGACGAAGACAACTGATCTACATAATTGAGTTAGAAAACGTAGTAAGTCGATTATCAAGTTGATTATATCATTGAAACAGGAGTTACATTTGTTTAAAGCCACCTTCTTTAAAGTTATTTTAATAGTTTTTAAATGTTTAAAATTATCTAGCAAGGATGGGCTCTAGCATATTAACAGGCTAGAACCATTAGAAGGCAATTCATAATGCTTATGCAGTCTTAGAGAGATCATGTTATTTTGTGCCAAGCTTATTCCTATTCTGAATAGCAAAACATGTTTAGCTACATCTTGAAATAGACAGTTATCCCAAATGTAATGAAACTTTACATGTACATTTGTTAAAGTTGTTGCATATTCTGTACATTTTGAGGACATACTTTGTCACACCCTAATAACTGAGCTATTGAAAACAGTATTTATTTGTAACCTCATGCATGAATTGGATGAAAATGCATAGGAACTTCTTGTATGTAATTGTACATGTAGGTCATGTTGTTGACATATTAAGTGCTGAAATGTACTTAATTTAAGTTACATATCCCAGTTTAAAGGGCCTGCAATATAAAAAAATATATGTTATTTAGCTATATATATATATATATATATATATATATATATATATATATATATATATATATATATATATATATAAAAATTATCATGTTGTACATTCATGTTCTTTGTTTTATAAAATGTATAATATTGGATACGTTAAGAAGGTAGGATGTCAAAACAAAGAAAGAGGAAACTGTTTAGTTTAGGACTGAAAATGAAAACTCGTCGTCATGTACCACCATCTTATTGTCCAGAAGAAATGTCAATAACAGTACCTGAGGCAGGACCCACATTCTCAATTGCAACACAACGCTGATTCAGAAGAGCTATTGTTCCACTGCGAGAATGTGTTCCGGGATGTAATGTCGGTAGAGGAGTTATTCCTGGGTGGAAGAACAGCCCAACCCCACGTGCAGAAGGCAGTGCTAATAGATACGCCACAGAGATTCATGAGGCCTGCACTTGCAGTGACAGAGTGGTGGTGTATCGTATCAGTGGTCCCCTGAGATGATGACAGTGATTTGTTTATCCTAGCCTCTTTTGTCAGAAGTGCATGGCTGGAAATTAAAAATTCACTTGGACACCCTCTGATGCTCTGCTGTCATGGCGCACGATACTGTACTGAGTTTCAGTCCTGGTCTCTGTTTGTTTCAGAGTGGGTTGGTGATGTGCCGGAGGATGGTGTGTGACTGTGAGAATCCAACCGTTGATCTGTTCTGTTGCCCTGAGTGCGACCCGCGGCTGAGCAGTCAGTGTCTTCATCAAAGTGGACAGATGGCTTATAGCAGTGGAGACACTTGGGTTCAGAACTGTCAACAGTGTCAATGCCTGGTAAGACACACACAACAACATTAGTCGAGGGGGCATTAGAAATATGGATTTACAGCGATTCATTGATTAATCGATTATTGATTGCCATGGCTATTTTTTTGCAACTCAACATCCAGTCCTGGAGTCTTCCGTAGCTAGCTACCCATGAATACATGTTTTGCAAGACTAAATATTTGTATTTGTTTTGTGATGAGAAATGGCAGAATCTAATGAAAAATAAATGACCGTACTTTGTAATAAAGTTTCCTCAATGCATCTATTACTGCACTGGATGCATTTTCCACACTTTTAGATGCAGTAATTCCAACTCAGGAAGTAATTATAATGGGAGATATAAATATAGATTGGAATTCTTCTAGCAGTAACAAATTAAGAGATCTCATTAGTCAATATTATTTAACTCAGTTAATAAATTAACTCACTCATTATACTAGGAATAATTAATCTGCTACCACAATTGATATTTTTTTTAACCAAAAATTTCTCTTGCTATGCCTCCAAAAGGGTAATTGCAAATTTGCTGAGTGATCGTTGTATTAATTTTAGTATTAGGAAGGCACCTAGAGTAAAACTACCTCCAAGGACTATAAGATACAGATCCTTTAAAAGTGTTCATATTCAGGCATTCCTAGCTGACCTTCTTCAGGTTGATCTGGATCAGATTCCTACAGTTGATGATATGAGGTCAGTTTTTGTACATCATTTTAATGCTGTCTGTGACATCCATGCTCCTCTGAAATCTTTATGACAAGGAACTGAAACAGAACTGTATATAGTTGGGTTACTTAAGTATACCAGTTTTATACAGCTTGGTACATGAAGTGTGGATTGTGCCCAAAATCTGCTTGATCTGCAATTGATCTATTTGGTTTTAATGAGATTGCTCCATGGGAAATAAAAGAAAATCCTTTAGAAAAAAACAGTAAAAAGTTTTAAAAAGGCATTACAATAGTGGTTATAAATGGGGAGAGGCTAAAACAGCCTGATAATAATGTTTGTGGAAAACAACACACACAATGCATATCTCAAAGGAATGCAGTCTTATACAGCAGACGATTCTAAAACTGCCAGATGCTGCAAATAATGGAATCTACACTTGAGAAAGTACTTGAGAAGGAACTATTATCCTTACTGAGGAAAGCTAATGAGAGGCATGACCAGGGCCCTCCCCAGTGCCTCTCATTGCTATTAAACAGAGATGAGATGGGAATGTATTCACATTCATTTAGATCACTTGGTTTTTTTCAAGGTGAGGGTAAATAAATAAAACAACATTGGGAATATCAAATTGGATAGCACAGAGTTGTTTACGTGAGACGCAGTTGGGTGGGGGAGGGGGGTGATGCAGGTAGGAAGAGATGTACTGTAGAGAAATTATTATTATACACAATTCCCCAGTTTCGGGGTTTGTCCGCAACATATACCTAATATGTTAACAATGTATCATAATTAGGGATTCTTTTTTTGTTTTTTATTAATTTAATTTTTCAGTGCTTATTTTTAGCTATATTCGAGTTTTATGTAAATCTTTTTTTTTTGGGGGGGCTTTCACTTTTTATGTACTGTAGGAAATTATTGTTTTCGGTTACTTTCCAAAATGCTTAGGCGTTTTTTTCTGTCACAATATGTATAGTAACTCGACAGTACTTGCACACTTAAGTAGTACCTTCTTTCCTTTGCTGTCATCCACAACGAAATCCTTATGGTCACGGGCACATTCTTCTGGGGGTTTTGTGTGTCGAGGTATTTTATCTAACTCTAATATAGCTTTAAATCCTGTGAACAAGCCTTCTAATTGTAATCTCATTTTAAATGCAGGCAGAGTCTCCAACAGAAATGTAGGAATTTGCTGCCACTCAGTAGTTGTGGTGGGTTTAAAGTATTCAGAATGAATCAATGATAGATACAAGTCAGGAAGGAGGGACATTGCCCAACTGCACTGTTTTTGTTTTTTTGTAGTAGGTTTTTGTTTTTTTAAATGGGAAAGGGGTGAAGTCAATGTTAATTGAGTAAACCTTTCCAGTGTTTTTCCAGTGTTTATTGGCCATACACTGATTTAATTTTTTTTTTTGTATCGGTGTGTTTCATGGGTTTGTATCGGTTAGAACTGAAAATCAGAAGCTCTGATCATATTAAACTTAAACTGTACACTTGTTATAAAAAACTTTTTTTTCTGTAACATAATTAAAGGCTTCACTTTAAGAAAAACATATGATACACATGTGCACTCATATCTTGTATATAACATGTATCCTGGATATAACACCGAGATGCTTTTATATTGTGAGCATTACGGTAGTATCAATAGATCCATGCATTATCGCGTCTTCATTTTATATATTATATTAGTTTACAATAACCCACTTATTCAAGCTCATTTTTTACTACATCATATTAGAACTGGGGGTAGCTCCACTTTACACCTATACACATCTTCCTCAAAAGACAGCTGTTCCACTAGGACTGTGAAAATACCAAAGTTATGACAACAAAGTCACAGAGATAAATATGATCCAAAACAAACTTTATGAAGATTGGGTGAAAACAAAAGAGCAAACCAAACTGTAGTTACTTTTCCTGCTTGCTTTACAGTGGGAGCTATTTGACAGCTATGCTGCATCAGTATTTAGGTTAGCTTGCTTTGTATATTATGCAGACACAGACCCTCTACAATAGTCTTGCAATGACTGGAAGCTGAGCGTGCAAAAGCTGAAGTACAAGTGAAGAGTAATAGGGGTTACTGACAAGAGTGTATTCATTACATGTCTTGTTGGACATTCCACAATGTTGCTGGTGGCATAAAATAATGATTTCATTCAGAACTATGCTCACTATTTAATGATGTACTATAGAAAATACAGTGAACTGTTCAAATTAAATTAGGTTCACCATTTCGACATCTAGATATGATTGAATTTAGGGCAAATCTTATGAAATGTTTGTAAATAACATTCACTTTCTGAAGGTTAATGAGATTTGAAAGGTTTATAATGACACTGTAAAGTCCAAAAGAAAAATAATTAAGTAATTAACTGATTGCAACACTCAAATTAGTTCTTCAGTCTGACTGACTGAAGACTTGGCCTGATAGCAGTATTGTTTGAAAAGTAATCAATATGTTTGTCATACTCCAGATGGTTATCCAAATGAGTTTAATATCTTTGACCTGAATACGTTTGTCAACTCCTGCATAACACAGACATGATTAATTGGTGGTCTAAGACTTTGGAGGGATAAAAAAATGACACTGACTTTTATGATAATTTCTTTTTCCTCAGACAGTGTTAATTAAAAGTTCTTATAACTCTGATTAATTATACAGTAATCCGTCGCATATCCGACTGCCGTGGGACCAGAGTAAGGGCGGATATGTAAAAAGGTGGATGAATGAATCCTGTTTTAAATACCATTATACACAGCTGTGTGCATTCGCTGCTGAGCGACAGGTAGGAGATCGAGACGGAGGTTTAAGTTGATACGCCCCGCAGGCGAACAGGATTTATTTACTTATCAACACACTAATCCGCTCACCTGACACTACCAGCAATGGGAGCACATACAACACAGTGTACGAAAACTGTGGTAGGATCTACAATTGCTGAACTAATCTTCTCTATTCAATAATAAACTAACATTGCTGAAGAGCTTGATCATGGCAGATAATATGTGACAGGCTGATACGCAACCAATTACTGTACAACCAAATTAGCATTGTAAATAAATATATTGTTGAAATCGTCTTAGAGATAAAGTGAAGATTATTAACACAAATATATTTTCAAGTTAAATCCTGACTTGGATCTGTAATGGTGCATTTCGTATTTAGTAAAGCTGTTCCCAGTCTCTGTAACACGCAGCCTAAACCACACTAAGACAGGTGCATTAACAGCTAGAGATGAAAATGTTAGCAAAAGTAGGTCACGGTGAACTAAATCAAAAGCCTAGCGAAGATCTATAAAAGCGGTCCAAAATATATGGCCCTTGCCTTCAGAAGTATTGATATAGTCTGTGAAATCCAATAAGGCAATCACAGCAGAATGTGCGTGTGTGTGTGTGTGTGTGTGTGTGTGTGTGTGTGTGTTTGTGTGTTGAGAATAACATGGAGCAAAGAAATAATATGAAAATAATTCAGGGGTCTAGAAAACAGGAGTTTAAATCAAGCAAGTAATAAAGCTAAAACGGAGATGGGATTACACCCATTCATCCGTCGAGTTTACAAAGACAGTGGTATTGGCTCTTCTCTGATTAAATGTGTTGTTTGGTTTCCAGCAAGGAGAAGTGGATTGCTGGCCCCTCTCTTGCCCTAAAATTGAATGTGAGTTCACTGTGATCCCCGAAGGAGAGTGCTGCCCGCGGTGTGTCAGTGACCCCTGTCAGGCAGACACAGTGCGCAATGACATCACCAAGACGTGCACCGATGAGCACAACATGGTTCGCTTCACCGGCTCCTCATGGATCAAACATGGCACAGAGTGCACCCTCTGTCAGTGCAAGGTAAGGGGAAAGCTTTTTATAGATTTATGTGGCGGCTATGACAATTTTTGTTATATTTCATGCACAAAGAAAGATGGAATTCAGTGTGTTATCTTATATATTTTTGGGGCAGCTATGACAAAACAAAATATATAGTTCCTTTAAACTAAAAGAGCCAAATTGATGACCAGGGAAGAAACACAAACAGCAAAAAAAGACTGACTTTCTTCAACATTAAACTCTAAATCAAAACAGCCATATTATGGAGTTCCATTTCCCAGATGTGTTTTTTATTCAGTTGCTTCCAAATGTTTCCTTATTTCATTGGAAGATATATATATATATATATATATATATATATATATATATATATATATATATATATATTTCCTGGAATTCATTTTTCTTAAGTTTTTCTTTCACGTCCTTCATAGACAAATCCATTACTCTGACTTTTAAGAATGATCTAAAAGAAACTCCTTCGATATGGGTCACGTGTCTGCTGCTGTGCTCTGCAAGCCGTGTAATGTGCTACTGGGGGAAGCCAATCTATGCAACAGGAATTATAAACAATGATTTTTAGTACCAAAGAGAGCCTTTTCAATAGTAATCGACAGTTTGTGTATTACTGAGTAAACAAAATCGGACCCAACCTAATCCGCATGTTGCGTGACATATTTGCACCCGAAAACCCGTTCGGTACTGGTCAGGTCTCGGGTCCTTGGGTCCGGGTAGACCCGTGAAGACCTCTACTACATAGTACTAATAAAGGTCATCTCTCTCTCTCTTTTTTTTTTTTAGAATGGACATGTCTGCTGCTTAGTGGATCCCATGTGCCTTTAGGAACGGTTAGCTCTCTCTAAAGGTATTTGTACAGAGATCTCTGCAAGAACTACAATATCCTTTCCAGAAACTACTTTATACCAAATACAAACTTGTGTTATACCAAACAGAACATGGACTGTCTGACAAACCCCTAAATATTTGTAAACATTCAACAGATTATTGTGTTCATTAAGGACAGTAAATGGGTTTTAAACATTAATACTGTAAAACATAAATATACTGGCATGACTGTAATCAGTGTTATCATTAACTTACTTTTATTAATTTAAATGCTAAATGATCATGTTATTGTGAAAGGGGAAGAAACTTGTGTTTTACATTTCCAGAAAAAAAACCTTCTATATTTGGTTCTTTGGTAGCACTAACTTAATTTCTGGATTTCTAATGTGTTACTTAATGGCTTGTTATTGTGCGACTGTGAAATAAACCTTTTCATTCACATTGCCAATTGTTTGCTTTCATTCAGACCAGTAATCCTTGAGAGGCCTAAGAAAGATTCTTACTATTGACAGGCTATGTTGGCTCTGTTTTTTATTCTGTTGCTAAACCCATATAAGGATAAATGAAATGGCAGCACTTTAGATTACATGGATAGATAAACATGCCCATGTAATTATACTGTATTTACTGTGTGAGAGCAGAGAACTGTTGATAACCACGTTGTTACAATGTAATTACATGGTTATTCATGCAAGGTAATCTGCAGTGCTACCGAACAAACCATTCTGTACAGTAACAAAGTTTTGTGATGTGTGGCCAGATCTATATGTACAATTTGCACAATTTTAATACATTGTTAGAAATATTGGTTAAGCTTTACATGAAGTTCAACAATATTACATGTAATATAAGTACTAAGGTATTATTCTGGATTTCATAGAAAGTACACAATAATTAATGGTACATACTACACCATTCAACATAAACCCCAAAACTAACATTAATAACTCATGAACAGTGACAGAAAAATGGGCTTGGATTAAATCTGAACTCCTTTTAGTGGCGTTGAAGAACTATCAGGCAATACAATCATAATCTGAGGAATATAATGTTTTTTGGTTTTTTTAAATATATTTAGAGGTTTTAGCATGGCATATTTACAAGCATCTTTAGCAAAGTATTTATTTTAAAATTCTTAAAAGGCGCCTTTTTCATTAGTTTACTAAATAATTTACAACAAATATTAAACTTGTGCAGAGTTTGCAGTACAACAGAAGATGGTTACATTCTTTCACTACTGCTTATCACAAAAAAAGCCAACATATTTATTAATCCTCTCGTCTGGATTTTTACAGTGTGTTCCAATTGATATTTACTGTAAATCCTTTTACAAATAATACAAAGAAGAAAAATAAGCCAAATCCTACAAACACATGTTTTATTATACTTGAATACAAAACAGTTACCAAGCAAAACAATAGTTTGAATAGGGATTAGTTGATACTTATTATAAGCATACCTATTACTGTTTTCATTTGTTGAAGCATTTCAGTTTATCTGACAGCTCATTTCTGCTTGCAATTAGCTTTATTCAATCCAGTATAATTTTTTTTCAGTTATTTCTTAGCTGTAAGTACTTAAAGAGGCTGTACAAGTCTACAGATTGTATGCCTATAAAAAGATACATATTTGTAATTAATTTAACTCAAGTCCTTTTTTATTCTTTTCCTGTTCAGATTTTCTATCTACGCCTACCTCTAATTTGCTCTGTTTGGCATTAATTTAGTAGTGTTAAAGGACTGTACACACGTTTTTAACAGGGCCCAAATGGTTATAGAGCAATTAACTTAAAATGTAATTATAATTGTTTATTTGCATTTCTCTACTGTTCTATGATGTTTGATGTCAATTTGGGTGGCTCCAGGTTTCGTTGCTCTAAAATTATTATCAGTTTTCTTCTAAATCTGCCTTTACTTGGCATTTGAGCTTCTGGAGAATCCTGCTGAAACTCAGCAGACTTGATTCTATTCAAATCATGTGACTATATGACCTTTCATCTCTGCCAGCACCACATTTACTGTATATAGACAAAGGGTAGGCTGGGCAAAGCAGAGTTTAAAAGTCACATTGTCATGATTTGAATGGAAGGCTGTTCAGTCTACACACAAAGGATTTTCCAGACAAGCTCAAAGCCTGGTAAAGGCAAATTTTATAGAAAAAATAAATATAACTCAATGTTGGACCAATAAAACCTTGTGCCACTAGGTAATAGCCAACATTATGCAATATTAATTGTGTGTGTGTATGTAGATATCTAATCATGAATACATTTGTGCACATCAAAGCTTTTTTATAAAAAATGGTGCTGACCAATATAAGGCACTTTATACACTAAAGAATGTCTCCACAAAGTCATAAAACAGTTCTTAACTAACCATCCATGCATACCTCGCTTAATTGTTGATATTGAGTCGAGACTGGTCACGCACTCTAAAAACTCTTCTATATTCCTTAAGACATGACCACTGATGGTGTGTATATATTAGCTCATTTGTTTTTTAAACAAGGCTACTGAGGTAAATTGAACTCAAGTAATTGAATGCACTAGTTCCTTTCTGGTAGACGATGTGTGTGTTCATATTGTATATTTGAAACCCTTTTTTTGATCTACTGCTTTGACATTTTAACTACAGTGACCTATTGCTCATGTAATGTTTTGCTGTGTCTGTTATGATGTTCATTCTAATAAAACCCATTCAATTTCCCATTTGTACCATAAACACTCCTGTTGCCCAATTATATTGACTTTAAATGTGAGTGGTCATGGAAACACAAAGACTCAAGATTCAACAGCATGCAACTCAATAATTCATCTGCAGAAACAGGGATTTTGTCTGCCACTAGCACCACATTTTCTCATTATGCTGCACCATATGTCCAAAATAAAACATTACTTTTGAGTAACTCAATGCGAAGGGAGCTAAGATCTTTCTGAAAAAAAAAACAGATCTTGTCTGTCTGCAACATGTTCATGTAACACCTAATCACCATGTAGGAACATGATTTTCCTACTGCCACCTGTGTCACTGTCCATGATTCAGTGATTCATAATTATTCTTGAATTCCAGAGACGGCTTTTCACTTCATTCACATTTTGCAAATACACTTAACCCTGATTATCAAATTATATAGGCATTTGTTATCCTGCTCAAAAAACCAAGCTATTTCATGGCCGCGCTGCACACTTAGTCAATATATTGTGCACAGATACAAACATTTGCCTTTTCTACCATTTCAACCACTCTAGTAACCCTTATACGTTTACTATTGTAGTTTTGCACTTTTACAATGCTTTTTCCATGGCTATACTAAGCATTTACCATAGCTTACCGTCTTTTGCCATGTTTTAATGTGCTTTACTTTAACGCTCTGGGCTTTACTATGCGTTATTACTCTTTGCTATGCTTTGACTACAGTACATTTTTTATAAGTGAAATTAGTTTCAAAATGATTCAAACGTAGCAAACATTGTAACACAATAAACTAATGTTAATTGCATTTCTGTCTTCCACAAGATTTAAATTTTTTATTAGACAATCCGCCCACTTTCTATTTGCCCTTATCTTTCTAGTTTGTGTCAATCAGAACATAATAAATGCATCTTCAATAAGAAGTGCCAAACCTATAGAGAATGTCCTTGATTCTTCGCATAAAGGGTTTAAAATAGAAGCAGCATTACTAATGCCCCTTGTCCTTCACTCTAGACATGTAATTATGTCTTGCTTTAGAGCTTTGTGTAATAGGTGCCATCAAGCCAGAATGCCTGCTGAGCAGCATCTTCCAGTCAATGGATCCACAGCATTAGAAATGACGTCCTCGATTGCAAGTAGCAGAATCCAATGAAAATAAAGTGTTGACATGAACAGATCTGGCATTACACTTCCTTTCTTCCAACACACATAACATCCTGAAGCAGCGTTTTTTGAAAATAAACAGTTATTTTGATGGGTTACATTTCTGTATCTCCATTTCATGCATTTGCTAATGTTTTTTAGAGCTGTTTCTGGGCCTTCGGTGCATTCAGAACTCAATTTGGGAGTTGGGACTAGGTATTAATAAATAAATAGATAAATAAATAAATAATGTCCCAATCATAAAATTCTGGGTGATGCAAATCTTTTGGCCAAAGCTGTATTACTTTGTACAAGGCAATACGGAGTGTGTCCCTTCCAACAGGTAAGCTGGATATAGAGAAGTGCATTCTTCATTCTCGCTGCATTTTATTAATATCAGCGTTTTGTAAACAGTGCTGTTTGTTTTAAATGATACACAGTATGCTAAGTAACATAATGTATTTGTGGTGCAGTATGTCACAATGAAAACCCTTTTTTTCATGAAATAACATAAACATAACTCATGGAGATGTATACAGGTTACATGTATCAGGTTTACAGTAAACTCGAAGGCTTTTCAGCAGTGTCAACAGGCTGCAACAGAAAATGCAACATCAACATAATTTGGATTTCATAATGCTCAGAAGACACGTTTGAGAAACAGTGATTCACATCCTGGGGCTCAGCAAGGCGGGGTGAATATAATGACAATATGTGGATTAGTTACTTAGCCTCCGGGCTGATATACTGAAATTCCACTTTACTACTGTTCTTTCCAGCAGCTGAAGGCATGTTAGCTTGCATTGCAGGTCCCACAATGTAGCTTTGGCTGCAAATTAAATCCTGCTGATGGAATCCAACAGTCCGGTATAGTATTTTCTACATTTAAAAAAAGAATGATCTGAATCCTGTCAAATACATTTAAAAAAACATTCCTGTTGCACCTTGTTTTCTTTATCTTAAAAGCATGTCACAAACTGGTCTCATGGGTAGCTTGTGCTACTTTTTATATTGTTGACTTTTATAAGCAGGATATATAATTAACTTTTTTGACAATCTTCAGTTGTGGTGCAAGTCAGTGCTCAAATAGAGCAGCACTTACCGACAGATTAGCAGATCTAGGTTTGGGTTAACATTGAATAAACTCCCAGCTGTCTGGCTCTATATTTTGACTTCTAAGTACTGCTGCACACAGTCTGATTTCAATTAAACTTTATAGCCATTAATCAAGTTCCTAAGCAGGTATTTACCATTTCTCTTGGCTGGTCTCCTTCTGACCTGGTGCATGACCCATACGAATCTGTGGGAGTTCACTTCATTTTCACTTGCTTTGGTCAGTGAGCCAAATAAGTAAACTCAATTAAAACCTCTAATTCTTATAAACACTCCTGTTGTCAGGTAAACAGTCCACAGGGCAGCAGTTAATAAAATGCCTTGATAAAATACCCTGGGGGGGGTGGGGAGGTGATGGGGTGCAATACATGAAGGTAACTAAGACATCCAGTACAATTGATTAATGATAAAACACATTAACAGCCAAGGAGACTTTACAGAACGACTTGAAAAAAATGAAATCGAAATGCTGTTTTCACATGACTTGTTACTTTTAACTAAATGGCTTTCACAAAGTTCTGAACTGATTGTCTACTGTTTTTTAAGAGTCACTTTATCACCAATAAATAATGCTGCAACGACGCCAGCATTTCGGAAAACGAACAGTTTTTGAGATACAGTATTTACTGTACATGTTAGGTATCTTCAACGAGATTCAGAGCTTTATTAACCCTTTCTTGTGCAACCTGAAATAACCGGCCCGGCAGATGACCAGTGGTGTCTAATTGCTGAATTATCTGCAAATACTGTCAGAATTTTTTTTTCTTCTATGCTGTCATTCAGGCATATTGATATAGTCTTTAAAATGTATGTTACATTGTATTACACAGGTAGCTCGTGTAGCCCATGTTGATTATACACAGTAGTTTAATAATTTGGTTTTATCAGAAGTTTTTTTTGTGTGTAAATCTCCTCATGAGTTAATAATACTGACATCAGCATAAGATACATACTTGCCTCTCGACTCCACAGCTTGCTCTTTATTTGAATGGTAAGAAGGTTAGTGGTTCACATTTAGCCCTTGCCTTTCCATTCAATTCAGTGTGCTGAGGTGGCATTCATTACAGTGGCGCCATATGGGAAAGAATCCTGACCCTGTGATTGAACAAGTAATTGAATTACTTTGTTCTTTGTATTATAGCTATAGCAAACCCGTCCTTGAAACTCCTTGAGTCTACATGGACAAGCTTTGATTAAGCACAGGGATAATGTAATAGATCTACTTCTAGTAGTTCATGTGTTGATAATACTGACATCAGTGTAAGACATGTACTTACCTCTCGACTACAGAGCTTGCTCTAAACGTCTGTCTTTAAACAGAATGGTTTGTGGTTAGCATCCAGCCCTTTTCATTTTACAAGATAATGAAAATCACACATCTAACAATGCATGTGAGTTACTTCAGTTAATTTCAATCTGTAAAAATATATAAAATGTTATGGAGAGTCATATTTGGGGATTTAAAGGACAGCAGTATTTAACGTTTGTAAGCTAATAGTTAATAAACTAAATAAAAAATACAATAAAAAAATGCCTGACAAAAATATACAGCATTGAGTACATGAATTAAAATAAAAAATAAAAACATCAAACTTGGTATTATGGCTTTGCTTATTCTGGGGGGAAGTTAAGACTGCCTATTCTTCTAAACACTAACAAGGAGCCTCTGCTTTTAAATATTTGATATTCTGCTGTCTAGCCCAGAGTTCAGTGATGTTTGTGAGCAGCTTTCCTGCTGTGCCTGTCTGCTGCTGTGTTGTGTTACTCCCCTAGAAAGACTACACAGTGTAAGCCTGTCACTTTATCCAGCACATTGTATTGACTGCCTGACTGTCAAGACTTCCTTACTGCTTACCATGCTGCCGTACCACTTCCCCTTTGATTAAACACTTAAGGGCACCAGATTTCTCTGTGTGCTTTTTATAGCTGAGCTATTGTAAGTGAAGTAGCTCCTCCCAGTGTGTCTATGTGAAGTCTGCCCCACCTAACCCTGTGCTTTCTATGTGAAGTCTGCCCCACCTAACCCTCTGCTTTCTGATATGTGTGGTCGACAGCCAATTTGTCAAAAAAATCATTAGCTGCTGACCAGGCATTCTCATGAGATTAGCTGGATGGGGAACTTTTAACCCCTTCTATGCTGTAAAACAACAATAACAAAATATTATTTTAAAACAAACACAAAACAGTACATTTAACTAATAATACCAAAAACAACACAAATAAACACACCGTCACACTGGGCCACAGCTGTTTTGTAATTCCCTTAAATAATATTCTAATGCTAATCATGCTGTGGCCTTACATAATGAATACCTAATTAATTAGTCGAGGCAGGTAAAATTTGTCTCAGGCAAGATTCTTCCTCGTTTCAAACCTGCGTTGGAATCTTTCCAGAGCACCACAACCAACACCAAGTGTCCTATGAAACTAGAAAAGAGAAGAGCAAACTTGTAATGCTTATTAAATGCTAAGGCACTTCACTGTTATTCCATTTGCTGCTTAAACAAGAACACAAAGATATAGATCCTGTCAGGCTCCCAATGTACAGTAATGTTTTGTTTTTTTCTTTATGGCTGACATTATTTCCCAGAACTGTTGCTTCAGTAGTTTTCCTTCACAGATTGCATAGTGAAGAAAAATCAATATCTAATTTCTCACATTAATGAGAGTGATAATTCTGGCAAAGGCTTCGTCAGGGGTCTACATCGTTTTGACAGGAAAACACGTGTTTCCCATCTCAGGACCACCACTTTACAAATACCTATGTATGGTTTGGCAGTACTTTTTCCTGGTTATATCCATCATTTTAAGGTTTTAGGCCTAGCTGAATCTGACATTACCCTATCTCTAAAAAACAATGCCAAGTGAAAAAGTAAATCTTTCCAGTCACTGCTGCCTTGTGATCCGTGAGCAAACCAGGATCCAGCACACCACATGAGGTAGAAAGCTTGAGACTTCACCTCATGGCATGCTGACCTCCATTAGGAATCTTTAAATACAGCCAGGCATGACAAATAGTGCCTGTAAAACACCAGTGAGATTGGGCCCTATTCACAAAACTTTAAGGCATATTTTTTCAGGACTGTTTTTAAAGAGAGTTTATAAACATTCTGTAAGGTTAAGAATTGCATTGAAAAATAAGATTAAACTTCTAAAAAGGTCTCATGAACTGCAAACTTGATTTAAATAATTAAAACCGGGCTTAAAAACAAAACCCTATTTTTCCAGATGAATAGGAAGACCTGAATAAATTATTGCTTTGTTTGAAAATCAGAATGTGCCACCTATTTGACTTTTAAAATGTACACATATCTGGTTTTAAAATCTCGCAACCTAATTTTTTTCATTATTTATTTTTTCCCTTTTGCAGTAAATATATTTGAAAGAAAAATGTCTTTGTAGCAGGCACAATATCATGTAGAGAATTGGGGCAGCTACAAACTACACATCTAAAATACCAATGGTAAACGCTACAGTAGAGCAATAATCCAATGTTAATGACCATTTCAATGTTAAAAACCAGGAAAGAGGGTTGAAAATTAATTATAATAAATACATCCGCTAAACAAAATTTATGTAGCTTTTAATTGCCCTTATCTTTTTGTGTGATGTTTTTGCTGAGATGTTTCATTATCCAATATCTTTAATCATAAATGTAGTTACTAATTCAATATTACCGGTATAACATAAGTGTTCCAAATTACAACCTACACTATATGGCCAGTAAAATGTACTTTCCATTGCATTACTTTCCCACTTTACTGCTGAACTTCATTAATGACCTTTGCATTACAGTGCAGACTCTCATTTCTTATAGAATTAAGTGGGAGTCCGATGGCATTGCCATAAATAATACAGCAAAAGAGCTTCAAGCTGAGCTGTGTTACAGGTGTCGTTTAAGGTCCCCTTACCAATCTTGTCCACTTATATTTCTAGAGATCATCTTGAATGAATTGTTGCAGCAGTAAAGATACAGAAGCAGAGCACTTTCTGGGGTTAACGATTGTCCTATCCTGCTCGGCAATGCAAAAGCATTTAAATGCATATGAGTTTTAGATTTACAGATTAACAAGAGAAAACACAGGAGTCACCAGTCAAGGGCTTACACTTCCGCTGAGCAGTGAGTTACTAATGGTGTTAGAAAATCCAAATATGGCAAGATGTGGCCCGATAGATTTTATTGTTCTGCTGGCGAATATCCTGCGTAATTGCAGTATCTTGTGCAGAAATTGGACTAAGATGAATTCAGATTGAAAATATGGTAAATGTGTTTAATTAAATCATGCAGTTTAGATTTTTCAGAATGTCAACGAAAACTATGCTTGAAATGTTCTTCTTTAAAATTATGAACTATTTGTTGCCTTCTTATCTCTGTATCACTATATGCAATATATCACATCAAGATATTGATGTGATACAGCCATGTGGAATTTCTTTGTATCAGATGGAAATGACGTCACATTAAATTG
The DNA here is from genome assembly GCF_902713425.1 of Acipenser ruthenus. Classification (NCBI taxonomy): domain Eukaryota; kingdom Metazoa; phylum Chordata; class Actinopteri; order Acipenseriformes; family Acipenseridae; genus Acipenser; species Acipenser ruthenus. The sequence continues at coordinate 61,278,509 of NC_081195.1, read as the reverse complement.
AACTATACAGCGATAATAGATATCAGTTTGTATTGTTCAGCACCCAACAATGAACAATGAATGAATTAAAAAAGTTGTTAAGGCACTGTTAGACCTTTTATGAGTTATTTAATACATTGTGATAGCTGTTGAGAGAAGCAGGTAAACCCTGTTTAGATTTCACATGTGATTATTACTAGTCAAGTGACTGCTCAGGGGATAACATTGTGCGTTGTTGGTTTTGGAATCATGGCTTCTAATGATGCCAGGTGGTGGCAGACAACATTTTTGAATGAAGTCCAGACTGCCAGAGCTGTTCAAATGCTGGAATCTGGTAATAGACAAAGACATGTAGCTTATCAATTCAGTGTGACCCCTTCTGTTCTTTCCAGATTGTGGGCACATGTAACCACAGGTTTGTACACTAGACAAAGTGTTAGAAGGTCAATCACACCACGCAATGGCCAATATCTACAAAATATAGCACTTAGGAATAACCATTCCATTGCACATGGGCTCAATATCCACTTCGGGACATTAATTGGAGTCACCATAAGCAACCAAACTGTGTGAAACAGATTGTGTGTCTGGTCCAGCTACAGCTCCTCAAATGACCCCACAGAGACTGAAGAGACCCCTCGATTTACTGCCTCGTGAGTTTGAAATGTGAAACGTAGCTATGCATGAGAAACTAACAATTGTTCAAATTATATCAAACCTATACACACTGTACATATTATGTTGACTCAGATCAAATATCCAAGGCTTTCATAAAAAGACTAGATTTATCGTATTGCAATATAAACTTTGAATGTTAAAGTTACAGAAGGCTATAGGGTCTATTTCCCCATCAATAGATTCCCTATTTATACCTTCTTTGCGGGTGATCACACTGAGACAGAGGGGGACCACCTGGGCCACATCCTGTCTTAGCTCCAGTCTTGTGAATGATGATTTATTGATTCTCTTTAGTAAACCTACTAAAGGTGATACATTTAAGATGGAAAAAGGTTAGATTCTGTTTATTTCTTTATGGTATAAAGGGTGGAAGTGATTTGCTACTGTTAGATCATTATAATAGAACTCACAACTTACTTTTTACTTTATCCATTAATGCTGCATTTCCAGAAAATAGTGCAACAGTTCATTTCAACTACAGTGCAATTAGAATGCAATTATATTTTGTACAGAATGATACAATGTGTGCCAGGTGATCTTTATAAATTAGCTGATTACAATAAAGTCTTCTGATTTATACAGAGAGCTAATTAGTGCATATAGCTATTGAAATGTGTGCAGGCAGGGTGACTGTTGTCGTATTTAAAGGTCATTGTTCAAACATGTTCAGGGTTTTTGATATCAGTAAAACCTGAACAGGAAAATAACTCAATTTCTTAGGAAGTAATTTCAGAAATGTAAGTTATCAACAGCTGAAACCTACACGTAATTACAAGTCTACAGTGAAATGCAATTTTTTAAATTTAATTCACAAAATCTAGCTGTGTGCATGTTCGCAATAAGAAAGTCTAATCAGGTCTACTTAAGAAGTTAGCAAAACTTTACATTTGTTTTTGGTTTTTTTCCACCTATTACTTTATCCAATCACAACAAAGCTATTTATTAATTTAATTCATACAATGCTTATTGGCTAATAAGCATGAGGGTCTTGGGGCTGAAGAAACCATTTATCCCTCATCGGAAAAAAAATGTGTATATGAACACTTTATTTTGCTTTTCCTTTACTTCTAGCCATCGTTTGGTATAATGTGTTTTTTATGCAATGCAAAATGGATAAGATGCCTATTGCGCACAGCTGTCTCCTAGCAAGTGAAGGCACCACTGTATTCTGGACGCTGTAGTTTATACTAGGAACATGTCACATGAGATATCAGTGGAAAGCCCAAAGCCTCCTCTTTCATTTGGTATATTAACTGTTCCTACCTCTTTCCGTTTTTGAGTTACAGGCACATGAACACACCTACTGATTTGCTGCATGTCAAGCACTGAATGAGGTGGTGGTAGAAAGAACACATCTGGGCATGCCTGACATCAATGGAAAGTGCAAAGCCTGTGCTTTTAAATGACATTGAAACCGGAACGCTATCTGAGTAATAGGCAACAAACAAAACTTAGGAGCTGACTCATGTCACATGACTCAAACCTTAGTTTCGGTTTACTGTAGTTTCACTTAGGAACGTCTGTTCAGGACATACGATACATTATTGGAAAGCTCTAATTCTGTACTTTCAAAAAAGAAACCAGGAAGGTAGCTATTACGGTGCCTGAAACCTAAAACAATTTGAGAACTTCAACCAGGCTATCTGGACTAGAATTATCATTTGCATAGTGTAACAGGATGGGTGCCTGACAACTACCTAAAAGGAAGCAAAAATCAAGTCACTAGATCCACATAATTACTGATACTGAAGCACTGTGGTGTCCGAATGGACCCCAGGTTACCTTATGAGGGTTAAACCAGCCCAGATACTTAAGCAATTGTATTGTTGTCAATGTGCTACAAGCCTCCAGACCCAATTTCCCGTCCCTTTTGTGCACATTTCCTCAACTATTACATTTAAATAAAACACTGTGTGCAAAAGAAAATGGGACCCCAGTGTTCACAAAGACTAAACAGTAATAGATGTTGCAATTAGCTGTCAGAATTGATTATGGGTTGTCATAATCAACTTTTCATATTTTGAGCATCTGAAGGTTAACAGTTGAGGGAACTGTAATTTATGCCAAATCTTCACTGTACTTGGGATTTAATATGCAGAAGCCTTGTACAGTCTTGTGTTAGCCTAAATCCATTGTGCAGATTCATCATTTTGTGTTACACTTGACACATTTTCTAAAATATGTATATATATATATATATATATATATATATATATATATATATATATATATATATATATATATATATATTGAACCTTTCATGTTTTTTTTGGTTTTGTTTTTCTGCACAGTAATGGGAACTGAAAATGATAGTATGCTTAGAGAATGATAAAATGTATCTATATACAACAAATATACGTAGACTATAATATCCTACCAAAACATTTTACAAAAATGACTAAGTAATATTAAAATGGTCAACCAGACAAAAATTACGTTTAAAAAAAAATAAATGTAAGTTACAAAAATGGATCAGGCAATAAAGATTTCTCACTTTTTGACTTTGATATATGGATTTATTTTTCATTTAGGAGTAAATAGCTTCAAATGTTACTTATTTGTACACCTTCCCCTTACCTTTATGTTTGAGAATGGGCACAAATAAATAACTTCACCAAATACAAGGAAGTTGAGGACAGAGCTACATTACAGTGCTAGGGTATTTTGTAAACATCTTTCTGTCTTTCCTACTTTCACCTGAAGAGACATTTGAGGTCTTGAAAGCCTATGATTAATTATTGTTTAGTCCAATAAAAGGTATCACATTGCCTTCTCTTTGTCTAGCATGTGTTTCTGAAACAGTAGTTGAAATACTATAGTTTACAATCATTCTGCGTGGTTCTGAGTTCTGTTGTTCTAATACTGAATTTGAATCATTTTCTTTGACAGAATCCACCCCGTATTATCCGAGCACATGGAATCCTGGATCCCTTTGATAACTTTCTGATTCCAAAGAATGAATGAGTAAAGTATTTCCATTATGTATTTTTTTCTTTTAAGTAGCTCATGATAAATTCGGTTAAAAGCTTAGTTTTGAAAGATGATATATGCTGTTTTGTGTAATTGGCTTTGCGGCTGTTTTAGCAAATTTTGTGCATTTGCTTTCAATATATTATGCGCATACCTTCTTTGTTAAAGTAGCCACAAAATAATAATGGCTATGTTTACAACAACTATTAGCACGCCAGAATGGTACATTATCTTCCCACAATGCTCTATTCCATGCACTTAAAGGGTATATAATTTTTATTTTACTTCCTCCTGCTCACTGGTAAATCCATCTTAGTTACATATGTGAGCAGTAGGATTATGGGAAATGTATTTTGAGTGGTCCATGTGAAGCCATCTTGAAGGCAGTAAAACAATACACACACCTTACATAAACAGTTGTAGCAACACATGGGAACATGTAACACAATAACATAAAAATGTCCTTATATACCCTTTAATTTATTTATTATGAAGTGTGTGATAAAAATTGGTACGATGCGGTTCCTGGCCGTTTTGGCTTGATAAACAGTGTGTCGTATCATTTACTTTGTCATATGGTAGGGATAACAAGAACACATACATTTTCATATAACTGTGACAAAACCACCAACAGTCTCATTCCTCAAAATCCCCAACTTGTCTTAAGGTGCAGGCACACATTTTTCAAAATGTTTTGTTGTGCCTGACAGGGTGATTTTTAGTTTTATGTATTTAAAATACATTTGTAGTTTTATACACTCTGTTACAAGAACAGGTTTACATTAAAAAAAAAAGTTTGTAATTATAACTGTATATTTTTAAATCTAAAATCTATACAGTTAATTATGTGCTGATCTACTGTTGCCTTAAATGCAAAAATATACCACTATGGTGTTGCCAGATTTCTATTACAAATATAGCCAATGACATGATATAGCACTGATGATCACATGCTAACATTTTGAAATGATGGTCTCTTAATACCTCCACTCATAAAACATAAACCTGTTTTAATGCAAACCTCTTTCCTCTATATGTTTTATTGTATTTATTAATATCAATAAAGGGGCTAACAAATCACTAAGGGGAGTTATAGGGTGGTGGTATTTAGATCATCAAAATAGACAGCTACATATTATTATTTTTGTTAAATAAAAATAAATTAATAACATATTAACTTCCAGTATGTGCCTGAGTTTATTGAACTGATCTATATTATTTTATTGTTTAGGACACAGTAATTATGACATAGCAGCAATTAGACATGTGTGTGATTTGAGGTGCAATTTGAAAGTGGTATGCACAAGCAACGTTTTTCTTTCACCATGTAAACATTTATTAATTGCAGTCGGTCACTACCTTGTAAAATGGTAATATTTAAAATGCACATACACTGGAGCACTATAAGCACTGTACAGTACATCTGGTCCATGTAAAATGTTTTCACAAATGTAAGCAGTGTTGCATTGTATTTAGTCTGACATCATTCCACCCATGGTCCTGAATGACCTTGTCCAGATGACAATCACGTAAAACTAATGGCCCAGGCTTGGCAACAGTTAACCTTCATTTCACGAGGCAAAGGACTGGGGTTTTTGATAAAGCCCTGCCATATATATCTAATTATAAGGAAAGCACATTTAGCCATTAGCTCTCATAATCACTGTTGTATAAAGCCCCATTTTCACAAGTAGTGGCCCGTGGAGAAGTTCCTACGTCAATGCCTTCTGCTTCACTATTTTCAATTCACTAGCAGACAGCCTACAGCACTTAAAGATAATCACCACACTTGCATCCTAAAGCCGTCCAGCTGTCTATTCCAACTTCATCGCAGAACTGTTTTTTTCTGCATCATTGACAATATCAATGGAAAAGACCATTGTTCTAGTGCAAAATAAAATGTTTTGTTCTCACCAGAAGATAATTCTTTATAAGCCCGAGGGAATAACTGTAAAATAGTTTACAGGACTTAAGCAAGCAAGGCACCTCTTTTATACCTGTATGTAGTATAATAATAACAAATACGATAATTACAATTGTTACGATAACTTTAGTGTAGGCACAAACATATACTGTAATAAACATAGAAAATTCGGCCTGCTATACAGTATAGTATTAAGCACCAACAAGACTGTGAAGTCTGTGTACATAGTTATAACACAATTATCATTGAGAAGTGTTACAATTGTTCTGAAAAAAGTCAATTAAATCATGGGCCCAATTAAGTTACAAAAAAGGTAAAAAAAAAAAATGTAGACGAATAAATGTGCTGCTATAGTAGGAATCTAGCAGTAGTTACAACATATTTGTTTCTCATAATAACTTTAAGATACCATTTAAGATGCACAAATATTGAGCTGTCTTGTAATTATAAAGGCAAAATAAAATGACAAGAACTTGGGAACAGTGGAGGTTGTCAGAAAGGTATTCTTTAGTCAAAATGTGTCTGAATTAGGTTGAAGGGTTAGAGACATCATTGGAGACAACTGTCTCTGTTGGCGTTACACCTTCAGAGGCAACAGTAGGCTGAGACTCCTGTGTTTCTGTTGATGAAGGGGAGATAGACCTACTAGATCCAATAACGTGAGTCTCCACAGAAAGTAACATGGGTGTATTCCTTTTTAATCCATCATTCATTGTAACATGGGCCTCCTCTGGAGTCGTGCCCATGTCTTTGCTATACTCTGATGGAGACTTTCTTTTTATCCTTTCGTAGGTTTTATCCTTGTTCTCCATGCCCTGGTCACTCTTCTGAAATCGCCCCAAGAGCCAAATGAAGAATCCAAATAGGACAAAAGCTGCCAGGCTAGGAATAAAAGCTAGACATTTGACATCAAGGCTGGCTCCTGTATACCTGCTGTGCAAAAACATATCGTTTTGACTGTAGATCTTGTTGTTTTTCAGATCAATGTTGGTGGATCTCCATGCCCAAGTCAGAGTGGTCTCATTAAACTCTTTCAAGGTGTCAGGGTCTTCAACGATAAAGATTTTCTCACCAGGACCAACATACTGACCATATTCATAAGGCTTGTAAAATATCTGATTTTTCCACATATTTAAATCCAAAATCAAGACAAGGAAGATTATTCCATAATTAAACCATTTCCCTGTTAAGGAACAAACAAAACACTTTTTAAAGTCATCACCTTTTTGTAAAATAGTTAAAGAATTACTTTAAAGTACACATTTATAATCTAAAGAGAAGGTTACTCTTCGATACATAGAGAGTGAGGGTATGGGTTAATACACCCAGCCATGCCTTTAATACTGATACTCTGTTTTGAGATCAACTGCTAACTAGGAACTAGACAAGCCCTCCTCCGATTTATAAAATGTATTTTCTTCTGACCTGCCATTTCTTACCTGATTAACAATATTATCCCTTTTATGGTTGTTCATTGTGTTTTTTTTAATGTATTATCCCAGCTGTGATACAGTATTATGGAGATGGCTGTACAGATTGTTACACTTCAAGTGTTATATAGCATACTGTAGAGAACTGATTGCTAAGGACAATCTTCAGCACAAAATATTGAATACATCAGAATCTGGGAGAATTGCTTGATTTATTATTATTTTTCATATGTTTTACTACTGTAAAAGCTGCAATTTACTCCCGAAAGTAATTTTACTGTTATACAGTCAGGAAAGGAACAACTTTAATAGAGCATCTTCAAATAGCTACAGCGCTGTCAGATGTTTTTAACCCTTCAAAAAAATGGGAGTAAATTACAGGCTGGACTGAATCATTTAGAAAAAAAAAATTCGCAAATGCCAGTCAGTTAAAAAAAAAAAAACCTGTAGATTAACTATTTGTAGGTCAAATACTATTTCATTAAAAAAGCTGTTTTCTTTCCAGTTAATTTTATCTGTAAGCTTCTATAAATGTTACTCATGTTTTTAAAAAGCCAACTTATTTAAGTTTACTTTGTTGTGAATTTGATTAAATAGGACATTAAAACACGATAGCCGTTGTCCTCATGTTTTGCAAAAAGGTAAGTTAAAGGGTCTCTGGGATTTACTGTGAACAGGAAATTCAGTATTCAAGCTAAATAATGCAAGTTATTCAATATACTTAAAAGAAGATTGTCGCCAATAAGCTTCTTACCAATGGCAGTGTATTATGCTCTCATTAGGCCGTGATCTTATATAATAATATTCTATTAGCAACCTAATGCGAACCTTTTCAAAATACTAGTACTGTTTCCATTGTATCATTCCATCATCATTTAAATACAATTTTATTATAAAAAGCACAAATGTAAATGGTCACACAAGTAAATCAATGTAAAATAATGCAAAAAGGGAAAGCCTAATTGGGGCTTTGTAAGATGAATTATTAAAAATACCTGAAATGCTTGCCTGTACTTGTTATAGCTGTCCCATGACTGCTGTAATGCATTTAGTGTATGGGAGAACTCGCACTACAACGTCATTTTCTAGTAGCAGTCTGGGAAGGAGAAACAACCTGTTCTTATTCGTGTACGCAAACTGAAAACGCAGGAGGTGTATGAAGAAAAATGCATAGCTAACTAGAGACGCAGATTTCAGATAAACACCGTCTACAAAAGACTTCCACTTTAAACATGCACAGTATCTGACTTGGAAGGGTAAGGTACAATGTTGGTATGTGGGATCAGTGTTATACAGCAGTTTTGTTTTCTTTAAATATCATATTTCATTCATACATACCTGTAATGTGTATATGATATTCTTCTTTGAAAATACATTTACAGACAGGCAGCTTCAGCTTTACTTGGGTGGTAGACATTCCAGGCAGGTTCACATCCAAATCCCCCATGAAGTGAGGAAACTCCCAGTCCTAGTTAAAAAAAGAGAACTGCTCTTCAGATAAATCTTTTATTTATGTATCAATTGATTCTATTTGACACTATCCACGAGAAAATATGTTTATCCATTTAGATTAATAATAAGTGCTGAGTTTCCACCCTATTTTGTAAAATAGAAATGTTAATGCTAATGTTCCAGGCTTACAAGAAACAACTAAGGTGCACATAGGAGCTTTTTAACATAAATCTTTGTTTTCTTTTTAAAATGGTGATACATGCTTTGCGAATTTGGCCCCTGGGTTGCTATAGAAATGTTTTTTTTTTTCGCTAGGTCTTGATAAAAAGCTCCCTTTTTCAGTGGTGAACTATGAAAGATGGATTTCAATGTATGCTTTTTTTTTGTCAAGAATGACTGGTCAAAAAGTCTGGTCTATACAGCAAGTATAATTTTGTATTTATTTTTTGTATTCAATAAACAAAATAACAAGACTGTTTGCCCAATACAGGATTGCCCTTTGCTAACAAACCATTTCCCCACCTTAACTTTATGCTCCTTGAGTTTTAGCATGTAGTAGTTACAACTTCACTACTGAACCAAAGAATCATTAACCATTCATGTATTACAATAAGTATAATACATTAGTTCATACTGTACCTCCTGTTCTGAATTTTACTATAAGTAATTTTTAAAATGAAAGATTATACAAATCAATTAAAGGCATCTTTCTGAACTTGAGGTATGGACTGAGTGTTCTTGAGAAAGTTTTGGCCTTGTTGCTCTCAAGAGAGCTGTAATGTAGATTAACTTGCTTCAAAATTACTTAAACTACTGAATTAGGATATATACTCCCATACACTTGGTTCAACACCTTGTAGTTGTTTTGGGAATAGAAAATAGAACTGAATTTCAAAGGTTGACCATCCATCCATTCAGACAAACAAAATTACACATCAGCCTTAGTCACCCATAATTGTATTGCTGTCAACCTCTTTGGGACATTATAAAATTAACTGTTCTTGACATTTTGCTCTGTAATTGGGCAACTTTGCTGGCAAAGCACTTGGGGTGTATAATAACTAGATTATCCTAGGCTTATATATTGATCTTATACTTACATTTCATATGGCAATAATACCAGTGGAACTGATATTTCCCTATACAATCCTGTGCTTAATTCTCTGACTACCGGCTTCTACTGACATCAATATTAGCCTGCAATCACTATTATGGCGACAGATCACGCCTGATATTTAGGATTACAGTAATATACACAGTATGTACTTGCATCATAAATTGTGGTAGTTCAAATTTGATAATAGTAGTGGTAGTGTATTGCTACAAGTCTGCTACTCAACTAACTTATCATACGGTAAAAATACACAGAACAGTTTCTACAACCTCTACTAATGAAAAACAGTGTTTTGAAACAACTACAGCTGTTGCAACAATGTTGTATTTATTTAGTACATTGTTGTTCTCATGATTCTCATGAGACTTAACTCTCCCCTTCAAATGTACTGCGTCTCATTTCTGCACAGAGCAACCTAATGTATGTATAGCAAGAATAATTAAAAAAGATATAGGGTCTATATATACAATAGGTACAATAAAAACAGCAGAAAAAGATGAAGGATCACAACAGCCGATTTCATGTTGGAAATGTAAAATCATTTCCATTGTGTGATATAGCACTGGCACTTCTACTCCATATTTCAAATTGACCCCATAAATCTCCATGTTTATGCTGGTTGAATACCGTCATTGAATATAAATATATTATGATATATGATATATGATATATATGATGACCGCCTGCCTATTGTGTGTATATATGGTGTATTTATTTTAGTAAACCACCCAATTACCAACTACAGTACTTATAAAGACAACATCTTATTGGGCAATTGTTATCAGTTTGGTTGAATTCACAAATATTCAAAATGTTGTCCATTTTCTTTCTGGCATACTGTACATGTCCATTTTATGTCCAGCACAGCAGCCAAGTTGGAGAATGGCGAGTGGCTGTGAGGCACAAGATCTGCAAAGCCCTGCTAATGATAGTTTACAGGCTTCTTAAACAGCCTTCATAATCTAAATCAGAAGGACCAAGCCATACACAAAACAGAGTGCGGTTTATTGAACAAAATGACTAAAATCTGCTCTGCTGACAACGCCTCAGCTTTCACAAACATTACATTTAGAACTAACAACATAAACAAGGAAAGAGGAGACATTGACTGAATCATGTTGCCTGGGATCTGTTCATCAGCTCCTGTGATGTCATATTAATATTTTATTTAACAAACACCTACGTAAAGTGCACAGACTAACCGAGTGACTGCACTATACTTTAACCAAGAAAAAAAAAATCAATTACAGCTTTTATTGCAAAGCAATGGCCAACCCATGTTTTCTCTTTAACTAAAAGCCTTTTAATGTTCTGAATACACAGGGGAGAAGTCCGGCAAATGTGTACCGTGGCGAATCCAAATATTGTAGAAATAAATAAAGCAATCCTTCACTAAACCCCTTTACCGCCTTACCAATAAACATTTACAAAGTCTAGATACAATCTGATTGAGGTTTTTTCATTATACGGTTTTAAAAAAAAAAACATCATAAATCAAGCATACTATGGAAAAACTGGGATGGGCAGTAATGAAGGTCACTGGCTCTTAATTAGAACACATTGTTGCAATTGCTGAAGGCACACAAAAGGACTGATTGCTGCACTGTGTATAAATTCAAAACAAACAACATTGGACTAAATTGTTAATGCGTGAATAATATAAATCAATCAAATAAGTGATGTTTTGGATGCTGCAAAGAAATTGCCATTTGTCGTTTTTAAATGTTCTTCAGAGTTAAAGGGAATTTAATAGAAGACATGAACCTGCATTATCAGGCACTGCTGTTTTAAAGGTAAGCCAACAAAGCAGTAGCACTAAGCGCCTGCAGAACATATACATAGGACTTTAATGTATGCTGCTTTAGGTTTTGTTTACCTTTTAAAAGATCAAGGTTGCTTAGCCATGTGTAAGCAGCCTTGACATATTGGTAGTTCAGTATTCAGTACATTCAATTTGCCCAGAGCACTTGTTTTCCACTTTTATCCAATTAATCGTTTCAAAGCCTCATGTGTGGGAAGTAAAAAAGCTGGCTGATCTGTGATAGAAGAATGATAGAATAATCGCACGAAGGGTTCTAATCTAATATGTTTGGGTGATCTCTGTGATTTGTATAACCTGAATAATGATATTATATGAAGTTTGATGTTAACAAAGTATTAGATTTACAATGTTGAACTAACACACTGGAATGTGGCCAAGGGTCAGCAGCCCTGTTTTCAGAGAAGTGCATGAGTCAGCGACATGAGAATAGGACACTGTCTCAAATGATAATATTTTGAGACAGCGATAATTCCTCTTTTCTCCCCAGTCACTTAGCTAATATTCTTGTATTGGGGGAATCAACTTTGTGGGACCTGATAGACACTCTTTCCCTAGCAACTAGAAAAATCAACCAATCAGAAAAGTCGGTAGGCAACAGTATCAAGAATACCACAAGGTTGGTTTGAGCTGACTAAGGAAGATAAGAATTACCACAAGTCATGAACTCTGTGCAAAAACTGATTATATAAGGAACTGTTTGACTTAGTGTTTTTTGAGCTTTCTTTGCGGTTGCTTGCAGAGTCTGTGACACTCTGTTGAATGCTCCAGTTTGCAGACTAATAAAGTGTGAGTTGCTCCAACTTGTCTCTGCTCTATTGTTTTCAGTACAGGACCGGTGTCTGCAACATTGTATGCAGAAAATTCCACCACAGATCTCAGTGAAAAAATTAAACAAAAGAAAAATACAATGGGGAAAGAAAGGATTGAGCCTGCAGATGACCTATATTCTGAAAGACTACCCTAGGTCATTAACCTAAACATGAAATTCACCTATGATATCAACAGTAGCTGTGGCTACCAAGAATACTCTTTTCCATGAAACAGCTACTGTATATCGATATCCCACGGATGAAACAAAGCAGTAGGTTTTAATGCCTTTCAGTAATTGTTTTTGAACAGAATCAACAACAGAATAAAGCAAGTGTATTTATAACACACACCCAGCACTGTACATCCTGCTCATGGTGAATCGTTGTGTAACTTAGTTTGGATTATATATATATATATATATATATATATATATATATATATATATATATATATATATATATATATATTCCAATTTAATTACTTGAAGACTTTATACAATTATTATGTCACAGTAGTTCAATTACATGTGGTGGCAATTTGCCATGGATACATTTAAATTTTCTCCCTAGGTCCTGGCAATTTCATTTAAAACACAACACAAAACTCTTCGTGATTATCGTACATAAATCTAGTAGCAATAGTTAATAGGCTGCTAATTATTAAGAGCACATATGCCTGTAATAAATACAGTTTAGGGCAGTGTTATCCTCCTGATAAGCACTATTCAGCTACTAAAAAAAATGAACTTATTATTAAAATTAACCAAAGATTTTCTAATTATGACATATAGTAATTATATAATTGAGTACTAAATCTAACCTCAACATTTTACGAAACACAGGATTATCAGACCAAATGCCTGTTGCCAAAGAAGTTCTGAATAAATCATGTGTGTGTGTGTGTGTGTGTGTGTGTGTGTGTGTGTGTGTGTGTGTGTGTGTGCGTGTGTGTGTGTCTTGCAGACACTTATGCATTATGTGTATCTCAACACTCTATGTGATTTTTTTTCAATCTGCAGGATATAGGGTTTATGACACTCTGAGAGGGCTGGTGCAAGTATTTTTTAATTAACCTGCATGACGATAAGGAGGTCAAACACCAGGATGAAAGAAGCGAGGAATGCCCTGGAGACCTCATCACTTGGCAGAAATCCTCGGTTTAAATGGTCCCAGCTGATCCAGTCAGTGCTGATGACGAGAACCACTACGGATGTCAGAGAAAACAGTACCGTCCTGAAAAACAGAACATACAGGAGTGCACGTCAGCATTTTTGGTAGAATCCTGAACACAATGCTGTAAGTATTATACAATATGTTGGGTATTTGACCAATTGTAATATTAAAAGCGACAGCTCCGGATACATGTTAGCTGTCTAGTGATTCACAAGACAAAAGACAATTACTAACAGCGACAAACGAACAAAACACTCACAAACACTTTTTCTCCTTTCTGGGTTTCTCCCGGTCCTTCCAGTTTCCATTTAAAAACCAAGCGAAGGATTAGATTGCGATTCTCTGTCCCCTTTTATGCTATCACGCTTGACCCCTTGGTAAACAAGTGCAGCTATCTCTACAATCTGCAGCTGCTACTTCGTTTCCCTTCCGGGTCAATATGTTCCTGCAACTGACTAACCGACTTCCCGGCCCTGGGAAAGAACTGTCAGGCCAGTCCGTCCAAAGAACTCTACTTTCACTGCTTAGCACCCCCACAGGCCGGGAGGGAGATTTACAACCAAGATTCATTATATTTCTGTCACAGTGTCCTTTAGCCCCTTTCCCTCTGTAGAGACTGTTTAGATGCATGTTGTGGAACACCAGCTACAATTTATAATGGGGTATTTCTTAACAAGTCTGACTCTATTAAGTGTAACCCTAATGTTGTGCTGTCTGCTGTAGCTCTTGCCTTATCTACCAAAGATGATGAATAAAAATAGTAACGGTCATTGTACAACTGTCAATCAATGTTCAACACAAGAGCCCTGGTGCACTCTGAAATGTTTTAGGCTGTCACGCATCAACACACCAAATGGCAAATAATAAATTAAAGAGAAAATATAAGTTGCAAGTTGATGCGTTTGAACTTCAATGAAAAAAAAAAAAAAATCTTCATACATATTTAATTGCTCTATTGTGATTGTGAACCATTTTGGAGGCGTTACAGGCATTATTTCCATTCCATTACTAGGCTTACAGTACGTGTCTCCCTAACCTAAAATGATTGAATCCATACAATAAATGTCTTTCTACTTATTGACCTGAACACCAATTGACGTTGTGCGGAGATTAAAACAAATTGTGTGTTCTCTCTTGCCCCAAAAAAACAAAAGCACATGCTTAATGCAAATGATAAGACATGCCAAGAAATGCAGGAGGCCACTGTGAATGCATTTTTCAACACACACAAAAGTATATACAATATATTATTGAGTAATTGAAAACTAGTACGTTGCAGCTATAGGATGTCCTGAAATATCTAACAGCCTGTTATAAACTTGTGGGTGGATCATTTGACTCTTCTTTGTTCTTGCAATTTAATTTGTTTTGGGAGATTGTATACATTTTTAAAACTGTGTTAAGAATTGCTTTAATAGCTTACACAGAGATGAACAAAAAAATTGAACGTTGTGACATGGAAAGCTGACTTGTTTGTGCACTACTTTAATCTTCATAGTACCTTGAATGCATTTTGCTTTCAAGAGATGCTGGAGCATTACAAAGTGGCATGATGTCTCATCTCTCATATAAAACCAAGATGTGCACGACACTGTCAGTAGAAAGTAAAAGGGATGTGGTTCAAATGAGCAATGACCCTTTTTTGTTTATCATACCTTATCTATATTGTAATAACATCACAGTCTGTATATATGTTACACTTATTGTACATTTGACCTCATATCAAGAGAACAGCTTGACCAATTGGGATGTAACCTGTGGAATCTGCAATTATTTTTCTTATTTTCTCCCCAATTTGGTAAGCCCAATTATTGTTTATTTCAACCCGGCTCACCGCTGCCACTCCAGCGCTTACTCGGGAGGGAGAAGAAGACGGACAGACGCGTCCTCCGAAACGTGTGCTGTCAGCCGTCCACTTCTTTTCACTCTGCAGACCCACCATGCAGCCACCTCAGCTACAGTGTCGGAGTACCATGCAGCTCTGGGCAACTTGCAGGCAGGCCTGCAGGTGCCCGGCCAGTCTACAGGGGTCGCTGGTGTGCGGTGAGCCAAGGACACCCTGGCCGACCTAAGCCCCCAGCCCCCTCGCCCCCCTGGGCAGCGCTTGGCCAATTGTGCACCGCCCCCTGTAAGCATATTCTTTGGCCAAAGTTATTTAGTGTATCATATCTGCAGGTGTACCTACTGTACTGGGAAACGGCCGCTACGTCATAGATTACTTCATGATTAATGTTTTCTGTGTGGGCATCTCTACCACATGTTAAAGATACAGTCTTCAGGTGAAAGCTGTCTAATTTGCTGCTCCTTTGTGAATTAATGAATCCTACCTCTGTGGTGCTATGTGTGTGGGGACTCAAGTCTGCATAATGTGATGTTCTGCCTGCAACAAAGTTTTTAACTGGATTCTCACTCATATATGGGGGCTATGCAGAAAGCCAACCAGTTATACCACTTTTATTGACATTACCTAGTGTGTGGTATGGGCTATTGGCATGTATGTCCAAAATGACTTTAAATTAATTGATCACATTTTCGGTTTTCAATACACTTCCATATACCGTAGTGCTCAGATTATTTTACTGGGCCAGATACTCCCGGATGCTATTAATATCTACATAGCCCAGTGCTTCTGTATTGCTGTATTGTAGTGTGATATTTTATTATTTTTAATTATTCATGTTTTTTGGGTTTTTTTTTTTTTAACCACAGGTGAACATTGATTTTCTGTGTAGTTTTTGTTGACTGAATGCTCAACATATCTGACACCTGTGTTGATTTTGCCATAACTGGCTCATTGTTTTCTTTGTACTCATGCATGTGGTATGTGGAACATTATTAATAATCCAACATGTTAAGTAATGGCAACATGGTAATGATTGGGTATCTACTAATGGTTCCCACTCTAACATGGTAACTACTGGTGGAATTATTGTAAATACATGGAAATGGCCTCTGCCATTGTGTTAACATATCAGACAATGTTGTTCAAAACCATGTCCATGTAATTATACAGTAGTTACCATGTGAGAGCAGCTTTTATTACCAAATTATTAAGTAATTATATGGCTACGCATGCCCTGTAATCTCTGTGGCACTAAACATCCTACTTACAATGTATCCATCTAAAAATCATGTCTGAAGTTTGTCCTTATTTTTTACTTATTTAGATTGTATTTTTTAATTAATGTCCAAGCAATATGTTAAGCACTGGTTTGTTGTTGTATAATTTTTTAGAAAAGATTGGGAACCACAACGACTACTACAGTCTCTTCTGTGCAGTTGTATTACATAATATTGCATACTGTAATTCAAAATGCAAACGGTACTTCAATAAAAGTGTAGCTCCAGTATATTCCTGTGAAAGATTAATATTCATAGGTTGCGAAAACCGGTTTGCACCAGTGCTCATAACTCCCATTGTCATTGCCTTGTGACATGTCTGGATTCAAATGGAGGCATGAATCATCCAAGGAGATGTGTTCCATCTGCTTTGACTTGGCAGTTTAGGCATGAAATATGTATGAAATCAAAGCATGTCTTATCTTGCTTCTAACATTCCATCAGACCTTCAGGACAGACCCTCGAACAAACTGCAGGCAACCATGGCAAGTCACAGGGTCATTTCAGCCACATGTCTGTAGTCATTCCCTGTAGCCATGGAAGGCTCTGTATATTGATTCAGTGAGGCCTAATAATAAATTACGTACCACCAGAGCTTTAAAAAGCAACAACAGAAAGCACAGTCTTCATACTTTTCAAAGCTGTCAAGTACCATGTATTAGACCTTGGAGAGCTGTCAACACTAAACCTTGAGGTTAGTGGGGGATGTTCCCCAATAGATTCCATGACCTCATGTAGAAGAGACCTATCAGCTTCCTGGACAAGAATGGTCATTCTGACAGAACCGGTTTAGTTAGGTAACATGAGTGTATGTCTACTAAACCATGAGTAGATTAGGATTATATATATATATATATATATATATATATATATATATATATATATATATATATATATATATATATATATATATATATATGGATGAAGGCTATATTTGCATCCTGAGCCATTTGAAAAAAAGGCATAATACCACAGTAGTGATATCAAAATGGCATATTCCTCTTGAAGATTATATTTGACCTTCGACCCATATTTGACTCCTGTGCACCCCGAGACCACTTTCAAACACAAAATGTCTCGTGGTGTTTTTTTTTTTTTTTACAAGCTGTTTAAGTAAACAAAATGCGACTTTATGGAAAAATGACCAAATTAGAATCTTACCAGAAGAGCACAATTCTGTTGTTCCCCCTTTTCCAAAATGTTCTGGCAGCTTTTCCCCAGTCTGGATAAAGTTTATCCTGGAGCATCATATCTGTAACCTACATTAAGGGATACAAATGTTTTAAATAACCAGTCAAGCAAAAATTGCATTTGTGTACATGGTAAAAAAATACATCATTAAAGTCAGGTATTTGGTCAGGTATCTTGCCTGCCACAGCAACAGCAATACAATATTGTATAAGAATTTCAGTATCGAGAGGGAAGAACAGTCTAGAAAATGTGACATCCTCTGTTACAGTTGTTTACAACTGTAATATAACAAAGACAGCATGTTGATTATACCAATCACTCACTGAATGTGTTCATAAACACTAATTAATGTCTTCATCAGAAATACTAATTGTGAAAATCCCAATCTATTCTATCCTTCCAGACTGAGGTACTGTATATATGAGTTACCTCAAACATATAGCACTATCTATATATCCCCTTTGGAATAGACTTGTTCAATCCTACCAAGACTGTCAGGGGCTCAGTATCTGCCCTGGTGTGTATGCTTTGTTTTGGGTGACTTGACAATGGGGTGCAAGGTTGTCTTCTCCAGCCAATTATTACACTCCAGCTAATTATTACACTTCTACCTACACATTTTAATTAAATTGCATTATACAACTATAAAGTACTTTAGTTGATATAATATTCTCCTTTGGAGGATGTTACCATGGTAATGGAAAAGTACAATCTATTTTTGCTGTCTGGTGATTTCTTGCTAATTGTAATGTGGATTTCTTTCTTTTTTTTTTTTTTTTTACAAATACCAGCCAACAAGAGTTAGCCTTTCCCACCCACCAGTCAATGAATGTAGGTTGCTGTATATTTCATAAAGATATATTTAACATGTAATAATTATATGTATTAGTAATATATTCTTAAACAAATACAATTCCAGAATATGGAAACAAGACTTGAATAAATGTACACAGATATTTGTACCATTTTTCATTCAGTGGTTTTATTTTAAGACTCGTTTCAAATCGATGCTAGGTCACTTGTAGCTTGATGAGAGATGGATTCAATAAGATGGATTCAATAAAGGAAAAAAAAAACAATTACCTTTTGCTTCAGATTCACATCTCCAGGACAATAATTGTAAGTGGAAAAAGTTACTCCTTGTTGTGCTGAAACTGATTCCACTTGCATTTCGAGAGATGCATAGAATACAAACATATATTCAGACCCCCAACAAACTACAGGTGGTTTAACTGACCTGTCTTAAAGCATCACCTCATTTACACCTGGTGATCAGGAGATACAATGTTGAAGCTGCACCTGTGTCTTTACGACACACAGCTGATTATTGGCTGCATGACAGATCTAAAATATTAAAGGTTTCTAAAAAATGTAAATAAATGTTTTCTAAAATAACTTAAAGCCTATATTCCACGCCTGTGTTCAGTAATTTATTCCAGATCTTTTTGCAGTGCACCTTTTCTTTGTGTGTCAGGTTTGAAACATACACAGGTATTCGAAAGACCGACAGCAAAATAAGAAGTGCATATTCAAATTTAAAACACGTTGGACTAAACGACCTCCAGAAATTATGAAGTATGAAGTGTGGGCCTAATGTGTTTTTAAAAAAAAGTTTCATACAAATCTTTATTTTTCACAGCAGCATTAAAGTTAATTAAACCACAGTTCCCGTATACATCTCAAATAAGCTCTATATTGCAAAAGCAGGAAGTATAAAAATAAATGATGTTCAGAAATGTAATGAAACACAAAATTGATAAATTAATTTACATTTTTCGAAATACTGCATTAACAAATGGTGCTATGGTAATGAAGAGCTTTTTGCGTATCAAGATCAAAGCAAAGGCAATCACTAGGGCTATTGTTTTCTTTATTATTATTATTATTATTATTATTATTATTATTATTATTATTATTATTATTAAATAAATTTAGTAGTCATCAATTATTTTTTGTATTTGCTCCCAATTTAGAATATCCAATAATTTTTATGCTCAGCTCACCACTACCACCCCGTGCTGACTCGGGAGTGGTGAAGATGAACACCCGCTGTCCTCCGAAGCGTGTGCCATCAGCCGACCACTTCTTTACACACTGCAGACCCACCATGCAACCAATTCAGAGATAGTATGGACTTGAACCGGCGATATTCCAGACTATAGGGCGCATCCTGCACTCCGGAGCGCCACTCAGGAGCCCCATTGTTTTCTTATGTCAATTGCTTCTGATTTACCAGCAGCTTCTGACTTATTTTTCATTGGTCAGCGCTAACGGTATTCCGCCAGTGCCCAGCTCAAACTCCCTTCAAAATCACAACATGAAGGAGGCATGTTCAAATTTAAAGAACTTTACTCTAACGCTTGCGTTTTACCCCCTTTTCTCACACAATAACACCATTTAGATACAAAATGTTATTCAGTGATTCAACATGTTTTACGAGTGTAATGAATTACTTTTGCAGTTTGTAAATAGAAACCACCCTTTGTTTGCTTGTTAAAAAAAGCTATACAGTGTCAATATGCTCAGCCTCTCAAGCAAACATATTAATAATTACTCAACAGAGTCACACGGATCTAAAGGCACTTTTAAGTTAAAATTGGTGCAAGCACAATATTTGACATCTCCTAAGGGAAATACTAAAGTAATGGAGAAAAAAAATGTTCTACCAAGATCTTTCTTACATAAAACATTTGTCTAGCACTAACTTAATTTCAGCAGATAAATACAGGAATAAAGTGAACCACAATATCACCTAATTCAGAGATAAATGTGTGCCCAGCTGAAAGTCAGAGAGCAAGTAGTAACAAATAAAGGGCTACCATAAAGTGATGTAAGATTGCGTCTCTTAAATTTCTCCCTGTGAAGAAAGAGGATGGAAATACCTAAATCTGTAGAAGTCAGCTTCTCTTAGGCATTATGGTAACCTGAGACACAGTATAATAATTATAATATCCAATGCCATTTCCTCAATTGGGTTGCTTTAATAGCAAACATCATGAAAACCACTCATGCAGACAAAACCGATATAGAACTGGTTGTATAATTATCAGCAAAGCCTTAAGCAGAAGCCTACACTTAATCAACAATGAACATTGGAAAACATGATAGTTGATTATCAGGTTAAGTTTCTGGTTGAAACGTTTGTCATTGAATTTAAGTTTGTTAGTATTTCTAATATTTCAGATATATTAAAACCTAAACTAATAAGCCTAGGAAATATCATGAACATTCACATTGGGGAAGTCAAGTCTAGATAAATATTTCACAGAGGCCTTCACAGTGTAGCATATTGGCACCACAGTGTTTGCTGGGTTATATCATTGTTATACGATTGATACTGTATGTAAAAATATTAGTACATACAGTAACCATTGCAGAAATATAGCTTTATATTTGCAACTGCTATTATTCAAGATGTTTTGTTGTAGATGTGTTTTAAAGTGTATACTCCACTGAAGTACTGTACAGTGAAATCTTTAATGAGTCACTGTGACAGGGTAAGCTCAGTCTCTTATATCATTGTTTTCTGTTCTGGGCAGGACAGAGTTAATTGAAAGTGGTTGCTGCAGCATTACGGTTCTGCTACAGCAATCGCCTCATGAATGCCCTGCCTATATTAATGGCTGGTCACTGTCCAGGGTCCTGAAGGGCTTGAACATTCATGCACCACTGGTTACCGCTAGCTGATGTCTGAAAACTGAACTGGTCACCTGACGGCTGAGTACACACTGACTATGAAGAGATGGGGGTGCTGAAGACCTGGACAGATGGACAGGAGTTAAAATATGGTAACAGGTATTGAGTTACCGTTTGTAATAATAATAATTAAAAAAAAAAACACCCACATAATGGGTTTAAGACACAGACTCACATTCAAGATCTGTCTATTGTTGTTTTCTTATTGTTTGAGTCAAATATGAACAAAGCAGAATTTTCTTTCCTCAAATTCTGGTTCCCTTAGCTACAAGAATGGCTTAATGTACAACAAGGCAATTTTATCAGAATCAAGGAGGTACTCCAAAGCCAAGGTCATGGTATTAACTGATTCCACTTCTCTTAACAGCTACAGGAAAACCAGTTAAATAATTAAACTAAGTTAAGTTGTAAAAAAATTATTATTAGGGACTATTATTTTATAATCTATTTTTTTTCCCTAGTTTTATTAAATGACTGTGCCGCTGGTTTTCAGATAACCCCAAGGGAGCAAAAGGACTTCTTATTAAAATGCGGAAATGTGTCTGAATTAAATATAAATTCAGATTCAAACTGAATTCAATTCTATTTTTTTTTTAAACACATACTCCCTTCAGACTGTGCAGAATACTAATACAAGCTTGGCAAGTATCCTGCCAAGAGGTGTCAAACTACATTTTAGCAACAGAGTCTGTTAAATCCCACAAGGGTCAATCTTGTCTTTAAGTTGACAAATGAACATGAGTGCGATATCAGGGATCTGAGCCTCTCAGGCTTTACACTGCATCACAACATGCTTTTCATACACAGCTGTTTTGTTTGACCTTTGTACTTTAATTTTTCCCAAAGGGGCCTTTTTATTTTTTCAGATTCATGGTATTGCTGGAGCC
Source organism: Acipenser ruthenus (assembly GCF_902713425.1). Classification (NCBI taxonomy): domain Eukaryota; kingdom Metazoa; phylum Chordata; class Actinopteri; order Acipenseriformes; family Acipenseridae; genus Acipenser; species Acipenser ruthenus. The sequence goes on along the minus strand of NC_081195.1, from coordinate 61,256,264 downwards.
TATTACTGATAAATTACATTTTGATCTAGAGACGAAGTCGGTAACCTGCATTCTTAACAGAACTAGACTTTATTGTACAGTGTGAAGACTAGTAAATCAGAATGCAAAAATAAAACAGTATTGTATATGTATACTGTACATGTATCAAATATCATTGTGGTATGATTGATACCGTATGTCAACATTTTTAGTGTTTTCTATACTACAGTGCTTAATCATTGCGATAACTTATTATTATTATTATTAGTATTATTATTTATTTCTTAGCAGACGCCCTTAACCAGGGCGACTTACAATTGTTACAAGATATCACATTATTTTTTACATACAATTACATTATTTTTACACATTATTTTTACATACAATTACCCATTTATACAGCTGGGTTTTTACTGGAGCAATGTAGGTAAAGTACCTTGCTCAAGGGTACAGCAGCAGTGTCCCCCACTTGGCATTGAACCCATGACCCTCCAGTCAAGAGTCCAGAGCCCTAACCACTACTTCACACTGCTGCCCTTAGCTTCATATCTGCCACTGCCATTATGCCATTATATAAATCGTAGATTTGTTTTAAAGTGTATACTCCCTCCACATATTGTACTGTACATGGATCAAACACCTTAGAATTGTCTATCAATCGAGACACCATTTCCTACAAAATGGAAACTGTTACAATTAGTAGTGATAACGGTAACTGTGCTAGTGTCTTGCTACATGCTGCACTATCAAAACACATCGCCATCTCACCGTGCAATCCATCTAAACCATCTGACCTGTTCTCTGTACTCACAAAAAAAAAGAATTATTTTAAAGTCAGTAAAATCCCCCCCACCCCCCATGTACCATGTGGACCTGAACTTGTAAAATCACTTTGACACCTCATCTGAGGTTTGAAACTCAATAAGGACAGAGTTGAATACAGTCTGGTGCTTCTCTGCAGCCCAGCTGCTTTCTTCATCTATTCTGTTCAGCGGTGGTTCTCAGAGTACTTGACTCCACAAAATCATGTGAATCAGAGAGGACATGTCAACATCAGCCCCAGATTACAAGGCATTTAAGGTTTCAGCAGAAACATTGTTGCATCCACAGGAAATGGAAATATACAAGCAGATTGAATTTCATTTTTCAAGTTCTCACCATCCACGCAGTGACAAAATCCCCCATCCAGGTTCCTACGGCTGCAACCTTCATGAAGCTTTCATTCCTCATTCCCATGTACTCTGTCACGATGAACGGGCTGTTGGGGTGGAAATAGAGAAAAGATAGGTTAACACTGTTAGTATTATGTTGCCAGCTGTTGGAAAGAAAGTCTCTCTCTGCTGCTGCTGCTGCATACAGTGACTGACAACACAAACACAATAAATATTTTCCACACTAGTAATAACCTACACTATGAGCCCTATTTATTCACATTAACATCAGGATAAGGTTATATCCTTGCCATAAGACCCATCCATGTATTACTGTAATTGCTCCTCCTCAACACAACACTCTTTTTTTTATACAAGTAACAGTGCAAAGAGGACCCAGTTGTTTTAATTACTGTACAGCTGTGACTGCTGGCAGTACTAGGATATTGTAGTCTAAGCCAGGGGTAACCAAACTTGGGTCTGGGAAACCATGGGGGGCTGAGAGATGTTTCTGGGTGCTTGGAGCTATTTCAAATGTGTACTTTGATGTCAGCTCTACCATTCATTGATAATCTTCATTTACAATGCCTGTGCTATACAGTACAAGGGTGATTGTAAGGAAACAGTATTTCACATTTCTGTGGGTTCACTGGATGGAGGTTTTCAGTGAGGATACCTAACGTCATGGGGGCCCGCGAGCCAAGAAAGTTTATTTTAGCCAAGCAACTTTATTTTAGTCAAGCCACTTTTGCATTGTCTGTATGCAGACTGGCAGGACGTAACATGATATTGCAAGAGGAAGGAATTAAACTTCCTAGATGAAATTGGATTTAGTCAGAATAAAAAAAACAGCCATCTGCTTCAAATGTAACAGAAAAAAAACCATCACCAGGTTATTGCAGAAATTAAAATATGAATCCTGCTGTAAAGCTTTATTTGCTACAAGTGCAGCTGCGGACAGCAGCATTGTTAATATGCAGGGGGAGGATGCTGCTGGAAGGATTACACAGTGTACAGTACAATAGCTCTAGAGGGGCTGAGTTTGTAATAACAGTGCAATAAGTTGCAATGGCATTTCACTTTGGGGGGATTATTTATGATTGGATTTATGAATCTTCTTTGATGTGTATAAATACAAAACCCTCAAAGCGGGGGACTATGAAATAGATTTTGTATATGTGATTTCAAAATCCTATCTTTTTGCTACTGCATCCAGATGTCAACTTCTTTGGCAGCTGGTGACTGTAAAATACAGATACTGTAGGTATTAAAAGCAACTAAGGCTGGGAACAAGCACTCTCAAGTTTAGTTTGTATTATACTTAGTCCTGCTACAGTCAAGATGTTTTCGGCTAAAGGAGTTTTCAATGTATTGTATCAGTTTTCTGACAGGTACTTACATTTAAAATGCATTATTTTATTGAATTATTACTCATAACTTGATTGATCAAAAGCAGGTTGTAGATTTGTCCATTACCAAATGCTCCAGGAGCATCCACACTTTAGTAGCTCCTGGAGCATTTGGTTGTATATCTGAATAGCAATTTTACAATCTGCTACCATCTTTAAGTTTAAGTTAAAGGGTTGGGTTAAACATCTTGCGATTTAAGTTTATATTTAGAAGCATGGGTGTTCTTGAGAACGTGGCTCAAGAATCTTATTACACACACACACACACATAGTGACTATAGAAAGTCTACACTCCCTTTCAAAATGTTCACCTTTTGTTGCCTTATAGCCTGAATTAAAATGCATTAAAATATTTCTACACATCCTACCCCACAACTTCCAAGTGAAAAAAATATTCTAGAAATTTGTAGAAAATTAATTAAAAATAAAATCATATATATATATATATATATATATATATATATATATATATATATATATATATATATATATATATATATATATGTATCAGTGGTACTGAAAATGCTTTTTGTGCAAAAAACCATAAAATGTTATTTAATATATATTATAAATCATACACCACCAATATTAAATTAATTTGATTATTCAGCAGGGTTTATTTAATGGCATAGTGAGGTGTCGAGTGACTGATCACTCCACCTCCCCCTAAAAAAAACCTGGATTAGAATAAGGATTTATATCAGCACTAACTCAGTTAGACACCTTGTGACTTGGACTCTGTCCAGCTTTCAAAGAGATCCCATTGGGAGTAATTTGCTTTCAGTGTAATTATACATTATAATCAATAATTCTGGGAGCTCAATCAAACTGCTGAACAGTAAATCCACAAGAATAATTCAGAAGAAAAAATCCTTGCTTAAAACGTGCTGGCTAATTAATTAGACACATTTGTGTTACAAAGGGACTTCATTTTTGTACTCTGCAAAAACAAGACAGTTCCAATGTCAGTAGTGACTTGCAGCACTCATTAAGGGCGGCTGTTTTAACTTATTCACGCCTACTGTGGAGAGACCTAATACAGATTTAAATGATTGACATGGAAGAGGATCATGTTTGATCTAAAGTGGAAAAAAATAAAATAAATATAACAAAATAATTATAAGTTATTTCAAAAGATATTGCTTTGGCATGGCATCAGAGAGTCTTCTCATAAGGACTTTAGGTGGGTAATCAGGAGACAATGGGTCATATTTTCAAAGCATTTACTCCAGTCTTTAATTAATTCCTATTTTTTGGAAGCAGGAAGCATGTAAATTATATTAAACTGAAAAGAAGCAGCTTTACTGTGTATATAAGGCCACGAATAGCAAGACAAGTGATTGGTCCTAGTTTTATAAAATCAGCAGCTTTTTTCTTTAAAGGACACAATACATAGTTAATGCCATTATCCATGTATTGGGAATGTGTGTGAGTTGGTGGTCTTCCGCACCAAATAAATAAATAATAACAATAATATATTTTGTAACAATAGCGGTAACATTAAAGTTATTACATTCTACAGAAGCTGTTATCCACATTTGTTCTTTCATTGTCTTGAATCTTTTTCAGTCCAATATATTCAATAAATTACCTTTTGTTTCTTTAAACCAAATGGCTTTGGCTGATTTCAAAATAGACATTGTACATGGGGTCATAATAACAGCTCAACAGCAGTGTAAATAGCATCAGTGACAAGCACTCTTCACTCTGATAGTCAGTAACAGCCCCCGCATCCCCATGACTATATTTAATATTAAGCTACATTCCTATTATTTTGGTAATCCCCAGCTATCTCCACACACACTTCTCAGATTCTCTGAGATTAAGAGACGCTGTGCATCAGTGTGGCACAAAGTAATTTGCATAAGCACCATGCATTCACTGATGACACTTAATATTAGAAAATAATACAGATGTGATTAATTTGAGTTGCTGTTTTAATGAACTTTTTGGTATGCCTTCAGCAGGTTTGGAATATTAACTCTTGCTTCCTGCTGAGAGGCTGACGATATTCTGCATGCATCATATCCCTGGGAGCCTGTGGGAATAGATCCTAAAGGACATCGTATGGTGCTCTATCCAAAAGCTATTGTAGCAGCTGCTTTTGTACAAACACCTGGGCAAGGTCCCCAACAGATTACATGTATCTACGTCCTTTGTATGACAGCTACAATTGGAATACGTTGACTGCTTTAATAAACAGCCACAAACACAATAAAATAAAGTGCTTTAGCTAAAGAGTCTAGGGGTCTCTCACCAGAGCTGGTGACTGACTTCTCTTTGGAGTCGTACCATTTTCTACTCACATTTTCTGCAGCGCACACTGCACCATTAATCAAGTTATTTCTATTAGTATCCAGGGGGCTGTATTCGTTGCAGCCTATATACTTGTGTTGATGGAGATTTGCATTAATGTACTGCTTAAAAAATTAGAAAATATCCCCAATATTTTACAATATATTGGTTTCAAAAGGAGCATGCAGTCACCATATTTCATTTTTAATGCCATGAAATGCAGGTTCACATTTTAAATGCGAGGTCTTTCTTTTCCTTTGGTATTTTGTCCACTTGCATTTATGTTCCATGAGGATAAACATTAATGATATTAATTCATGACCACACATTAGTGATAAATCTCTTTTATGCCCTCAAAATGTTTACTCACAGTCATTTCTCGTGTATAAGACTATGTTCTGCAGAGAAAAGAAAGGTCTGAAATGCTTATTGGATTGGATTTAGAATAAAGCAACAGAATGGATAAATCCCATCACAAATCTAACAGGAATGCTCAGCAGGAGTCACCCAAACAGTAATCTCCAAATCCTACATAGTAATGATAAAAAGACTGAGCTACTCAGTATTCAAACCTTTCAGTTTCAAATGCATTCAATTTAAATATATCAAATCATGCTGAGCTTTACTGTCACAGCTGTACAATAGCCTACATCCATACCATCTTCAGATCTCAGCAGCTAATTGGAGTTAAACATAGTCAGCCCTTGGATTGAAGAACTCCAAAGAGTACACTAGAGTTTAGTTGGGACTCAACTAATGCAATCAAATGTCTTGTACTTTGAGGTGCCACCTTACAGATGAGATCTTATACAACAAAAATAATGAAGTCCAATAAGGCTGTGCAGATACACAGGTTTTCAGAGAAGCTTAAAATGTTGTTAGGTATTCAAAATGGAATAAAACCTTAATTACAAAACACAAAAGCAAGCTTTCCCTCATGTGCCCTTGTCTAGTCAGTGCAATTTAAAAGAGAAACCAAGGTTTGGTGGTCCAGTGGTTAAAGAAAGGGGCTTGTTACCAGGAGGTTCCTGGTTCAATCCCAGCTCAGCCATTGACTCACAGTGTGTAACCCTGAGCAAGTCATTTAACCTCCTTGTGCTCTGTCCTTTAGATGAGATGAGTAAAACCTATTGTAAGTGAATCTACAGCAGCAGTTGTGATGCATAGTTCACCCGCTACTCTCTGTAAGTCACTTTGGATAAAAGCGTCTGCCATTTGACTAAATTATAATAATAACTAAACCACTCGTATTTAAGCAACTATGCAATCCACATATCAGCCACCTTACTGTGCATGGTAGGCCCCTGAAATAGTGCCCACCTTGTAGTAAGAGACTGGAATGAATCATGTACAAGTAGCTTGATGAACAATAGATAGCAGATCCACGCACCAATGCACACAAATTGCTGCTGGACCATCCAAATACCTACACGAGTTGATTGGTAGCACCAAGTTGTGCTTCCATATCCTGTATCAAGGCAAAAAAATGAGTTAAACATCCTGTCACATGCTTTTCTATATAGTGCTGAGACTTTTTGTAACTTCTGTATTTACAGTTGAACACTTTTTCTTCAACAGTAGTCTTGGATCTAATTCTGTAATATAGCTTGGGGCCTTATTAGTTCTCGATTTTACATGTTCAGCCATTACCACGCTACCAACATTTTTTTCCTTCTCATTTTGCATCCTTTGGCGTACAGATCAGAAAGGCTCTTATTGAAAGCCATAAAGCTGTCAGCGTGGTCCTGCTGCCCCATTTGGAATGCATCTGCTTGGGCAAATGAAGGGGAAACACCTATACATCATGTGTTAATACATGGAGGACATTTATATGAACACTGCTTTCCTCAATGTACAGGACTGTGAATACCACAGGTTTTCATGTTAAATGGTATCAAACTGTGTTCATAGTCATGCTGAGTTTTTTGTCAGAAACAATGCAAAGTGGAACTTTTCAAAACATATACAAATGAAATGTTCTATTTAAGATGAGATTTAAAATACAAGTCAGACTGTCAGATGATATACTATAACCCCTCTATCTATGTATCACAGTACTAGCAAATGTTAGTAATATTTGTTTTTTGACCATCCTTATGAAAACAAAAAATATTCTAACCAAAAATCCTATTGGGTATAAAAAGTAGGAAAGATGATATACGTTTTCAGCAGTTTACATTTAAATGGCATTTTATCTAAATAAACTTAAAAGGGAATAGTGTAGGTATTGTTTTCTTTGAAAGCATCTCCAGTACCAACCTTCTCTTTAATTAGTTTGTACTAACCGTCAGATATGACATACTGTGGCCCAGCTTGATGTATCTGTTATTTATCCAGGACAGCAGTAGAGAACTGAAATGATAATGGGACTAGATACAGAGCTTGACATTTACAGTATTGTGCCTAGTGATACCCCACTACTATTTGAAGTTATACTTACTGGCAGCTAAGTTGCTTATGTGAGAATGAGTTTCAGATCAGTTGAAATATTATTGCTTACTACGAAACAAACTTTCTTAAAATACTAGCAACACATCTAAAACAAAGTCCTAACAGTAAACAAAATGGTCTCTTCCAGACTGGTAGGATAAATGTGTTAATTAAGTCCTGCAGTGGAATAGACTGGGAGCCACATTTGCCTTCCCCTGGCCTACTGTAGCATGTGCACTATTAGGTCTACTTGTTTTGTGTGCTTTAATAGCACTGTATTAAACCTGTATATAACCTGGTTAAGGCTATTTACTGTTGGTTGATCATTGCTGAATAGATGTTTTTACATAGACAGAAAAAAAAGATAATTTTGGGTCTCAGAAAGTCCATTTACTTTTCCACATTTACAAACCTGTGCCGTTTGAAATCAGTTTATTTATTTCTTTTTTTTACTGATGTGGGATCCAGACAGTGTCTCGTATTATTTGAATCCAATTGATTTGAAACCTGAATACTTTGGGGCAGACTAGGCTTTGTCCAGTGCCCTGGCTCTAAGTCATTTTGTTCTGGTTTTGCACACATGCTGTTCTGCTTCAGGGCATGTTTTCATTTGTAGTACTTTTGCTTAATCCTCCACTTTTCATCCTGTCAGCACCAACACATCAAACTCTTGGTGCTGTTACCAGTTATCTCCTGCAGTAGTTCCCTGCTGCACTACCTTTTAATTGGTCTTTCTAGCTTTTTTTTGACCATTATGTTGCCTATATAGGCTCACATGTATTTTCTTTTGTAATATCCCACTTCAAAAAAGCAGTATGAAAGAAAGTTTGTGATGGCCATTTGAAGAATAATCAACAACGCATTGATAAAACATATGGATGCTGTGCAGTTTACTGCTGGTTTCACAGTGCTAACTGGGGACTGTAAAATCAGCTATTACTGTGTGTTATAATTTACAGTGAAACCTGCTTAATCTCTGTCCATGTCACCCATTCTCTTATTATCACCATAATTAAATGTTCCAGACAGCATATAATGGGAGTCAATGTGAGGGATATTAAGTCATACAACACATTTCTACCTCACTCAGTATGTTTGGAAAATAAATGCAAAACACTTAGAAAAGGTTTGTACAGTACTGAAATGTTCCAAATAAAAGGGAGGTGGAACAATATAGCCTACAGTAAACTACAACACAAACAGTTATAGACTTCTTACATTTTTTAATATAACAATGTGTTGCACATGTACAGTGTACTAGACTATATTAAGAAAACACGTTTATGTTAATAAACACTAGGTGTGTGCTAATACGTGTATCTTCTGAGTAATTCAATTTAACAAGTATTTGTCTGCAGGTATTAAATAAGTCAAAACACACCTATTTAATTAACTTCCCTGTTGAGTGTCTCAAGTGCCAATTACAAGTACATTTTTCTCTCATTTGGGGCACTGATAATTCACTTCATAGGAAGCATTTCTAAAGAAAGTAAAAAAAAAAATCATATCTAAAGGGTAAAAGAAAGGTAAGGCAGTAATTGGTTATGACATATAAATGAGTTTGTTAGTTTAACTGTGACAGGTTCTATATTAAATTACACTGTCAGATTGGTATTGAAACTCAATAATTGTATAAACAAATAAAACCGAGGGACCGCATTTCTTTTCTTCTGTTGAGTAATTAACACATTTTATTCAATTTAATTAATACCTAACAACTTCAAATTTCGTAAAGGTAATTACTCGACAAATATGAGAATCGGCACATCACTAATAAACGCTATTGTAACCAAGAAAGTAACCAGAGCCTGTACTACAATTCGGTTCCACATTTGTTGAATGAACACGTGTTGCTTATTTAGCCAGGTTGTTGGTAACTCCTGATAAAGTCAACTCCACTTATTGTCACGACCTTTGAAGTGATATTAAAAGGATGGGATTGTATGATACAGTATGTATTCAGATTTTGTAAGATATATTTAGATATATAATTGGGGATGTTTCTTTTCTTCGATTTGATTTAATCTACTATTAAATGTGCTTTACTATTTGTGTGCATTCTGATTCTGTTCCTCTACAATCTATGCAGACAGAATCTGTGCTACACCTGGATATGAGCCACAAACTCATCTAATTCAGATGCAGGCTTTTTCTAATAACTTGACATTCTACAGATAGTCTCACCTCTGACTTTTTCTAATTGAGACAAAAGAAGAGTCTGATTGACTATAAATATTTGCAAATCATGTTCATATGGAAACCACCGCAGGACAAGCTAACCAGCAGTTGCCAGCACGCTGGTGTAATCAATCGTATCTATTTTTAACATGTCACTGTGATTGATATTGTCAATTCTCCATGCAGTTTAGGAAGGGTATAACCCTGCATTATGGGTTCCTTTTTTATGCATAGCTTTTTATTTATTAAAATGATAAACTCCAATTAGATAATTCTAATGGTATAATATTAGCTGCCAGTGCTGGTAGATCGATTTTAAATGAACTTTTCTTGGTTGATTTGAAAAGAGGAATATGGCTGTGAATTCGCATGATGTTTTCTTTCAGATTTGTAGTTAGTGAGCATCCCAAGCTAACTTAAGGACCATAAGTGAAGCCCTCACACATCCATCAAGTTGTCTTAGAATATGGTTCACGCAGGTGTTAAAAGTTGTGCTAATAAATGGTCTATTTTGAAAACATAAACATATCTGTCACAGTAAATATTTTCTAATAACAATATCCACACTTTTTTTTAAATTTATCTCAATTTTCTTTTAAATTAAAATATTTTACAAGGAATTACCACTTGAGAGCATAATTAGGATACGTGTAACAGTTAAATGATTCATTCAGTTCTCTATCTTATAAACATGGATAGGAGATGTGGACAATTGTATACATTTCAGTAAGACAGTTATCTTTTAAATCCTTGAAATACTATTGTATGTATGTATGTATGTATTTATTTATTTATTTATTTATTTATGTGTACTTTTCTTAAAGTTCTCCATGTGAACAATTCAGGGTTTGCTTTTCTGCACACCAGCTGGTTTCAGTTGTTATGCTGTGACTTTGCAACACAGTGTAGTATGCACATATTAACAGAAAAAAAAAAAATGATACAGTCAATTCTAATTAAAATTGACTTGAATTAAAATAATTTTCTGATACGAAGAATTTTCTACATGGTCCTGACCAAATTTAGTAGTTGCTTATTGTAAATTACTTCTTATAATATGAATTCACTTAACACGAATTCACTGTTAGTGCGAATTATTTTGGAGCTCCCAAAAAATGTAAATAAAACCATTCCCATGAAGTATTGAAATGAAAGAAATGTGTTATCCTTGCAGACAGACGGTGGATAATGCACCACAGTACAAGAAAAAGAAAGATGTTGCTTCAGATTTTAACATTCCCACAAACCCTTTGTCAGCCATTCCTAAAAACCAGAATACAATAATACAGCCCATGAACAGCAAACTGTGGGTGCAAGTCGTCAGCATTTCTGATTTGCTCAATACCCTGATGTTGAGGACTCCTTGCTTTTGTGGTTTAAAAATGCTTGTGATCAGAATGTGCCTGTAGTCCTATCTGGGACCATTATGAAACATGAAGCTGAGAAATGAGCTCAGCAGCTGGGACACGCAGAGTTAATTTACAATATATACTTTTTTCACTTGCAACCATATTTTCAATAAAATCCACAGTGCTTTTAAATGTACAATACTTTTCATTGTACTGTATTTTAAATGTGATTCCAGTGTTTCTGTAACTAAAAACTGACAGTATGCATTTGGCTTAGACTCGTATTAATGAGAGCTGACTGTATTATGTTTACTGGCCAGAAAATGAGACACCAGTGAAAAGGTCACAGGACACACCAGTGCAAAGAGATCTGTTTATTGGTAATGCTTTAATAATAATAACTCCACAGAAAGCATTGAGATGGCAGATTCCTTCTCTATGGAGGTGTGTATGTATGATTATCAGTACAAGCACTGCAGTTTAAATTGTCCAGAAGGTATCTGTGTTCTTTTTTTATTTTTATTAAATACATTAAACAGATATGACTGGAGAAAGGGGGTTATAATGCTGGTAACTTGACATTCACAATAAAATGTCAGTGAGCGAAGACAGAATAATCAATATGAGTGCACTAGGGATTCTTGAATGGTACGATGTGTATCTGTGACCAAAACCTTAACAAGATACAATATATAACTATTATTACAGCCAAAGGTCTGCACACTACTGTATATAGGAAACTATCTGGAAATATAATGTAGGTTATGGTTGTTAACCAAAGGAACAATACATTTAAGCTACACAGGAAATGTATTTCAAGAGGCACAAAAATAAATATGCCATTTCTAATATAAAGCACATGGTAATCCATTCTGTTTGGCATAGGTTCGAATCCTAGCCTTGGTGAGTGTTGCTTTTACATTTAGATTCACTGACATAATCACGTTAATGTTTTCAAGACTACATTTTATATTACATAGATTGTTACTGCCCTCTGTGGTTTACTTGGTAAACATCCACCTTGAAACTGAGATTGCACCTACTGTACTGTAAACCTATACATGTTGTACAAAGTAGCTTATATTGAATTGCATTAGTACTGCTATCATTGATTTATAATGATTATGTTTTTTTGTCTGTTCAATGACAATGTAGTGACACTATAAGCATAATGAAATTTGTCTCCAATGAGGGACATTGACAGCACACTACAGTGGTAACATTTTTATATTTTGAAAGTATGAATTAAAACACACTCATAATCTATTGCCGTGCCATCGTCTGCTTTATCAAGATCTCCATCAGTGCCATGAAATCGGTCATTAAAATGAAATATATAGGTTTGAGGTTTGGCATTTTCCTCTAGTGTCAATTTGCATTGCGTGGTCCTCCTTAGGTCCCCACCTTCATCAAAGCAATTAATAGAAATCCCAACAGGGCTTTATCGAGCCTGATTCTAATATAACCCAGTTTGACTGTGGTTAGCAGCTGATGGAAACAAACTGATTTCAAATCGCTTTCAACTCAGTGGCAGATGAAAAGTTTAAGGGTTGAGCTGCAAGATTGTAAGATGAATCCTTCAAGTTTTTATCCTGAAGTTTGATGCCTGTGACAAATATGTACACACAGGTGAGTGTGGTTTGTACATGGAGGTTTGCAATTAAAATGGTAGCATCTACCAAGTTTAGCCACTGAACCAAAAAGCACAAACATGCACTCCTCCCAGTCATATTTTGATGAATACAAAAATAATATTGATACCGACCATTCTTTATGTAAACACACAAACAAGGCTCTTTTCAGTTTAGTGCAAAATAACCAAAGGAGTTTACATAAATGATAGTGAATAAAATGTCCCATGTATAATCAGGACTAAAGTATTATTTAATCCAGCTCAAATAGTAATATGGTCCTAGTCATCTGTTAGCTGAATCGTTATCCTCCTGGATGGAACAGTGACAAACAAGTGCATAAAGCTATGAAGCAGCTGCAACGCTCAGCATGAAACTAATCCCAGCAGAGCAACAATCTCATAGAACAGGAGGCCTCCTCTAAATTGGGCATGATTAATGAGTGGGCCATAAAATGGATGGTCTTAATTAAATAACAGTGGTTCATTAGTATGTGATGTATTCTGATAACGGCACTGAAGAGATATCAGAAAAACGCTCCATAGTCAAACATGAATACACAGGGTGGTCACGCTTTCCTGGTTTTAAACAAGCAGGTTTCATCTGGTGGTCATAGTACAATATAAATATTAAAAATCTGATAACTAACTAAAATATGTAGATTATATAGTTTAAATTCTGTTTTCTAATGTTCTTCTCAACACTTCATCAGCTGTTAAAAATAAAACACTGCTTGTTCTACAGTTTCTATCTGTTATCTCGGGTTTCTGGTGACATTGATAGATCACTTGAGTTAGCATGTTCGTGATTTGTAAGTCACCATAAACCCTCCATAAAATTACAGCCTTATTATGCACAGTTGGGTGTACATTGCACCTTATAGTATTAGTAGTAGTAGCAGTAAGCGCAGTAGTGCGTACAATCCAACTGCATCTCTTGAAATGTTCTCCAAATTGAGTTTATAATCTATGACTTTTAAAGCATTGATACACTGAAACAAAATGTGTGTGTGTGTGTGTGTGTGTATATATATATATATATATATATATATATATATATATATATATATGTATATATAAATAAAATACATGGATAAAGACTATATTTGCATCCTGAGCCATTCGAACAAAAAGGCTTAAAACCACGTAGTGACGTCAAAAAGTGACAATTCCTCTAGAGGAAAATATACTTGAACTTTGAACTTTGAACCATTCGACTCCACTTGACAACACCCACAGTACAGAAATGTTCATTAATGATCAACAAAATGAGAATATGCTAAAAATTCTTGTAAAGCTGGTACATTCATGTCTCAGAAAAACTGGAGAGGAACAGTAAATTAAAATAAGGTAAAGGCAATCATTCAAATAAAGCTGAAGCACTAACGGATAACGACATAGAATGTCTGTACAGCACTTAAACACTACATTTAAAAAAATCCAACTGTACTGCTGAACTTCGTCTTCTTTAATATTAGCATCACAAGGGTATCCATGCATTATAAAAAAAAATAATAGATGGGCCTCTTCAGTGAGTTACAAGAAAACAATTCCATCTCAGGTTTCTGTGACAGTTTATAAATTAATTATATATATATATATATATATATATATATATATATATATATATATATATATATACATATATATATATATATATATATATATATATATATATATATATATATATATATATATATATATATATTAATGTATATTAGGGTCCTGTGTTTTACGCGACGTGCTTTCTTCGACTGCACTTCATTCCTCCCACCGCAAGCTGGTCATGTAGTCTGCTTAATTAAGCCACTTCTTGATTATTAATCTCCCGATTCCTTTAATCTATTAACATGCATTGGCGCGTTGATTAGGCATCATGCATCCCTTTATTACTAATACGTCTTATTCAATATTATTTCTTAGAATGTTTAAATAAATAATTTTAATGTTTCAGTTTACTAGTAGGACCACATAATTTGTCAACAAAATATTTTTTTTAAAAAGCACTGATTCCCGGAACAATTTATATAAAATATTGAAATCATAACATCAATGCTGTAACATATACATTACAAATATAATAATCATGGCTCGTAAGTGGATCTTGAGTTGCTGCAGTTGCTGCAGAAAATAATAAGTAAAAAGTCCTGGGCTTGGCCTCTGAAGCATCTATACAAAATGTTTTGCCACAGTGCCCTCTACAGTAGCTTTGTGCATCTTAGTACTGTACAATATGTGCACTTTTTTTTACTGTATGTGGTTCAAATATTGTAGTTATGAGTTATGCATCCAGTGCTGCCCACAGAAATGTCCAGCCCCCCCCCCCCCCCCCCAACACTTGCTGTGTGAATGGGTGTGGGTACACACTGGTCATAGCAAATCTTATTAGTTGAAGACCTCTTGTTAAAGTAATTAGGATTTAGTATGTTCAATAGTGTTAATTAGGACCCTGATGCTGTATGTTGCTGTTTATTGATTCTGCCATTTCACTGGATATATTGCTCTGTTAAAAAAAAAATCCATAACAGTTCATGTATAGCCTGTATCTGGGATTAGAGCCTTTGGTTTGTTAAGATAAAAAATAGAAACTTCATTACCTACCCTGTGTTTCCTGCCATCAGGAGGAAGAGGTTGTAAATGTGAGAGAAAATGAACAGGAAGAGAATGGTGCTGAAAAACATGGTCATCCAGGAGCCATGATCCTCTCGGAACACCTTCAGCCTCAGAAACCGACCTGAGGCACAAGAAAGAAACATGAACTGGTGATATTACATATTTGAATTTCAAAAATGTAACTTTTAAAATAATGTTTTGTTGAAACAGGGTCTGTGGCAAAGTGCCCCGCCCCTGTGTGCATTTGTGTGTTCTGTGTATGTATGTATGCGTGCGTATGTTAATGTTGGTGTATAGATTGGTACACGGGATATAAACGGGTCTGTGTTTCACGTATATTTAAAAAGTGTAGATTTGTATTTAGGAACGAGGAGAGCACAAATCACTTCACGTGCTGGTTAAATATAATATGCGAGCACGGGGTTGCACAGAATTAATTCACGTGCTGGGATTCAAGTGAATAATTAATTAGTAATTGAATCCCAGCACAACAGTATAAATAGGCACATTTTTAGTCAGTCAGGGTTGGGTGTTCGGAAGAGGAGAACGGGTGAGAGAGAGAGGAGTAATTAAGATCGTAAAAGTAAAGATAAGTTTGTTTGTACTCACCGTGTCTGTCTGTCTGTCCGTGCACCGTTTGTTTAGTGTTAGTCCTTTTGTATGTCTGTTTATTTTGGCGCAAGTGCCGTGTCCTGTTTTTGTACTGTTTACAACCCTTTTATTTGTTAATAAACGCTGAGTGCAGCCATTGCACTCAGCTCATCACCATCACCGTCTGTCTGTGTTTGAATTCCTTCCTGCTTCCGGTCTGACGCCACCCACTCTGGCCGTCTTTGTGACACGTGGTGTCATCGTGGGATAGCCGCGCCTCCAAGCGTCAGACCAGGAGGGGTTTTGTTTAAAAAAAAAAATATATATATATATATATATAATGGCAGAAGACGCCATCAAACTGCGGGGCTGGTTGCTGGAGAATGCTGGGCTGGAGGCCCAGTCTCTGCCCATAGTCGTCCGGGCCCTGTGGATGATGGACAGTGAGAGATGGGAGGCCTATCAGGAGGAACACACCCCAAACACCTTGGAGGAAGGTGTGGAGTTTGTCCTCAGCTACCTGGAGGCAACCATAAATGGAACAGCAGCCCAGGTAGCAGGACCACCAGCAGAGGAGTACCTGCTGTCCCCATCTCCACCAGCAGAGGAGTACCTGCTGTCCCCATCTCCACCAGCAGAGGGTGAGTACCTGCTGTCCCCATCTCCACCAGCAGAGGGTGAGTACCTGCTGTCCCCATCTCCACCAGCAGAGGGTGAATGCCTGCTGGTTTTGCCTTCACAGCCCAAGCGGGAGGCAGAGACGGATAAAGAGGTGAAGGACAGGGAGGAGGAGTGCCGCCTAAGGGCCAGGCATCCACGGCGATGTAACAAGCCATCGCCGGGGTGCCTCCTCTGCGACCAGGATCACCTGTTCGCCCACTGCCCCTTCCGCAGCTATGGGGAGGAGCCTGAGCGTTCACAGCCCAAGCGGGAGGAGCCTGAGCGTCCACAGCCCAAATGGGAGGAGCCTGAACGTCCTACGCCTGAGTGGAAGGAGCCCGAACGTCCTACGCCTGAGTGGGAGGAGCCCGAACGTCCTACGCCTGAGTGGGGGGAGCCCGAACGTCCACAACCCAAGAGGGGGGAGTCGGTGCGTCCACAGCCCAAAAGGGAGGAGTCGGTGCGTCCACAGCCCAAAAGGGAGGAGTCGGTGCGTCCACAGCCCAAAAGGGAGGAGTCGGTGCGTCCACAGCCCAAAGGGAGGCAAGTCGGGGCTTCCACAGCCCTGGGACCCAAGCCACCAGCAGAGGGAAAATGCCTGCTGGTTCAGCCCCAAGAGCCGGAAGGGGAGGGGTTACAGGCTCAACCCCCTGAAAATTTTTGGGGGGGAGAAGGGCAGGATGCTGGTGTCCCCCAGCAGCCTCTCGCTATGCTGCTGAAGGCAGCACGGCGCGCACATGCCCAGCCGCCACAGCAGAGGGAGCCAGCACCGCCAGGAGCAGAGGAGCTGGAGCTGCCTCTGCCTCCACCACCTCCAGGAGCAGAGGAGCAGGAGCTGCCTCTGCCTCCACCACCTCCAGGAGCAGAGGAGCAGGAGCTGCCTCTGCCTCCGCCACCACCACCGCAAGGAGCAGAGGAGCAGGAGCTGCCTCTGCCTCCGCCACCACCACCGCAAGGAGCAGAGGAGCAGGAGCTGCCTCTGCCTCCACCACCGCCAGGAGCAGAGGAGCTGGAGCTGCCTCTGCCTCCACCACCGCCAGGAGCAGAGGAGCTGGAGCTGCCTCTGCCTCCGCCACCGCCCGGAGCAGAGGAGCAGGAGCTGCCTCTGCTGCCCGTACCTCCGCAGGGAGTACGGTGGCCGGAGCCCCAGAAAGGGGAGCTGCCGGCCACGAAGAAGGGGGAGGAGGTCTGGAGACCACTTTCCCCAGCAGCAGTTTCGCTGCAGGAGTTCTTGTGGCCGGAGCCCCACAGGAGGGAGCTGCCGGCTATGAAGAAGGGGGAGGTCGGGGGACCACCTGCCCCCGCAGCTTTTTCGCTGCAGGACGGGACCAGCATGCTGTCAGCCGTGCCACTACCGGCAGGGGAGCTGACAGCATTTCCAGCCATGGGCCCACTGAAGCCTCCCTTCCCAGCCCGAGACTTTGGCCTGGACTGCTGGGTATTTAAGGGGGGAGGTGGCCGTTGAGGCCATGTGTGCTGCGCACAAGGGGGGGTATATGTGGCAAAGTGCCCCGCCCCTGTGTGCATTTGTGTGTTCTGTGTATGTATGTATGCGTGCGTATGTTAATGTTGGTGTATAGATTGGTACACGGGATATAAACGGGTCTGTGTTTCACGTATATTTAAAAAGTGTAGATTTGTATTTAGGCACGAGGAGAGCACAAATCACTTCACGTGCTGGTTAAATATAATATGCGAGCACGGGGTTGCACAGAATTAATTCACATGCTGGGATTCAAGTGAATAATTAATTAGTAATTGAATCCCAGCACAACAGTATAAATAGGCACATTTTTAGTCAGTCAGGGTTGGGTGTTCGGAAGAGGAGAACGGGTGAGAGCGAGAGGAGTAATTAAGATCGTAAAAGTAAAGATAAGTTTGTTTGTACTCACCGTGTCTGTCTGTCTGTCCGTGCACCGTTTGTTTAGTGTTAGTCCTTTTGTATGTCTGTTTATTTTGGCGCAAGTGCCGTGTCCTGTTTTTGTACTGTTTACAACCCTTTTATTTGTTAATAAACGCTGAGTGCAGCCATTGCACTCAGCTCATCACCATCACCGTCTGTCTGTGTTTGAATTCCATCCTGCTTCCGGTCTGACGCCACCCACTCTGGCCGTCTTTGTGACAGGGTCATATATGTTTTTTTGAAGAGTGTTTATCAACATACGCTTCGGTTAAACGAGGCTCTGAACATAAACTAATAAACTAATAAACCCTCTAAAACAGATAAAGGTTTTGTGAACTGCAAGCGTGACTGAATGAATCAAAATGGGCTTTAAAAAACAGCTCTTAACAAAATATCCCTTAAAACAGTCCTTAAAATGAATAGGGCCCAAAGCACTAAACTTTTCTGCACAGCTTTTTAGTGTGGTATATTTAGCATGGGTAGCTGAATCCCACATGTCTACTGTGCTTAAGGCTAGCTTGCACCAGGCCAATTCTCTGTGTTGATAGTGCTAGGAGAGATTAGTGGCGTCAATTCCCTATGGCAATGAGATAAGCAAGGTCTCTCCTTGGGGAGGAGAAATAAATATCAGGAAACAGCAGATGTGTTTCTACTTTAAGAGCCAAGGCACTTTCCCAGAGCTGGGAGTCAACAGAGGCCTGCTGACTCTCCCTGCAGGTGTCACTGCTGACAAAGTCACATTCTGGATGTTGTCATTGTATTTTTTTCCCTGCATTGTTTTAGGCTCCAAAATTCAATTAAGTTCATTTTAAGGCTAACTCTTTGCACAGTAATGTGTACGTTATGCAAATTGTTAGCTTTAAAATTAACTTAATTTAACTTTGGAACCGAAAACAAGGTGAAAATATATTTTTTTTTCTTTCAGTAATAATACAGTGAATAATACAGTAATATAGGACTTCTGGAATCTATATTGTGACAATAAAAAACAAAAATAACAATGTTATTATTCTATTAAAGAGCCTTATTTACACAAATCTAAGGACTGTTTAAGAAATGCTTTTTTACAGCCATTTATATTCTTTTTTTAGTTAGTGCTCGTGCTTTGTCCTCAAACCAAACACGGTAAAGTCTCAATACAGTTTAGAGATGCGAAAATACTGTTTTCCCATGTAAAACAACACATAACAGAAATTTGAAATATCATTATTTTTATCCATCTTTAAAAGAACTCCTACCCTGTAAATGTGTGTATCTGAGCAGTGCCAGTCAAATTAGTCAAATCCCTGGCTTGTCAATATTTGTGAGCTTAGTTTTCCACACAGAAACCTGAACGTAATATTGCCAGTAATTGTATTATGTATTTAATGATTACTTCCAGGAAGTCGTGGGTAGGTAAATAATATTGTGCTAAAGAGATCTATAATAGATTCTCAAGGCAATAACATCATCATTACGTCACCATTGTCCTTGGTGTGAACAGCACAGATATATAGCAGAAATTATGCCACATTATATTTTGTAATTTGTGATTTTTTTTCAAAATCTCATTCTGTTCGGATAACGTTATGCAAAAAATTACAATGCATTCATACAAAACAACGTGTTATTTTCTATCCATCTAGACACTGATGCACAAATGCACCAGATTGCTACAGATACTATACAATGATAACACAAAGAGACAACCATCTGAGTAGATCCTATCTGGTATAACAAAGAAAGAAAAACATCATTCACTTTCCAAATGGAACGATGCAGGCTTGAAACCCATTTAACAATGGCCCTTTGCCCCACCACCCAACCCCCATTTACAATTTGCAATTGCTTTCCTTCAGCTTTCATAGGAAATTAATCTCAGTGACACTGCAGTTTAGAGGCACAGATACTCTATATATTGCTAGCTGAGTTTTCATTGTTTGATTTAAACACAATTGTTTAATTAAATGTTCTTAATTATATTGTAAAGAAGAGTGATGCTGTGAATCAAGGAACAAAATATTACAGAAATAACAAAATAAAAACGCTGAAATAAGTGCACGTAAAAAAGGTTGCAAGCAACATATAACCTGGTAGGTTTTCTTTGTAAGGAGAGGAACACAGTCCTGTAATTCTTCACATTATTCTCATGAAGTCAGACTCTAGCTAATTCTACACCTGAAATACATTAAACCACAATATTTGATGTAAGTGTGAAAGGCAGCAATCTATTCATATTGTAGCAATCTTGGTTAACGCAGGCAGGCGCATCACACAGGGCGAGGCAATCCACACACAAGCGGAGGGCGGGCACGAACCTGGGACCTCTTGCACTAAAGCATAGCACCGATACTGCCTTACAAAAGAGCCGGCTCCTTTGCAAGGAGTGTATATCAGGCTTATGACTTTGTGTGTGATTACGTCACCTACCAGCCCTGCTGCTGCCTTCCCCCATGCACGCTACACTCTCCCCCTGCCAGACTCAAGTCCGCCCCGGACTTGCTCACCAGGCTACAGTTTGACGAGTGTATGCAGGGGTACCTGTGTCCACTTCTGACACCATTGTAGCGATTTCGGTTAACACAGGCAGGCACATCACACAGGGCAAGGCAATCCACACACAGGCAGAGTGCGGGCGCGAACCTGGGACCTCTCGCACAAAGCAAAGCCCTGTGTGATGTGCCTGCCTGTGTTAACCGAGATCGCTACAATGGTGTCAGAAGTGGACGTAGGTACCCCGGCACACACTCGTCAAACTGTAAAAATATGATTTTCAACATTAACAGTGGCATTATTTCAGTGTATTTATGTAGAAAATGTCTTGGAATTCAAAATCTTGCATTTTATGACTGCTGCCAAATGTTAAACAGCTTGAACATGGCTGACAGCTATTCTACCATTTATTGAAGTTGTACTGTTAGATATGCATCAGGTCAATAATAAGTTAATATGTGATAAATCAACATGAAAATAATAAAAACTAAATTACCTTTAAAAATTGGCAGGCATATTTGAGACCAAGAATCAAACACTATATAATATATTGCGCATATAATTTACAAATGCTTCATGAAATTACAAAATGTAGTAATGTGTGCTTGCTTTAAAGGTCATGTAGTTTTAGCGGTATTGCGGAGTAGCCCATCTGTCATTTTGGAAATTAGCTAAATAGCCCTCGTAGCTGCTGTTTCTAATAATCTCTCCAATAATGCAGAAAACAGAAGAGATTACCACATTTATAGCTTCATTTAGATGATGGAGAGCAACTGCACAGATACCCTTTCCCCAGTTAGCCTCATTGCTGGAATTCTATATAAATCTTAATACAAATGGATGAGGCACATTCTGTGCACAGTATTTGCCTTTGGCTGTGTATCACAGTAAACAAATAAAAATGTGTGATTATTACCTTGCAAATGGAAAGTAGTTTATTCTAAATGTAAAGAATATGATTTTAATTCCACCTTGTACCTTTGTGATATGTAATAATTCGCCATAGGGCATTAAGGTAGTAGTATTGTATTTAAAATCCAGAAATACCACTTACCAAGTTTTGTATATTTAAAGGCTGGTAGCATAAAGATTCATAATTCATATTAGCTTTCCCAAAGCTATGGGAAGCAATTCTACAGTGATTCAGGAGTCAGGATTTGCGAGGGAGAAACTCATAACCTTGTTATTTGGAGACTTGGGGGAATATATAGTTTTAAAAAAGGACATTGCACTGCACATTTTGAGTTGTGAACTGATATCCAATAAAGAAGATAGTTCATCCTCTGTCAGAACTTTGATAAATGCCCACACACATTCGGAGTGCGAATGAGGGCTGGAAATACACATGTATAAAACAGTTCTGGTGTACTGGTTTACTTACCTATAGAGTCTTGAACACCACTGCTATACTGTACATTACTGTCATAATCATGAAGTCATTGGGATATTTTTCAACTTGTACAAAGCAAGTTACAGCATCACGACTTCATATGAGTATGTGACAGCATATTTATTATTTTATTTTGGAAACATATGAAAGGGGCTGGAGTTATATCACAGGAAATGTATGCCTGCCCTCAGGTGTAGTTCAGACTATCCAATACAGAGCTTATTGAGATGAGGACCCGTCTCATGGGGATGAGACCATCAAAACTCACACAGGCCCTAATTGAGACAGATTTAAATAGGCGCCCACAACGGCCACCACATCTGAAAGGTATTCAATCATTAACGACATGTCTGGAATTGAACGACCAATCACAAGGGAGAATGTTTCAGATTTAATTGGCAAATCCACCGATCCACCTAGCACTCACAGACACATCTAAGGAGTTAGAAACATCTGATCTGAAAAGCTTTGAATAGATTCCCAGCAGCTATTTGACTGATAGATGTTGCCTTTCAAGCCACACAGTGGTTAATGGTACTGTAATGCAATTGGAGTCATCTCCATCTAGTGGATCATGAATACAGCTTGGACTGGTAATGGCCTGATACCAGTTGGGGAAAAACATCACATGTGTACCTATTATTGTATTCAATCAAATATCACACATGCATAAGTAGTTATGATCTTTCATATAATTTAAAACATACACATCGGCAATACATATAAATGATTCTCTAAATAAAATACAATCATTTTGATACTGAAGATGTACAACCAGCCCAATGGGAAACCAATAAGCACATCTGAAAATATAGCAGTACTGACAATTGTCACAAATGCTCTGCATTTTATTTTATTTTTTGCCCTGGGACATCATCCAGGAAATACAATGCAATTATTGCACTTAATGGACCTTCATTAATCTCCCTTCAATGTAAGTCATTATTCTGGTTTGCTGTGGTTTGGCATTAGTTTTGGTGGGTCTTTGACATATTTTGGAAAATTCTCTTAACCAAAACTAATTTGTCCACCACTCAACTCTGTGACAGGCTAGATCTCATAAACGACTGTAAAACAATTTGTGTAACTGCCTGCGTACCACGCTGCACATGACCACCAGAGAATACTTAAAGCACCATGCACAGGCGGCATACAAAACAGTACAAATGAAAATAGCACTTCAATTCTATAAAATATTGTTTGATATTCTTTTTCTTTTTCTTGTTTGTAATATGTCCAGAAGGCATAGCCACTTTGAATAGCCACTGTACATTTTAAGGTTCACATAATGTTAGAAGTCAGAAAAATATATAATTTCAATTCAGAACAGGCTTTATTTCCATGTGGTAACAAAACCAACAGTCCAACACAGAGCAGTATGTACCAGGCTTAGCCTGGAATGGGTTTAGGTTGAAAGCTAGCTTGTCTGGGTAGCAAGTGTGACACAGTTGCTTGGTACTGGTGTTCTCTCTGTCTCGCTTCTACCACGCAACTCCACTGCTCCGCTCACTCCACTGGCTCCCGATCACCGCTCGCATCCTGTTCAAGACTCATATACTCGCCTACAGATGCCTTGTCTAGACTGCACCCAGCTACCTCCAGACCCTCATCTCTCCCTACACCCCACTCGACCTCTCTGCTCCTCCTGCACTAGAAGACTGACTGTACCTCCACTACGCTCCCCTGCCTCCAGAGCCCGCTCCTTCTCCACCCTCGCCCCGCAGTGGTGGAATGACCTTCCTACAGATGTCAGGACTGCCCAGTCCCTGACCACCTTCCGGCACCTCATCAAGACTCACCTCTTCAGACAGCACCTGTAGAACTCCTCTTTTCCCTCTGAACACTTTATCACTCTTCCTTAATGCACTTTACTTGCTCTTA
The DNA here is from genome assembly GCF_902713425.1 of Acipenser ruthenus. Taxonomy (NCBI): domain Eukaryota; kingdom Metazoa; phylum Chordata; class Actinopteri; order Acipenseriformes; family Acipenseridae; genus Acipenser; species Acipenser ruthenus. The sequence continues at coordinate 61,232,333 of NC_081195.1, read as the reverse complement.
TCTGCTCCCTATTTTACTGCATTTAATCCTGTACTTTAGAGTACTGTAATCTGTCACAAGTGTTATTTAATCTGTAGTATTTTGTATTCAATTATATCCTGATGTAACCATCACTGACACTGTTATCTGCTCCATTATTGAATCGTATTTTGTCATATACTTGTACTTGCTAGAACCGAAGTCATTGTATTATATCTTGCTCTTAATTGTATTAATACTTGTACTGTGATTCTTGAAATTTATTTTTGTTTACGACTGTTGAGCATTCCAAACTGTTGAGCATTCCAGCACAGGCAGTAGGATTATCATTGTGACTTAAAAGTATGAGCAAAAAAAATAAATAAAATGTGGCTTAGAACATAATAGACAAACGCGTCTCAAAAGATGTTTTTAAATATTAGTGATTTTCAAAAGCAAACCAACTATGAATGAGATCCTGGATAACTGCTGAAAGACACTTTCTTTCTGAAGGTTTGACCTTTGAGGACAACAATCACACAGGAAAATTGATTGCTTAACCTTTTTCACTTGGTATGGCACTGTGACGAGATGTCAAGAAACTGCAGAAAAAGTTCCATCCTTGCAGCGGGAGATGTGAAAGCAGTAACAGCTTAAAATCAATACCAATCAAACTGCAGTGAGGAGCCTGACAGACGTGATCTTCTATTTGTTTCCCCCTCTGTAAAAAAAATAAAGTACTTAAAACCACTTGGTTCGGCACAAAAACAAAACAAAAAAAACGTTTCTACTCTCTAAATAAATGCACTGTGGGTTATTTGTTAGACTATAGTTGTTTCAAAAGAGTAGTGCTATTACAGTAATGCTATTATATAGCTTAAATGATAGATGCATGCCCCCCTCTCTTTGCAGAGGTAAATATTGTTCTTGCTATATTAGAAACTCTGAAATAATATATATCATTTAATTAAAGGACCTGACACACACAAAAAAAACATTGTAATCATATTCAATTACAAACAATTTGACTCTGGTTTTCAATGGCATTTTCTACATCTGAACATTAATAAACTCAGTTTCATAAGGTGAAAAATCAAAAATCATAAGCGGGGCATGATCTGAGTAAGGGTGGCATTGTAGAGGGACACCTCAGCATTGACCGAAGACAGAAGAGTACCAGTCAGAGGGAAAGAAGAGACACATTACGAGATTATTATAGGATTTAGCAGATTTTTGGGACGGATAAATAGTAGCTGAAGGTGCAGGAAGATTAATATTGGCAGTGATTAAGAAATGGTCAGAGAGAGAGATATCCGTGACTGAGAGATTGGAGATATCAAGACCCCTGGTGATGAGCAGATCCAGGGTGTGTCCACGGGTGTGAGTGGGGACGTTGACAGATTGAGAGAGTCCAAGACAGTCCAGGAGCGTGACAAAGTCGGTCACTAGATGGAAAGAAGGCAAATCAACATGGATGTTGAAATCACCTAGGAGTAGAATTTTGTCAGTTGAAGTGCAGATTAGGGATAGGAATTGCGAGAACTCAGCAATAAAAGCAGTTATTCTTTGGTGGACAATAGATAACAGCAAGGGTGAGGGACATGGAAGAGGGGAGCTTGACAGCGAGATGCTTAAATGAAGAGAATGCTGGGAAAGAGAGAGTTGAGGCAGCAAGCACAGAGTTAGAAATAACATAAGAAAGTTTACAAACGAGAGGAGGCCATTCGACCCATCTTGCTCATTTGGTTGTTAGTCGCTTATTGATCCCAGAATCTCAAAAAGCAGTTTCTTGAAGGATCCCAGGGTGTCAGCTTCAACAACATTACTGGGGAGTTGGTTCCATACCCCTACAATTCTCTGTGTAAAAAAGTGCCTTGGTCCTTGCTCCTGTCCTCGCTCTGACTGCCACAGCTCAGACTGCCCTTGGACGTGTGGCCCTTAGACTGCCACAGCTCAGACTGCCCTTGGACATGTGGCCCTTCGACTGGCTGGCGCATAGAATGGCTGGCCAATTAATACTGTCCTGCAGGTCTAGAGCTGGTCCAGTTTACACGCTATCTAAATTCACTTCAATCTACCACAGCTCTGAACACTATAGAAAATTTATTTAACTTTAACCAGCTGATGTAGTTACATCGGCAAACAAGCATTCAATTTGTCTAAACCTTTTACAGCATGTCATTTTATGACTACTGCGCAACAAGATTATCCCAACTTGCATGTGAATCACACCATATCAATTTAATATGTGAAAATGGCATATGTTTTATTATACCAGTTTTATTATACTTATTAGGCTTTATACCTTTAGATTCACTGCTGTTCATCTACACACCAGAGGAGAATCTGGTGGCAAGTTCAACTAATTCCTAAATTAGCTAAAGCTACTCTCAGAGGTAGTTTTGATACAGAATTAATTTGAAAGTAAAAAAAAAAATTGCACACACATTGTAACAACACTTGACTGTACCTATTCTTCCTGGAGATTCTGATTCAGGAACACCAGAAAACAACGTCTTTTAGAATTGGTGTCATGTTTTACCACATCTTACTGCATTTGTTTGTTACCATGCTTTTTTTTTAACAACACCATACAAAACGGTATGTAGTAAACTATTAAGATAAAGGTGCTTGACACCCTAGCCACCCATGATGTATTATGGAACAAACTTCCATAATCTATTTCTGCATGGTCATGAGGAGGAGCTTGTAGCTATTAGTGAATGATATGATAAGTGAGCAGATGTTAATTTCGAGTTTAAGCTTTCTGTAAATCACAATGAACATCAAACACAGGACAGGTTGACAAGCTGCAACATCATAAACGGAGCTGCTCACAGACCCATGAGAAAAGCCAGCTGGCTTCATGCAAAGGGAACTGTCCACTTTTTGCAGTGTTTACTACCATTATGGCCCACCAATTTTACAATGGTTCTGTTTTACTCACACAAGGTAAGAGTATTCTGTTTCCATTGCATCATACTCAAAATCTTTAAACTGAAATAATGCATCCATGCAACATTGTTTAGGGGTTGTTTTAGAATGTACGGTGAGGTTTTAAATGGAAGCAGATGAACAAATTGAAGATTTCTTTTTTATTAGCTATTACCTTTTTTATTAACCTTTTCTTATATTATGTTGTTTATCAATATTACTGTATTATTGCAGGCACCCAAAACAGACCACTAAAATATGTATCAAGAACAAATGTTTTCATCACAAACCTCAAGTCAAAACCTATTAAAATTTGATCTGGTAACAAATTGTTTATAGACACAATAAATTAACTTAAGATGATAATTCGGTTCATTAAATTAATAGTTTATATAATGTGGTAAAAACCATAAATACGCAACCCAACTCCTGATAATCAAGTAAAAGCAGTTCAAAGGGGTGTAGGTGATTGTACCAAGTTTCTTTTTGGTTAAAATTATTTTTATTCTATCATTTTTTTAGGTCATCTGCCAGAAAACATTGAAAATCTGACTCATGCACCCCTGTTCTGCAGTAGATTTGGAAACCAGATATGGTACTGCTATGTTTTTTTTAGTCTGTACACCTTTGCCTTGCCTGTAGGGATTTTGGGGAATATTGCTGCACTTCTACATTACATATGCTGCAAGAAGTCATGGACAAGCAGCAACATCTTTCTTTTCAATTTAGCCCTGTGTGACTTTGCCTGGCTCTTAACAATTCCGTTCTCAATTTATTTCAACCTCCAGCAGCCCTCTGTGTACAACGACCAGACGTTTTGTCAGTTTCAGAAAATATTCTTCAATATTAACATTTACGGCAGCATAAGTTTCCTGACGCTTATCAGCTTTGACCGCTACGCAGGAACAGTCCATCCCATCAGCTCGATAAAATGGTGGAACACAAGAAAAGCTAAGATATGTTCATTAACAGTATGGATGATTTTGTTCCTCGAATCCATCCCTGATTTCTTCTTTACATTTGCAGTTAAAAGACTGGACAACTCAACTGTTTGCCTGGACCCCATGTATGGTCCTTTCACCTATGTTAAGACCCTTTCTATTTTACGGACCCTTCTTGGATTCCTCATTCCATTTATCATCATGTTCACATGCTATATATTGACAGTAAGAGTTCTTAGAAAACGAAGCCTTAGACGCAGGTCTGACAAGCCTCTGAGGCTGATATCAGCTGCCATGGTTGTTTTTGCTGTGTCTTTCATTCCATATCACATTATGATCATGACACTTATCATTCTACGAATCAAAAACAGCATCAACCAAAGCAATTTTACTGTACTGTTTGCTACCTATGAATTTTTTAAAGCCATCTGTTGCATAAGCAGCTGCTTGGACCCAATACTTTACATGCTTGCAAGTGATAATTTTCAAAAGAACTGTAAAGAACTAAAAAGCCATCCTGAAAGAATATGTTGCCATCGCAGAACTCGAAGAGTTGGAGATCTTACTGCAGCCTGCAATTAGGTATGAATGCGTTCAATGAAAGTTTGTTTTAATGACACGTTTCACTTATTGCAGTTTTATGGATTACATTTTTGTAAAAGCAAATAATTTTTTTTAGTGAATAAGTAGAATCAGTGTAATTCTTCTTGTGCAAATGTCTTAGGAACAGAAAGATGCACTCGACACACTGGTACATATTTTTTAATTTTCCTTGTTTTTCAGAAAATGTATATTATCGATATTCATTGATGATTGTAAAAAATCTAATTTTAATAAAGTTTAATATAAGCTGAATCTAATTTCAAAGAACAGTATCTACAGTAGTTGTTTTTTTAAATGTTCCCAGTATTTTAGATGATGCTACATCACCTGATAGGCTGTTCCATGCATTTATAATTTTCTCTGTAAAAAAGTGCTTCCTACCTTCCATTCTAAACTTCCTTTTATTCAGCATGTACAGTATTTATTCCCTCTTATTTTACTCTCTGTGCTGAATTTGAAGCAGTGTCTCGGGTTAACTTTATCTACCATTTATGATTTTATAGACTTCAATCAAGTCCGCTTTCCCTTCTTTTTTTCTAGGCTGAATAAATTTAATTCTTGTAATGTTTCCTCAGAGCTCAAGTCATTGTCCTTGGATCAACCCAGTTGACCTTCTTTATACCTTCTAGAGTGCAATGATGTATTTTTGTAGTGAGGTGGCCAACACTGCACATTGTATTCTAGGTGGGGTCTAACTAGGGCATTGTATAATCTTAGCATAACCTGCCTATAATTATAGTTCACATTTTGCGATATAGCCTAACATTCTATTTGCCTTTTTAATTGCCTCACCACATTGGTGAGATATGTTTAATGATGACTCCACTAGAACCCTGAGATCCTTTTCAAAGTCTTTGTTCTCTATTTCCATCCCAATTCAATTTATACTTATGACCTAGATTTTTACCCCAATATGCACTACTTTACATTTCTTAACATTAAGGCTAGGTAACCTATTCATACCCTCACCAATCTCGATAAGAACGTATACATTTAGAGAGCATATTACAGTCAGACTCCAAAAAAAGCAGTTGCAAGTAAGCTCATAACTCATCGTCATATGATAACTGGAGAAGAACCTGTGGAAGGGTGAGGAATTCACTGACACAGGAGACAGAAATTTGTAGTGATAAACACCACTCGGGTGCACTATTTATTTATGTCCACAAGGTGGCACTGTTGTCCTGTTGTTACCAGCAATGGTATAAGGCTTCACAGAGTACCTTGGGTACACACGCATGTGCACGAAACAGAAGGCACAAAGAAAAAGAGAAAATAAAATACTGTTAACAAAACTACAAAATAAAGGTGCTGCACTCTGCAGCATTTCTCCGACCGTCGCTACCCGCACGGCCCGAGACTCCGACCTATACTCTCCAGTTCCCTCAGCTGAGTAGGTTAAAAATATACTTTCAGGGTTTGCCCAAGGTTTTCCTCGCTACTGCTATATTTCTTTTCTGATCTTGTTTTATTTTATTCTGTTTGTGGGTGGTTTCCTTTCATCTCCTGGTCTGGCCGTAAAGCTTTCGCTAGCTCGTTTACGTCCTATAGGGGCAGATCTGAGGGAACAACAGAGCATCATTTATAGGTCCAGTAATCCCCCAAGGCCCGCCTCTCAGCTACTCAGAGAGAGGGAAATCCAACACACCCTCTTCCCCACCTCTCTGTGTCATTGCCATGACTGACAGGCAGATCTTACAAGGTTGCTGCCCTCTTCCTGCAGCACCATGCATGCGCCAGACAGTCAGTACAAATCTCCCGTTACAGAACCTTAACCCTTTGCGGTCCTATGTCGGACCTGGTCCGACATTGAAATTATTTCTATCCAAAAAACGGGTTTCTAGTCGTTTTTTCTCCAGAAAAAGCCAAGAAAACCATTCAATGACCGAGTGGGAGCGACAGGAGCCGAGACAAGCCGAAAAAAAAGGGTGTATCTCATGAATAGTCATACTTGCCCCTGGCATCTGATAATGGAGGCCATAAGGAAACAAGCTGGCTGTGACTGCATCAGCGCTCAGAGAATATCACAGACATTTGCAGAGTTTTTTTCAGATGTTATAGTAATAAAATAATGACTTGGATCGCATTATTGAGGCGTTTGGTGATAAAACAAGTGATCAGGAGATGATTGATCGGTATGTACAACTATTATTATTATTATTATTTATTTCTTAGCATATGTGGAAGCTATAGCGAACGAAAGGGTGGGGCGGGGCTGGAGATGCCTAGTGAGTGCTTTGTTGATATGCAGGGCCTTTTAAACCTGTTTGACTGTGGAAAAAAAATACTTTTAAACAGCGCGTTTAAAATTAACTGCGCGTGTGAAAATCAATTGGACCTGACTTGCGCTTAATAAATTGACTGCAAAGGGTTAAACATTAGGTAGCATTAAATTGACAAACTTGTATAGCTTTATTTTATTTAGTGTAAGCCTACCTTACGTGAGTTTAAACATATCAAGATGAAATGTTCAAGTGATATGTACTGTATATATTGAATACATACAAGGCTAAAAGTCATTATTTAACATTGCAATGCAGAATGAATGTTTTAGCCCATTCAGTAAAAAAAATACTCTTCTAGAGTCCTTCTGCACTGCATTACTATTTTATATTTATTTATTTATTTAAATTTAGAATCGCCAATTGTTTTTTTACACCATTGCAATTGCACACGTGTCCTCCGAAATGTGTGCCGTCAGCAGCTCACTTCTTTTCTTTTCACTCTGCAGGCCTGCCATACAGCTACCTTCAGAGCTGCAACGTTGGAGGACCACGCAGCTCTGGGCCGCTTACCCCAGCCTACAGGGGTTGCTGGTGCATGGTGAGCCGAGGACACCCTGGTTGACATAAGCCCTCTCCACCCCGGGCAGCGCTCGGCCAATTATGTGCTCCACTCCCGGGAAACTCCCGTCCATGGTCGGCAGTGGAACAGCCTGGACCCGAAGCAGCGATCTCCAGGCTATAGGGCACATCCTGCACTCCACGCGGTGCCTTTACTGGATGCACCACTCGGGAGCCCCTGCATTTCTATTTAAAGATTAATTTGCGAGCTCCAGGTGTGATATACAATCATGTACAAGTTTTGACCTTGCTGAGATACAGCAGCACAAAGCAAACGGTACAACATATGGTGGTTTTACTTATAGAGGTATTATGTTCTCTGTCATCAGAGGAATGCATTGTTGCTTTTTGTGCAAATGTCAGGGAATTATCTCTTTTGTAGTTGGCACAATTAACAAAGTCTGCCTTTTTAAAAAAATTCGATATGGACACCAAGACCTTATCCTGTTGTCATGGACACAGTGTAAGCAGTTCCATCAGTAAAACTCTTTAGGAGACTGAGCGACTATAATTCTGAAGGTTTCCTAAAAGGCTTTAATGGAAAAATGTGCTTCCTTTGTTACTCACAGACACGATGTTACATCAAACCAATAAGTGACAATGCAGTCATACAGGCCTTTGTGCTCTATGGCCTTGACCTGTGTGAACCACACTACATGGGATCCAGAAGAGCTCAATAGGACCTGGCCATACAGTACATGACCTACAAAACTCACAACATCTCAATTGATTTAGCAGCTATTAGTCTTCACCTTCACACAATGAACATTTCAACACTATGAACATTTCAACACTGTGACCTTTTCCAAATAGCATCAGTTTAGGTGGGACTTTTACGAAATATCTGAGATGAGGTTGTATAAGGTTGAAGGTGTTTACAATTCTACTGAAGTATATACATCAACTGTAATTAATCAGTGCAATCAGGAACAATTAATAGTTAGAATTTACGTCCCAATTTACTTGAATCATCTATGGTGTTGTTTGTGAATAAACATACACATCAGAAAACGTATTTCAAAAGACTTCATAGATTCTCCTGACCTGAAATGATAAGCCTTTTGAAATAATAGTTTGACATGTTTATTTAAGAATAAAACATATGAACATTTTGAACTACTTCAAAAGACTTGAATTTGAACTTGCTACTACCTATTCAATGCAGGTAATAATATTACGTGATATGTGAGTATTCAGAAATCTCACGGTCTCAGCCAATAAGGTTCCAAGTAGTACAACCAGCATTCCATGTAATACTAACTGGCCCTAACATAAGAAAGATCCAATTACTGCTATTTCTATTTTGTTTACAATTTGTGCTGAAAGAAATAAACCATCTCACAGCTCCCTCTTGTGGCTTTTGAATAGCAGAGACTTAAGGGATGCTTCTAGAAATAGAGAAAACACTACAAAATGCAGGCACATTAACTACACTGAACTTGCACTTACATGTTACATTATTTAATACATATATATGATTTAATTTAAGAATGGTGTTTTAAGTATATGTCATAAATATTATTAAATGGTAATTACAGCAATGCATGTAGTTAATGTACCGGTACCTCCATTTTGAAAGGTATCCAAAATAGATTGCAGAGAACAGGAGCTATTGTAATGAGATTATAAATCACTATAATGCGCTTAATGGCAGAAGCTTAATACATTTTTTCAACCAATATCCTTTCTGCTGTACATAAACAGCCCAGTAAACAATAAGCTGCATAGACAAGTCAGTGGTGGCTACAGTTTTAATTAGTTTGTCTCGATCATCTTCATCAGTATCCCAGCTATTGGTGTTTATTGCTTTGTACATGCTTTGGGAGGAAAGCATTTTGGTAGTACACTCTTCACTACCTATCTTTACCACTCTATGCTAAGCAATGACACTAGATGAACCAATGAAAATTCCGAACTCGCTACGTAGTCTTCAATGCAGACGGTAGTTGTAAAACGAATCAGAAACAATCTTGCCGCTGAGTTAGACGATGGAGATCATTCACTGATTCACTATGTTGTTACACTTGAATTGAACAAGTTATTAGCCTGACAGTGTAGTTATTGGGGATATATTTTTTCATTATACCATATTAAATACTATTGTCCCACAGGCATTTCTCTCAAAGCAAACATTAAATGATATGGGCTGTCTGCATTGATGCAATTATTAAGCAGCCCTTTACACTTGCAAAAACTGACAATACTAGGTGAAATTTAGTGATGGAGGTCCATTAGATTCAGCTTGGGGTCAATATACTGAAGACCACATTAACACAAAAAGGACAATAGAGAAAAGGTTACAGTGTTATTATACACATGTTTCCTGTGTTTCTTATGCTTTACAGGCAACTCAAAATTCAAAAGAGATCATTAGAGTATCTGCAGCTTGTTTACATTATGTAGTGCATTACACTATTTAAACAATATTCAAACCTAAAACCAAAAAGGTTTTTTCCTATGTCAAACGGACAAATAAAGGACAAAAAACACTGGTTCCCAAAATAAACAAAAACAATATATTCTGACAGTACTAATGCAAATGTATCTAAGGCAAATGCAGGCAATAAAAGGCTCTTTGTTGCAATTGATGTGCAACAAACACTCTTTGATGGATGGAGGCTTTGCTCCGGATGTGTACAGTACCATGAATGAACCTGCGTTTGAAACGCATGAGTGCAGTTTGCATGTTTGTTGCAACTGGACAGGGAAAGAGGGGATCAAATAACAACATAGAGGCTTATTCCTGGAGTAATTAAACAATCAGATAAATAAATAAGTAAACCCATTCACCATCTGTTCAATAAATTGGCATGAGTGAATACCAGTTTGATTCGCAGTGTAAATACAAAGTTACTCCGGATTTCAAAGGCAATGATAATGTTTTTAAAACCAGGTTGCATTCACTAATTACTGATATGGCACAATTAAACAGGTAGGCTAATTGTGACAGGGTGCCCTCCCCTTGTCCATATTTATGAATTATTATTATTATTATTATTATTATTATTATTATTATTATTATTATTATTATTATTATTGTATTTGTATGCGGGCAGACAAGACCATCCCATTGTTGTTTGAGACCGGCTTCAAACCCGTGGGAATGTGGCTGGAGCCTTAATATGGTAATTTATTAATAGGTAATTAAGGCTCTAAATATAAAAATACCCACTCTAGGCTCATTGGGGAAGAGGAGTTTAGGAGAAAGCTATATAGAACGAGAGTGAATGCTAGCCAAAACTGTGAAAGTCAAAGGTACTCGTTGTTTGTAAAACATAATTATAGTGTGTGTTATTTTACTATGGCCCATGTGCCCTTTTGTTTATTATTGTGTTTTTTGTTTAAACTGTTTGTTTATTTTTTGTTTAATAAAAAGCTGAGTGCCACTGCGTTCAGTTTAGCCCTGTATGCTCTACTGTTTTTGGTTTCATTTCCTGGTCTGACGGCACAACTCAAGCCATCCTGTCACAGTACTGTATAACTTTGTATATATTAATTACATTAGACACAGATAAGAGACTGTATATTAAACTGTTTATTCATTTAACTATTTATGTATTGATTTGTTTATTCTTTTTTTTTTTATTATTACCAAATTCAGAACCGTTGTGAAATTTCAAGGTGCTTCCTGTTTTTTGGAAATGTTAGATTCGTTATGTGCTTGAGAATATCACTGCCAACCCTACTAATCAGATAACAATCAAGGGCAGCAGTGTGGAGTAGTGGTTAGGGCTCTGGACTCTTGACCGGAGGCTTGTGGGTTCAATCCCCAGTGGGGAACACTGCTGTTGTACCCTTGAGCAAGGTACTTTATCTAGATTGCTCCAGTAAAAACCCAACTGTATAAATGGGTAATTGTATGTAAAATAATATGATATCTGTATAATGTGATATCTTGTAATAATTGTAAGTCGCCCTGGATAAGGGCGTCTGCTAAGCAATAAATAAATAAAATAAAAAAAAAACAATCAATGGGAATGAGAATGTACAGATGGGAGCCCAGCTAACAAGATTTAAGTTTTTGCAGGCATCAGGCTTTTAAAGACTGTCATCCACACCTGTGAGCAGAAACTGACTCACTGAGAGCAGAAACTGACCCAAGACTGTCACAGCTACTGGAAGCAAGCTGATCTTTGGGAAACAAATTGAACATTTGTGAAACTGCAATAAATATTGTAATGACTGTAATGTGTTTTAAAGAATATGAAACCAGTAGAACATATTATTAGCAGATCTGTGTAAGGCCTGTGTGGAGAAGTTCATTGCTGCTGAAAGTTCCAAACTTCCCTTATCAGGCAAAAGCATCTTTTTTAATTAGATTCCGTCTCAAAACATTTTGATCCAGCGAGAGCAGAATGGCAGAATTTATGGAGCACAGTTAATATGCTAGAAGCAATCGAATTAGGTTTGGTTATCGTAAGAAAAAATAAAAGTATTTAAATAAATAAGAAACCTAATATAATAATATTAAATAAATGTATGAGCAGTCCTAAGTTTTAATATTCAAGGTTGCATTTGCTGCTAATTAAAAATTAACCTCTTGTGTATATCAATGAAGTAAAATAGAATTGCAGTTTATAAGAGATTGCTATATTGACATATCTGAATTAGAACTACATGTTATAAAATCATTTAAAGTATAAACTGTAACTAACAGTAAACTTGCTGAAGGAATGCAACTGAGGCTGTAACCTTGTTCTCACCTGCTTGTAGTAAAAGCAGTGTTGAAAATGACTCATTGGTTTTGGCGAATGTACCTGGGATTTTTTGATGGTCAGCGATTTAAAGCCAAGATCCTCTCTATAATGAGTGATCTCGTTAATATTAACGAACAGAAATACCTTTCGGATAACAGAAGATATGAGTTTATCTTACAATAATCATTTTCTATATATAACAGAAATTAATTAGAACCTGGCAGGAAGAGATGGGAATGGAAAGCGTACTACATGTTAATATGTTAAGTTAGATATTGGTTTGAAATAATGAGTATTGAAAAATGCTTACTTCATGTCTCATATTAATCACTCTATTCACTCTATTCTACTCTCCTCTCTCGCTGACCTGGGAATCTCTGGCACTGCTCTGGCCTGGTTCTCCTCCTACCTCTCCAACCACACTTACCAGGTAACCTGGCGTGGAGCAACCTGGGCCCCCTCATCGCATCCTATGGTTTCTCATACCATTTCTATGCTGATGATGCTCAGATTTTCCTCTGTATAACTCTTTTCCCTCTGGACACTTTATCACTCTTCCTTAAAGTGCTTTACTTGCACTTATCTGCTCCCTTTTTTACTGCATTTAATCCTGTACTTTACAGAGTACTGTACTGTAATCTGCTACAAGTGTTATTCAATCTGTAGTATTTTGCATTTAATCGTATCCTGATGTAAGTATCATTGACACTGTTATCTGCTCCGATATTGAATCATATTTTGTCATATACTTGTACTTACTAGAACTGAAGTCATTGTATTTTATCTTGCTCTTAACCACTTCAACTCCAAGACGTCAATTGAAACCCCACTTACAGTACCATGCCGTACGTGCGTACGTCACGTTTCCCATTCTATTCTATGATCGGTTTCTCAGTCTAGCGTTTCAGGTTTCATTCTCTAAAGCAGTGCTAGTACTGTGGAATGTGCAATGAAAGTCAGGGGAGGGTCAGCTGACATTTTTATCCAGTTACGTGTCATGTAGCAATTCCAGTCTGTAGCTGTGGGCGTTTAGAAGGCTGAGATATATTGCAGGAAGCCATTCAGCTTTTACAAGTATATATATATAGTGTTTTAAATTATTATTTTTTTTATTTATTATTAGTTTTACTTGTTTAGTTATAATTTATATAGTTTTTAGCGAAAGCTAAACATGGCAACGTACGTGGTCTTTCTATAATGAGCAATGGGAGTGAAGTTGGTTCGGAGGATTTTGATACCAGCGACAGTGATGCTGACTTATCACTCAGCGATGATGATGAAGAGGATGTGGAGCCAAGAACAATACAACCTGTACAAACAGAAGAGCATGCAGCTACTTTACAGGTAAGCCAGCTGCAAACGGGAAGCTGTTTGTTTTGAAATGGCAGTGCTGTGACGAAATACTATCAAAACACAGCGCTGGGTACAGGCAATGCGGCAGGCAGATCCATCACAATGCCTGCGCAAATTAGCTGTGTACATGCATTTGTGACTATCCCTCCAACACAAGCGAAGCAGACACCGTAAAAAAGGTACAGGGTCTGCTACGAAAATGAAAACAAAAGAAAAGACAAAAGAAAAATGTGCAGTGGTTGCGAAGGCAACCCCGGGTTCTGTTGTATTGAACATTTCAATAAATGGCACAAAGCAAGTCGAAACTGGCACAAGTTTTGATATTGTTTGATTTTTATTTGATAATTACCGTTTACTGATTGTTATTGTTATTGTCGTTATTAGCAGCGTTTTTGTTTTCATTTTTAAAAAAACAACAAAAAACAACGTTTTTATCTCTATATTGAATTAAAAAAAAACTTTTTATCTCTATATTGAATAAAAAAAACGTTTTTCTCTCTATATTGAATATGGGTATGTAGTACACAGCAGCATAAAGGGTCAATGAAAAACACAGTTTAAGTAATTTATTTGTGTTTTATTTATCATATGTTAACATTTTATAGCAATTACAGGTTTGAAAACATTATTATTATTATTTTCAAAATCTGGTACCTGGGAAGGGGTTTCATTTTTACATCTGGAGTTGAAGTGGTTAATTGTATTAATACTTGTACTGTGATTTTTGAAATGTATTTTTTGTTTACGACTGTAAGTCGCTCTACAAAATATTAACTCAAAGACAGGAACTGTCACGGCAGATTGATGATCAGATTTAATTGGAACTCCTGATGTATTCAATGGAGGGAAAAATCCTATAAAAACCAAGGTAAAACCCTAGTCAAGTATTACTGTATTAAAGTATTAATGATGTTGAACCTGTAAAGGCACTGGAAACACCCAGGCTGCCTGTCAGCTGGGATTGGAAGTAGTCTGTAACTACTCAATCCATTTTTAAACATTTAATAAACCAAAGGAGTACTGATACGACTCTGATTCGTTAAAACGTCACATTAAATGAGCATATATATATAAATAAAAAGAGTACATGTGGAAATTCTGACAAACTCAATGTTAGCCCAAAATGGCAAATTCTATAATTTTAAAGGGAAAGTATCATCGTGGGCTTATTAAGCCCAATTCATGTAGAACAGATCTAGTTGCAATTGCACATATAAAACATGTGAGATGTGAGTTGCCTGCACTTGTTAGAGCATGTTCTTGTTAGAGCATTGTCATGACTGCAAGACAATGTATGCAAAATAACATTGCAGAACAACAGAAATAAGGACATCAAGGAGATTATATAGTGGCTCCTAAAAGCTATGCGGAGACTTGAACACGAAACACATTTAGTTGGTGCTACTCAGTGTCACTGTATTGTACCTGTCTGGCAGATATCATTCAAACCTAACAGATACTTGAATGGTGTAACCATATGTACATTGTCTGATAACATTATTTGACAAACAGCAAGACTGTATTGGATTTAAACATTTAATAAAATTACATCTGACACCAACTGTGCCTACCCATGAGTAAACTTGGGTAAACTGTGTTCAGTTTACCCAAGCAAAGTAAATTGAGAAGTGCAAAACCCAAACAGATCAATAAGGCATGGAGCTGCAACAGTTTAATAGACTCATTGGGATGTAAGCTTTGTTTTATTTTCAATTTATCTCAAACGTAATTGAAAGACAGCAAATGACTGGTAACTCACATGGTCCAATTATGCATTGCACAGCACCCATTATTAATGGAAGATTTATAGTTTTAGCAAGTGGACTGACACTGGCATCTATTTTTATAGTCTTTCCCTCAGTCATATCAAGGTCAGTTGAAGAAGAACACAGCTAACTACAATGCCAACCATTTTAGGCTTAATGGGGCATAGAATAGATGTTTTAGATCTTGTTAGTGGGATGGAAATTGTGCACCATGCTGGGTAAAATGCCAACACAAAGCAATTTACTGGTTTCATTAAAATAATTATAAAACTACTTTGCATTAAATAAATGTGCCATGAATTTACTATGAACCATGATGTCTTACACTAGTGATAGAAGAGATGAGGTTGGCTTTCATTTTCCTTGATATTGTTCTGTTAATATCTTACATATTCCCTAGAAAAAGTCTAAGTCAATTGCCTACCAGGTTAATTTTGTTCAATTTCTATTAGTATTTAAATAATATATTTTTTAAAAGCTGCTTGAATCTCATTGTCTTGAGAAGTGAACAGCCCTCAAATCCTTGCCCGCTGCAATTGTTGTGAATTAATGAATTCACTGATGTGGCATTTTCCATTGAAATCAACAAAAGAACAAGTTTGCCTTGTATAGTTACATTAAGCAACAACTCTCTTTTTAACAAAAGAAACATGTGCACAGCGGAAAATGTTTAGTTGCAGTTATACCCTGCGTATACTCACCCAGTCCTTGCACCCCACCCCCACTCCCCCACCGCCACGATATTAGACGAGCTCAGGCACCATTTACTTCATGAAAACTGACAAATTCATTTAAGTAAGTTATAGAAAACATGAATTTTTGAATAGTTTGTTTTCTCAGATTATTACTGATTGGTTTTTATGACATAAAAGTAGGAAGTAGGATTAAGAGCTTGTTAGGTACAATTGTAGGCCTACTGCATTATTCAGAGCCACATTCCCTTCCCCCGCACCTCTTTGCCAATGCACACACAGGCTCACACTCACACGCTTACTTTATACTGCTTAAAAACTGCTTTAAATTCAACACAAGAGATTACCACGTTCCCAAAGCCATCAGGCCTAGACTTCTAAGAACTGCATCACAGTGCCACAGCAGCTTGGCAACAGCTAGTTAATTTAAGCTACAGGTTTAATCATTTATTTGGCTGATCTGAACAATGTAATGCAACTTCACAGCAGATTCAACATGGCATTTATATTAATCCTTTGTTTCTTACCACAAAGTGGGCAAACAATTATAAGAAAAAATACAATATATAATGCCTATATATTATTGCTATAAAATCGTATTTAATTCAGCTTAAAATAAGAAGAAAAAACATAATATTATCAAAGAGCATGGATACCAAGAGTAAGAAGATTACATTTAACCCAGGGATGAACAGGCATGCGTGCGCTCTAGCTTGTGCTGTAATACAAATGATTAGTGCTCCGACTGCTTCTAATCCTGTCCCTGTCAGTGCACTGCAGAAAATGAAAGACAGTTTGAATCTCATTTTTTAAAATATGACTAAGATGCTATTTTCTAGTGACATATTAAAGGCAAACGTTTGTGTATGGAGTTGTAAATTGTGGGACATGCATGTGAGCATTCAACTTAATTGCATCATATTGGGAGGGGGTTCAGACAGAGCAGTTGGCAAGGTGATAAAGAAATACCAATATATTTTATACCGGGTCCGACACAGAAATATGTAAAAATATCTATACCAGGCACCAATTCAAGTACCTTTTTAGTAGGGAAAAAAGCATTTGGTGGTCAACATCATTTATTTGAAGTAGTGTTACATTCTGAAGGTTTGAACATGCGTAGTTTGCTGTTTGCCATGTGGTCCTCTTGGAATGAGGTGGGTACTGCATCCTGTTTACATTTCCCCTACTATTTATGGTGTCTGCAATCATTATAGTGTCTCCAATACTGAGTGATTCATTTTTTTTTCTAAATCCACCTTTGCCTGGCTTTCAGCTGCTTTGAGCTGGTCTGGAGAAGAGCTGGGACTAAACCGCCTTCCTCATTCTTTAAATCAGCCCCACCTACTCTCTCTGTGTATATAAATGTAGAATAGGTGGGTCGGGCTACAAGTTCATTGACATTTGAAGCTACTTACTCTTTAAACAATTTGTACACTGTAGGTTTCCTCTTACTTTTGTACTTGCTATTCTGCTATTGGGTGTACTGAGTTGCCACCTGCCTAGTTATCCCTGGATTGTACGTGTCTCTTCCAGGGCTAAGAAAACATCTGACATCAGGCACTCAACACCATTTCCCTTTTTCATTTTGCATTGGCATAGAAGATCATAGCTGCGATATAGTTATTGTTGCTTTAACAAATCTTCATATCCATGCCATACAAGGCAAGGTTATACAAGGAAATGCAGAAGGATATTAAATACTTCTTGTCTAATAACATATGTTAAAATTGCTGCAAGCTTTTATCATTTCCATAGCAATGGTTTCTTTTCATTTTCAGTTCCCCCATTTGCATTTTCATGTGTTGCTACAAGGATAAGTGGTGTCCTTACCAAATCATGACTATTATGTTTTTTAAAACAAAACTGCATTAATCTGCATTCTCGATGTTTCACATGGGTGACTGTACAAGAGACGGGTCATTTCACAGTGAAAGTACTAAAGATGCTCTTTGCAGGCGCGCAAACGTACTCTTTTTGCTTTATCAATTTTTTGAGGAGAATACACAGATCATTTCAAAAAGTAGGTTATCGATTTATCTTTGCTGGTATTGACCCAGATGAAAAAATATGAGGTGCACAGGAAAATGAAACTGATTTAACTAGACAGATATTTAACTGTACTGTAACTGTACAATTGCTATTGTTGTGTTTTTCTACTTTTAGTAACAGTGAAAATACAGTGATCATGAAATGCATTAATGGTGCAGTTAAGTTACTTGTCCAAATTCAACGCCTATGTCAGCCCATTATAAAAGTTGATTACAGTACATTTGAACAGTAAATTTGCAGTTTTCCCATGCTTTTCCCATGCTGTACTAAGCATTAACCATAGTTTACTGTGGTATATTATGTAATATGCTTTACCAAACCTGTAGTATCTGGGCTTTACAATGCTTTCACTATGCCTTGTTATACATACTTATGCCCTTACTAAGTTGGCAATATAAAGGACAATTATGGCTGAAAGTGCAGAGAATTCTTCCTCTAGTTTAGTAAAAGAAAAACTGCCATGACACACAATTACCCGTAGGCAGAAAAACAGTAGGATAACAGCAAATACACCACATGAACAAAACGGGTTGCTGTCAATGTTTTTAAAAAGTGTTAAAGCTGCATACTTCTGGCAAATTGAAATAACCTAAATGACATTCTGTATCCCTCTAAAGCGGATAGCAACCACTTAAAGTGCATCAATATTAATATTAATATTCAAAGGAATTATACTATGCCATTAAATGGGGAACCAGGCGTTGTGTTTACTTTATAAATAAATCATACTTCAGGAAAATGACTATAATGTAATACAGAAGATCTGACCAGAAACAGATTAAGCTCAGCATGTGATTCCTTGCTGAGACATTAATTTAATTTTCCAAGCATAAATATAACCTTAAGTGTGCACTCCAACCACTGCTAAGATTGTTTTGATTTCAGTTCAGCGTGACTCAGCAGAAGCTTATACCAGAAGACGCATCCTGCTAGAATCAAGCAAGACATGCAAGACCCATGCAAGGATGTTACAAGGATCAGGAGGGTTTTGCCTTCTTGACAACAACTTGACAGCAAGGATTATGCAAGTGTTGTGGAAGGTGTGCATGAAATCCAAGTATCATACTTTCCTGCTTTAAATGCACATGCTATGGTCTTGTTCGATCCTAGCATCCTTTTTTCTTGGCATGGGAGGAAACAAGTTATCCAGACGCTTCACTTAAACCTATACAGTACAGTATAAAGTACTGTACATGATACTGGCTGTTTAAAACATACAGCAGTAAATGCACATTATAAAGTAATGTAACCAACATTAACATATGTCAGTATGTAGAGGGATCCTTAAGAATTGGTACAAATGGGAAAATAAAACTTAATTTTTTCAAACTTGACAAATATTGCAGCTAGACCGAATAAAATGTCTTACTGTTGTACATTGCACACACAGTGAAATGTAAATGGGGGTTTGTTGAGACATTAACATCTTTACAAGAATGCCCCATTGGATAATGTCAGACATACAACTCGCCAGTCCTGCAATCTTTTAGATGCACAGGCTCTAATGGTTCGCAACTGGTGAATTATATAAATATTTGTTTTACGTTTCCTCTAACAGTAAGTGAAATACTCAAAGACCCCAGAAAGGCTGAAAGGGTACAGCAAGTCTTTGTACAGACAGTCTTTGTACCGGGAGTGATTAAAAACACCACCTGTTTTTACACAAATAATTTGTTTGCGAATTTGTTTTCTAACATTTTAAAGTCAAAGTCAAAGGTAATATTAACTGGGATATATATATATATATATATATATATATATATATATATATATATACAAAGAGATAGAGAGAGAGAGAGAGAGAGAGAGAGAGAGAGAGAGATACAACAAAGACAATAGTACTTCATGTTAAAGAAGCAGATCAAAATGTTAGTGAAACTGTGTTTGCTGTTCTTCATAACAGGTAAACTAACTTGAATAGTAAACTAACTTGAAGTGTGCATAGCACCACTTACTGTTTCAGTGTTAAAAATAAAATACAATAATGAAAATATCTTCTCAATTGGAAATCAAATGCAGTTTAAACACCCAAACACAGTATACTGTATGTCCATGCTCTATTTCTTAGTACAGTGCATCTAATAAAAGAAAAACCCTGAGCTATAAACTAAGTATGTGACTATTATTTGCTGTGATTTTGATTTTAAGCTTACCAAACAGTTGTTGGTGGAAGATAAATTTCCCAGCAAACAGGCCTGTGATGATGGCAAGGAGCCATAGCAAAACCTTCAAGAAATTCCATCCTCCTCCGGGGTACTTGTTTGCAATAAAGGAGAAGCAGTTGCCCACAACAATCATATGGGCCTCAGTCTGGCTGTGCGAAATAGGATCCTCAGCGAATAACAGGAAGTTAAAGAAAGTTACAAGATAGGCCACAACTAGACGAGACCATGGGTGCTGGAAATAGTAACGAAATGTTGTAGCAATCTCCATCCTGGTGGATCTCAACCCGCAGTCGATCTATAAAAAAAAATTTAAAAAATGAAAACATTATTGTTCCTCAACGTTATGTTTTAAAAAAATATGTTTTATGGTACCATATGGTGTCCAAAGAAATGCTGTGATCCATGCTGATGTATGTTCATTTATTTTGTTTATGTAATACAAGTGACTTGTATTTGGTCCCGCTTTGGTTAGTACATGTAAATGTACATCTAAATGCTTAACCACAACTGAAAATATTTACATGAAAGCTTCCAAGCAATATGTTAGACACAAGCCGTCCAACTGTAAGCACAGTATTATATCTAGAAAAAACTGTCCAGACAGGATTACTGACCTCCCATTGATTAACATTTTCCACATCTACTCAAAGACTACTGAAAAGGCCCTGTCTTGCAAGGCATAACTGACAAGGTTTTTTTTGGGGGGGTTTTGTACATTTTCATACAACCCTTTATACAGCTAACCATGTTAGTTATTTTTTCAGAAGTATGTAATTTCTTACTATTATTATAATTATTATTTTTTACCTTTAAAATTCAGTACCCCATAAACATCCAGTTTTCATTCCTGTTTTGATCACCCTCTTTGTAATATGTTTTCTGTGCTCTGGAAAGCACAGAGTATCAAATTGCGACAACCACTATTTTGAAAGCCTGGTTGCTATCTGGCATGAGGCCATGCCTCCAAATTTGTTCATACACATTCCAGCAGCTAGAGTGCACTACAGTATCCATATATAACCACCAAATCCAAGCCCCTGCTTGCAAGCCATGAATACACAATTAAGTCATCTTAAAAATTTTTGCTCCATGATCTCAAAAGCTAAACATGGTAAAGTCTATTTTTTTCTAGGACCGGAATGGGAAGTATTGTCAGTAAGGTTATTTTACCCTGTGAACAAAAACTCACCTAATACAAGCATAACAATGTTATACAGTGTTGTTGAAGGTGCTACGAACAGGGCTGTAAATTCCAGTCTAGATTTATCTGTATAAATATTTCAAGATCAATGCATAGCTTTGATACATGAATATATTAAAGAACGTTTGGGGCTCCCAAGTGGCACATCCAGTAAAGGTGCTTCACTTGGAGTGCAGGTTGCGCCCTATAGCCTGGAGCGCAGGTTCGAATCCAGGCTATGTCATTGCCAACCGTGACCAGGGGTTCCTAGGGGGCGGCGCACAATTGGCAGAGCGCCGCCCAGGTAGGGAGGGCTTAGGTCGGCAGGGCAATCCACGGTTTACCGTGCACCAGCGACCCCTGTGACTGATAGAGCACATGCGGGTCTGCAGTGGAGCCATTCAGATCTGTGTTGTCCTCCGGCACTATAGGTCTGGTGGCTTCACTGTGGATCCGCAGTGCGAAAAATGACGGATTGGCAGGAACAGGTTTCGGAGGATGCGGGTTTCGGAGGATGTGGGTTTCAGCCTCCGTTTCCCAAGTTGCCGGGGGGTTGCAGCGGTGAACCGGGATAAAAAATAACAATTGGGGATTCCAAATTGGGGCGAAAACCGGAGAGCCACCCTCAATTGAGATGTGATGTGTCCGTCAAGAGGGTTAACCCCCGGTAAGGGGGATACAGTTACAAAGGAGGCAGTAGGGAGAAGGCGATAAAGACTTCCAGAAGAGTTTGGAAACCGTAACCTTGTTCTTTATAGGACTAGTTTGCTGATAAGATTTAGCATAAGGGGCTCAGACACAATTCCGCAGTGGAAATGAGGCATTAGTGTAGTACCAATCATGTTTTAAAATAATAATACAAAAATAACATTTGTTATAAAGTGTTTCTTTCAAAACTGCAAAAATAGTCCTTAATGTTTTGTGAATAAGGCCCATTATTACAGTAGCATTAGTCATAAATTATGCTTAGTGAATTTGGTCAAGTGTGTACAGTATATGCATGAAATCATTTTGATTGTATTTAGTTTCAAATTTGTATGTAAGTTATAAAGATATGCCTATTGGTTATGGACTTTACATAACTTCATTTTATAACAAAAAGGATTATTTTTAATATGTGTTTTGTTTTGTTTTTATGCATGTAAATCTGTGAAACTAGCTCTAGATTGAAATGATACTTAAAGTAATTCAAAAGTATGGTTCAAGAAACAAAAGATCATTCATTTTTTATTCATGTCCCCAGATAGACAAAATAGTAAAATAGCTAATGAGATTTTATAAATACATACACTGTTGAATAAAGTACAGCAGTTATTTGAAAAAAAAAGGCATACATTCTTTTTCTACACAAAAGTAATTCTGCCTGGACCACCTTAAAAAATACTGATGGGTTCAGAGGACCAATAAGAGCAGCATGGTACAAGAACAGCATCTCTTATTCCAGCCTAGCCAGGGATTGAATGGAATTCTAGCATTTTCTGGGATTTAAAGAAGATCGTGGGTGTGTTTAATCACGTAAGTATTTACATACATATTGCTTACTAATAATACATTTATGCATTTTCTAAAGTTGCACAGTCATTGTCTGTCAGTAGGCTATATTACTAATGTCACCAATGTGTTTCTCCTGATTACACTTCATTTTACATTTACCAAGGTAACACATTCTGTAACAATCTGATTACAAAGCTGACATCTGGTTGCATTTACTGCTTGGCAGCAGACGCACGCTTGTGCAATAAATAGGATATTTACATTCTAAATACACCAACCTGAAACCCACTGTTTCTTCTTTCTTCAGGCTTTGCTCCAGGGATAGAAAATCAGCTTCTAATCTGCTATTGGCAGTATCATTACACAAACTGGCAATATTTGAATAATTCTGTTAACAAAAGGAAATCATTTCTTGTACTGAGTTAACAGATTAGCCACGTGACCTGTTGTTTTTATGACAGTTGCACACCCAAATCCTTTTGGCATTGTAATTGTTTTACATGTGGCAACGAGAGGCAGACAGACACTGCCTTGTCAGCATGGCTAGGGTGGTATGCTGTTCTGTCTCAGAGAAAATAATACGTAGCTGATGAATGCACTCCCAACGGCACATACCACCAATATAGTGAACTAACACATGAAGGTTGCAAGCTCAATGTTTCATTCTGAATAAACAATTTTAGGTAAGAATGCAATTCTAATGAGAAACGTATTCTCACCATAACAGTTATTTATTTGTCAGTTTGTATTATCATGGCTATGAAGTCAATACAGCCTTGTCACTGAATAAATATAAGCAAGCTCATGAATCCCCATTAGTGTAGCATGTGCCTTTCTTTTTCTTTATAGAGGCTATTCTAATTTTAAAAGGTTTCTGTTACGATCTGACACAGAACATTGTTAAACATAAGATACAGACAGCCAGTGTAATTGATTTGTTTTATAAACAAATAAAACCTGGATTTGCCCGACGCAGCCTAAAATTTGCCCAGACTAAATTTCAGATTAATCAATATTAAGAAATATCTCAACTAATGTTTCACAACATATTCCACCATACTGATAACAATTCCTTACCAAACTAGCTAAATCACATTTTCCCTTAATGCAGATTTTTGTGTGTGTGTTGAACTTACATACCTCCCATCAATTAAATAAAATATGCCATATATATGTTCTACTTATTTAAATTTAAAAATCACTTATTGTCTCCAACCAGATTCGAAAAGGGCAGTCAGTAAACAGTGTGTTTAACACCCTATGTATTTGTTAATATTATTTGTAT
This sequence comes from Acipenser ruthenus, assembly GCF_902713425.1. Lineage (NCBI taxonomy): Eukaryota > Metazoa > Chordata > Actinopteri > Acipenseriformes > Acipenseridae > Acipenser > Acipenser ruthenus. The sequence goes on along the minus strand of NC_081195.1, from coordinate 61,208,370 downwards.
CTGTTTACTATACAATTATATGTGTTCTTGTCATAATGTATCACTGTTTATTCACCTCTGGATATTTGGCATGTTTTATAAAGTAACCAGAAAATGTCTTATCTATATGAGCAAGCTTGGCAGAAAATGTAATTAATGATGATTGAGAACACATGGGATAATAAACAGATAGGAAATGTAAAAAGTTAAATGCTTTTGTCCACTTTTCTGCATATACCCTATCAACAGAGGGCGAACCCTTCCATGTTTTAATTATATTGAGTTTTTTTTTAACAAATCTAGAGAGGAACTAGTTAAGCTCAAAGGAAAACCTTGAACTGTCTCAATCTACTGTTCGAGTGTTTCTTTCTGTATATTATATTAATTGCACTGTATATAATTTTTAAATATTAATTTTGTGTAAATGTAGTTAAGACTACATTTTGCTGTGTTTCATATGAAAGTTCTAATATATACATGTCGCTGTATAGCATTTCCATATGGTTTCTTTTATTTTGTGACTCATTTATTTATGTTCTATTAATTTTGCTGTACACGTCGGTACTCTTATGTAGGCCTACCTTTTCAGTTCAGCTATATACGTTGGTTAAATCTCCTATCGTTAAGTGTTAAGGCAAATTTGTGTTTTATTTGCTAAAAATATATATTTCGAATTGAGTTTCAAGGCTATATTAAAACGTATGAAATTGACACGGCAGAACAGACTAATACTACTATAAATATCTTGCTTAGTACTAAATCTTCATCCATTCATGACAGCTGGGTTATAATAATATCAACTATACTTTCATTTGGTACAGGCTCCCTGCGAATTGCAAGCACTGCCCTGTTCCACGTGACTCAGGAGCCACTGCAGAGTGATGACGCTGTTGGGTAGCCGGGTGCAGTTGCTGTAGTTTTCTTCCTTCTTCCGTGTTCTGCAACCACTATTGTGATTCTACAAAATCATTCATTATGTCTCATCAGACTGGCATCCAAGGTAAATTAGTTATTATTTATAGCGTTTTGCCTTTTGCGAAACAAAGTAAAAAAAAGATCGGAAACGAATTGTTTGGGATCAGAATTAAACAATATACGTTTGATCTAGATCTAGTCAAGTCAAGGCAATTTTAAATAAAACGATTCAATCATTTTCTCAGCAATGATGTGTTATGGTGTAAAAGTGAACGTGTTTATTTAGTTAATAAAACAACAGCCGCATGTACATACTGTAGTTCGCAGACTGCGTGCGTGCTCTGCTAGTCTTGTCTGGCACAAATGTCTTGCTATGAGTGTACTGTGCCGTGTTGAGCACAAAGATATTTGACTTGTCGTGCAGTTCCGTATCAGACAACGCCTTAATTGTAGTGCACTTAAAAGGTTGTGATTGTATTCTTGAAACTTAACACATTCCATTGGTGCATGTTGTGAGTGCAGCTTGGTTTTATAGAAGACATTAAGTACTAATCATTAAAAATTACCTTTCTGGCCAAAAGCTTCTGAAGAAGACGGCTTGTTTGTTGAAGAATTACTTTCTATGGGAACAGAATATACCATCTGATTCCATACTTCTTTTTGGTAGTGGTGATGATGCAAAGTAACAAAATAAATCATAATGCGACACGTAACATATTTCTGTATGAATGAATACAATCGGGTCCTAAACCCACTTTAACTATTAACATGTATGTATGACAAACAAGCCTACTGTACACTGTAAGGGTCCATTTGTAATACAGGCAAAACAAACCCCCCAACTGCTTCCAGCGATGATGAATGTTTTGCAGTATTTCTAATGGTCAGTCTACTTGTTTCTATTGAATTATATATACATGAATAGTTAACAACAGCAATAGATTATTGTGTCATTCTACAGACCAGTAATGTTAATCTTGTTGTAGTACTTCACCTGCCATCAAAAACAATTCATAAAAAGAAAAACAAAGTTTTAATGTAACACTTACAGTATGTGTATGGATGCTTGTGTGCATAATTAAGGGATTGTAAATGTTCTTTATGTGCAATTTCAGCTTCTACGGAAGTAATGGATATATTCTCAAGAGCCAGAAATGGTGAATATCGGCTTTTGAAGATAGTGATTGAAAATGGTCAGTATACTATATACAGTATATATATGTATTTTCTGCCGTTAATCGGCTCCATTGTCAAAAGTGTTTCATAGTTTTTTGGGTTTTTTTTTTTTTTTTTTTTTTTAAAGGAAATAATAAAGTTACTTTATTAATTAAAACATTGGTACATAAAAATATAAATCAGCTCCAGGTCCATTTGCATGTGGTGTAACAAACATGCATTTTAAAATTGCATTTATTGGGGGTTTGCCCAACAACAATTGTCACCAAAGACAAACCTACTCCACACTGTAATGGTCCATTTGTAACACAGACAGTTTGCTTACTGACAGAGAAGTTTGAAGCTGCTGGTTCCTGGTATCACTTCCTGTGCTCACTTTTATGGTCTGAAGTCCCACCTTCACTAAACCTTGGAAGTTAATCTCACTTTTATCAATAGAAGTGTTGCCTGCAGGAACATAATTCCAACCCACTTGGCTACACCCTGAACTAATTTTCCAGATTTAGCATTACGAGGCACACAGAACACCATTGCAATTTTTAACCCTCCACAAGCCATTTGCAGCAGATCTGCTCAAACCCAACAAAAACACTTTTTTATTATTATGTATTTTCAGAACAGCTTGCTGTGGGTTCATTCAAAAAGGCTGCAAAGTCTTGGGACCAGGAGTATGATTCTTATGTTCTTTCTATGTTGGAAGACATGGAACCTGCATACATTTTATACAGACTAGACTCACAAAATGCTCAGGGTTATGAGTGGATCTTTGTGGCCTGGTCACCAGACTTCTCCCCGGTGAGTATCAATTTGAATGTAACAAGGAAACCTGTCAGAAGACGTGTTGCTGTTTCTAGTATACTATATTATAAATGTTATTATACATTAAGGTTAGCATTTGAAAGTGTCCATATTTCTGTACAGAGGCCATAATTCACCAATTCAGAAATAAAAAATCCTAGGTTCCTAGAGCCTTCTTTTTGTTTTGAGGTGCAGTAACTTGTTTTTGTTAATTGGAATTGGGACTGTTAAAAGTGTTAATCTTGGCCGAAAGGGAGGGCTGTGATGCACTCAATAAAGTTAAATGTTTTGCCATTTATTCAGAAAATGCTGCAACTTCATATTGGTGTCTGTCTGCTGTTATTGCACGTGTGTTCTATATGTAGTTTTTTTTCCCGCTACTTTATGAGCTTTCATTTGTGATGTGCTCTATTACCAACAGAAGCTGAGTCACAGGGGGTCAAAGTACCTGAACCTCAGCATAGCTGCAGGGCCACCAAATCTGAACCTAAGTTTATCACCTTAGTGAATATTTAATCTAGATACGGTACAAAGATATTACATTGCCTTAAATTGACCAGGCATCAGATAAGCTGTCTGAACCTCCTTGAACAGAACAGTATATCTTTCTTTTAGACAAATAGCCACACTCTTGCTCCTAACTGCAGCATAAAGATGTTTAAAATGATGTATGTCGTCTCTGTTACTGTAACACACGCGGTTTACTGTATATATTGTCTGAATTTTTTGAATTTTTGTAACAAGTTTCTACAATAAATACCATTGGATGGTTGCCAGTACTTGCAATAATACACACTAGACAGGTTTATCAGTGATTCTAGCAGACATTTAAAACTGCAATTAAGTGTGTCAATTAAAAGCCCTCTTTGAGTAAATAAATACATACAAACGTTTTTTTCTTATTTGAAATTAATTGTTTTTTGTTTTTTTTTTATAATACCAGTAAGCGTCCAATATTAAAACTGGAGTTACTTGTAACAATCAAAGTGTTTTAAGTTGCAAATAACAAATCTACGAAGAGAAACCCTGGGTATTGCAGAGTGGCTCACCTGGAACAGGAGTTGCCAGTCTTTACTGGGGATTCGGTGTAAAAATAATTGGAGAAAAAAAAACTGTGTGCCTGTCAATGACATTTCAAATAAACGACTTTGTGTTCCTGTGTTTTCAAATAATTGCGTCCAACATATAAATATTCAAACTACATACTTAACACTTTGAGTGATAGGAAAAAAAGGGTTGAGGTAAAATCAAATATATGACCTAAATGACATTTATATTATATGGCTTCATATTTTAGCTCTAATGTAACTTTTTAATATTTGTTAGGTTCGACAGAAAATGTTATATGCAGCAACGCGGGCAACTGTGAAGAAGGAGTTTGGGGGCGGACATATCAAAGATGAAATATTTGGCACTACAAAGGTATGTTATTATTTTATCCTTAGGCCTTATGGGCCTGTTCCTAAAAAGGATATGTATCTATGTGCACTTTTATAAAAAAAAAATATATAGCGGTATATACATGTAATCTTTCTAAAATTTAGCATCAATTTTCCACTTTTTATCCCCTGCAGGGGATCCATGTCCCTGACTGCTGGTAGTAACAGCATTTGCCCGTATTCCACACATCCACAGTGTTTCCCCAACACTACAGTTGGGAGCCATAGTTAAGAGACTGTGCTATTTACTCCTAATAAACAGAGTGCTTGTGAAACATCATTATGGTGCATCTAATTTTGTATTTACAATAGTGGCTGCAGGTATATGTGCCCAACATACATACTTTTTTGTATCAATCTTAGAGCTGTTAAAATAATGGATCAGTATAAAAGAAGAAAAAAAACCCACCTGGCACGTGTTTGTTTTGCTCTTTCTTATCGCTTCAGGATGATGTGTCTCTTATTGGATATAAAAAGTACCTGACATCAGTGGCAGCTCCATGTCCTCTGACTGCAGCTGAAGAGGAGTTAAGACAAATCAAACTGAATGAGGTATGGTTACAATGCTTATAGAAAAAATCAATATGATGAAATAAACTCACTTGAACTGCTGATTACCTTATTTATTGATGTTACTTGAGGAGGGATGCTGGGAATGCGTTCTGCAAGTACTACAGTAATGCTTGCTAATGTAGCCGTCTTGAAGCTGTTGATCAAGAAAGTGAGACTGTTGCATGCTGGAGTGTATTTGTTTGGCAGGGTACAGTCAAAGGCAGACCATATAATGTCAAACAATGACAACCGAGTAGAAAACTTAAGTACAAAATCAGCAGATTTGCATGATGGTTCATTGTCCACTTTGCTCTCAAATGAAAGATGTAGCACCCATAAATATATATCACCCAGATTTGCTTCATAGGATAGAAGCCATTTAGAATTTGTTTATGCAAACTCAATGATTTTTAATCATTTGAATCTACTGTTCTTGTTATGTTGCATTGAAAGAGCTATGTATTTCTGCCATACTCTTTCTGGTGTGAACTGACCCATATTTATTTTTTAAAAAGCGATAACTTGGCGGGGGGGGGGGGGGGGGGGTTGAATATACAATGAGATACAGTACCTGTCTTTTGAGTGAATAAAAGCAGAGAATGTAGATCTGCGTGTTTATACCGTCAATTATCTCCAGGTTTGCTAGTGTTAGCTACAATCAGTTATGAGTTAGTAGAATAGAAATCCTGCATATTGTGTTTTACATGATGTGGAACACGAATACCCTGTTTATTATATGCAGCTTTGTGGGAATGTTGCTAACCTCCTCTGACCAAAAGTAAACACGTCTTCCAGATGCCATTTATCCCAAACATCTAATAAATTAAATGTGCATGTCGGTTTTCTGGAAAATTCCACCAGTATGCCACTTCGTGCAAAAGGGACTTTGCAGTATTCTGCATACTATAGCATATACCACCTTGCAAATGTGGTACAATGTACTTTTAAAAGTTGTATATGGCTCATGTCATCATAGACACAGAATGGCAAGTTTCTAATGGCCTCAGGGTGAAAGGTTTTTGCGTCTTTGAAAGAGTAGATAATTCACACGAACCACAGCTTTGTATACATTTTATGTTTACGTGAACATCTTTGCCTGTGTAAACATGTGTTATGCTTTTAGTGCCACTGTAAAGTAACTAACAATATGTGCATTTCTTGTATAATGTTGCACACACATTTTATTTAAAAAAAAAAACCATAAAATACTAAGGGAAAAAAATGTGGCCCTTGTTAAACTGAAGTCTGTTGTTCTGTAGATCTGTAAACTAAAATGTTTAGTTACTGTGAGTCATCAATCAGTGCAGATTACTGATACAATTAAAACTTGGTGTAGTAACCAAAGCTTTAATGTCCTGTAGCAAACAGCTTCTGTTTGCTATGCAATAATTTAATATGATCTCTGTGTATCATTATTACCATCCAAGATGACAAACTGTTGTTAGTCATGTACCATACAGTAAGCCTTTTTTATTTGCAGGTGAAGACAGACATTAGTGTGGACAGCAAACACCAGACTCTGCAAGGAGTTGCCTTTCCCATGAACAGGGAGTCTGTTCAAGCTCTGGAACAACTGAGGGATAACAAACTCAATTATGTCCAACTTGTAAGTAAAATGTGTAGTAAAAAAAAAAAAAATTGAGTGAAATAGCTCGCATCACTCGATTTTCAAGGTGTGGTATCCGAAGCATAATCAACAAGTACAGAGAAACATTATCTGTAATTGACAAACCCAGGACTGAAAGACCCAAAAAGCTGTCTAACAAGGATGAGCAATACTTGAAGATAATATCGTTAAGGAATAGAAAGAATTGACAACAGAACTGGCAGAAGGCACAGGTGTCGTTGTCCATCAAATCAACAGTACCAAGGTCACTCTTGAAATCAGGACTTAAAGGATGTGTTGCAGTAAGAATACCTCTGTTAAGAAAGGGGAACATAAAATATGCACAAGAACACAGAAATTGGACTATGGAACAATGGTCAAAAGGGGCTTTGGACTGTTGATGGATCAGAGTAGAAAAATGCAACATGTCCAATAGTTTTGCACAGCAGTGTGTGTGTGTATATATATATATATATATATATATATATATATATATATATATATATATATATATATATATATATTTTATTATTATTATTATTTATTTCTTAGCCGACGCCCTTATCCAGGACGACTTACAATTGTTACAAGATATCACATTATTTTTACATACAATTACCCATTTATACAGCTGGGTTTTTACTGGAGCAATCTAGGTAAAGTACCTTGCTCAAGGGTACAACAGCAGTGTCCCCACCGGGGATTGATAATAAAAGTTATTGTATTTCTTGCTCTTATTGTATTACTTGTATTGTAACACTTGAAATGTATTTGCTTACGATTGTAAGTCGCCCTGGATAAGGGCGTCTGCTAAGAAATAAATAATAATAATAATAATAATTGAACCCACGACCCTCCGGTCAAGAGTCCAGAGCCCTAACCACTACTCCACATTTATGCTGCATATATATATGTATGTATATGTATATATATGTGTGTGTGTGTGTGTGTGTGTGTGTATATATATATATATATATATATATATATATATATATATATATATATATATATATATATATATATATATATATGTGTGTACTTTTATAGCCTGAGAATCTTTCAGCAATTTGTGGTTTTGTATGCTGTACGCCACAACCCCTTACAAACCAACCCCATACATGACATGAACTGTACCACATAGTGTGGGCTGTTCTTTATTCTCAATATTGGTACAGTGCTTTAGCCGCTTAATATGAATCCCCTCTAAACATAAACACAAGAACATAGTAAAACTTGCAATGTTTTGTAAAGATTAGTAGTTGGTTTTTGCGACTTGTATATTGACAGTAAAGCAACCTATAGTTACGACAGTAACAGCATTATTTTCAAAGGGGGCAAAATAAGAATTAGGTCGCAAAGTGATTTCTAAAAGCTGATTTGGGTCACTAAGTATATGGCTTTCAAAGGGTTTAGATGAAATGAGTCGTGTCTTCACTAGTTGACGCTTTAAAAATATAAATCAAGTGATGTGGTTACATTAATCAGGCTTTAGAAATCATTTTGCGACCTAGTTCTTATTTTGCCCCTTTTGAAAATCACGCTGTAAGTGTCTGTACATGGGTTAAATATTGACTGGTGGAAAGTGAACAAGCCTCCACCTGCTCACCTCCACTTGTGCTGATTGCCTTTTTTCAAATGGAAGGTTACATGTGCAAGAGACATTATGGAGCAAACGGAGGAGCCATTGTACTTGCTGCTTTTTTCTTCCCCCAAACACGATGCTGTAAACTAACTGTGAAAAAATGTTCAAAGTGGAAATTCTGACTCTTTCTTTGACTCTGCTTGGCATCTTTGTTATTTTTGATGTTTTTAATTATCAGGAGATTGATTTCCAAAATGAAACCATTGTTTTGGCAAGCACCGCCCCCACAGAGATTAAGGATTTGCCGAAAAGAATTCCAAAAGACTCTGCTCGGTATCACTTCTTCCTCTACAAGCACTCCCACGAAGGAGACTACTTAGAATCCATAGGTACAGTAAAACATGTATTTAGACCAGCAGGGCGCAATGTATGTTCATTTAATTAAGAGCTCTTGCATAGATTTTAGTTGTTTCTTGTAAATTACATGACATCTACAATAGAAATTAGATTTCCCATTCAGTAGTCAACAAACATTAAACTACAGTAAATGCTTGAGCATCTGCTTCAAAAGGAATGTCATTTAGCAAACATTCTGTGCCATTCTGTCTTTGTTTTTCTGAATACCGGTTATTTATTCCTACACAGTAATTTAAACGTGATTTGATTTATTTCTGCAGTCTTCATTTATTCGATGCCTGGCTATACATGTAGTATCCGGGAACGAATGCTGTACTCCAGTTGCAAAAATCCTTTAATTGACATGGTGGAAAATCAATTGGAAATGGAAGTAGAGAAAAAGGTAAGGGGATAAAATAGAATTATCAGCCCGTTGTGATGGTGGTTATTTCTGGAGTTTTCCTGAATCACACAATATTTATAATGGTTGTTTTACATTTTTTTTAATTGCATTTAAATCTCACACACATGAATGGAATTACAGTATTTGTAATAGGACCTAATGGGTTGAATAATTAACCAGCGGTTTAAAATCAATTGTACTGATTGCAGCTGAACTAGTTATTAGATACCAAGAAGCAGCAGCAACATGTAATCTATAGCATTGTCTAGAGAGATCTGCATATTTTTAATTGAAGTATAAAATACAAAGCCAAGAACCAAAAGAATGAATGGGGTACCAGTAATACTATTGCCTATGCTAATTTGAAAAAAATTGGTTGGCACTCCTTGTTAGAAACTGTGCCATATGGTAAGTATATGGTGTTAAATCATTTCTAGTGAATAAATACATCTCAAATATAGGATTATCAAATTACATTTGGAATGGTCAATAGACAAATGTATACAGTACGCACACAGGGTAAAATTCAACACTGTATAATGTAAAGCAATATGTTGTAGATGATAACAGTGTTAATCATCTACAACATATTGCTGGTCTGTTATTGCTGACTGCTTTTATTCAATAACACTAATAGTTGAAGGAAAATGAATGCTTCTTAATGACAACATAATGTGTGCCAATGCTGTGAAATGCTTGTTCAAGTTTTAAATATGTAGGATTAGCAGTGAAGTGATAGAAATGTGGATGAGATTTCATGCTGCCAGATTTGTCATCTGAAAATCCAATAAATGTCATCTCGCTTACATGCATTTTTAAATGCCTAGTACTTTATGCAGAATACCAAAGTCCCTTTTGCAGTAGCATACTGGTGGAATTCTTCATTTGTATTATGGGATATCTGCCACTGCATACTTATTACTGGTTCTCAGTAGTCAAAATACTACCAAAGTTGCACACAAATGGCATATTCCATAGCCTGTAAACACAATTTATGGGAATATACATGCAGCGTACTGGAGTATGCAGAATACTAAGTGCATATAAACGTATTGAATGCTATTTCTGTGCTGTATCTGTTACAAAACCTAATTTACCAAGTATAAAATGGATTAAACCTCTGGGGAATGTTCTAAAGGAAAGAGTGAAGAGGTTTCGTTTCTTTGTTTCCAGCTCGAGATTGACGATGGAGATGAGCTGACGGCAGACTTTCTTTATGAGGAGGTTCACCCCAAACAGCATGCACACAAACAAACTTTTGCTAAACCAAAGGGTCCCACAGGCAAAAGAGGGATACGGCGGCTCATTAGAGCACCTGCAGATGGTGAATCTCCAACGGATTAACTTCTCTTTCCTTCACTTTGAATGAACACATTCCAGAGGAGTTATGCAAATTCTGATATATTTTAGCCCTGTAAGAACAGCCATAGCCTTAAAAAAAGCAATGGTTTTCTGGTGTAGTGGGCAAACACTATTTCTGTAATATTACTTTATAAAATCATTTTGTGTATTGGGAAATTTTCAAAGAAACACATTGGATTTAGTGTGGGACTGCACAATTATTTTTGTAATTGTATTAATTGAAAACTGCCAGCTGAGGTGGGCTGGTGTCTTACAAATACAAAAATTAGGTTTTTGAAAAATAAAAATTACAAAAATATGATTTCCATATGCACAATCATGAAATGCTGCTAAATGGCACACCAAGATTCATTTTACTATAATGGTATTTTTATATGATTATCCACTACAAAATTCAACCTTATTTTATTACACAAAATGTGTGGTTTATAAAACACTTGATGATTGATTTTTTTAAAGCATGTATGCAAATTTACTACCAGTAGTCCATTTTAAATTATTGGTAGTCTGACCTGAAATGGCTAGCTATCCAATAGTATAGACCTTCAGCTGTCTTTTTTTTTTCTAAATATGTAAGCCATAATAAATGTATTTGAAAACATCAGCTTTTAATCATGAAACTGAACTAATTGGCCTGCATACATAATAAATTCAGTCATTTTTCTTCACCTTTACGCGTTTCAGGCTTATAAACTGGTATGAAATTATTGCTGTGAATGATCTGCTGCACTAGACCCCAATTTATCAAATCTATTTGTACTCTGATGCCATTCCCAATTCTGTCTTCCATTCTATCAGAGGAGCAAATTGTAAACTGGAGTGAATAGGATTAATAAATAGGAGCCTGTGGGTCATTCACAAAACTTTAAGTTATGAGTTATATAAGGAAGGCCACTCCACTCCAGGTTGAACAGGCAAAATTATATAATGACTGGATGAGGGTTAATTGGTTCAATTAAACAGTTTAGAACATGATTGGAACACAGACTGGGAGTGGACGGAACAATTTTGACCACCCCTGGTAGAATGGAAACCTTTACCCTTTGACCAAATTAACCTATGTGTTATCCTTTCTATTTATAGTTGTTTACTTTTGTGCTGTTTGCTACTTTGTCATAATGTTGCGCTACACAGAGATGCACATGATGGCACTTCAGAAGGCATTCAATGCAAAGCAACATTTGTCTACAACAAGGAAAGGGATGCTATGGTTGAAACCTTGGGCCCCATCAACATAATTTTAAGGGCTTTATTCAGGGACCCTAGTCATTTGAAGGGATATTATATTTATGTTTTTGCATTTACAAAAAAATAAATGTTTTATTACATACATTTAAAATAATAATCACAGTTGTAACAATGTCCTTCAAACACATGTGATAGCGGAGTTTTTTATTTTTTCTCTACCCATGATCAATGTTTCATAGTAAAGTGGTGTCAATGATCAATGTAAGTGGTATGTACCCTGAACTTGCGTGGTTTTGTTAATTACAGTAATATGTGATCTTTAATCTATCTGCATGACCTCAGAACCGCAGACCAAGGGATTACCAAAGGAATAGGGCTCAGAATAAAAAATCCATGCATTACCAGTAGCTGTGGTTCATGGTTCTCATCAAATGGAGGAAGACCTGGAATCATTAAGCACACTGTCTTAACATATCTTCACAGTGAATCTGTAATTATTTTCAGAATTTTCAGCATTTCACGAAAGAGAATTGGGATCTGTTTGTTTTTAATTCGTGTCTCTAGATACACCCAACAGTGTCATACAGGATCTTCACATTTGGAATGTATTAAATACGAGCGATATCTTAACTAATGTAACCTGCTCATTTTGATTCACTGTATTATCCATCACATCACAACTTTTTAAAAGTCAGAAGTTTACTTACTACACCAAAACTAAAAACATCCGACAGGGGTGTGACCTCGCCTCGCGATGCCTCAGGTGCCATGTAAGCAGTTGTACCCACAACCTTTTCTGTCATTATTGTCGAGGTCAGTTTTTCTGAAGCTCGAGTGAGCCCAAAGTCTGCAATCTTTGGCACAAGCATTTTATCCAGCAAGACATTAGCGCTATGAACCAAATAAATAAATAAATAAATAAAACAGTTTACCCAAAGAACCACACAAAAACAAAACAGCTTTACAGTGACAAAGAAATTAGAAACATCTTTCCATTCAACTGATTTGCTTTCTACACAATGCTTCTGAGCTATTAGCAGGGGATGTATATAACTGACTTGCTTGTTAATGTGGCAGTATCCTCCAAACATAGGAATCCTACCTTAGATGAAATTGGTTATATCTTGGTTCCCCTGTTGGTTTAATGATATCCGCTGCAATTTTCTTCCAGTCATTTTGAGGGTCCAGATAACCTGCAAGTTTTCTAAACATTCCATGATTTATTAGGCACCGAACATAAGTCCACATTACACATTGCTCTAATAGCGAAGCATGAAAGTCTAGTTTAAATGTTCAAAGCAACTTACAAACAGATGTTTTAGTTTTCCTATTCCATATTGATATCTAACTCAAATAAAACCCTCTGCCCACTGCTCATTCATGGCTGATGTTATTTACCCAGCAGGTCAGGATATGGGCTCTCTTCTTTCTTTTCATTTATTTAATATTTCTGTTTCGTATTAGTTTTTTTTTTTTTTTTTTTTAAAGGTAGTTCTTCCAGTGCCTGGCAACAGCATAACCTATCCAGACAACAAAGTTGGATACTGGTACAAAGAAACCTTGGCCAAAGATGGGTTACAGGCCTGTAAATTCAGAGTTCATCCTCTGAAGCTAAATATACCTGGATGCTATCGACTGATGCTGGCTTACCCGAAAAACCTTACATACAAGCTACAGCATGACAGTAGAGTATTTATGAGTGAAGAAACTCCAGAGAAAATCACAAATGAGCAGAGTGAGAACCCCACTGCTTCCGCATCTTGTCTGTCTTTGTTGTTTAATCTTAACTCTTCTTGTTACGCCACAGTGTGCCTTCAGGAGATCATGAAATGTGACCCCTAAATGTACTGGATTTGATGCATATCCTCCGCGACTGGTGTATAGTAGAATCGTTCATATAAAGTAATTTTTACATATATCCAGAAAGCATGAGACTTGCTAAGAACATTCTTTAGCACAAGTTATTGAGAGTAATAGAATTTGGGGATATAGAAAGTCTGCCCTTGTGTCACTCTTATATTTGTACATACATCACTTATTCAAATGTCATGAAACTGGAAAAGGACATTATTTATCTTACATTTATATTTTAACATTTACATACTGTTTCATGATACTGATGACTCTAAGTTTTGTTTTGTTTACGCAAAGGGACTTTTTTTATTAACAACATTGATCTACAAAAGGATCAGTGGCCCTTGTATGGAAATGCAGTTCTTTAATACAGATACTTGAAGTGTAATTTTAGTTGATACTCAATTCCCTTAATTCAAGTAGATTTTTAAAAACAAATGAAAAAAGCTTTTGTTTCTTAGTCTTTTTTTTTTTTTTTTTACTGTACCATGTTTATGCAGATAATGTTTTACTGCTTGGTATTTTTGTATAATGTTTGGTCATCAAACCCTCTAGTTTATTCTTTAAATAAATAATTACAAGTGTTTGTTTTTTCATGTCACTGACCAAACAATGGCAAATTAAGTTTCCCTTTGTTGATTATGCTGAACTTCTATACGAGACTACAGTGTGGATTAAACACCCCCTGCTGGCCACAATATTACTAATTAACTCTGGTAAGTAGCTCAGTCCCCATCCATTTATTATTATTATTATTATTATTATTATTATTATTATTATTATTATTATTATTATTTATTTCTCAGCAGACGCCCTTATCCAGGACGACTTACAGTCATAAACAAAAATACATTTCAAGAATTTAAAATGTAACGCCCCTTTCACACACAAATGCCACTACTGAGACGTTTAAAAAATTATTTAAAATACCCATTCACACAGCACGAAATTGCGCCATACCGTCATAACCTTTTCAACGACACCAACAACAAAAATACCCAACATGTCCATGTGACAGAAAGACAATGATTCTTGGTGGTAAATCTCCCTCCCGACCTGTGGGCGCTAAGTAAAGGGAACAGAGTACCCTGGACTGTTTGGCCTGACACTTCATTCCTAGGGTTAAAAGGAAGTTGTCATTTAGAAAAGGGGGGGAGCTTCGGTACATTAACTCATCGACCCGGAAGGGAAATGATGTGGCAGCCGCTGATTGGAGGAGCGGCTGCAATCGTTTACCAAGGGGTCATGAGTGACGGTATAAGTAGGGGACAAAGCAACATAATCTGTTGCTTCGTTTTGGTTAGAGAAAGCAACCTGGAAGGACCTGTGTTTTGTGTAACCGTATTGTGAGTGTTTGTGTGTTTTGTCTCAAATTGTGTCTTGTTATTAGTAGACGACTAACACATTCCGGAGATGTCGCCAAGGGCCAGCACAAACCCGGAACAGCACTGCACTTGTATCACAGATAACTATTTGCACCACGAGCACTAATTCACTCACTTGTGTATGTGTTTTGTGTTTCGTGTGGGTGTATAAAGAACGGGGCTATTATTTCGGGACGAACCCGGGGATTACAATTTAAGTAATACACGGCGCTTTATTACTTAGCATCATTTATTGTTTACTGTTTGTTTTGCCATCAGGCACTGGATATACAAACCCATTAAACAACTTTGCACCTGGCTTACTGTTCATTGATCACCTGCACCTGCACACTGTTAACCACTTTGCCACAGTCCGGTATACGTGCAGTCATGTGGGATGTTGACTTTCAATCCACGGCCACTATAGCGCTTCAGTGCTGTCATAGCATTTCACGCAGGAGAAGACGGTTCAGT
The DNA here is from genome assembly GCF_902713425.1 of Acipenser ruthenus. Lineage (NCBI taxonomy): Eukaryota > Metazoa > Chordata > Actinopteri > Acipenseriformes > Acipenseridae > Acipenser > Acipenser ruthenus. The sequence continues at coordinate 61,193,282 of NC_081195.1, read as the reverse complement.
GCCGTCTCTGAACCACCTCACAAGATGGTTCAGAGACGGCATAAAATATTTTGGCTGTGTGACGGTATAGGCAATTCATAGATACCAAAATGCTGCATCAGTGCCGTTTCTAAGCCGTCATAACTCGCCTGTGTGAAAGGGGTATGATACAATCAAACTAATCTATTTTGGTATCTGTATTTTGTATATTTGCTAAAAGATTAGAGAGAAATCACACACTCAATGTGGGAAGTGACAAGCATAAAGGCACAGGCGTGTTGTGACAAATGGCCACCCCTGTTACTTATATGTTGTTCTTAACCAGATATTAGGTAATAGAACCAGACCCTATATTCTGACCTCGACCCTAGAAACCTTAAAGAAAATGCTAAAGTGCTGTGACAGTGTTAGCGTTAAAGTTCACAAGCGTCCTATTTTAATTTTTAAAATGTAGGTACAGGGCTTTTAAACGCAATTATATACTGTATTTCAAAAGAAACCATTTGACAACAAAGAACAAAGAGATTATCACTGACTTTGTTACATATGTTTTCACACCTGCACATTCTGCTCTTTGAAGTTTCTGTACTTAATTAGTTAGGAGCTCAGAAAAATGCAGTGGAAGCTTTCCTTGTTCACGATTTACATACAAAAGAGAACTTCAAAGAATTTAAAGTGACTCTAAATGTCACTTAAGGTGGATCTTTATTCTCCAAAAAAAAAAAAAAGAATGTAAGAAATGCATGTCTACTTTTTCTAAACTCTATAAGGTCTGGGCAAATGTGTCAGTGATAAATCAACATTTATTTAGTGGTGACTGGTACTACCATGCTGTGATTTTGTTAAAATTATAACACTGCTCTAGGCACTGTATTTCAGAGCCCCTCTGTTCATAATGAATGGTGTGAGAAAGCTGAGAACCTTCAGTGCATATTAAAATGTAGTGTATGAGGAAAGTCATAAATAACAACATTTAAAAGAAATAGCTTTCAACAGCGCTGGCACAGCAACAGAGTGCTATCTACTGTGGTTCATCCAACCATTTGTCTGAAACCCGTAAATCTTACATGATGGTGTGTGAGTGACATATCAAAAGGATACCGAATGCATGTATTTAGTTGCACTTGTCAGTATTTTATAAACTTAACTTGAAAATTGTAAAGAGATGTCATGAAACAACTCCCTGCTATTTGATGCTTGGAATCTGGACACTTGTTGTACTGTACCATTAGTATCATGTTTATGTAACGGACAGATTGGAACAGGTTTCTTCAGAATACAGTATGTGTACTCTGTACAGGCATCATTCTGAAGCTGCCTCTTTACAAGTATCACATGTCATTTGTTATATTAAAACAGGAATTGCAATGATACAGTACAGGAAAATGAGTTTTAAAATTCCAGTCTGCAGTGAATTCTCATGACAATAGATGGCAGTAGTGACATGCAGTATTTTTTTTTTTTTTTTTCTGTTACTACAGTTCAGTGCATTACAAACCTTTTTGTAGGGGTTTTCATGATAATCTGTCTGTCTAATGCATCTATTAAAATATCACCCAAACTAGAGGAATTCAGAGTCGTGGTGGTGGCTCCAACCAAGAGGAGACTAACCACCATTACAGGATTGAGCTTTTTTTTTTTGGCAAATCTGTGATTTTGACACAGCTTTTTCAAATGTTGGAATGCCATTACACAGATCTTGAACATCCCATGCAAAAACACTGTTTTATAATCTGAAGAGAAACGGGTAGTCAAATGTGGTCTGCCTTACTGTATGTCCTTGCTGAAGAAGCAACACAAGTAAATCAAGGTAGATTTTTGTGACCAAGGAAATGCACTCATTCATTAGTATATAATTACCACTAATGGCCACTAGAGGGGGGGGGGGGGGGGGGGCGGTTGGGGCAAAAATTCCAAGTAGCTTACTGAGGCTCAATGCCTAAGGTTACCATTAATTTGGGGCCTGACAAGAGGTTAAGAGTTCAAATAATATAAAGCAGTGGTTTTAATTGACTATTTCTGTTATCATTTCAAAACTACAAAATTAAAAAATGTATATAAATTAGATTTTCTCTTGGTATTCATCACCATGGCCTTCAGGGGGCATTGAGTGACTCCAACTGATTTTGTATGCCTGTATTATTGTTATTTCCACATAAAGACAGTCCATCTGAAAATGTAAAGGTCCTGGTGTAAGCAGCAGTGTGCCAGTAAAAGCTGTGGGATTATATATTTCAATGGCAAATTTAAGGTTTACATTTTTTTTCTTAATCTTTGTTTAAAAGCTTTAAAATAATAATAATTATTAAAAATAACCTAATGTCTCGTGTACAAGAAAAGTAAAAAAAAAAAAAAAAAAAAACCTAATGAAGGGATCAGCCATAATATAAATATATAAAGCATTAAGATCTACAAAAAAGAGCATGTTACAAAAACAGATAACTTCAAAATAAAGGTGCATTTATAGTACAATTTTTATAACAAGCACTTTACATAGAATTATGTGATTACCAGAGTGGAAATCCATACATTTAGTTATTTTACTGATTCATATAATTTTGTTTTAAGCACATAAATAATTAACCAGAAGTGTACCGCATAGTTACAATATAGTTAATGTATTCTGAAGTGTATCAAGATGTGATATCGAACAAAAAGAGTTGAGTCACAAATAGGGTCATAACCTTAAAGGTGTTCTATACACCTGGACATGTTAAACTTACTCTAACTGGGCAGTATCTTAACATGTGAATAGTTTAGTTCAGTTTATTAATTGCAATATATAATGCAGTGTGTTGCAGCAGTCAGTTTTATTGTGATCAGAGCAATAATAACAGTATTTTTTGAGTTGGAATGTATTCATTTTAAGCAGCATTTACAGACCAGGTTGTAGTAGGTAAGTTCACAGCCACGTGTAAACCTGCCAGTGCGGGTCTACAGGATCACAAGACTTGCTGAATTTGAGGATAATCAGTAGATTGACGAATGTAGTGCATTCCAACCATAAAGAACATTAAAAACTACAACTGATCGTACCCCTTTAGTTACTATACCGAGTCATTTTGTGTGCAATCTGGTAGCTGTTTTATATAAGTTTTCTTGTATGAACATATGGATGTTTGCTTATATGAAAGCTTGTAACTTACAGCTTTTGACCTTGTTGTATTGTGTTGCATGCCTCTTAATGGAGAATGAGAGATTATTATTGGTAGAAATGCGCAAGCACACATTGGTGTAATTTGCCATGTTCAGCAAACGTCCTTCTATTTTAATAATGCTTTTCATTGCATTCCAGTGTATTGTTATTCCACCTGTATTTAATTATTACATCGAGCCCTTGCTGCAACTAAGATGTTGACAAGACACCCACCATTTAAAAAATAATAATTCTAAATTCTGAAACGAGTACAGTAATACTGTCACATTGGTATTTGTGAACTGAAATACACTATTGTTTTTAGTTTTGTTGGATAACAACTTAAGATTTTGCTTATGTTCCTACAATATATGAGTATCTGTTCAATAGATCAGTATCTCAAGTATTGAGTAGCCAAAAGTTATAAATAATCCCTTTTATATGAAAAAAAAAAAAATCTTCCAAGATCAACTAATGTATTTTCTTGTCTGTCTACTAAAAATGCATGTAAAGTATCCCCTGGCAACCCTCAGTGAAATATACTGTTCAAAATAAAATGTAGTCACTTGGAGCTCTTTGGCCAGACCATGAAAATTGACCTTTATCACAGGAATGGTTAAGGTACCAGAAAAAAGCAAGTGGAGACATTCTTCTGCACAGCAATAACCCTTAAAAAGTTTACCATAGTAAAGGTGTAATAAAGCAGTTAAAACATGGAAACACATAAGCATTGTACAGTCCATAGAGATATGGTAAAGCCTATCACAAAACATGGCATACCATGGTAAACTATGGGGAATGCATACAGTAGCATAACTAGGGAAAACTGCGAAATGACCATGGTAGACTTTTAAAAAGGAGGGGCCAGTGAGGATTTTGCCATGGTTAGAAAGTATAAAAAGCCTAGGCTATGATGACTAACCACTGGAGTAGCAGAGCTAACTTAAAAACAGCCTTCTCCTTTGTTATAGCAGCACATGTTTCATATGCATTGGGAAGCCTTAACAACTAGAAATCACAAATAACTCTTAAGATACCACTTATAAATAACACATTGTGTTGCGGGTAAAACTTATGCATGCATTGTGATCATCTGACGTGTTTTAGCTCCCATTGTTAATGCTGTGTTTAAAATCTGACAGGATGTATACTAAAAAGTAATCCATGGGAATTTAAGGGTGCAGGTCAATGCCAACCCCTAATCACTTAAAAAGGCTCTGATCTTCTTAAGCAAATCGTTTCTGGTATCTGACCCCTGTGAATGATGCTTTTCTTCATTCAAGCCAGAGGTGAAGGAGCTAGCTTGGCCCTTTGACATCACAGCAGGCTTTCTGTAATCCTCTGGTGGCCAATACTAATCCAAACTTCTAGTATTAGAAAAGAATCCAATATACATTCAGATAAATTTTCTTATGCCAATCTTAAGACTCCCAGCTGTGGAGGAGTCATGTTTACTTTATTTTGTTGATTACTTTGGTGACCACAGTGGGATTCCATTTTCTATGGACCATAAAGGCCCTTCTCCTAAGCCCTGTTTTATTCCTCCACTTTTTATATGCATACATGCAAGAAACTCAAGGTCTTATTGCATTGGGCAAATAATATGTACCTAAAGTGATAAAGTAGTTGGCTGGTTGGTGGTCACTAAATTAAATACTAATAGTTGGCACCCTACTCGTTTCCTTTATAGACATCATTCAAATGTTCATGACAGCAGGACTTATTAAACCATTCTGTTCCATATTTAAAAAGAAAATAAAATCCTGTATAATATGAAGCATGTGCCCTTGATATGTATATAAATGGTTTATAGACACACAGGACTGGGGTATGGAAGCGCTGTAGCACACGTTTAATAATACATGAACAAAATAAAAGGTTTGAACAAATAGGAAACAAAACACTAAACACAAACAAAATGGCACATGTAAAAAGAAAACTTATAGACACGTTATTTAAACAGTTGTAGCAACACCTGGGGGCGTGTAATGCTATATTTTTCATTACCCTGCTACTTATTCTTTAAGGGTGAGTGAATCCCAAGCAGAGTCACTTACAATTATATCTCACCTGAAAGACAGAGCACAAGGAGGTTAAGTAATTTGCTCAGGGTCACACAATGAGTCAGTGGCTGGTGTGGGATTTGAACTGGGGACCTTTTGGTTATAAGCCCTTTTCTTTTAACCACTGGACCACACAGCCTCCTATCGTATACAGTTGCTGATAGGATGATTAAGGTTCTTTCATTTTAAAGTTGTTATTCTTGTATCTACGAAGTTTGTGACAAGACAAGTGTGGGTTTGTGCATTGTACTGCCCTCACAGAAGGAACAGCCCTGGTGAAGTATTAATCCACTCTCACCATTACTTACCTGTTTCCAGTCTGTTTCACATGCACATTTCAGTATCATGCAGTGCTTAAGAGATTAGTCAGACTGCTTTTTTGTACCTGCATGCATGTTGGTATAGAATTGTTAATGAGACCAGGCAAAGCTGTTCAGATTCAGAAAGCTGCTATGCTAAAAACTTTAAAACAGTTAGAAAGTATTCTGTATTGTCATTGGCTTCACAGCTCAAGAAAAATATTTTGAAGGGTTTTTTTGTATAGTACATTGGTCTATAGATTTAGGATTGGCAAGGGCACAGTGCCTTAGTGCCTGACTGATTTGTTTCATATTGAAGAGCTGTGAATATGACAGGTGTGCATCTGGTAAGATTGATCCCCTAATGTGATCATGTTTGTATACCTTAATTTTCATCACATACAGGCAGTTGGTCCAATAAAGCTGTAAGTTTTATATTAAGTGAATAGCACATTCAATTAACCAGTAATTCTATTAAGTGCTTTTCATTGTACTAAAGATAATGTCAAGTAATCCTGTATTCACTGCATGGAAATAATGTTTTTGTCAAAGCCAGCTTAGTTTGTGAGCCTACCGCAATGTCCCAGTGTGGTAATAAAGCTGCAGATGAGCGCCAGCCCACCTTGTAGCTACAAAAATCGAAATTCCAAAACTGAACAGTGTTGTACCTGATGGGAGGTCTGGGCTCAAACCCAGGGTATTTGTTTGATCTCACTTGATTGGTTACACACCAAACACAGAGCTTTTAACAACCTCAGAGAAACATGATTGCAGGATCGTTGAATTTCTTTGGGCAAGGACAGCTGGTACCTGGCTGAGAGTGTGATACTTTTTCCCAGGTCATTTGTGGCAGCTGTCCCTGTTTTGGTAGTGACAACATACTTAATGCTAAGACTGAGTTTAAACCATTACATCGTGTGTCTGCATCTTAATACAGTAAAGGATTTTTTAAACAATTGAGATTGCTTTTATTTTTTGTTGCTTTTTTTGTTTTAATGCTTGTGTGTTTTTTTCTCTGTTTTAATGCACTGCAATAAACTGAAATGTACTGTACAGTCAGAAACTTTATTTATTTCAGCTTTATCTTTGCCAACTGCAATATAGAAAGAACTTTCACTATATAAGTAAGTACTGGTTACACAGAGGACTGATGCATTGGTAAGAATTGGCACGGTACGTACTGTACAATATATATATTTTAGTTTTTTTTTTCCTTTTGTCCAGTTAATTTCCAATCAAACTAAAGTTTCAGATTGAATTGTCCTGTAGGCTGCAGGTAAAACCAGTGGCAGACCCAGTTGGATAAGGAAATACGATTGAGTTTTACACATGGTGCAGATAAAATGGTGGCATTGTTCAACTATCACACAAAAACTTTTTAAAGTATGATTTCCACATATTCAGTGACTTCTTGAGTGATATCACCAAACACTGATAAGGATTTATTTAACAGGTGCCACCTGAGTCAATATGGCCCGAAGCATTGTACATGGTTGACCGCACAGCTCTCATGGCCTTATACACTTTGTCATTATGAAAGTCTGTGTTTTAGTTAATTATTCAGTCAATTCCAGGGTTGCCAGGTGGCACGTTGGGACTCCCAGCAAACAATTATTTTAATAATGTTTCTGCATTAGTTTCTGTCCTGTGCCATGGTTCATGCTTCAATTAGAGTGAGTCAGCAGTTTGAGGCAAGGTCTCACGTGGTTGGCCTCTTTCTCTTCTATCCTCTGGATCTACAGGTAGGATAACATTGCATATGGAGTTTCTGTTTTAGTTCATTGAGAACTAGTACATTATAGCCTTCTCTTTCAACACATCTTTTAATACTTACCATTTTAAATGAAACCCTTCTTTACAAAAAATGTACTTTTACTGCAATATTTTAATTATAAGACCTGTTTTTGGGAACTAGGTTTCATTTTATGGAAATCTTACTTGGTTTTAACTAACAAATCAAGTTAACCCATTAACTGGCATTAGAAACATGTCCACCTGTGCTATTAAGGAAGCTTAATCTTCCTATTACTTAAATAAGCTTGGGGAACGCCTGAGGTGCCCTGCAGGTTTTTGGAAGGCCATCAAGGAACTGAATGGGTCTTGCGCATCAGATTTCTGTACAGAAAGTGTTTGTGAAAGGCAGTTTTACAGGGATGATTATTCCATTACTGATGGCTTGCTTAACAGTCATTTCATTACAGCCAGTCAGGTCTTGATTCAGCGGGTGCTAATGCCTGGGGCCCATTTGAACCGGATGATGCATGTTTCCACATAAAGGCTGCTGTTGCTGTGATTGAAAGGAACCATTCACAGATGGCACCTATTATTTGTTTAGATGTTCTGATCCATTTCCACATAAAGGCTGCTGTTGCTGTGATTGAAAGGAACCATTCACAGATGGCACCTATTATTTGTTTAGATGTTCTGATCCAGTAAAAATCTATTTAACCAGTTCCTGCTGAGGCCAAGAAAATCCCCGTAAAGTGCTGCCTGTGATAGCGAGGAATAACTGTGCTGTGCTCTAGCTGAACCAATAAGTACAGAGTTACTGTACTTTCTCAGTAGTGAATAATTGCATGGTGGTAATGCCGGGTGGCTTTTCCACTGGTTTAAATAAAATGATGACACAACAAAACCTGTTTTTACATTCACCTGAAGTAAATGACACAGGCTCCTTGAATAAGCTGTCAGCAGTATTAAGCAGTCACAAATGCTTTCGGTAACCAGTTTTCATCTATACTTTATTCATGACTTGTAATCCATTGTAAAAATGTAAAGCAAATTATTTCAGTGAAGCTATGTTTCCATATGCCTCAGGAACTTGGCGATTTGAAACTTGTTCATTTCCATCAGCAGCAGATTGAGGTCAAATTGATTTCAGAACTCCCCAACTCTTTCTGATGGTGAAAGTTGCCTAATGAAAGGTAGCTAGTAAATCTCTGAAAAAAAAAATATGCTGAACATGAAGGATGTTCAGAAAAATATTGGAGGTTGGTGAATTAATTTATAAATAGCAATTAGACAAAAAAAATGATGCATACAGGAGATGGCTAGAAGTAGTACTGAGTTTCAGAATGGTTACACATGAAGATAACACTGATGCATCATTTAATTGTCACACAAAACCTTTTAAAATTTGGTTTCTGCATATTCTGTGACTTCTTGAGTGACATCACCAAACTCACTGATAAGGATTTATTTAACTGGTGCCACCTGAGTCAATATGGCCCAAAGCATTGTACATGGTTGACCTCACAGCTGTTATGCACCTTATACACTTGGACCATAGACCTTTATAAGGGTTCCCTGATTATCTTGATTGAAGATCTCAGGTCCTGAATGTACTGTATCACTATTTAGGAAGGCTGCTTCTTCTATTCTCATCTCCATGTTTTATTAATGGTCCCCGTTTAATTGTATGGCAAAAGTATTGTGATAAAGCACTTGAATGTTCCTCCTGCGGAATGTAGGATCAGTGCTCCATAGGCAGAAGGTTCCAGCTGTGTTGTGCACAGTTAAATTGCTCTTGTGACTAGATTTAAGTTCGGAAGAGATCTTTATGTATAATTGCTTTGGACAGGGGTTATCATAGTGCCCATACATTGTCTTATTCTGTGCAGTTGTATACATCTGTAAACTACAATCTAAAGAAAAGATAAAGCTTATTGTGCAATACATATGATTATGTAATTGTTAACTGTCAGACATTCCATATCCATATTTGTATCTGACTTTACATTATATTGACTGTGAACCTTTATTGAACAGTGTCTGCTTTTACTGTATATGGCATAGACCCCTTTAAATTAAGCCAAAGAGCAGTTTTCTGTCATTATCTGACCAACATATCATTAGCTTTGCAAAGCTAATGTTTAAAAATCAGGTCAAAAGAACTGCGAAACTGAATAGCAGAAACACAAGAACATATTTTAACCGCAAACTATAATCCTGTGAACATTATACTTTACATTGTTTTTCATTGCTTATTCCAAAAATGTAAGACAGGATTTCTTTGGGTCTCAGTTATCAATAGTTCAAAGGGAATGAAATCCAATGAACACGCAAGAGGCTATTCTCTGGAACAAATGAAAGAATACAAAGTTATATAATTAGAGAGAGGTTCAAAAGACAGGTAGGGCTCACTTTTGACAAGAGAGCAAACCTCTACTGCTAGGGAAAAATGCACTTGCCCCTTATTTAGATGAAAAAACTTGGAGCAAACATAAGCAAACTGCCTTTTTGGTGGCATGCATGCATTATCCCGTCTATTTCCATCTGCATTAGAGCCAGTGGCTGGCTTAGCTTTCAGGGTGTGTCTGTATTTACATGTTAGGTCTGAGTAATTTCGATGACGGCGAAGCAGAGGGGGGCATGTACATTTATTTGAACCGCAGATGCAGGCTACATTACAAAAAATGAACATCAATAGCAAGTGGTGAAGGAGAAAGAGCGAGAGCGAGAGCGAGAGAGAGAGAGAGAGAGAGAGAGAGAGAGAGAGAGAGAGAGAGAGGGGGCAGAAAACATAAACAACAGAAAAAAGAAACAACATTTTTTCAAACAAGTTAAACAAGCCAACCAGCTAAAACAAGGCAATCTTTACAATTAACGTCCCTTAGTCACAAGAATACAACAATTATACAAAACACACACACACACACACACACACACACACACACACACATTTGCATTCCTATATTTGTGGAGACTTCCCATTGACTCTTACTATATTTTTATTTACTATTTCTAACTCCAGTCAGACAAAACTCCACACAGGGTGAAAGTCGACAACAAACAAAATACTTTGGCACTTTTTTTTTTTGAAGGCATATTTAGTTCTTATAAACGCATCATTTTTTCAGGAGTTACTATCTTTGTGGGGACATTTTCTCAGATTTTGTCCGCACATTGATGGGAATACCTGCCCACACTCACACACACACACACACACACACACACACATTTAAACAGTACTATACCTGCACTATACAGTAGGGTTGTCCTACTAAAGTCCTAGGAGCTAATTCTGCAAAATGAGGGTTACTCAGACTGTCATATACAAATAATATCCCCATAGTTGAAATCTAAAGACTGTAGCCTTTCGAATTATGTATTCATTGGATTAACAAATAACTAAACTTATGCAACAGCCATAACCACCATGTGTCACTCTTAAAAATGCTCAACATTATTGGCAACAAGCATGTGTATAATATACTACATTCTGTACTTATTTAAGTGACTGATACTGTGTTTGCATCTGTGGCAATTATCTCCAAATCAATCTGAACCCTTCAGAGATTTGGGTCTGTGTCACAAAGACGGCCGGAGTGGGTGGTGTCAGACCAGAGCCAGGAAGTAACACACACAGACTTGGAGTTTTGGTTAAGCTCAGCATTTAATAATTAACAGAACAGAAAATAAAAGGTTTGAAACAAAAAACAGGACACGGCACTATACGCCAAAATAAAAAAGACAAACAAAACGTACTAACACACAAACGGTGCACGGAGACAAACACGGTGAGTAAAGCCAAAACAAACGTTGCTCTCTCTCTCTCTCTCTCTCTCTCTCTCTCTCTCTCTCTCTCTCTCTCTCTCTCTCTCTCACCCGTTCTCCACTCACGAACACCCAACCCCCAGTGAGTGAAAACATGCAGCTTTTATGCAGTTGTACCGAGGCTCGATTGCTAGTCAATCACACAGGGGGTGGCACTTTGCCACAGTCTGTCATTGTATGGTAAAGTATGGTACTGTATAACATTAAATTGGTGTGTGTATAACAGAAATATAACCATAAAATGTTCACCTTTTTTCAGTCCAATGGACATTAAGCAAACAGGATAGGTATTTATGCTAACTCAGCCAGCTCTTCAAACCGTACAACACAACTCATCCATAAACCTGCTGTGGATATCTCAATTTGTCTCCCAATTCCAGTCACTTGCAAGACATGTCTATTCATTTCCTATATTTATGTATAGTGTCCCTTCAGTCTTTCCTTTCAGTTATTCTTGTAGAACTGTATTAAGGATTATCTTGTCTTTTCACAAGTGAGATCAATGCTGTATCTGCCTGGTAGTGTGTGAAAAGTTACATAGCAAACCAGCTTATCTGGTGGGTGGGGTCATTACCTGCTAGTTTCTCTAGGCTAGCAAGGCCAGGGGTCACAGGGGGAATTATATTCTTGTCTGAGTCAGACAAAACTTGAAAGATATACCTTGTCCAGCGGATAACAACCAAGAGATCAAAGGTCTCTGTTTTAAATGCATGCCTTAAGGAACATCCTCAAATCATGTATACAAGATTCTGACAACACTTAAACGGTCATTTGTTAAGGAGCTTGCATTGTTTTATTTATGTATACCGTGGGTATGTTAGGTTTAACATTATAAATATTATGATAAGGTGCAATAGTGGACAGGTGGGTGGTCTTTAAACAACCAAACTGTGGTATTACCACATCTGCTTAGATTGCCTATAAAAGAGCTCCTGCTTTGAAGATACAGTTATACACAGTGTAGCTCAGACCAGGACAACACACTGGTTTGACAGTGTGATCTAATCATGAAGAAAATATTTGTGCACACATAGATCTTTTTTTCTGTTTTGAGGATAGGCAACCTTCCTTGAAGTGGTTACAGCAAACTGAATAATTACCTAAATTGTTCCTGCTATAACACATTAGAACTCAGACATACATAGACCAAAAAGATCTGGTAAATGTCTTAAGTTTAGTTAAGGTCTATCTTACAATGATATTGTGATAGATTCATTATGAACTCAGCTGACCCAATTTTGCATAAAGATACCCATGCTGCATTAAAACTCATAATAAAACTAGTACTTCTTCAAAAGAGGCTGAATTTCCATTGTTCAGTTTGAACTTTAGGAGGTGAACAAAAAAGAAAGAAAAAAGAAAAAAGCTTGTTCTACAAGGTAGTCTAAACAAAACGTGAGTAAACCTAAAGAGACTTTGCAGTTCAGTGGACAAAGCTTTGGAACAAAACAGATATTGAAAAGACACTTGTTGTAGAGAGAAACTGAAAATGACACTTGTCAAACCATTTGTTTACTAGACTAGGCTTTTTCATTTTAACTTGAATCGTAACTAGAACAGAGCACAACAGGTTAATACTGGTATGCCACACCATGCTTACCAAACCCGCCTGAAGACAAATGGTGCAGTATACAATACATTTATGTTTTCAAGCTTCTCTGTCCTCCCCTGCTCCCCAAAACTAATGCAAAAATAAGTTTTGTGTCTATACTAGCAAAAGCTCTCAATATCATAAATGACATGACTTAAAAAACAGTTTTGCCTAATATTACAACACTGGACTCTAATCCTATAACATTCCAATCATCTGTAGTAAGGTTTCTTACTTCAATGCTAAAGCCACCTGCTTTGTGGAGCAGTCAGAAATTCTCATTTCATGTCAATTAGCTTTTCAAAATCCAACCAGATGGGTGGCTCAAAAGTTTTCAATCAGGTGGGAAGATTAAACAACAGTGCACCTTGTGTGTAGCTCACATTCTGTTGAACCCGACTATGTAACTCTACAATCGCAGTGCAGCGAGTTCAGCAGGGGTCTGTTTTATATTAAAACAATCATTGCACTGAAATTCCTGTGCTGTTACCAAAGAATGGATGGAGTAATAAGGGTTTTTCTGTGTCCCAGCCAGCCTTAAGGTCAAAGAGCCATTGCGTTAAATATGATTCAGGCGATTCCATTTGACTTACCAGGGTTCCTTTAATAATGCAATCATTATGCTAGAATTAAAGCAGCATTTATTTTAGAGCAGCTAAATCTCAGAACACGATTAGCGTTATGTATGTTCCATTGTACCTATCAGCAGGCAGATGCTTAAAAAAGTATTAATACCTGCAACTAAATTAATACCTCCAACTATATACCTTCTATTTCTGTAGTTGAAGTGAATGTTGATAGCATTTCCGTATCAAGTTTCCTGCCAAAAAAAATATTTTACTCCCTGCTGAAAACAAAAGTTCCATAAAACATCAAAATAATTTTTCTTTAAGTACAGATTGTGCGTCGGCCCCCGTCCTCTTTTTTTAATGAGTAAGCCGCTTTTTTGAGAATCATTCTGAGTAGTTCTTTTTGCAGTTGTTTATACAGTATAAAACTCTGTGTTAAGGTGACTTTGAGTTCAGGAGCTGCCCTTCAGTTCTAATTGCATGCCATTGACATGCTTAACGTAGGCTAGATCAGCCAAAATACCTTTATAGTAGTAAGAGCCAGTGCCATCCAGTGCACAGCTGTGTATTGCCAGCAAAACAAAAGGCATCTTGATCCCGGCAGCAGTGTGGAGTAGTGGTTAGGGCTCTGGACTCTTGACCGGAGGGTTGTGGGTTCAATCACCAGTGGGGGACACTGCTGTTGTACCCTTGAGCAAGGTACTTTACCTAGATTGCTCCAGTAAAAACCCAGCTGTAAAAATGGGTAATTGTATGTAAAATAATGTGATATCTGTATAATGTGAAATAATGTATAATGTGATATCTTGTAACAATTGTAAGTCGCCCTGGATAAGGGCGTCTGCTAAGAAATAAATAATAATAATCCAAAGTGGCAGATAGATTTTACTTCTATAAAGACACTTTGGGTGATCTAGCCTTCAGTACATATGTCTATTCTCTAGTTGATTTACCTTTTTGTTCAACTTTTACTCAGGAACGTTCGCCAGGAGAGAGAGATTTTTTTCTTCTTAACATCGCAGTGTGTCCAGTTCCTGCTCCTGCAACCTGACAAGTTCACAGATATGCCAGAAACATAGGAGCAATAGTAGAGTTTTACATTGTTTGGGTAATTGTGTTTCTTTGAATAAGAACATAAGAAAGGTTACAAATGAGAGGAAGCCATTCGGCCCATCTTGTTCATTTTGGTTGTTACTAGCTTAGTGATACCAGAATCTCATCAAGCAGCTTCTTGAAGGATCCCAAGGTGTCAGCTTCAACAACATTAAAAAGCATTATATAAAAAGCTTAATATAATGTCCTTTAGGTGTGCTGTGAAGTAATTTGGGGGAGAGAACATTATACAAATGGAAGTTACAGTACCTCATAAGGTCATGTGTTGTTGAAATTCCCTCATTACTTGTCCTTCCAGAGTTGGAAAGGAAAGTGTACATATCTCTAAATGTCCACTTTATTGGTGTTTTAACTTTATTTTTCTTGCACTAATACTGACTGTTAGAACTGACCTATATCTCAATCCACAAAGATATGTTAGCTGCTTGCATTGTCATTTTATTTCCTTATTCCAAAATGTGACACTATGACCCTTCAACTTTCTTAAATATCCAAGCATAATTACCTTATTTTTTTGGCTGTGACACCAGTACATTAAACTATTGATGCATATGAATTAACTCATAGTTTTTAGCCTGTGGTAATTATAAAGAATTCTGGATAGTCAGTTTTAGTAAGCTGTCAACAAAGGGCTTTCTCCTACTATGAGTAGAAATGCACTAAATCTGTGTGCCTATTAGCTCTTAACCCTAATCCTTTGCTTATTCTTCATCTAAAAAAAGCATTGTTCAAGCATTCCATTTGTAGCTGCTCTGGGTTCTCTGTGTTGTGCTAGACCCCTTTCCTGATGATTGGATGTCTCTTTCCTTTGATGATTTTAATGCCAGAGTACTGCATTATCCTTGCCTCTCATGTATCCTGGGAAACTCTTTGGTGATTACACATTCTTTTCTTTTTCTTGAAAATAAAGTAGCTCTGTTATTCACTGAATGAAGAAGCGCAGGTCAGATTGTTTTGTTCGATCATTAAATGTGTGTGTAAAAAAAAAAAGACGTGAAACAAAAAGATAAGAATGGCTAGTCTTCCATCCCCTTATACACATTTCACCTGGGTAAGTTGCAGATAAGAAAGTTAGCATAACACTTCAGAATTGTTAATGTCTGTATCCTAATGGACGACTAAGCCCCAAAAAACAATTAAATATGCGCCTAGTATTTCAAGTTGAGAGGTAAGATGCAAAAGATTGCATTTCCTCTTACAGAAAAGCAGAGATGTTATTGCTGTGGTACCACTGGATTATAGCATTGAAACTGCCCTTATCCTGAACCATTGCCTTGCCACTGCATTGCCATTGGAGATCATTTAGCAATAACACCCTCTACTTTACAAATAATTGGATACCATTTAGACTGAAATGCAAATTTCCAGTTGGCCATCCTTATAAAATGAAACACAAGGATTTAAGTCATGCAGACAGATACTACCTCAGGTGAAGGGAGTATTTGATAACAGTATTAAAAGGCATCAGGGAGTGTTTCTCAATGTCACTTGAATATTCCACAATACGGTGAAAAGGATGTAACACAACAACAGACTATAAAAAGGAAGAACTTCAGGAAATTTCAATGGGGACATGTTTTAATAGTAATAGAACCCCCCCTCCCTGTTTGTGGGTGCTTATTGTTACTGTTCCTGCTGCTACGGAACGAATTGCTTACATTTCTTTAAGAAGATTGTAGGAACAATATGTAACCACTTTGGGGATGTGTTAGTTGCCTTGCCCCTAGCTTACTCTTCACAATAGCTGTCTGAGTAGTATCTTGTGAGCTTTGCTTGTGGTAAGGATGCTGGTGCAGGTGGAGGAGCCTGTACATCTGTATGTATTGTACATGTGTCACACTTTAGAGTTTTACATATATCTAGAGAACTTGTATATTTGTGTTACTATGGTGCTGATTATTCCATATTTACATTAATAGAACTGCTTTTTACATTACCATATCGTGGATGTAGGCCATGGGGATCTCCCTTTTCTTGGTACTAATTGCTCTAATTTTGTATGTACAGCCTTGGTGGGGTTTGCATGTTTGCATGCAGTACTTGTTTATTCAACATTTGCTTATTGCCATAGAGGCAATATATAATAAAATGCATTTGTATTGTGTCCATGAAGTCGAGTTTTTGAAAATGTAGTTGGTACCATGATAGTGCTTAAACATTTAAATGCCAAATAATAATAATAATAATAATAATAATAATAATAATAATATATTGTAAATCATTTCATTTCCACCAAAATGTATGCAAAAAAATGTGGCAAACACATGAGGTAATTTCCTGACCCAAGCATCTCCTCTAGCAATTGGGTATCACAGCCTGGGAAACTTTGCTCAAAGTTATTTGGAGAAAGGCTTGAAGAGGCTGTCACCAGGAGGGAGATTGGGTAGGGGAAGCAGTGTAATAGGAGGTGAATAATCACTGTTAGCGGTGTGGAGCTATCAAGGATGGGAGGACCAGCCAAAAGATAGCTGAGGTGAGAATGTAAACAGTGGAGACAGGGGGAACAGGTCTCCATGAAGTCTTAACTCCAGCAGATAGTGAATGTGAGCTGTGTTATATTACACTGTACAGTGCCATTTCCCCTTTTATGTGAGCAGTCAGGATACCTATTTAAGGAATCAAATCTGAAATACTCTATATACCCTGCATGTAAACCCCTTTCAAGTACAGGACGCACACTCTCAAAATAAATGGGTCATTCTGCACACTTTTCCACTTCCAGCTTCCATGTAGGAATTAGTAGCCATATATTGTATCTTTGCTCTTAACAGCCCACCTCTGACGTAATTTTTCATGAAAGGTCTGCAGCACTAAAAGGTCCCAAGAAAAACATCCTTTAGTTTACCTTTTCTGCAGTTTAGAGTAAAAAAGCATTCTTCTTTTGTTAGATATATTTGGATTCACATATCTACAACTGTGGCAACAGTGCTGGATTTTATGGGAGGTTCTGTATTTGTTATGATGTTTGTTAAAAAAAATCAATACAGCTGTAGCAAACCATATGGGACCTCTCTGTAAATGAAAGACCTTGGTCTCCATCAGTAATATTTTGGTTAACTTTAAAAATAAATAAACCTTGTAATTAGGGCTTCTGTTTTTATTAATTTCCTTTTTTTGGTCCTTGTTTTGAGCTATTTTTGAGTTAAATGTAAATCTTTTTTCCCGGGGCTTTCGCTATTTATATACTGTACGAATGTATTGGTTTCGGTTACTTTAATTTTTTTCTGTCACAATATGTATAGTAACTCAACAGTACTTGAACACTTTTTCAATTGTACCTTATTTCCTTTGCTGTCTTCATGATCATGGGCATATTCTTCTGGGTTTTCAAAGTTTTTTGCAGGTTATTTTTATTTAATTTTTTCCACTGGGAAAGCGATCAAGTCAATGTGAATTGAGTAACCATTTCCAGTGTTTATTGGATATAACCGATTGCATTTTTTTGGTATTTTGTATCTGTTTTTATCGGTTAAAAACAAAAATCAGAAGCTCTACTTATAATTAGGGCTTCTGATTTGGGGTTTTAACTGATAAAACACCACGGATACAAAAAATGAAATCAGTGTATAGCCAATAAATAATGGAAAACACAGCAAAAACACTGGAAATTCACGTTGACTTCACCGCTTTCCCATTTAAAAAAAAAAAAAAAAAACTACTACAAAAAAATACCTTTCCCAGTGCAGCTGGGCAATGTCCTTCCATCCTGACTTGTATATATCATTGATTCATTCTGAATACTTAAACCCACCCCAACTACTGAGTGGCAGGAAATTCCTACATTTCTATTGGAGACTCGGCTTGAGATTTAAAACGAGATTACAATTAGGAATGGAGGTGTGTTCGCAGGATTTAAAGCTGTACAGTATAAAAGATTTTAATATTCAAAATATGATCTGGACTGGAGGAAATTAACAAAAATATAGATACACCGTGGTATATTAAGTAATGCTTTATAACCTCTAATTACATTGTTAATGCAGTTCTGTATCATTTCAAAGTGCAACCTATTTTCTACAAATTGTATATACTTTAACAAAATATGCACTTTAATTGTTTTGACAAGTGCATTGGAAACTACATCTGCAGATCAGCAGCCATTTTTCAAATAAACTGGATGCAATTGAACTAAAAGTGAACCACCAGTTCAAGTCTGGTAAAAATTGGGAATGTTAGAGGTAAAGCTAGTTAGTTGGTACAGTCAGGTGAGGCTGTTCCTTCCTGTTGGTAACTTTAGATCCAATCTTATATATACGGTTACCTCTGATATCCTGGTTCTTATAAAGATTAGGAAATTCAATTATTTCATATGCAACTATTTGCACCAGGGTGGTAAGGTCTTTCTGTCATTTTTCTTTTACTCTCCAGGTTGAAAGAACAGGCCATTGCAATCATAAAAAAAAAAAAAAAAGGTTTTGGATTTGAAATTTGGGGTTTAAATAAATTATGCTATTTTGATACATTAACAGTAAATGTATTCACTTTTGTTAATTTTAAAAGTATTTTCAATCTTTATTTATCAATCTTTATTTTATATAGCACCTTTCATAGTGGACCACCATCACAAAGCGCTTTTGTATCTAAATTTAAATTAATGTTCTGAATTTAAGTTTTTAGTATTTAGTCAGATTTGTGTTATCAGAGATTACTCAACCGAAATTACCAAAAATCAGTCCCAAAGCAAGGAGACGTTTCAGTTGAATATTTTTTCCAGCTTGAGTAACTTGTAGCCACAAATCAGTGGGTAATTGTGTTATGCATTCCAACTCTCTACAAAGTTTCTCAAAGTTATTTTATTGGACAGTGGTTTCATTGTTTTGTGTGTAACTCAGTTCTGTACAGTTAAGAATATTGTATTGCATGAATTTCAGACAATGCAGCTCAACATGATGTAAAAGTTTTAGATGCCTGGATACAATAATTCAAATTCATAAAGCACACAGCAAAAAAACATGAAGAACTTGCTGGAAATTTGCACAAACATATAAGCTGGCTACTAACAGAAAGAGTTTAGCGAAGCAGATCATTGTTTTTATCTAATAAGTAGAATATAATTTTGTATCTACTATCTTCATATCCAGGATTCTTTTCAAGTAAACTGAAAACATAACCACTTATCTGATGGAGGAGATTGGATTTCATAGGATCAATTACAATTCATTGCATATTGTTTAGACAAAACAAATAATCTGAATGCAGTAATTAAGATAGCTTAATCAATGTGCACTATCTAAAATGTACATCAGATTCAAGTGGATCAGTTAAGATATAATGGAAGTACAGCAACTAGGATGACTTCCCTTTATGTGAACCCAGTTCACATTAACAATGAACAGTGCACAACTAGTGCGGGTGTCGAATCATGATGTCATGGCACAAAGCAGCTGTCCTTTCTGTTGTTCTGGTTTAACAGCATTGCTATGCCCTGTAAAGATTTGCCAGATCTGTCTGTTCTCATCATAGCAAGACTTAAGTTCATTTGAGCTTTTGTCGTCCTTGAGTCGATTGTTCTGCTACACAGAAACTGGGTGGTATTCCGACATACGTATTGCTCTTTCTCCACAGGAGTCCAGAGTTTGAATCTGGCACTAGTGAAAGCCGTACATAGTTCACAATGCAACTAGCCTCTTTGCACAAAAAAGAAGCACAGGAGTGAATGAGCGTGAAGACTGAATAGGCCTCTTATTTCAAAGGCGAAAGATTGGTCCCTGTAAGTCATGGCTGTGGTACCCAGCAGCGTAGTTTCAATAAACTAGACCAAGCAGCTAAATCGCAAAAAGAATAGACACATGAATTGATTTGGCACTCATTAAGTTTACATTTTAGTTGTTGATATGGCAAACATATTATATATTTCTTTCACACCTTAATGCTGTGAGGTTTTCCCATGTTTGTTAATGTATTTATTTATTTATTTATTTATTTATTTATTTATTTTGTACAGATGCTGTCTGCAGGCCCATCACCTAAAGGAGCTTGAGTAAAATTTTCACTGTTGTTTTTTTTTCCCTTTCCAAAGTTTTTGTTAATGAAGAAATATGGATAATAAACATTATTATACCATCTATAAACATTTGAGTTGCTGCAGTATTTTTATAACCCATAAAAAACACAACTTTGTGTGCCATAACATACACTTACCACACAGCCTTAGACGATGGCGTGCCTCCGTCGGAGTCAATGTGGTCATCTACTAATTGCTATGAAAATGCAAATGATAAAATTCTGCTTGGCAAGAAGTATACGGATATCAATAATTACAAACAGGCACACTGAAATCAAGAAATGGAATGAAAATATTAACAATGAAAAGATGCTAAATGCGGCCTACTGTATAGGGGGGGGGCAGTTTAGAATCCTTCCTCTTTTAGGACTAACTCTCTATAAAGATAATTTTAGTCCCTTTGGTGGTTGTAATATTCCACTGTACTTTAATCTAATAAAAATTGCCAAAGTCACCCTCCTGCTATCTAGTAGCGTTCTCATAGCCTTCTAATAGTATCACTAAAAACCACCACCGCACACTCAACACCTCTGTGGTTCTGATGTGTTCCAAGAGGTTTTACTTTTACGTGAAAACTCCATTTAGCTACAGAGAGTTAACCAAGTGTGAGTTTAAAATAATTCAATTGCTTGTAATTTACTTAATTTTCATCCTGTAAACAGAAGGCTCTGAAATAACAGGCCTCCTTGTGATTTGCACGCTATATTCTTGGGTCTCTAATCCTTGAAAGTGCTGCCCAATGGCGGTACAGTTATTTGTTGTAATTATTGCTTTTCTTTGATCAAGCACTGCTTCAAATCCTTGTTAACGGTGAACCTCTCTTTGTCTTCAGTGAAAGCTGCTGTAAAATTGGGCTTTTTTTTAAGTGTCGACTTTGTTTTTTTGTTGGAAAGGTTTAAAATGTGTGAGATTGGTAGCTGAAGTCCTTAACTCTGTTATACTTTCTGAACGGTGCATGTGTTGGTATTGTTCATTGTAGACACCTGCAAGAGGGTGTCCCACAGGACGTTTAATACTTTTAAATATAAATGCCCAGAAGATAAGTGGGATAATGTTAGTATACAGTACATGACAGTGTACTAATCTAACAAGTAGAGATTTATAGACCCCATTAGAAATCATGGAACATGGGAATCTGAGAACTGTATTTACACATTTTGTCAATTGTGTTCTAGTTCACTCAGTCCAAGAGCCATATTCATAAACAACAATGTAAGTGCTGAGTTAGTTGTGCTTTCTTAATATGAGCAACCATTAGCTTGGCACTCTTAAGTGACCACTAACTTTCAAGTGTTGTTTCTGAATATGACCTCAAGGGCCATGTTTAGCAATGAGTGCAACTTAGTTGCAGCTAAGAGCAGAACAATTACTGTTCTGAGCAACTAGTTTTATACTGTTCAAGCAGTTGTACTCCTTTCAGAACACTTTCCCTTACACGTTTTTGTTAAATAGGCCCCCATACAGACAAAGTGTCAAATAAAATAAGTTGCTGTGAAATTTTTTTGTTTTTCAATTTTGACTGGAACACTCCATGAGCAATACTGGGGTGGGGGCGGGGTTACCTTTTATTGGAGGCTTATGCCTCTGTCTGCTGAAACCAGCATAATGCTTATTATGATTAATATTTTTGTTGCAGATGAAAATATGCTTTTTAAAGACCTGCTATAGAGACACCCGCAGAGCCGATAAAGATTTCCAGTCAGTCAGCTCAACAAACATCAATATTTCACCACTTTCTGAGTGTCCCACACAGGGGTTTCAAACCTGACATACTAATTAACTACATGGAGAAAAAAAGAAAATTTAATTAAAGTCCTGTGGAAGCTCTATTCAGGGAGCGAGAGACCTTGGTATATCAGATTGGTTTTGGAATGATTAAACAGCTCCAGACTGTTCCCGGGTCACACAGCACAGGTGTGGGCTCTACAAGCTGTATACTAAAGCAGTGCTGAAGCCAGAAGGAGATAAAATGACACTAAGCAATTCTATATTTACATCCTACAACATCATTCATGGTTTTGTATGCTGCCAGATTGTAGTCTTTACTGAATACGTTTGACAACCTTTAAATTAATCAACACTTGTAAAGATTGGTCTGTAAAACAGCCTTTAAAGAAGTTATTTTGTCTTCTTACGGCTCTTGACTTTAATTCATCTGGTACTTCTTATTGTGTGTTTTTTTTTTTTAAATGTCTAACTTTCCTAGTGGGCAGTTTACCGTTGGCAAATTTCATTCCATCAGACACACCTACACCTAGACTCCTGGTGCCACACAGCCAGCTCACTGCAAATTTATTTTATTATCCACCAGCCAATCAATACTTTGCACTGACGAAAGCAACCAGCCCTGTACCCTCAACTGCCGAATCAGCCAATCACAGCCTGGCAGCTCGACTGGAGCTTAGCACCTTTCAACAACAACAAATGGAGACACGGACAATTCAGTAATATTGCTCCATTCAGATATCTGGCACTGTCCGGGTTAACTATAAGCAGATCTGACACATACAATGTTATTTGTTTTATAAAGTTGTAAAATGTTATTTGTTATTATGTATGTGATCCTTGACTATGACTATTTTACTAAAACTTTTTTCAGCAGAAGGGTATTCGACGAATCATTACAAGTTCAAGGTAAATCTAGGTTTTGCAGTGTTTTTTTTAAAAGAAAATAATGGGAAAAATGATGATGGCTCTACAGTGTGGTAGTAGGCCTTGACTTTCGTTAGAGCCCTCGCCTTGGGCTCGGGATGCATAACTCCAGTCGCGGTCATCTACACAGCAGAGCTTTCATCGAAGGGCATTATCGCTTAATTATGCAACATGTGAGGTCACAGAAATCCTTCTGCTTTCCCATTTTTGTTGTTAAATAATTGCCTACAACTTTCTGATATAGGTCTAGTGGATCACATGACATGCCACATTTGCATACATTGCTGACAAGAGTATTTTCTAATTTTACTTATGTATGTAGGTATACTGTACATATTGTGGCAGCAAAAACACAGTTTCAAATGCAGGAACATACACTGCACTAGTTGATTGCAGAAAACATTCCTATATTATCTTATCGACCTTTAAGAATTCAAAAATTCTTTATTTGAACACCGATGGCCTAATTTTAGCACAGTCAAAGCTGGCACATTTATTTTCCTATTAAGGTTTTGACAGCTGGCATTAGAACATTCTGACAAAGCTTTATATCAGAGAACACTTCTTTACTGTATTCGCTGGCAGCCAACGATTCAATGTGACAGGAACCCAGTATAACCTGAAGAATGTTTAGCACTCATGAGTAGCTTATAGGGATACCCTTGAGGCTGTTTATAAGTATATTGCCTTAACTGTGGGCCTTTGGGTGACAGTGAAGAAGCCAATGTTGTGATAAGGGCCTTTGTACTCAAGGGATTTATTTGAAGATAAAAGACGCTTTCATCTTTGTTGTTATGCTGTACTGAAGATGATTAAGGGCCACTGTCAGGGTTACACTAATGTTGCAATTTTTCTTTTATTTATTGTATACAGTACAGATAAACAGAATGAACACTTGCCCTTTAATGAGCGTTGGTCACAGAGAGTAACATACAGTCATCTGAGGGGGTGTGCTCAATTACTTGTCATGGTCAGTGGGTTTATAAAGGTCTTCATTGTTCACTGGAGGCTATACATTATTACACTGTATGAATTCATGCTACAAATTTATGTTTACTGTTTAGTGGTTGCAATATAATGATTTAAATCAAATCATTTAAATTAGAGAACAAGAAAAGCATATTCAGAGTTGCTTCAAACAAGTTACATATTGAAACGTTACAGTATAATGGTACGTTTCTGTCCCATTTTTAATAAAACACATTAAGTACAGGTGGTATATTGGGTTAAATAACTTTCTGGTGGTCAACAATGTTTTTCTATGTCCAGTGTACACATTTTCAAATATGACTAAATGTTTTTTTTTTGTGAACCAGAAGATGTGCCAGGACAAAAATAAATAATCTGTTGAAATGGCATTTGTTTCTTACCAACACCATGGTAACCAATTAAATGACTGTCTCCAAGAATAAGAAAGTATTCTTAAACAGGATCTGCTGTGACTCTTATTCAGACCATGGCTGCTGCACGCTGCCATAGTGCTGGAACAAGAGCAATATCAAACCCTGACAGTAACAATACCCATAGCAAACCTCTGTGAGTCATTCAATGTTATGAATGTGCAGGTGCAAGCAATAATTGTTAAGTGGCTGGGGAAAAATAAAGGTTGGTTTAATTTCCCATGACACAATGCTGGAAGCAAAAAAGTGTGATTAAATACGACAGTAAATGCTTAGAGCAAGTAGCGTCAAATTACATTTTCTTTTTCTTTCTTTTTTTACTGCTGCTTTTTTATGATGCAATCATTCTGAGTGGTAAACATACAAAACATCATCTGAAGTGTCAAGAGCATCTAGGGAACTGCCATTTTTCATCAAGTTTTGTATTGTTTTGCAATACACTACTGAGCACTAGATGGTGCTGGCACTAGCACTAACTGATGTTTTTTACACTAACTAACTAGTCTGAAACCATACAGTAATATATTGTGGTGACAATTGTTGTGCAATATGCCTGTAATGACTGGATGAAGCTCTTAGTCATTCTTACAATGGGATGATGTCTGGAGTGCTGCCTCAGAAGGCAGCCTTTACTATATATATATAGTAATATATATATATATATATATATATATATATATATATATATATATATATATATATATAGTAATATATATATATATATATATATATATATATATATATATATATATATATATATATATATATATATATATATATCAGTCCTTAGAGATTATGGCATGTGATTGGTTAAAATCTGATCACATGACTGCCAGTAGATCCAACTATAGCCCCTGTGACTGCTTACGGTCAATAGTTTTGTACAACAAAGCAGCATGGTGGACAA
Source organism: Acipenser ruthenus (assembly GCF_902713425.1). NCBI lineage: Eukaryota > Metazoa > Chordata > Actinopteri > Acipenseriformes > Acipenseridae > Acipenser > Acipenser ruthenus. The sequence goes on along the minus strand of NC_081195.1, from coordinate 61,168,013 downwards.
CAGAAAATTAATTACAAAATATACAACAAAACAAAGATGCTGCAAACACTAAAATCGTCATAAAACTTCACTTTCAGTGTTTTCTGTCTTCCTAAAATTCAAACAAATCCAACTCGACGATGTAAATAAATAAACTCAACGGACTCCTCCGAGAATTCTATGTCGCAGTGGGAAAGTCAGACGGACAGTTCTACGCCCAAAACCTTAATAACTATGCGCTATGGACTTCAAAAACATTACTTTCTTGACTGATTCATGAAACAAATATGGACTGCAGAACTCGGCTCACAGTGGGAAACTAAAGGCCCCTCAGGAAGAATTATAGTTACCTGCGGCTCAGCCCTAGTTTCCCACTATACGCCTCCTCTCCAGTCCATATTTACTATATATATATATATATATATATATATATATATATATATATATATATATATATATACAGTACTGTGCAAAAGTTTTAGGCAGGTGTGAAAAAATGCTGTAAAGTAAGAATGCTTTCAAAAATAGACATGTTAATAGATTATATTTATCAATTAAGTAAATGCAAAGTGAGTGAACAGAAGAAAAATCTAAATCAAATCCATATTTGGTGTGACCACCCTTTGCCTTCAAAACAGCATCAATTCTTCTAGGTACACTTGCACAAAGTCAGGGATTTTGTAGGCATATAGTCAGGTGTATGATTAAACAATTATACCAAACAGGTGCTAATGATCATCAATTCAATATGTAGGTTGAAACACAATCATTAACTGAAACAGAAACAGCTGTGTAGGAGGAATAACTGGGTGAGGAACAGCCAAACTCAGCTAACAAGGTGAGGTTGCTGAAGACAGTTTACTGTCAAAAGTTATACACCATGGCAAGACTGAGCACAGCAACAAGACACAAGATAGTTATACTGCATCAACAAGGTCTCTCCCAGGCAGAAATTTCAAGGCAGACAGGGGTTTCCAGATGTGCTGTCCAAGCTCTTTTGAAGAAGCACAAAGAAACGGGCAACATTGAGGACCGTAGACGCAGTGGTTGGCCAAGGAAACTTACTGCAGCAGATGAAAGACACATCATGCTTACTTCCCTTCGCAATCGGAAGATGTCCAGCAGTGCCATCAGCTGAGAATTGGCAGAAAACAGTGGGACCCTGGTACACCCATCTACTGTCCGGAGAAGTCTGGTCAGAAGTGGCCTTCATGGAAGACTTGCGGCCAAAAAGCCATACCTCTGACGTGGAAACAAGGCCAAGCGACTCAACTATGCACGAAAACACAGGAACTGGGGTGCAGAAAAATGGCAGCAGGTGCTCTGGACGAAGGGCTGGAGAGCGGTACACGAATGAGTGTCTGCAGGCAACAGTGAAGCATGGTGGAGGTTCCTTGCAAGTTTGGGGCTGCATTTCTGCAAATGGAGTTGGGGATTTGGTCAGAATTAATGGTCTCCTCAATGCTGAGAAGTACAGGCAGATACTTATCCATCATGCAATACCATCAGGAAGGCATCTGATTGGCCCCAAATTTATTCTGCAGCATGACAACGACCCCAAACATACAGTGAAAGTCATTAAGAACTATCTTCCGCGTAAAGAAGAACAAGGAGTCCTGGAAGTGATGGTATGGCCCTCACAGAGCCCTGATCTCAACATCATCGAGTCTGTCTGGGATTACATGAAGAGAGAGAAGCAACTGAGGCTGCCTAAATCCACAGAAGAACTGTGGTTAGTTCTCCAAGATGTTTGGGCCAACCTACCTGCCGAGTTCCTTCAAAAACTGTGTGCAAGTGTACCTAGAAGAATTGATGCTGTTTTGAAGGCAAAGGGTGGTCACACCAAATATTGATTTGATGTAGATTTTTCTTCTGTTCACTCACTTTGCATTTTGTTAATTGATAAATATAAACTATTTACAAAAGATTAGGGACTGCAATAGTTTTCTACTTGTGCTGGTGGACAAAACAAGCTCATATAAGACCTCCAGTACATTTAAATTAAATTAAGACGAGCTACCGTTTTTGGAATACTAATGCATATGGTGTGAGTTCTTTCATTTTGAGGGCATGTAGGCTAACAAATTCCTCAGGCCACATACCTTCTAACCTCACATGATTTTTATACCAGCCAAATAGAGTGTAATTTTGGATCTAGGATTCCACCAGCCAAAAGCAGATTCTGAGTGTGGTGATGATGGGATTGAAATTGTATTCCTTTAGAATTGTGCAGCTGCTACACTTTCCTTATGTTTCTGAATGAAACCTGATCATCTGAGATCATATAGCAAGCAACATGCTCGGTATGCATATGTACAGGGTATGGGAATAGTGCTATACATGTATTAAACTTGGACTTGTGCCATATGTGTTAAACAGGATTATTATTATTATTATTATTATTATTATTATTATTATTATTATTATTATTATTATTATTATTATTAGTGGTGGTAGTTGTGGTAGAGGTAGTAGCTGTAGTAGACTAATAATAATAATAACTAGAACTGCCATGCAGTTTTACGGCTCCCAAGCCCCAGTACCAGTACCAAACACTTAAGCAATTACTGGAAGAAGCAGGTTTAGTTCTGATATTTGACAACTTTGAAATTAGTAACTCACCAGTTCTCCAGAAGAAAATTTTGAAAGTTTTTTTCCAAAAAATGCGTCAATCAGCCATCTTAGTTCACGCATAAACACAATTTTTGACAAAGTCAATTGTACTGATACAGGCATGATGGTTTTCAGGTTTGGAGTTAATCAAGTAAACCGTTTTAAACTGAAGCAGTTTTAAATTTAAGAAGATGTAGGTCTGGCGGCCATCTTGTTTTACAAAAGATCACCATTTTGCCATATTTGAATTCCATTGTCCTCAGGATGACACCTACCAAGTTAGGAGTTTGTTGGTTAAACAGTGTGCAAACAGAAGCAGTTTGATGTTTGGGGCGCATTTTGGCGAATTTGGTGGCAGCCATTTTGATAGTAAAATTTATCGCAGCAACTTCTGCTTCGCAATCTTGAAGCGGGTTTGGTTGCTGATGACGTCAGCAATCAGATCAATCAGTTCACCACTTCCCAAGAAGAAGATTTTGAAAGTTTTTTTTCCAAAAAATGCGTCAGGCCGCCATCTTGTTTGCCGCTGGCGCGCAATATTTTTTTTTTGCATCTGAACTGTAATCTACATACGATGATACCTACCAAGTTTCATTCACCTTCACAAGTTTACACCAAGTCGAACAGGAGCAGTTTGAAGTTGATGAATAATAATAATATATAATTAGTGATGACAGAGTGATGGATTCTAATTATTAATTCAGCTATATACAGTTGCTGCTCATGCATTACTGTATTTTTCATCTTAACAGTTGATATTGTGAGATATTTAATACAAACCATAAATTCCTTTATTTTTCACAGTTAAATGTTTAGTCTCCAAGACAAATCTAGAATGTTGGATTTTTTTCCCAGATGTTTTCACGCGTAAAAATGTGTATTATTTAATTCTATTAAGCTTAATTTTATTCCTAGTGTGGAAATCTGTGATGGGAAAAGAACTGCAGCAATATTTAATTTAGGCCCTTTTGGTGCAGATGTTGAATCATGTTCTGCAAGATTTGAAAAATTGGAGTCTGTTTGTTAAACTTTAAAGTTATTCTAGCCAAGTAAGCTCCCACTAATTATAGTTTAAAACTAGTTGGTAAGTATTTACTTATTTTGTCAGATACTGTAAAACATCACATTTGTTGAGCTGTTGAAAGATGGAATCTTTCCATTTGTCCCATTGATAGTTATAATTGCAACAAGTGGTCAAAGACTATTAGTCTTCTGCAAACTAATTAGTTGTTCCCACTCTCAGTCATTTGGGAGAGTGAAACTCTGTGGTGTCAGACTTTTATTCCTCTGTAATCCTAAAGCAGATTTTTTTAGTTTGCTTGCATGTGTTCAAATGTTTGCCAGTAATCAGTAATCAAATGTAATGCACGTGAAAAAGAAGAAAAAAAAAACATGTCCTTTGCCTGTAGCTTGAGAAAACAAAATGGACAAAAGCTGAAGACCTTTAGACCTTTTGACATTGTACCGAACACTTGGTGACAGGTCTAAGAAGTGCTTTGTCAGTATGTTAATCTGTGTTCTGGCACCTCTCCAAGACACTTTGAACATTACTGACAACACTTTATTTCTGTGAATAGTAAGAGAGATCAGCTCTCAAATGGTTTGGAATTTATTGCTTCAAAAATGCCACACAGAAGTGGTATAATAGTGTAATCCTGAGTGCAAGCTGCCACAGGACCATATTGCCAGCAGTACAGAATTAGTTTGACGTATGACAGTGACTATCAAGCAACACTTCACGAGGAATCTCTAATATATTTTCCATTAGTTTCTGACAAAACACAAGGCTGCAGGCCTCTCTATAAAAAGTTGCCCTAAGCCTTGGAAAAATAGGTCCAGAACATTACAGACTAGTTCAGAAATCTTTTTCCACAATGGAAATACCTGTCAGCTCATTAATACTATGAATCCACATTATGGATGTTTAATGACCCTGATCATTTGATAATATGTTGATTTTATAGTCCTACAAAAAGGCTCACTATATGAAGATAAGCAGGCATCAAATCGTTGTTACAGCCCCTTTAAAATGACTTCCTTTTTTTTACTGACATTTCTCACTGGGGTCTTTTCAATTGGTTTAAACACAGGTGGGTCTAAACATTGCCACTGAGATAACTGAGAACGAAAGTCAAGAATATCAAACATCCAACAGTGCATGAAACTCTTCAATGTGTAAAATGCCAGAGAGGGCTGTACTTAGTGATTTAAAGGACAATGGTACTGAGATTTGCCACTGTAGATGAACTGAATAAACTCCATTATGTGTTGATTTTGAAAAGTGTTTCACACATAATTGCAATGCTTTTATAATTTCCACATTGTTTATTACCAGCAATGTTTGTTTGGGGTTATTTAAAAATATATAGGGCAATGCGTAGCTGTATTTATTTCAATTTAAAAATAAGTTCAAATATAAATATGTACATTTTGAGCAAAAAAAAAAAAAAAACAACAGAACAAAATACACACGTGTCCACTCTCAGCATTCTAATTTCAAATGCATTCAGATTTTTGTTAGAATGTCATTTATATAGTTTTGATGCAGAATTGAAAATACTGTGCTTTCTGCTTCAACAATGTAATAATATATAAACAATATGGGTGTGTTCTTTTCTATAAACAGATTGTCAAATAGTAATGATTTATTCACTTGACAACTCCTGAAGAAAAGTAAACTGGTGCTTTTTGTTTGTGGTTTGTTATTACAAATTGCTTAGGCTTAAATAATGTTGTTGTCCATACTGCATTTCATTGGGGGTCTTACACTGGAGTAATAATATGTGTGGGAACTCACTTTAAAATCTATTTATGCACATGTGATCTGTCTATGTGTACATGTGTGTGGGCAAGTTAATCCCATAGAGCCTAAACCGAACTGAGATCCTGTCACTGGCCACAATGTAAGTCATATCTTGTATCATTACAGTTCTGTCAGCAATGCATCAGTGGCATTGCTTCAGGTTATTACTAGGGGCTATGTTGCCCATCAAGGGAGTATCACCAGCAGGAGCTCTGGAATATCTACAAAAGATCAGAACTTTAGAAATGTATGTATTCCCTTGACAATACTGCAAGTAAAGTGCTGCATGTATAAAATAATACAGTATCAGAACAAAAGATTGAAAGTGTGTGTCAGTACAGCACTGGGTTAGGACCCTTTATAAGCGGTCTTTATAAGTTCATATAGTTTCCCTTACTTTTGAGGTTTTAAAAAGGTGATAAAAAAATCAAACACTGTTGAAAGACAACACTAATCGATACTAAAGTTTAAAAATGTGCAATGCTGCATTTCTAGGTGGTTTGCTTTTCAATATTGCAGCATTGTATCTCTAATAAAAGTTGGGCAGCTCATTGTAGGTGTACACTGTTGCAGCTTTAACAGCTGTGAATGATGCTACATTGTTAATTTTGTGTGCAAGTAAAACCAGGTTGCAACATAAAGCAATGTATTTTTGAAGTTTATTGCCTTATTGTGTTTCGATAATAACATGAACAGATGAGTAGACCACCATTATTCAGTGCATGATTTAAAGCATGAACACTTTGTGGAAAGCCACATTAGCAACTACAAAATCTTGTTAAATCTTAGTGCAAAACTATAATTACTGTTATTCCCCAGAGCATTTCAAAATACACCGTTTTGCACACTAAGCTATTACAAAAGTCACTAAATCTTAATTCATACCTTTCTCTCAGCAGTCTTGATAAAGTTACTGCTGCTGTTCTGAGAAACTTCTGGGTCTTGTTACAAACTGGAGGAACAGTGTCCAGTGCAGTGTACCTGGAAAAACCAGAAGGGAGCACCCTGGGTGCCCTGGGCCGCATATGGCCTGTGGGTCATATTATGAGGACCACCTATTAAATGGCATAGTTAAAAGCTAAAATGCTCTTTAGTCAGGGAGTTGTCCAGGGAACATGCTTTTGGCCAAACATTCTACAAATGTAGACCTAAGGTGCCATACTTTAGGCACTTTTGAATATGGTTCTAGATGTCATCTGAATATTGGTTTAAACTAGCTGCTGTATAAAATGCATATACACTTTTCAAAATAAAGTATAAGTACAAAGTTATAATGTGTGTAAAAAAGCATATCTTTAACAAAGGTTTAGTTTCTAATTCATTATAAATGTCAGGCAATGATTCTCTTAGACATTTTGGATTCGGCTTCCAGTTTCCAACATGCACTGCTTTTCATAGAGCAGGAGATAAATGAGCCATCGTCAAACCCAGTGGAAAATCACTTTCAGACCATGAGAATGATCTCACTTTACTTATCTGTATCAGTTATTGTTTGCAGTGCATGTTTCCCTGAAATGTGGCTTTTTTTCCAGGAGGCTTAAGAAGTTTACATTGTAGGTATGGTCTCAGGAGTGAAATGTTTACATTAAGCTTTGTACTCGATGTGTGTAATAATTTGGGAATGGATTCAGCAAACATTATTAAGGTTGCACATGTACTGTTTTTGAAATGAGCGATGAAGGAAAAAATGCAAGCCATGCACAAAGTATGCAGCTGTGGAGCAGCAACTCTTTTCTCTTTAACACACTGATTTCTGTATTGTATCTGTGATAGAACAATACAAACCTGCGAATATCAGGTAAGGGTAAATACTGGTTGGGTTTATTCTGTGGACACCTATACAGAACTCACAGACTAGTTTATTAACACCAAAACGTTTTAGGGCTGTATGTTTTTAAAAGTGTAGTCATCCTGTCTCTATCCAGTTATCTAAAGTCTGCTTCAATACCTTGTCTGTGTCAGGCCTGCAAGGCATAATTGAGTAGGTCATAATGCAGGAGAAAACATGCCAACAATGGAAAGAAATAGGGTAATTTCACCTGCATTTCTTTGAAGATACCCACAATGGAATACCAAGATGCCAATTTGTCAGATTGCTCTGTTTTGTGTTGCAGACACTGCATAATCTCTAAATGAAGATGTTCTCCTTAGAAATTTGCCAGGTTTCAACAGAAAATAGTGTCATCATGAATAATTTTTCTGTCAAAGGTATAAGGTACTTTCCAGCCTAGACTACTGCAACTCCCTCCTGGCTGGCCTCCCTGCATCTGCCACACATCCGCTCCAGCTCATCCAGAACTCCGCTGCTCACCTGGTGTTCTCTCTGCCTCACTTCTCCCACACTTCTCCACTGCTCCGCTCACTCCACTGGCTCCTGATCACCGCTCGCATCCATTTCAAGTACTAGCCTATCGATGCCTTGACCAGACTGCACCCAGCTACCTCCAGACCCTCATCTCTCCCTACATCCCCACCCGACATCTCCGCTCTGCCTGCACTAGTAGACTGGCTGTACCTCCTCTAAGCTCCCCTGCCTCCAGTGGTGGAACAACCTTCCTACGGATGTCAGGACTGCTCAGTCCCTGACCACCTTCCGGCGCCTCCTCAAGACACACCTCTTCAGACAACACCTGTAAAACTCAACTCTTCCCTTCTGGATAATATAACACTGTGCCTTTAATGCACTTTAACTTGCACTTATCTGCTCCCTATTTTACTGTATTTAATCCTGCACTTAACCCAATCTGTAGTATTTTGTATTTCACCTGCACTCGTATCTAACCCTGATGTAACTATCAACACTGTTATCTGCTCTTGAACTGCCCCGATATCATATCGTACTGTGTTTTGTATTTGCTCTTATTAGGACTGAAGTCATTGTATTTTGTACCTTGCTCTTAATTGTACTGTAATTCTTTATGTATTTTTTGTATACAACTGTAAGTCGTCCTGGGTAAGGGCGTTTGCTAATAAATAAATAAATAAATAAATAAATAAATAAATAAATAAATAATAATAATAATAATAAAAGTATTAACTAGTGAAGTATATGAAGTGTATCCAACTGAAGCCTATTTTACATAATGAAGCCTATTTTACATAACCTCCTTGAATTATATGTTCCTGTGGTTTAGTTCTGCCTAGAAAGAAACTACGGCAATATCCCCTTTGTATTCTGGCATTTGTATGACACCAGAACCACGATGAATACCCCAGTCACAAAGTGAGTGAAGCTAAATATGTATTAGAAGTTTAATGCTATAGATGCGATAGATGTTGCACCTACACTCTTTTAGTGAACCCTTACTAAAAGATTATTTGATTATTTGAGTCAGGTAAACACAGAAAGAGAAAGCCAGTATCTGAAACAAACAGACAGTAAAAACAAAAAAGTAACCTCTTTATTTGAAAAGGTGACAGAAAGCAGTGAAGCTGAAAAATGCAATACATTTTAAACTGACAGAAGCAAACAACCTTGATAATCTGGCGAAAATAAAGCTTTGTCAATTCCTGAAACTAAATGTAACAATTCCTTCAGCAAACTAATTGGGATATTACTATTTTTTGAAAAACAATACAAATGTGCTTGTCAATTTTATAAAATAAACTACTTCCCTGTTTGCTTTTTATATTTACAACAGTTCAGTAAAACTAATTTTGTGAAACTATCATGCCCTTTCAGGATGGGTCTGGACCCCAGGATGTACTCCCTAGACATTAAGACACAATAATAATAATAATAATACCTGTTGAACCAAAGATTAAATTGCTTTTAAATTTGCAAAACAAACAAACTCCTTGCCAAGCTTTTCAAGAATGAATTGTAGTCTGGCGTGAGATATCTCTCCACTGATCTCATTGCTGAATGCTGTATAATGAAGAACATCTGACTAATTTGTCATTACGTACACTGTAACTGAGTTAGAAATACTGTTGAAAAGGATAAGGAAAGGAGAAATGGTCGGAAACCTTTTGATAATAGATATATTACTCCTACACAACAATTTATGGGAATGATTGGGGGCAGTGAGATTGGCACCGAGGTAAATGTCATTTAGAACCATGCACACAACCACATCCATTTTTCTACCCTCACTTTTCTACCCAATTTGAAATGCCCTATTTGAATTCACCGCTGCAACCCACTTACCAATCAAGAGGACTGAAGGTAAACACTCCTACTATCAATCCAATCACTTGTTTTCACCCACTGAACCTAAGTAACCAGTGAAGTTTGGAGGTGTGGAAGCACAATGAGGTGAACATCACCAGCATATTCCCTCCTTTACCTTGAAGGACCAATGCAGCAGGCCAATGCAGCAGACCAATGCAGCAGGCCAATGCAACGCTGCCAACTCGGCTTGACCGGGATTTGAACCACGCTTGCAACACACCAAGAGTAGTTATGAGGACTCATTCTATTACTTAAAAGAACAATATTGTGTAAGATCACATTTTGAAGAAAATGCTGTTAAAGGGGCAAAAAGGTTTGCCAAAAAGGTTTATGTCTACAATAAATATGGGCTGGAAAGTCAAACAGCTAGACGATGTATGAGAACTACTGCTAAAACCTCATATAAATAAAGTTACTAATAGTTGGACAGGGGAAAGCTTATTGGGAAACTCTAGGTGTGAGCTAAGTGTCTTTTGGAATATGGGGTGCATGCAATCCATAAATACAGTAGTTCAAGCGCACTTGAGTTGCCCATTAAAGTGCTCTGTGTGAATCCAACATTCATAGCTACCTAAGCCCTGTATATTAAATGGTAAATGTTACCTTGAAAAATATAGAGGTATGTGCATTCGTTCTTTTTATTTTTTAATCCAAGTCAGCCAAGTTTTTTTTTTTTTTTTTTGTGGCTCTGGAGAACAGATTTTCCAAGTTCTGTTTTATATTATTTCATAGAATACAAGGGAACTTTTGCACTGAAGTTTGATGTTTCAATTATTATAATTTTTTTGTTTGTTCCCAAATAACTGGACTGGATTAATTTATAACACACAATAGTGAAACAAACTTTACATAGTTATTATAAGTACCTGTACGCAAAATGTGATTTTTGTTATAAGTAACATTAACACACAAAAATGTAGAAAGCATTTCTCACGGGATATACAATGCAGTTTCAGGAACTCAATTTGGTGATACTACATTATAATCAATAGCAGGAAGATTCCTAATCTACTGTATGTATTGGCCAGACTTCCTGACCTTTTGGGTTAACTCCTCTGTTATAGATTGAAGATTGGAATGCTGGGTGTTAGTGGCAATCCTGTGCTGTATCCGGTGCTCATGAAAAGTGACTTTCTGGGGTCGCTCAGGGCAGCTGAGCAGCATTTAACAGTAGTTTGCTAAAGTAATTGTCATGTGACCTTTAAAGACCTGACCTCCATATGTTTACAATTTTTTGAGTGCAACAGGCAAAATATATCCTAAATATTTGGCAAGTAGTACAATTAAATGACCTAAATATAATTATTTGATTGATTTCCCAACAGATTGCAGTACTTAGTATGTACAGGAGGCTGTGTGGTCCGGTGGTTAAAGAAAAGGGCTTGTATTCAGGAGGTCCCCGGTTCAAATCCTGGATCGTGCACTGTGTGACTTTGGGCAAGTAACTTAACCTTCTTGTGCTCTGTCTTTTGGGTGAGACGTTGTTGTAAGTGACTCTGCAGCTGATGCATAGTTTACACACCCTAGTCTCTATAAGTAGCCTTGGATAAAGGCGTCTGCTAAATAAATAAACAAGTACAGCTTCCACAAGTACTTTCATACTCAATATAAGGTAACACAAATAGCATGGTCTTGTAACTATGACTCTCGACTGTATTATGGTAAATGGGTATTTTTTTTTTCATGAGCTTCTTGCAGATATTCCAATGCCGCACTTGAGTTACTTGAATGCAAATAGAGACATATGAAACAGTTTTGTTAGCTCTGTGTACTTTAAATGCAGAACAAGTATATTGTGTGTGTGTGTGTGTGTGTGTGTGTGTGTGTGAGAGAGAGAGAGAGAGAGAGAAACAGAGAGATGTTCTAACTTGATCAACACATATACACAACCAGTGGAACTTTCAGATTGCAAGATTAAGCTGTAAGTGGACACAGACGACCTCTCAGGAACTTTAGTGTTCTTTTGAAACAACTGCATCATTACAGAAAATATGGACCACCTGAGCAGATGGACAGTTAATAGAACACTGGTCACCTCAGAATATCCTGTACATTAACCACAGTCTAGATAAGGAACACACACTACTATTGTCCAGAAATTTCTTACAAAAGCCTTTGAAATGTTACTAGGTACATTTGAGCCTAGAGGCTATCCTTACATAAAATTGATTTGGTACACAAGCCACCTGTTGTAATATCTAATTTAATGTCATTTTTGTGTTGTACAGTAGCTGCCAAAATGATTTGAAGATTTATTGTGCTGGGTAGAGGAAAAGTAAACAGGTTAATATTGAAAAAAAAAACATTTACATTTTCTTGTTGACAAATGTTTGCATACGTTCTGGGTGAAGGTCTTTCTGTGATGAACTCTTGCACAGCTGTGTGTATAATCAGGATTCCCCTTCCCACACTTATCTCACTTACAAGCTGTTTGCCGACCCAAATTCATTTCAAGGACATATTTGCAGTTTCGCCACAGTGGTCCCATTAATCAGAGCTTATCCAATTGTGACAGAACATTGTTAAAACATTGTTAAGTTATTCAGCGTATCGGTCTGGGGAATTTTGGAGATGCCTGTCTTTACATATGTAGGTATACGACACATTTGTGTGCAGGTCATGGTTATCAACCTTTTTGTAATACTGATATCTCTGATTTTGTATTTACAGCTGTGGCTGGGGATGTATGGCTCCAGCCTTTTTTTTTGTAACATTTACTGTTACACATTGCATTCAAGTTAAACCTGTGTTAAACTGCTTAGCATCTTCAAAGTCAACAAGATTAACATAGACTGCACACTTAACCTTCTCAAAGTCAGAACTGATATTTCTATGACTGTTCAGCTGATCTGCTTGTTATCCACTCATTCAATGGAAATATGAAGGATTATATGAAAAGAGGAATCTTTCTTTCATCTGGATTCCAAATTATGCTATCCTGCAATAACAGAACACAGAGCACATCACAACCTGCCGCTGAATAACTGATTCTGTTGAAGTCAGACTCAGAAGCGGAAGTGGCACATGACTCTTTTTTTAATTCAAAGCATTGGGTATCATTTATTCAACAGTAACATTTTCTTTTTACCCAAAATTGTAAAGACCTTGAAAATGAATGTATGTAACATTTATTTGACTATTTTAATATATTACATATTAACTGGATAAAAACTGCAATACTGCAATTGATTATTATTAATTTCTTAGCAGATGCCCTTATCCAGGGCAACTTACAATTTTTTACAAGATATCACATTATTTGTACATACAATTACATTATTTTTTATACACAATTACCCATTTATACAGTTGGGTTTTTACTGGAGCAATCTAGGTAAAGTACCTTGCTCAAGGGTACAGCAGCAGTGTCCCCCACTGGGGATTGAACCCACAACCCTCCAGTCAAGAGTCCAGAGCCCTAACCACTACTCTACACTGCTGCCCCAGGGTTAGGGTTAATATAGGCTCTATGTGTGTCAAGGTTGGGCAGCAGCGTGGAGCAGTGGTTAGGGCTCTGGACTCTTGACCCGAGAGTCGTGGGTTCAATCACCAGTCGGGGACACTGCTGCTGTACCCTTGAGCAAGGTACTTTACCTAGATTGCTCCCGTAAAAACCCAACTGTATAAATGGGTAATTGTATGTAAAAAAAATAATAATAATTGTATGTAAAAATAATGTGATATTTTGTAACAATTGTAAGTCGCCCTGGATAAGGGCGTCTGCTAAGAAAAAAAAAATAATAATAAAAGGTTATAAAAATCAAACATACTCGTACTGTGTAAATAACTCCTAAGTTTATTTTTATTGATTAAAATACACAGAGGAATGTCCTATGATAATAACTGAATGCTTTAGATTAATTTGAATAGACCCCACTATTATTTCAAATGTTTCATTATTTTATTATACATTGCTGTATATTAAGAAATAATATTTTTGAAGAATCAGATAAACCTCTTGAATATAGCTTATCTACTTTACTGAATTCAAAAGGCCATAGGTTTAAATCCTGAGGAGACTGGCATCTACTTACACAGTGAAGAGTTGAGTTTTGGCTGCCATTTCATTTGAGCCCATTGATGTATGGCAGAACATCTCATTTAAAGGACACTTTGAAACTGCAGTTCCATTCACCATTGAATAGAGGGGTAAAGATGATGGCATCATAAAGAATAATATGGCTTAGCTTTGCTGTTGTTCTGAAGGATTAACTGTGAATAAAACACTAGGGTGCTGCATAAAATAAATGACATCTTAAAATAAAAGATTCAAAACAAAATGTTCAAATGCCTTGATTTAATCCTGCCTGCATGAATACATTTTTGCACATTAGAAAGAATCCCCCTCAAGTCTGCTGATATCTTTCCATAATCATATTTTGAAAAGGCATACATAGTTGTCAGACTTGATACCTAAAAAAGGTTATTATAAACGACTTAACAAACTGCAGCTGTATAACCATATTATTATGACATACTGTACAAAAAACCCACCAAAGCAATGCCATTACCACTGGGTTTTAATGTAATGTTACTTGTTTATCGGACCTTACTGAGATGTCTATTATTTTTGCACTTATTGTTTTAAACCTTGGGCTGTTAAACACTTTATAAAACTCAACCCGGTTGTCACGCTGAGGCACTGAGGAGACCGCACTGTGGTTGATCCCTGGAGCCAGCCATCAACACCAGGCAGAAGGATATCTACATCATCAGAATGGAAGGAAGCGCAAATGGATGGAAATGCAGATGGATCACATTAGTTTACTGTAAAGCTATGTCTTAGTTGGTGCTTATCTTGGCAAGAGCCGAGTCTAAAATCAGCATGAAGTTTTAACATCTACTCTCATGTAATGGAAATCATTACTATTCTACAACTACAATGGGATACCAGTAACAACTTAGTGAGTCAGTAATACAAGCTTTAATTTTTATTTTAATCTTTTATTAAGCTATTATGCTGAATGTTTTTGCAAAACAAAATGTGATAAATAATTACATTAATGTGTGTTATTGAGGACAATACACGTGTACTGTATCTAGGACAACAATGATACATCTTTCAGGATCTCTGTACAATATTGTCTGCAACTCATTATGGTCTCTACCTAGTCCTAGCTAAAATGTTCTGGTTATTGCAATCAAATATGTGTTACATATGTTTAATATTATGTTAACTGAAATACAAATGGAGTCTAGATTTCTAGGGAAATGGGTATTTTTTGTCATTGTAATCAAGCAAAATGATAAGCGCAGTAACAGTTGGTTGTTTACAGAGCAGTATGTTAAATAATAATAATAATAATAATAATAATAATAATAATAATAATAATAATAATAATATTTTGTTCATAGAGTTGAGATATGCTTTGGAAAACCGATATTGAACCGAGTTTCTGGATGCAATTTGGAATGAATGAGCACCGAATCTAATATTTACTTTTGTACCGTACCAAATAATTAATGTAACATACTTAGGGTTTTGTATGTACTGTATGTATCCACACATTGATGTAAAGGTTGCCCTTAGAAAAGTTTACTATAGTAAAAACACTGGTGAAAGCATGGTACAGCATAAGTAAGCATTGTAAAGAATAGAGAGGTATGGTAAAGTGTATTCATACACATGACAAACAAGTGTAAACTAAGGTAAATGCACAGTATAACTATGGGAGAAGCAAAGGAAAACTGCAAAGATACTGTGCAAAAATACTTGGGTAAACTTTTATAAGTTTGTAACCTGCAGATAAAGATGGAAGTGTTCTTCTTAAACGTACATACAAACAAAAGCACTGGCACCCTACATTTAATATAAGATAATTGAAGAAAACATGTTAAATGCAAGCATTTACTTAGCATTAGACACTAATTAACATGACAAAGACCAAAATACACAATGTCTGGTAGTTTAACAAATAATCTTTATAAAATAAAAATAAATAAATAAATAAATAAAAATATAAAAAGTGAAATTGGAAATTACATTATTGATCACTTTGACACAAACCGTACACTACTTTCAGCTATTTAAAGTAAAACCACTTATGCGTAATACTAGGCATACCATCAAGGCTGCAAGAAAGTAAACTAACAGAAAGGGAGTGTCTTCGGTTTAAGTTAAAGTTACTACGACTTCTACCACTGCAACTGTAAAATCACTAGAACCCCAGCAACCGCAGTTGTGCGGTGTAAGTGGAAGAAGAAGTGTGTAGAAATAGTAGTATATAACAGGCTGAGAAAGTCGCACTTATGATTGGCGAAGCAGCCCCAGGGGCGGACCTTGTGTTTGATGTTGGTTGTGGTGTAGGGGTGTTCTATGGATGGCCAAGGAAAGTTTAGCTGGCACCGATCCCTTCTGCTTACAAGAAGTAGCTAAGCTAGCGAAGTAACTACACATCTAATCGATTTGTGGAATGCATGGTAAATCGCACGTTTTGCTGAAGATGGTGGATGTGGCTGCTTGGTAATGCGATGAAGGGATTGCACTTTCCCAGATTTGTGCTGCAGAGATCCTCCACGGACCCGACGACCTGTTGCTGCTGACAAGCCGGGAGAGTAGTTGGGGAGACGCCGGTAGATTGAGCAGGCACTTCCCTGGAGACTAAAGCCCTCGTTTCTTTGCTGAGGGAATCATGCAGTTTGCAATCTGGTTAGTTGGGCTCCTTTGTCATCTCTCAGCACTCATCTGGATTTCCATGCAATTTAGATTTCATCCCAAACAAGGTAAGCCTCTTGAGTAAGAGAGAAAAATGCACTGGTTATAGAAATATAAAGTTGAAAACGTTTGGGGATAATGGCGCTGAATAGAAAGCGCAATGTTAAAATAATGTGCAAATACTATAATTTGTAGTTGCTGAAGCAGTTACTCTGTCTGCTGTGTGGCTTGAAAAATACTGGAAATAAAACTGCATGGTATGCTAACATACAGTAATCAGCATCACTTTTGCAGGCAGTAGGTTACAGTACGCATAATATATAAATAAACCAGCTCTAGTCATGCTTCTGTATAGTCAGTATACACCACATTTTTATAATATTACTAACTAGGTGTATTAGTGTTAATATTGTTTTATTTTTGTTTTAGAAAACTTCATCAAACAGCTGTCATTTTATGAAATTATCACGCCCGTCCGTGTGAATGGTTTTGGGGAAACATTTCCAACCACGCAGCACTTCAGGAGGAAGCGGAGAAGTTTAAATTCGGACCTTTGGGGGTCAAGAACTCATTACAAAATTGATGCCTTTGGGGAGCACTTCCACCTCAACCTCAGCGCTGACTCCGGATTTATAGCACCGTCCTACATGGTTTCACATCTAGGGGCAGAACACAGCAACAGGTCGGATTTACAGGAAGATAGCTCTGAGATAAGACATTGCTTTTTTAATGGGCATGTCAATGCTAAAAGCGAATACACTGCTGTTTTCAGTATATGCACTGGCCTTGTAAGTATTATTATTATTATTATTATTATTATTATTATTATTATTATTATTATTACTACTACGACTACTAATTAAAAAAAATAAAGCACTTCTGCAATCGCTGCATTTACAAAAATATGTATTTGAAAATACCCTGCTAGTTTGCCAGGGCATTGAACTTAAATTTTGAAAGGGTGGCTATTGAGTGCTGGTGATGCAGTAAGTAAACCATATCAATTGACTTCTGATTTTACAACAAAACCTTGGTATTGTCACTAGTATGCAGTGGTACAAGATGCATTAGTTAAAATGTATTGGAAAAAGTGGAATATGGGCTGACAGCTTAAGTCACAACAAAAAGCAGCAGAGGCTTGTGAACTCCCCATTCTCCAGCTAACAAAACATCTCAAGTGTAATTGGTAATCTAAAAACTAACTGCAAGTGCAGGGGGGTTTCCACTGAAGGAGTTAATAATGTGTAAGTGGTATCAGGAGTTTAAATAGCAGAGCACATTTTCAATCTGTGCCAAATCCACAAAGCTTAACCTGGGAAATTAAAGTGCAACCTAAAACATATTACATTTTCTGTTGACTGATGTTGAAAGCACATCTGCTGTAGGACTTGTAAAAATACTTGATGGTTTAACAGGTAAGAATAAGGAAAAAGTGCTGCAGTATGTTTCCTCACAGAGACCAGGGTGCTGGAAAACAAGTTTTAGCTGAATGCTGTGCTTCCATGGACTTCTGCCATTGGCATTTAATTAGCTCATTGTAGAATGTAATGTGAGGCTGTGACCTTTCAACTCTTTTGGCCCCACCTTGTCTATAGGTAAATAATAATAAATAACATGGTGTACAGCTATTTATACATATATGGTTTCCTTATAAAGTATGAGGAGAAGCTAAGTACTGTCAGTATCTCAGCAACAGGAAAAATAGGAAAACGCTTCCTGACAGCTTCTAATGTTTGTTATCTAATCGATAGATTTATTCAGTGCCCTTTGATAGCTGTATAAAATAACAGGTATTAGATGAGTCTATAGATTTGAAAACTCTATGGACATATTAGCCTGTCAAACCCAACAGGACTAAGTCTGGTGTGATAACAGTAGCGTCACTGTACAGCATGTCTCAAAACATTTATCAAACCAGGGAAAACCTTGAGAATCAGGATCTTTAAGTAAGCTATTGGCAGCAACATCTAATTTCTCCGATAACCTTTCCAGCTTTTCAAGTTGAAATGACATGAGGTTTTGTTTTAAAAGCAGGTTATAACTGTCCACAGAGCGATTTCCGTAGCTACCACTGCCATCTATCATTGGCTGTAGGTGGGAGCATGTCACAGAAGCTGCCTGACATATGCACTCTGATGGATGAACTCAACTCTCAAATTCCTACGCTGAGGGTGTCATTAGAAGTAGGATTATATTGAGCTTAGTATCTGAACAGTAAGGTGGAGCAAGTGAAGCCCCACAACAGCACGTGATTTAGCTGACAGACAGAAATGGCCATATATCTGTATAAATATTGGTGCAATGAAACTCAGAGCAACTCTGTAAAATGGTAATGGGAGGTAAAACAAAACAAAATAAAAAATAAGTATTTGAAACCATCAACTCTTCAGATACTATCCAGTTTCCTAGTGAGGTGGAAATCATGTAGGCCAAGTGACTTCAATATTAAATAGTTTGTCATTTCTACTTTTCAGTGCTGTTGGCTGTGCCACCCATATTTACTTTATTGTACACTTGCTACAAGAACTTCAAGCACTTTTTCCATAGCACTGCATTAATGCAGCGTTTTCATACCATTTTGTATCTAATGACTGTATGCTTTACAAGCCTGTGAAGGATTTTGTAGACAGGTTTTTTTGCCCCAATGGTCCAGTTTTTTTGTTTCCACCAGGAACTAAATATTTGTTTTATTATGCATCACTTTCCAGTTGTGATATAGTACGGGAGGCACATAGGACCAAAATTATTACGGAGCCTGTGTCCATTATAAGGAAAATTCCTAGAAAGGAAACTACATCTCCCAGGAAGATCCGCGTTGGGAGTCAAAATGAGGTACACCGGGTGGCAATTATAGGATCAAAGTAAGAGAGTCTATGGGGTACCTCGGGGAGGAGTAACCAGGAGGCGTGGTTGGAGGCGACGAGAACGGAGAAAGGAAAAACAAAGAAAGAATTACAAAGTAATGGAATTGTGACGGTTTTGAGAACCCGAAAACGGATTAGCCGTTGGGTTATAGAAGTAACCCAAACAAAAAGTTTAGTCAGCACTCCTTGTTGGAGTTAGGGTTTTGTTTTGTTTATTTTGTGTTTTTGCTTTATAAATAAATATACGGGTACCGTCCTTTTTACACCCTTCTATTGTTGTGAGAAGTGTTTCTTTTACACAAAGAAGACCTGAAGGTCCTGAAAAGTGGCAAAGCAACCCCACTTTGCCACACAGTACACATAAGACATGAGTTGCATACTGCCCCTGAAACTCTAAACTGTGTGTCGCTACAGTGATTGCTAGAGTATTTGTTCATCACCAGACTGCAATGCGAATAAAATAAAATAATAATAATAATAATAATAATAATGGACCGTTGACAGTGCTTGAAGACAACAGTGGGTTCACAGTATCTTGGAACCGTATGGTAATAGCTGGGTTTATCCTGGATGATCAAGGTCTTCTGTGAACAAAAATCCCCTTTACCTAAAGTCCCCTTGACGAACTGAAAAGGGGAGGTTCTTCATAGTGATAATGCTACAAGCTGTTAAGTGTAGATATCTGTCTCCATGCAGAACAACTCTCATAAAAATGCAGATATAATTGACATTTAAATTGACCACCAAGGTAAAACTGTACAGTAGAATTTTAATTTCATGACCAGATCTCACCACAAAGCATTGCACTGGAATGACAGGTACAACCTTTGTTTCAAAATGTACACTGAGCTGAAATGTAAAAAATATTTCCTGAAGTGACACTAGAGGATAGGTTAGACAAATACTGTCTGCTTTAAATCTTAATGGATTAAATTATTGAAAGAATGCTGAAGAAATGCTACAGGGGAAAGGTGTCACAGAAAATGAAGAAAACTGAAAGACAATAGCAATGTTGAGGTAGATGTCATTGTGTTTAAGTTGCCCTTTTCCATGTCCCTGGGGGAAGCAGAAAGGCCCAATTGTTTGATTCACCTTTGAAGTGTCAGAGACAGCACACAGCAAATGATTGACTTGGAAAGCAAGACTGGTATTTATACAGCATAGGCATGCTCCAGAAACATTCTGTAGAAGAAGGTGGAAAAATGTTCTTGTTAAAATGTGTACTCTTTAGAGTGCTCTGTGGCTTCCTGTCCTCAATTGTGTGCTATGGGGCCCTATTCACAAAACCTTAAGGAATTTTAAGTAATGTTTAGATAAGCACCATTTCAATTAATTAAACCAAGTTTGCAGTTTATTTGTCTGTTTTTCAACTGTATTATACTCTATTCACACTACCTATATAATGAACAAACATCACATTTTGAAAAAGTAATTGTGAATGAAGTAAATGTCAGATACACAGTAGGTAGTGTGGGGAAGTTATTAGATAGATAGGGTTTATTCTCATTTTTCAATGCACTGTTTGGTAAGATTATGTTTATAAACACTATTCAAAAACAGGTCAGTAGTTATGGACAAGACCCAGAATTTGAGAATAGCGGTATTTCTATTGATGAGTGTGGACTGGAGTATGATACACACATGAGAGTTAAGGCCAAATGACTCATATGAACAAGGCGATAGACACCCCCGCCCCACCAAAACCAAAGGGAAATTGAAGAAAACAAAAGGGGGTTGCAATTGGGGGAGGTGGGGGATGTGAATGAATTGTTCACAAGGAGATGTAAGTGTCTGGGTTATTTATAATCTCCTGATTGATTAGTAGATGATGTAATGAGTGTGTGGTAGTCCTTCCTCCAGAACTAAAGTTTTATAAACTTTTATTCCTTAAACAAACATTCCTTAAAACAGTGTTATGTTGTGAATAATCTCAGCCAGCTTGTCTTGACTATTTCTCTCTTTTTTGTGTTAAATTGGTACACTTATAAAGTGTATCCGATACCCTGTGTCGAATTATGTTGTTCCCTCTTGGGGTACGTGTTGTGATAACGTGTTGTGTGAATTCTGCAGTGCTATGAAGTTTTCACTTTATTTGCATTCTCGGTTTGGATAAACTACACGTAGCTCTTGTGGCATTTCGTTTCCTTAGTTCATAATGATATTTTCAAAGAAATTTTAAGTACTACTTGAAAGTAAACTTGAGTGGAAGTCTTTAGTAGCCTTGGCATGTAATATGTTGTGTATAATCGTCATTATTGGTTATTTTGGTATTAATTAGTCTGTGTGAATGTACTGTAAAGACCCAAGTGTACTGTACATAGCTGGCTGGGCGCAAGAACATTATAAACAGAGGATACTCCATGAACGTTCATAGAGTGCTGCAGTTATTTCACAAACGAAGCCGAATAACCACCAAGCCCCTGAAGGGATCCGGTAATAAAAATGCTCACTTAGGACCACTGAATATGGAAATGTTGTTCGATGCTAGATGTCTCAACTCTTCTTGTATAACTGCAATTATTAAAAACAAAACAAAGAAAAAAAAAGTGAGATATGATTGGTCTGTCTTGTATTATCATATATAAGTGCAATTGTATTTTATCAAAACTATTGTTCTTGCTCTCAGCCAGTGGCATGTTAAATACATTGCCTTAATCATTAAGGTTGGTGGATTACTATAGAGACGGTACTGTTCGTTCTGTGTGTGACAGTGAGGGGTACCAGATTAGATTTTTACTTCACATCTAGATAGTACCACTTTGGTATGCTACTGTAGTTTTTGTGTACAGTACTGTGTGACTAAGGTAGTGTAAAACAATATTTGACTTTTATAGTACTGTGTAGGTATTTCAAATGAACTTTGATAAGGCGCAGAAACTATTTCTTAGAATGGATGTATTATAGGAGGCTGTGTGGTCCAGTGGTTAAAGAAATGGGCTTGTAACCAGGAGGTCCCCGGTTCAAATCCCACCTCAGCCACTGACTCATTGTGTGACCCTGAGCAAGTCACTTAACCTCCTTGTGCTCCGTTTTTCGGGTAAGATGTAGTTGTAAGTGACTCTGCAGCTGATGCACAGTTCACACACCCTAGTCTCTGTAAGTTGCCTTGGATAAAGGCGTCTGCTAAATAAACAAATAATTGTTCCAAAACACACAATGGTAATATTTACATTTAAACATAAAAATTGATTACTATTAACTTGGTGGAGCCATTGCTTTTCCTGATAAGCACTGTTGGTTCTCTAAAATAAATCCACACCGATAAAGTTTAATTGGGAGGTGGGTTCTGTCTTTGAGAAATTCATGTAAACAAAAATATGAATGGCTTAATATACATTATGGTACCTTAGATGAAAGTAAGTTTGTGTAATAATTGAAACCCTTTTTTTATTGAACTTTTTTTTTTTAACAATAATAATAATAATAATAATAATAATAATAATAATACAAAATAAAAAATAAAATGACAATATAATACCTAATTGTAGTGTTGATTATGCCTATTACTGTATTGAATTCTGTAATAGTCCTATGGTTTTGGAGGCATATTTGTGTGTGGGACCTAGTTCAGTCAAGAGCTCTTAAAACCTTTGTTTGGGGACAGGTTCATTTGTGAGCATTGCCTAGGGACATGTAAATCAACACTGAGAAGAGATTTTAACAATAATGATTGTCTAAAAAGTACTACTGTGTACACCCTTTTATTTAAAACCTGGGTACTTCTATTCAGGTGTACCAGTTTCCTCCATTTCAAATTTGCTGCTTGTGGTGATCACACCTGGCTGTCTAGTTCTTGATTTCTAAGTACTTTATGCAGGGTCAATAGTAATGACCAGTCAGTACATTTATTTATTATTATTATTATTTATTTCTTAGCAGACGCCCTTATCCAGGGCGACTTACAATTGTTACAAGATATCACATTATTTTTACATACAGTTACCCATTTATACAGTTGGGTTTTTACTGGAGCAATCTAGGTAAAGTACCTTGCTCAAGGGTACAGCAGCAGTGTCCTCCACTGGGGATTGAACCCACGACCCTCCAGAGTCCAGAGCCCTAACCACTACTCCACACTGCTGCCCCCAGTTTTAGTTCATTTAATATAGGGATAATGTGTTTTTTTTTTTTTTTTTTTTGCATGTTTCTTCCTTTAAGGAAATTCTCAATTAAATTATAGAAGGGACTCAGTTTGACATCACGTTCAGGTTTTTGCTGGTTGCCTGGCATTTCCTTTCTTTTGCATTCAGTTTTAGTTCATCCTACTTGTTCACTGGGTAAACAGGGTCAGGTGTGTCATCATTATCATGCACATGTTCAGTTGTATTTTAAATTTCAGCTTCTTCTTTTATAAATAACAGACTGTAGCCTGGTGGTTATGCTTACCTTCAAAGAGCAACATAACAACTTAACAACAGAGTACATTTACATTGGACAAATCCGCATTAGGAAACACTCCAACATGGGAAAATGGGCTTTCTGTAATTAGGGATTGAGCATTATATTTTAGACTTCAGCAGACAGAAGTTTTTATAAGTCAAATGCTCCTGTGTGATGTTTAAATACATTCTTTGGAGTCTCTTTTGTAGAGTTATGATAATGTATAACCTGCCTGGTTGTTTTAAAGGGGAGAGCTTAACAAAAGCTACACTGAACTTGGTTGGTTATTACAGAGACGTTCGTAATGGGTGTGGGTTCTTATATTGGATTCAGTTTTTATAGGAGTTCAAGCAGACTTGTTGCAACTGTAGATTGTGGTACTTCATTGATTGTTTTGATATTTTTAATGTATATACAGTATGTGATGTTGGATTGTGTTTAAATATCACAAGTACAAGTTATATTGGAGAGGTGGATATTGAGGGGGGATACCACTATATTTAGTTAGCAAGGGTAAAAAAGTCAACAAATGCCCACCCCCAGTCTTCTTTATTTATGTTGCTGCCATTGTGACTTCAAACACTGCTATATGGTGACAACTGAAGAAACATATTTTTGGGGATAAAATGAGATACAAATGCCCCAACCAGCAATTCTGCATTCCTCGAAAAACATAGGGGTAGCTTGCTCATTAAAATATTTTCCATATCTTGAAAGTGGAGTCTGTTATCAATTCGGGGCTACTAAGATTTTTAGTAAGCAAGGCATTAAAATTAAAAATGCAAGATTCTGTTTTATTTCATAAACATTTAAACTTTAGGATTAAACACACTTAACAAACATGGAATGAGAAGCCCTGCATTAGGGCCCTGTTGTGTATTTTAATACTATATTGAACAAAATCCTTTATGTGCAACTTGTATGTGTATATGGTAAATATCTTGAGTAGTTATTGAATATAAAAGCATGTCTATATTTGACATTTTTGAATTTTTTTTTTTTTTTTTTAAACAAAATCTTACCACAAGGAAACCATTAAACTATTAACATCCCTTTTTTGAGTGTTGTTTTCCATATATTTGTAGGTACCAATGCTTGTTAAAATGATGTCGTTTTCAGTGCTAACTCCTTGCTGCGGTAGGTCTGCTATGACACAGTTTGGCAGTGGCCTCTATGATGAGTTCTCAGTTGTAAAGTGGTGAAAGCACTGTTGACATGTCACCAGTCTAAAGAATGTTCACTACGCTGTCAGAGCCCACAAAGCTGATAAGTGTAGATCTGATTCCAATTTCAGGTGCTCACTTTTTGCCAGTAACCTACATTATTATTATTATTATTATTATTATTATTATTTATTTCTTAGCAGACGCCCTTATCCAGGGCGACTTACAATTGTTACAAGATATCACATTATACATTTTTTCACATTATTTTTACATACAATTACCCATTTATACAGTTGGGTTTTTACTGGAGCAATCTAGGTAAAGTACCTTGCTCAAGGGTACAACAGCAGTGTCCCCCACTGGGGATTGAACCCACAACCCTCTGGTCGAGTCCAGAGCCCTAACCACTACTCCACACTGCTGCACTACAGAGCTTTTATTCAAAGCAATGGTTCATTGTCATTCTGTGAGTCACACGAGTTTTATAATTATCATGATAACGCATAATAAGAACATGGAAGAACTGCTAGCTGATTACACAGTCCAGCCAGGTTTAACTTTACTGTTTCTGACCATGATTAATTAGTCAATTGTTTCGGAGTGATGCTCTTTTTTTCTTTTTTTTTATAAAGAAACCCAAACCATATTTCTTTTCCATAAAGATGATTTTTTTCATGTTAAACCTCCAGAAAATCAGAATTTCTGTGACCTGAATATATAAGTTGATCTTTCTTTGTGTAGTTTATCAAGTAAAACAAGTGAAATGAATTCATGTAGACAAACATGTTGGCTGAAAGACGTGTTTACTTGATCAAGGCACTTGCCGAAACAATTATTTCCTCTGCTTGACTTAGTTTCTTACAAGTTTTGCGTGCTAATCTATGATTGGTATTTTATCAGCTTTTTCAAGATCTCTGAAAAACTGAATTGATAATTTTTGCTTTTTCCATAGATTGGCACATTTAGAACCCACAATGGTGAATATTTTTTAGAACCACTCTTGAAATTGAATGGAGAAGATTATGAAGACGAACACAACAAACCTCATCTCATGTACAGACAAGAAATAAGGAAAGAAAAAACACTGGAGGAAAAAGTTAAACCATGTGCAGCTTCAGGTAAGGATGGGCATACTTCAAATCATTTGTGTTAATGTGGATAGGATTGAAGCCCTACAGACAAGAACTTCTTGAGTTTAGTTTCTTCTGTTAAATGGAAATGTGTAACTAAGGTAGTCAGTGCACAGTGTGATTCACCAGGACCTCTGTGTTAGCCTTGGGGTGTTTTGGTTTGCCCTCATTGCTTTAAAATTATGCCATTACAGACAACATAGTATGTCATCATTATGTCTTTTGTGAATTGCTGACTTCGTGCAGATCATTTATATTAGCTTGTGAGGTTTAGGATATGACACTTTGGGCTTGATATATTAAGTAAAGTAAAATGTGCCAGTGGCAGGAACATTCTGTCCAAACACTCTGCTCTATTGTGGTTACTAATGAGAGAACTTGGGCGTTTACTAATCTTCCCAGAATGAACTTGCCCCAGCAAATGTATTCAACCCTTACATTGGGGGGGGGGGGGGGGGGGGGGGAGATTATAGATGCAGAGCATGTGCTGATGATGGCTTGCAAGTCTTGACTGTAAGAAAAATAAATGAAGAACAAACTAGTCAGTTGCAGGAAATCACTTGTTAGACGAGGGGTTAAATCCCCACTGCCACAATGGGACAAGATCTTAACGCCAAAAGCAATATAAAGTTACTTTATTAGTACAGTAAAATATTGATATTACATTGCAACCTTAAATTGCCAAGGAATAGCTTGACATTTTTTTTTAAATAACTTATTTGTTACAAATATATTCCACATTTTACAAGAGGGAATACTTGCCATTTCACAGTGTTCATAACCTTTTGATGAATGCTTGTTCCCTTTTTGTCAGTATACATCATTTCATTTGTATGTGACGCATATTTGTGAGCTGGTGAGAAACACAATACTACGTAACTGCAATTTGAGACATTTCCTTTTAGTCTGTACTTCACGTGTGGTCACCAGTGATATCTGCTGGTAGAATCTGATTTTATAAAAATTTTTTTATATAGCTTTCCCCATTTAGAAGAATTCTCGACAAAAAGAAGCTTTCCCCTATAAAGTTCACTGTTGCATGAAGCACAGAGTTATCAGAAGCTGTCTTTGTAAGCGGCCTTTGTAGAGACACTATAAATTCTATATTCACAGGAGGCTGATTTGTAGGCTGCCTAAACTTGTCGTTATCTGGCAATCGTAAAAGACAGAAATACAGGAGGGAGCTGCCGGCTACGAAGAAGGGGGAGGTCGGGGGACCACCTGCCCCCGCAGCTTTTTCGCTGCAGGACGGGACCAACAGGCTGTCAGCCGTGCCACTACCGGCAGGGGTGCTGACAGCATGGCCAGCCATGGGCCCACTGAAGCCTCCCTTCCCAGCCCGAGACTTTGTCCTGGACTGCTGGGTTTTTAAGGGGGGAGGTGGCCGTTGAGGCCATGTGTGCTGCGCACAAGGGGGGGTATATGTGGCAATGCGCCCCGCCCCTGTGTGCATTTGTGTGTTTTGTGTGTATGTTGCGTGTGTAAATGTTGGTGTATAGTCATTGGTACACGGGATATAAACGGGTCTGTGTTTCACGTGTATTTAAATAGTGTATATTTGTATTTAGGCACGGGATTGCACATCACGCACGTGCATTTAAAATATAATATGTGAACACGGGGTTTCACGTAATGAATTCACGTGCTGGGATTCAAGTGAGTAATTAATTAGTAATTGAATCCCAGCACAACAGTATATATAGATGCACGTTTCTTGCACTAAGGGTTGGTGTTCAGTGAGTGGAGAACGGGATTGGAGACGGAGGTAATAATAATAAGAAGAAGAATAGTTAAGTGTTTTCACTCACCGTGTTTGTTCGTCTGTCCTGCACCGTCTGTTTAGTGTTTAGTCGTTTTGTTTGTCTCTTTATTTTGGCGTGTAGTGCCGTGTCCTGTGGTTTTGTTGTTTCAAACCTTTTATTTTCTGTCTGTTTATTAAATGCTGAACGCGATCACGCGTTCAGCCTCACCAAAACCCCATGTCTCTGTCGTTTGTGTTCCTGTTTCGGGTCTGAGGCCACCCACTCCGGCCGTCTTTGTGACACGTGGTGTCATCGTGGGATAGCCGCGCCTCCAAGCGTCAGACCAGGAGGGGTTTTGTTTAAAAAAAAAAAAAAAAAAAAAAAAAAAAAAAAAGGATTACAAATATTGTTTTTGGGGGGGAAAAAAAAAAGAAAAAAAGAGAGTCAATGGCAGAAGACGCCATCAAACTGCGGGGCTGGTTCCTGGAGAATGCTGGGCTGGAGGCCCAGTCTCTGCCCATGGTCGTCCGGGCTCTGTGGATGATGGACTGTGAGAGATGGGAGGCATATCAGGAGGAACACACCCCAAACACCTTGGAGGAAGGTGTGGAGTTTGTCCTCAGCTACCTGGAGGCAACCATAAATGGAACAGCAGCCCAGGTAGCAGGACCACCAGCAGAGGAGTACCTGCTGTCCCCATCTCCACCAGCAGAGGGTGAATGCCTGCTGGTTTTGCCTCCACAGCCCGAGCGGGAGGAGCCTGAGCGTCCACAGCCCAAGCGGGAGGAGCCTGAGCGTCCACAGCCCAAGCGGGAGGAGCCTGAGCGTCCACAGCCCAAATGGGAGGAGCCTGAGCGTCCACAGCCCAAATGGGAGGAGCCTGAGCGTCCACAGCCCAAATGGGAGGAGCCTGAGCGTCCACAGCCCAAACGGGAGGAGCCTGAGCGTCCACAGCCCAAGCGGAAGGAGCCTGAACGTCCTACGCCTGAGTGGGAGGAGCCCGAACGTCCTACGCCTGAGTGGGAGGAGCCCGAACGTCCTACGCCTGAGTGGGAGGAGCCCGAACGTCCTACGCCTGAGTGGGGGGAGCCCGAACGTCCACAGCCCAAGAGGGGGGAGTCGGTGCGTCCACAGCCCAAAAGGGAGGAGTCGGTGCGTCCACAGCCCAAAAGGGAGGAGTCGGTGCGTCCACAGCCCAAAAGGGAGGAGTCGGTGCGTCCACAGCCCAAAAGGGAGGAGTCGGTGCGTCCACAGCCCAAAGGGAGGCAAGTCGGGGCTTCCACAGCTCTGGGACCCAAGCCACCAGCAGAGGGGAAATGCCTGCTGGTTCAGCCCCAAGAGCCGGAAGGTGAGGGGTTACAGGCTCAACCCCCTGAAAATTTTTGGGGGGGAGAAGGGCAGGATGCTGGTGTCCCCCAGCAGCCTCTCGCTATGCTGCTGAAGGCAGCACGGCGTGCACATGCCCAGCCGCCACAGCAGAGGGAGCCAGCACCGCCAGGAGCAGAGGAGCTGGAGCTGCCTCTGCCTCCACCACCTCCAGGAGCAGAGGAGCAGGAGCTGCCTCTGCCTCCGCCACCACCACCGCCAGGAGCAGAGGAGCTGGAGCTGCCTCTGCCTCCACCACCTCCAGGAGCAGAGGAGCAGGAGCTGCCTCTGCCTCCGCCACCACCACCGCAAGGAGCAGAGGAGCAGGAGCTGCCTCTGCCTCCGCCACCACCACCGCAAGGAGCAGAGGAGCAGGAGCTGCCTCTGCCTCCGCCACCACCACCGCAAGGAGCAGAGGAGCAGGAGCTGCCTCTGCCTCCACCACCGCCCGGAGCAGAGGAGCAGGAGCTGCCTCTGCTGCCCGTACCTCCGCAGGGAGTACGGTGGCCGGAGCCCCAGAAAGGGGAGCTGCCGGCCACGAAGGGGGAGGAGGTCTGGAGACCACCAACCCCAGCAGCAGTTTCGCTGCCGGAGATCGTGGGGGAGGTCCGGAGACCTGCTCCCACTGCAGCTTTTTCGCTGCAGGAGTTCTTGTGGCCGGAGCCCCACAGGAGGGAGCTGCCGGCTACGAAGAAGGGGGAGGTCGGGGGACCACCTGCCCCCGCAGCTTTTTCGCTGCAGGACGGGACCAACAGGCTGTCAGCCGTGCCACTACCGGCAGGGGTGCTGACAGCATGGCCAGCCATGGGCCCACTGAAGCCTCCCTTCCCAGCCCGAGACTTTGTCCTGGACTGCTGGGTTTTTAAGGGGGGAGGTGGCCGTTGAGGCCATGTGTGCTGCGCACAAGGGGGGGTATATGTGGCAATGCGCCCCGCCCCTGTGTGCATTTGTGTGTTTTGTGTGTATGTTGCGTGTGTAAATGTTGGTGTATAGTCATTGGTACACGGGATATAAACGGGTCTGTGTTTCACGTGTATTTAAATAGTGTATATTTGTATTTAGGCACGGGATTGCACATCACGCACGTGCATTTAAAATATAATATGTGAACACGGGGTTTCACGTAATGAATTCACGTGCTGGGATTCAAGTGAGTAATTAATTAGTAATTGAATCCCAGCACAACAGTATATATAGATGCACGTTTCTTGCACTAAGGGTTGGTGTTCAGTGAGTGGAGAACGGGATTGGAGACGGAGGTAATAATAATAAGAAGAAGAATAGTTAAGTGTTTTCACTCACCGTGTTTGTTCGTCTGTCCTGCACCGTCTGTTTAGTGTTTAGTCGTTTTGTTTGTCTCTTTATTTTGGCGTGTAGTGCCGTGTCCTGTGGTTTTGTTGTTTCAAACCTTTTATTTTCTGTCTGTTTATTAAATGCTGAACGCGATCACGCGTTCAGCCTCACCAAAACCCCATGTCTCTGTCGTTTGTGTTCCTGTTTCGGGTCTGAGGCCACCCACTCCGGCCGTCTTTGTGACAAGGGGTTATAGGGTTAAAATGATCTCCTGTCCTGGATGGATTATCACATTAAGCTACCTCCCAGCATGTGGACGGAGCATCTTTGGAAATGAGTTTGTGTTGAAGGACCTAGTTGCGACTCAAAGATGTGATCATGTATAGATAGCGTCCAGTCAGTACCACATGCCCGATTTTAAGATCACTAATTATATTTCTTGGAAGGTTTTTGCCTATTTATTTTTTGTTGTGTTATTTCTGTCATCTTTATTGTTTGTAGATTGGCCAGATCCTACTGATTTCCCACTCAAAAAATCAGTTACCTCCAAGGAACAAGTTATATTTCCTGTGACTCTAACTTACGCTAATGTTGAAGATGGTTAGAATTAAGCAATAATACCACACATATTAGTCCAATTTTAATACTGCTGTGTAGTTGTACAAAGGTTTCTCTGTAAGAAAGGATGTTTGGATGAGACCAGTGGGTACCGGTGCAGTCTTTGTAACTCATTGAAGTTCTAACGATAATAATGAGACAAGAAAAAAAGACACCTGCAGCCATCATCAAAGTGCAAAATCCAGACAATCAAGCTGGATTAAAAGGGATTTAGTTGGAATAGTAGGTGCCCAAAGCTCTGGTTGCTAACGCTGTAAGATACCGTCTGTTTTCAGATATAATGATAAAGAGGCCTTTGAAGGGCTGTGCCTGTGTAGAGTACTTCTTAACCCTCAGCTATTGTGCCATTTTAGAAGTGGTTCTTTCTTCGTCTGACTTGACACAAGTGTACTCCCTCTGTTGCGTGATGTGATGTGTTGATGGATAAAAAAATTGACATGAAAAAAGCAATATACACAAGGCTAATGACATAGAGAAACTGTTGTGTGTCGCAAAGGAATCATCAATAAAGTTGCTAAATATACACAGGTCTGAAGAATGTTTACATTTCTCTTTAAGTTCACAGCTAGTGTCCTTTCCCAGGGGTAAAGTGGTCATAGGAAGCCATAAACCTGTCCATTTCCTCCCCTCAAGCACAACGTAATTAGAGGCCACAGAGCTATTAGGCTTCTAGTATGTACTGTAGGTGTATCATTGACTTTTTATGGATTCTGTGCTGCTGTGAAGCACAATCTGTCAACTGGTGTGATTTGTTACACTTTTAAAAATAATAATACATTGTGATACTGTGTCATGCTAATTTGTGTTTTGGACTTTTTTTTATCTCAAGATTAACCCCATTAAACCAAGTAGTTTCTTTTGAGAGGTCAGTGAGAAATGTTGGCTTGCAGTTCCTGAAGACACTCCAATAGCAAGTGTCTGCTAATTACTGCACCTGGTAATCAGCCAGACAGTTTTTGCTTGTGCAGAATCTTTGATTTTCCTGTCTCCTCCTGCAAACATTTCAACCCATGACTCGGTAATGTGAATCTCTGACAGGCTGATATGTGGAGAGAAAAAACAAACAATCTGAACAATATAACAAGAGGGAGAATATTGGGATACTTCTGCTGTATCCATTATGCTGGTTGTGCGGAATCATGTCAAATTATGTGAAGATTTTTTTTAATAGGAGGCTGTGTGGTCCAGTGGTTAAAGAAAAGGGCTTGTAACCAGGAGGTCCTCGGTTCAAATCTGACCTCAGCCATTGACTCATTGTGTGACCCTGAGCAAGTCACTTAACCTCCTTGTGCTCCGTCTTTCGGGTGAGACGTAATTTTAAGTGACTCTGCAGCTGATGCATAGTTCACACACCCTAGTCTCTGTAAGTCGCCTTGGATAAAGGCGTCTGCTAAATAAACAAATAATAATAATGTGAGCCGCAGTCCGTAAAAGGACCACCAAGCTCACTTTGCTTGTGAGGTTAGCCCTGCTCTATTATTATTATTGTCTGCTGGAAGAAACTTTTCATTTAATCCAATGTTGTTTATTCAAAGACACCCCAGGGTTCTTGCCAGCGCTGTTGAGCGTAACGGGCCATTACGTTGTTACCTGGAAAAATGACACTGTAATCAGGCTGTTGCGCTCTGTTTTCAGTTTCCGTAATGCCCTCAAAAAAATAATAATCCTGTGAAACATTGTTGATTATTCCTTTATGTGAGAAATTGCAGTCAGGCGGCGGCTCCGTGGAGTCAGGCGGCTATTTGTGAGTTTAATGTAAATTGTTTTTTTTCAGGGCTTTCGTTTTTGATATACTGTATAAAATCTTATAAAATTTGATATACTGTATAAAAGTCTTTTCGGGTACTTGAGCAAAAATGTTTGAGCGTTTTTTTTTGTTTTTTTTTTTCTGTCAGAATATGTATAACAGTAACTCGACAGTACTTGCACATTTAAGTTGTATCTTCTTTCCTTTACTGTCTTCCACAACGAAATCCCTATGGTGACGTGCACATTCTTCTGGGTTTTTTGTGTGTAGGCATTTTTGTACATTTTGCCACAATTCTGTTTTAAATCCTCTGCATCTTAACTGTAATGCAGCTTTAAATACTGCTAACAAGCCTCCATTTCTGACTGTAATCTCGTTTTAAATCTCGCAAGCCGATTCTCCAATAGAAATGTAGGAATGTGCCATCACTCGTTAGTTGGGGCGGGTTTAAAGTATTCAAAATGAATCAATGATAGATACAAGTCAGGAAGGTGGGACATTGCTCAGCAGCACTGGGAAATGTACAGTATTTATTATTTTTGTAGTATG
Source organism: Acipenser ruthenus (assembly GCF_902713425.1). Taxonomy (NCBI): domain Eukaryota; kingdom Metazoa; phylum Chordata; class Actinopteri; order Acipenseriformes; family Acipenseridae; genus Acipenser; species Acipenser ruthenus. The sequence goes on along the minus strand of NC_081195.1, from coordinate 61,134,935 downwards.
TTTTATTTTTTAATGGGAAAAGGGTAAAGTCAACATGAATTGATTAACCATTTCCACAGTTTTTCTAGTGTTTTCCAGTGTTTATTGGCTATCCACCGATTTTTTGTATCGGGGGCGGTTTTATCGGTTTTTATCGGTTAAAACTACTGACAACTACTTCCACAAAGCGTAAGTATGTACATGACTTGTCCTGCCTCGCCTGCAGGGGGTTGTGAAGATCTCCGTTTCTTAACCCGCCCCCCGCTCCTCCCACCACCACACTGTGAAAAATTCCTGGTGAGAACCCTGCACCCTGATTTGGTTATACAGGTATTGAATAAGTAACAAAGTTTGATCTATTTTTACTGATACTGTCCAGATCTTCTTTTTTCCTTCAGGTCTGGTGTACAATCAAGATCCTACTTCCTTTGTGGGTGTCAATGACCAGGCACTTGACTCCCCCTGCCCCTGTGAGGCTTTAATTGCATGGAGAATGCATTCAGAAAGGCTCTGCAAAATCCCCAATCACTATTTGCAAATATCATGCAAGACTTAAGACTTACTGGTTTTGATTGCTATGGGTGCCTGCAGTAAAAACTGACTCGCTTTCCAAATTTGTATTTGAATTTCTCAGATAGACAAGAATGCCAGTACTCAACAGCCCCGGAGACCACAAACATTGATTGCACTTATTAGTTTTACTTTTTGAAACATTATTTTTCACGCTGGGGGCTGTTGTAACATACATCTGAACCACAGCGTGTTTTGAGCAAACTTGAAACCAATCAGAAATGTTGTCAAATGTATCTCCAACACCAGTGTTTGTTACAGTAAAAAACCCTACCATGAGACAAAGATTAGGCCACTATTCATTAATGTATGTCCAAAAGGATTAAACTTTGTTTTACTGCCATAAATGAAACATGCCGTAGTAGTGTTGTAACTCAAATTCCAGTTTTTGGACTCTGTGCACGTTGCTCCTCTGTGTATTTAGTAATGCCTCTGCTTTTCAGTGTTTTCTCTTGTCACATTGAGCAGAGCGTGAAAACCAACACTTAAATGCAAACACTTTTGTCTAAAAGCTTGGGCAAGCGTTTTAGGTTTGCGTCAGGTAAACTTGAAGTAATGCGTCTTTAACATGCTCCGCTGGTTTGGAAAACAATCGTTTCCACTTCAGAGTTTCTTTATTGGTTTTGAATTTAAAAAAAAAAAAATGGATCGACGATGCCTGCTTCTGTCCTCTGAGTCAGCCCTCTGTTGCTTTCTGGTATTGCTGCTGCTTGATATCTGTTTGCTTGATATCTGAACCCACCTTGGGTACAGTCTTGAATGAATATTGATAACCTACCTACCAGATCAAAAATACAATTGAGATAACTTTATACTGCTAATGTAAAACCCTTAAAACAAGCTGAATCGCTAGAGGCTACCACATCATTCCCAGCATGGGCAACACCATTTTTGGGAATTTGATAGCATTCCCAAAACTGAAGAAACATCTGATGATTGATTTTATGTTTTTATATTAAAACTTTTTTAAAATACTATTTCCAAATGGCAAAGTAGTGTATCTTTGACTCAGATTGTCAGTAAGCATCTTGCAGTACCCTGTTGTATGAATACATTGGACAAGATTTGAAGTGTAGTGCAAAGAGAAAATCTGCCAGTTGAACTGGGAGATAATAATGGGGAGTTTTCTTGGCCGGTGCTGGCTTCTTGTATCAACTTGTTGCTAAGTAACTTGAGGATGTTTGCAGTAACGTGTGATCTGCAAGAGGGCTAGCCCAGAACACATTCAGCATTAGCTGGTGCCAGCGTTATGTGACTCACCCAGGACTTGAACAGATACAATTAACAAATTTAAGTTGCATAATACAATTATTGAACTAATTTAACATCCCAGTTCAGAGAATGCAAAATGCTGTACCCTGAAAATATTAAGCGGCACTTTTAATTAGGTGTTTGTTCTGCTTAAGGTTTTTGTGACTTGGTGCAGACAGTGACTTTTTAAGTCTTCAAGTATAGTAAACACAGAAATACTTGTAATACTTTTGAGCCAAGTGGATTCAGTCCAACAATACCAATTTCATTACAGGGTCCCCCTGTAGTGACCCGTGAAGCCTTTAGCAACTCTTTTACTCAGCCATATCTCATTTTAGTAAAATAATATGGATTTTTTTTGTTGTTGTTAAACACACATTCCACTTGCATTTACTTGACTATTTGGTTTTCTGTGGTAGTTCCATGCCCCGATTTAGTATATTAAATCTATCTGCCTAATTTATTTATACACAGTAGATGCCGGTTATTAGCAACCCTGATAAAGACAACTTTCGGTTATTAACAACATCCCATCCCATAGACTTTAATATTAATGGATTTGGGATATTAGCAACTGCCCGCTGCTTAATGCCAACTTTTTTTTTACAATTTCTATGGCTACGGCACGCACACGAATACATTGCGTGCACGCATCGCAGCGTCTATTTTATGTCAGTTTTCTAATGTAGCTGTACATTTATTGAGTCTGATTTGTCGTCTGTCATCATGGCTTCAAAACGTGTAGACCTTTCTATCGCCGATAAAGCTTGGAGTCTGGAGGCACTACGTGAACCCGGTGCTAAACAAGTACGGGTAGTAGTTTGGCATCTCAAAATCTGTTGTATCTTGCATTTTGAAATTGGCTGCACGCAAAATTGAGAGTGATTTTATAGCTGGAGGTGGCGAATTGTAAAAAACAAACAACATTGGACAACTACTTATTTAAAAATTATGCTTCTGTATTAAATGCAAGTACTGTATACCAAGAGTGTTTACTGTTTTTAAGGATTTTTTTTTTTTTTTTTTTGTAACACTGTAACGAACCAAAATATGTATTTCAGTGCTATAGTATACATCGTTTTTCCATACAGATACACTTGAAAATGTGGCTTTTCGCTTAATTACAATGTTCAGTTAATAACAACTTTTTGCTGGGAACCGAGTGGTTGCTAATAAGAGGCATCTACCGTGTGTGTGCGTGTGTTTGTGCGTGTGTGTGTGGCAAAGCCTCCGGCCAACGTGGGTTTGCACCCTTGAATTAGTGACCCAGACACAAGAACTGCAGGTTTAAGCACTTTTGTGCACTTTTGTTATTTACAAAACAAAATAATTAAACAAAAACCTAACTCCACTTGGACTACTAACTAACTTTTTCCAAGTCCCTCAACTATGAGCCAGATGGCTAAGCCTTTTACCTGCCAAAAAACTTGTTTCACACACAGTTTACAAAAAGAACACACTAAGGTTCACACAGTACCTGCTTAGCCCACACAGGACTTTGGTCTTCACACACAGACAGCCTCTCCCCTCCAACACCTCTCCATGCTGAGAGCACAGGCTTCTGAGGCTTAATTGATAGACAGTTACCAATTATGCCTCAGCCACATTCCAGGAAAAGACTCGTTAAGGCAGGATACCTCTTTTCCTGCCAACCAACACCCACACTCGTGCACACACACCCTCTTCCTTCTCCATTCCCCCACCTTGCCACAATATATATATATATATATATATATATTATATATAACGTTGTTTTAATTGGGGCTACAATGAGGGAAACTACAATGCTTATATTTACGTTTGCTTGGCTTGGGAAGTTGTCGGATGGCGGACAGCGGGGTGGTGATATAACGGGTAAAAATTATGTTGGTGACATTTGTTAAGAGAGAATAGCTGGCGGTATGCAAGGGTGGTGTTATACCGCCCCCCCCTTATAACGCGGGACAACTCTGTGTGTGTGTGTGTGTGTATATATATATATATGTGTGTGTGGTTAAGTATTAGCATACTTTTTGTTACTTTAAAGTTACTGTTGTATCCTTGAATACTTCCTGTGGTGTAGGTCAAATTGACTGTAAGGGGCAGTTGCCTTAGTGTCCAAAAGCACAGGTGGTGATTAAATATGTATCAGTAGGCAGTAGTGGAGGCTACTGTTTAATAATTTCAACAGGCGTTTACCGGTAGTCTTCACCCTTTTTTAAACATTTTTTTATGCATCATCAACATTTAGAGAAGCCGGGTTATAACATATCTTCACTTTGTTTTGCCAAGAAGTCTCACTTAGATCTTTCACCACAAATCTATCTTAATAGTGGCTGGCTGTATTGAGGACGTCATCTAGAATTAGCCTGAAGTGGTGCTGAAATTGGACAGTGATATGTGTTTTGAAAGTAAATGTTTCAGTCATACAGGTTTGTTTTTCTTTTTCTAAAACCAATTTATCTTTATAGAATCTGTCATTGAGGAGTGCACCATTAGTTTTTGGTTTTACATGCAGATCACACAGATATCCCCTATAATACTTTGTCAGGGTTCTCAGCAAAGAAAAGTTACCCAAATATGTTTTGAGATCTTACATGACAGGCAATACATTTGAAATTGGATACTAAGTATGCTCATAAATGTTTTCTTTGTAACAATTCTTAAGTCTGCTCATGCCAAATAGTTTATTGGTTAACAAAGAGTAAACCAGTTAGAATTTTTTCCATAAAGGGCAAAGTACTCCCAAAAAAAAAAAAAAAAAAAAAGATTGATAGAGGTTTATTTTTTACAATTCATTGGAAGATGGAAGAGAATTAACTGGCTCTGGTCCCGTTCTCCACAGAAGACAAATACATAAAAGGCATTAGTCATGGGATTCATTTGAAGTACCTCAATTATAAATAATTTGAGAATGTATCAGAGGTGTTAATATTCCTCAATTGTACGTTGCCAGTCAATGGTTGTCACGCATCCTGGAAACATTGACTACTGTATATAAACTAACAAAATATAACACTGTCTACTTTTATACACATTTAGAAATAAATAACACCAACAATTTGGCATTGCAATTTTAGTAGGTTATATTTCACTATTAGATCATTCAATTAGGTCATGTTTACAGCATGTAAAAAGTACTATATTTTACTATGTATTCTAAGAGCTCTTTAATGTTTTCAGTATTTCATTATTTTTTGATGTGCAAGTCAGATTGTGAAATAAAGAGAGCAGTGTGTATGGATTTTATGATAATATATAGCCTTGTATTAAATGTTAGAACCAGCTACGTGTATGTAGACCAGTAGCAATGGTGCTGCTCATTCAGCCACGCAGATTGAGTAACATGCTCTCTCTGCAAAGGCATTCACTCCAGAAGGACCACACCCCTACTGGAAAATGAAAGGCCATGAAGTTCTTGGGGATATGCATTGAACACAGAACTATGAATAGCCTGCCGCACACAACTGAGGGCACTCTTGAGACCAAAGTTTAGTACATAAAACTTTGAAAGGACCACTCAACCACAGTTTGTTTATTTGTTTGCGGCCCTTTGGTTCTTTCATTTTCATCCAATTAAATGCTTGCCAATACAAACAAATTACCCAATTGAAACATTTTGTGTTACTGGGTTCTTGAATGTTTAAAAATATTACTTTTTTTTAGACATAGCCATCCTGATTTACTGCAGATATTTTAGCCTTCCTATTTACAGATTCATAACAGATTGAATACAGAATCAAAAAGTAATGAGAAGCTCTAGCCAGCTGTGATGTATCGGGATGAATACACATCTTTATTTCCAACTTGCTTTCACTGTTGGTCAAGGACATTTTGTTTGATTTCTCAAATAATTGAGTCAATTTACTCACTTTACTGGTGTGCTCAGTGGTTATCCTAATAAAGGCACTGTGCATGCTCAGTGGCTAACCTAATAAAGGCACTGTGCATGCTCAGTGGCTAACCTAATAAAGACACTGTGCATGCTCAGTGGCTAACCTAGTAAAGGCACTGTGTAATCTGGGCTGAGGACACTTTGCTCTCCCGCAGGCTGAGTAAGAAATAGGCTGGGTTTGGTTTGCTTCACCACTCCACAGTGACCCTCACTGGTGATAACTAGACTAGACCAGTCAGACTGAACTTTTGCCTCCAGGGTTCTGTAGCTTGGCAACCTCTGAAGTAGTGTGGGGCAAAACTGTGCTGATGCACTTGTATTTATTAAATCAAATAATACAAAACAAGAAGGCACAAGGGCCAAAATAAACTAACAAAAAAATAAACACAAACACAATAAACAAAACAAGTACCTTTTAAAAAATACACCAGTAGCATTCGTTTGTCTTTTCTTCTCCAAACAGCCTCCTGTGCACTGTGCTCTGTGCTCTCCACCACCCAGACAAAGGATTTCTCCTGGCTTTTATAGTATAGCTGGAGCCTAATTAATCAATAATTAACAATTACCTAATTAAGGCTCCAGCCACATTCTCACATATATTCCTGGCAGAATTTAACCCCCTCCCTGCCGATCCAAAACAAATAATAGCAAAAATAATAGAAACAAAAATATATTATATATTATATATATATATATATATATATATATATATATATATATATATATATATATATATATATACACACGTAAAAACTGAAATAAATATATACATTAATAAAGGTAGGTTAAGAAATGCAGACTGAAGCATGGTATGATTTTTTTCGTCCTCTGGTTAACCATGGTATTACTATATGGTTTGCATGGATGTTCAACATTTTATTTATTTTACTGGGGATCTGCCTTTTGGAGTTTGCAATGACCTCTTTTAATTTTGTTTGTTTTACACAAAAAAGAGCACCTTAACTACTTTAGTTTCTCTTTTTTAGATTTGGATACATCCCAGGAAAATTAATAATTTGAATGATTGACTTCACAGACTTTCAATTCAGAGTTTACACTTAGGGATTCCCAAACATTTTATGCACAGGGATCAAAGCAAGGATCATTTTCATTTTGTTTCAAAATCAACAAAGCAAAAGAGAAAAGACAGACAAGGCCTTCTGTTCAACCAATTTTTTAAAGATGTATTGTATACGTTCCTAAACTTTTCATGGCTTTAATATTAGTGTATGAAACATTATCACCAGTCCCCTTCCTCTCACTGTGATGACAACTGGTTCGTTGCTTGTTCTGTTTTCTTTGAATAGTGAAATTGCCTCTGAGCAGCACACACTTAAGCGATAGTGCCCGTCGGGGATGGCTCTACCATGTGATAGTTGACCGAGATGGGAGTTATGCGTCCCTAGTCGAAGGCGAGGGCGCTAATGAAAGTCAAGGTCAACTATCACACAGTAGAGCCATCATCGAGAGGGCACTATCGCTTAGAAAACGATTTTTAGCTTAAACTTGTATTGATTCGTCTGGTGCCTTTCCGCTGAGTAAAGACATTCTAAGAAAATAGTCCCAAACATTTTTAAAATAAAAACCAAGGATGACATACATATAAATAGAAAAACAGAAAGAGTTTTTATTTAGCAAATTGATTTTTTAAATGTTTTTATTAACTTCTTAGGGTTTTATAATCTGGACATTGCCTGAGAAATGAACAGAGCAATTACTGAACAGTCCGTAAACGAGGGAGTCTGAACTACCAATACAATCTCATTAAATACCACTCTAAAATGCCTCCTAACTCCCCATGTTTCTACTTTCAGCCTTTCTCTTCTGAATCTATATATGAATGGCTCAATATTACTGAACTTTCTGCGTCTCGCTTTGTTGTTGAAAGATCCTGTGTCTGTGCTCCAGTCGATCTGACAGTCTGTGATTGGCTCTCGGCAGATGCAGGTACTGGATTGGTTGCTTTCGTTGATGCAAAGTATTGATTAGTTGGTTCTGGTGGATAGTAAAATTAATTTTTACTGTCCAATAGATGTGAACTATGCTTAAAAATACAGCAAGTCAAAAAGAAAAAGCCAGCACTCACACAGATTGATTTTAAGTTTTATTCACAGTAGGTGCTGAGACGTTCCAGCGGGCATCTACCTTAAATTAGAGCCGCTAGAACTGGAAGCTGATTGGCTGACAGTACTGAATTGTTTTCTAATTTCAACTATATAACGTCCCAGATTAAACTATAAAAACAAGCATAAGAGCGTAAGATATTCAACACATGCTCATGCTAATAAGATATGGAAAATTGATTTTAAAACCTTGGTTATCACTCTCATAAGACTATTTAAGCTGAGAAAAGTGGCATGTGACTAATTCTGATGGAGTAGGTCACTAATAGTGACAGCAAGTCAACTGCTACATTTTGTGCAGCATTTCAACATGGGTCACTGTTGACATTGGATGGTAATGGTTGAAATGCCTAGCAAACAAACCTCCCAGCCATTTGAATTGAGCCCTACCTTCCTCTCTACTTTTTAAGCTTTGAGAATATCAGTGATTTACTGTAGGCATGAGGGCCAGTGTTAATATGTTAAAATTGTTCCTTTTGAGAACTATATCCTTGAGTGTTTCTGAATCTTTGACTAAAAGCAATCACTTTTATTTTTTTAGAACCCATTACCCTACTCAGAATTCTTGATGGTTTCATAAAAAATGAAGCTGCCAATTTTATCAGTTTGCTACTGGCAACGTTCTTTATTCATAGTAGGTTGTAATGAATGGTTAAAGAATGTTAATGAATATAATAAATAAACAGATGCCTCTTGTTTATGGTACACAAAAAAATTTCAGATATGTAACCAATAGATTAGTGTACAGAAAAGCTGGCTTTTAACACTTTTTCTACTTTACAAACTTGCTTTGAGAGAGATTTTTTTTTCTGCTTGTAGGCATCTAGCAGCTGAGCGTCAGCCTAAGCTCTGTAAGTGATTAATAGCGAGCCCTGTCAAATTAAGCTTGGTGTAAAGTGCTCCTGCAATTCGCATAGTGTTAGTAGCAGCTAATTCTTGTATGAAGAGGATTTGGAAGTAAGCAGATTTCTTAAGAGGTTTCTGGCTAAACTGGCATGATTCAAGTAATTGCATTATGGTGACGACTGAAGAGAAGCTGCGGAAACCACTGAAAGTGTTCACTTTAAAAGCTTTTAAAAAAATAACTATTCAGATTTTATAGCATTAAATCAAAGATGGCTGGTTATATGTATGTTTACTCAATGCAAGATGCAACTAAAGGTCATATTACTCAATTGTGAAAGAGCAAATGACAGTTTTTACCATTGGCTTTACACTCCTTACTTTGCTTGCCTGTTTTACTATCAGTCTGAGAAGATCGTCTGTCTGTCGCTCGAATATTTGAGTTTTATTGCTTTCCCCACCATGAGCTGGGACTGAGTGGTCAAAGAATGTAGCCATGGAAACCCCGTACCACTAGAAATCATTACAGATATTCTAAAGATAAGAGAAAGTTAAACGGAAGATTAAAATAATAATATAAAGATACTTTCTCTTTTTTTAAGGATTTTAGTCATCTTAAAACCATTATAAATGTGTTAGTACTGTATGGAGTTATTGCTAACCTTTATTAAGTCTTTGACACGTGTGGGGAAAAAAAGAGTGGGAGGGTTAACCCATAATTCACGCAGTCCATTTGTATTGCAGTATTATAAATAGCTACTGATCTGTACAATCCAGGACCCTTCACTCAGTGTAAGAAATTTCACTGGCCTGCTAGCAATCGAAGGTCTTGGGGGTGTTGTCTAACAGAAATGCTTCAGCTGTTTCTCAAGGGCACAGCATTGGTGAGAAATATGAATACATATAGTACAGTAAAGAAGCTGGACACTCATAGCTAAGGGGATGAGTTTGCTGGGCTCTGTCTGCTGTGTTTTCTGAAGAAGTAATGAATCCCATATTTCTGTATATTATAACAAGGGACACAGTACAAGCCCAAACCTGAGTCGCATTGTCTAAAGGCAGTATGGGCCATAGGGGTCATTCTTCTGTGGGTGAAACATGTTTAAGTTCAAATATAGGTGAGGTAAGGGTCCCTTATTAAAATAAGATGTTCAGCACACCTGCAAACATATATTGAAGGCCGTAATTCATTTTCAGAGTAAATAAGAATGACTCACTTGCTATTTTTTAAGGACATGCTTCAAGGTTACAGAATACACAAGTCAGCAGTTTAACCCCATACTGTTAGTCTGGCGTTGCCCACCCAAATACCAGCACATTTACACTTCCAATTAGCAGCACCTGGATCTAATTAACATGGCGTTCCCTTAGGAGCTTTGATTTGATATGAATTCTGCTATAAAAATTCTTAGAGCAGGTAGCTTCAAATTAAATAAGTATTGGTTTCAACTGAGTAGATAAATGGGATTTTAAAGTTTTGACTACATTTTGTGGAAATGTATTCCACCCAATAGTGTTTTTTTTTTATTTGAATTAGGTATCAGATTCATCTCGAATAAATTCGCAGCGGACAATAAGTCAGAGAACAAGGGCTGGCCATAACCATTTTTTTTTTCAACACACCCTCTATATCCTTCCTGTTCAGAGAACCACCACAGACTTTTGAAGAATTCTTTATGTCATTATCTTGTTGAGAGATAAAGTCATGGCGATCAGCTCAGTAAATGTCCCCAAACATTTAAAGGGTAATGGGCTTCAGTAGATACGGCACCGTCTGTAGCAGTTGCCTGAGGTGACCCATTATAGTGAAAACGATAGCTATTTCTTTGGAGTAGGCACTTGATGTAGTTCTGTTTCCTGAAAGCTGTCTGTTGTATGTACTTTTCCACTGTGGAAGCAAGTAGGGAAGGGCAACATTCAAACCCATTTGCCTCTAACAACAGTGTTGATTTATATATTGCATCCTATTAATTTATTGTTTTTGTCTAATTCAACGTACAGCAATGGTCATCCAGCAAATTGTATCAGTTAACCTAACCTAAATGGAATACATTTTTTCCATATGTTTCCCGAGTTAACCTGGTTTAAATAAGTAGCAGTATTGTTGTAGTTGTTTTTATTTTGTAGAATGAAAAGCATGTACATCAGTTTTCCTCTGACACTTAAAAGGATTACAAAGAGCAATAGCCTGCTTCTTTAATCCGATTTGCGTAGTATTGACATGTGTCACTGTCAAGGACCTATGTTCCAGACATGTAGAGTCAAGCCTAATTCCAGTTTGTAGGGTTACGTAGGGTTAAGACTTATGTTGCTGGTCTGCCATATTTAAACCAACCTAGAAATCAAACTTGTGAAGTATAAGAGAAAACTACACTACTACTGCACAGTCCAGATGTCTTATCTACAACAATTGGTTGTTCTTTTTTTTTCATTCATTTTAAAAACCTTGAATAATGAAAAAATTGTAAAACTAAGTAAAACTAGTTTGCCCTGTCTTTCAGACAATGTCTGGGGAAAATGTCTCTCTTTAATGTTGAACAAGCTTACAGTAGTTTGACAAAGTCCCACATTAAAGATTAATCCTCAAACTGAATGCAGTAGGGATTCAAGGAAATACATGCACATGGATTAGGGAGTGGTTAACATGTAGAAAACAGAAAGTACTGATTAGAGGAGAAACCTCAAAATGGAGCAACGGAACCAGTGGTATACCACAGGGATCAGTATTAGGTCCTCTGCTAATCCTAATCTACATTACTGATTTAGTTTCTGGTATAGTAAGCAAACTTGTTAAATTTGCAGATGACACAAAAATAGGAGGAGGGGCAAACACTGCTGCAGCAGCAAAGGACATTCAAAATGATCTAGACAGCATTCAGAACTGGGCAGACACATGGCAAATGACATTTAATAGAGAAAAGTGTAAGGTACTGCATGCAGGCAATAAAAATGTGCATTATAAATATCATATGGGAGATACTGAAATTGAAGATTAAATCTATGAAAAAGACCTAGGAGTTTATGTTGACTCAGAAATGTCTTCATCTAGACAATGTGGGGAAGCTATAAAGAAGGCCAACAAGATGCTTGGATATATTGTGAAAAGTGTTGAATTTAAATCAAGGGAAGTTATGTTAAAACTTTACAATGCATCAGTAAGACCTCATCTAGAATATTGTGTTCAATTCTGGTCACCTCGTTACAAAAAGGATATTGCTGCTCTAGAAAGAGTGCAAAGAAGAGCGACCAGAATTATCCCGGGTTTAAAAGGCATGTCGTATGCAGACAGGCTAAAATAACTGAATCTATTCAGTCTTGAACAAAGAATACTACGCGGTGATCTGATTCAAGCATTCAAAATTCTAAAAGGTATTGACAATGTCGACCCAGGGGACTTTTTTGACCTGAAAAAAGAAACAAGGACCAGGGGTCACAAATGGAGATTAGATAAAGGGGCATTCAGAAAAGAAAATAGGAGGCATTTTTTTACACAGAGAATTGTGAGGGTCTGGAACTAACTCCCCAGTAATGTTGTTGAAGCTGACACCCTGGGATCCTTCGAGAAGCTGCTTGATGAGATTCTGGGATCAATAAGCTACTAACAACCAAATGAGCTAGATGGGCCGAATGGCCTCCTCTCGTTTGTAAACTTTCTTATGTTCTTATGTATACACTAACACTTGAAACTCTTAACTTCCTTAAGTTGTATCTGTCAAACTTTGACACGTTTTCTGGTTTCGTATAGCATATATATTTTTTGTAACCGAATCCTTGAATCTTTTTTTTAATGTATATTCAAATACATAATTGTTTTAGTTATATTACAATATAATTCCTTATGGGTATATGTTATCCTTACTTCCTGTGATACAATTGATGTATAAATTCCATGTCACTTTTCTTTTGTTGACAGAAACGAACATCAAGAAACAAATTAAGTTTCAGAACAAGAATGGCATTGGAGAGCATCTGCATTCTATACATGAAGCCATGAATTCAGAACAGTCTTCAAGCCACGAATCCAACATGAATAATGGATCCAGTTCCCATTCACGGCACAAGAGATTTTTGTCATATCCAAGGTTTGTGGAAGTGATGGTAACGGCAGATGCCAAAATGGTACACCATCATGGGCGAAACTTGGAGCACTACATCCTAACACTTATGTCAGTAGTAAGTAAAGTCTTTCTTTTAAAAAAACAAAACAAAAAAACATAGATCTAATGTGTTTAATTTATGAGTACTGTATATACAAGCCCTGTAATATATGGGGGGCTCTGTTATACCTTATTACGCCTGTATGGAATTAAGAGGCAGATATAATGGTGCCGTGATTTAACTCTATATTATGAATACTGTTGGTGTTTTCCCTCGGTATGATGTATTGACCCCAATTAATATAATTCAGTACAATAATGTCTATAAGATGTTTGTGGTAGGTTTACATGTTTATACCTAAGTACATCTTAAGACTTTTTTCAAACAGTTGAGAGAGGCAGGAGTGGGTCAGCTTTACTCCAGTTTTGGGATATCTTGCTTATGGGATCTCAAACTCTATGGGCTTTAATCCACAAGGGAGTCACCACCCTGTGTGTCGCTGAGGAAGACGGAGCAATCAGGAACCCCTGCTGGGTCTTGAGCTTGCAACACTAGTGCCAAGGTTCAGAATACCATGGCATAGTAAAACTAGTACAAGTAACTCTGTGGACATCATAATGTATGAAAATGGAGAACAAGAAGGCAGATAGTTTGTGGTGAATTTGCATGGTCAAATATTTGAATTACTGTTTTGTTGCAACTGTTTTGTGTAGAGACAACCTTGTTGTTTTATTAATTGAGTTTTACAGTTACTGCAAATATATCTTTTTTTAAATCTAAGTGTTGCTCTTACTTACAATAGTGCATTTAGCCACTAAATGTGTGGACCACAGACATGCTTTCTTAATTAGCAAGTGCCAGTAAAGTTGGATTGATGGCTTTTGTTTAAGAGGCACCAACATGACATCTTCCAAATGCTGACCTAACAGCAGGTGTCAATTCTATTGTCTATCTACTGTAGGGTTAACCTACAACAGATCTTTTAGCCATTTGTATTGTTTACTATTTCAGCAAAACAGCTTAAAATGAAATACATTGATGTATGTTAAGCCATTCTAAACATTACTACCAATGGCATTATGATTTGTGTTGTCTTCATTTACACAAAGTGCCTTCCTGGCTGACCTTTGTAAAAGATCCCCTATGAAGGCATGACAAGCAAAATATGTATAGTCTGCTAATTAGTTCCTGTCAGGGGGGTTGAAATAGCCATGGGCAGTGAATGAATGAGTAAAACGATATCTCAACTTTGTGTGCAGTGGTTTGTCTGTTCTTGTAAACTCCAGTACTTTCTTGCTAAGATTAGTGGCAGAAAAGCACTTCATGATATTTGGCCTGTTAAATATTAGACGTATATATTTATGAATTCCTGTTTAGCCATAATAAAACTGGTGGGGGATCCATGGCCTTTCCTGAAAGGAAGGCTTCCCTTCTATTCCTGTAAAATCACTTGGTGGATAGGTTTTATTAGTGCAGGTGCATTGGGAGTTCAGCTACTGTTAAATACTTAGTTGTTCTTAAGCCAAGCCATAGTTTCACAATCAAGCACAATTATAAGACTTTCAAATATTTGTTTAAAACCTTTTTTCCTCCTGTGAGGACTTAAAGGATTAATAGCACCAAGAACCCTATGGTGCCAAACAGGCATTTTAAATCAGTCACCCCTTTGTAATATTTGAACAGTGTTTGTATGCAAAAGAGTGAAGATTAATTGTACAGTAGCCCATATACAAATGATGTTCACGCAACCCAGTTTACATACTGTAAATGAACCGAGTACTGAATGTAGAATTAATTTAACTTGACACTCCGGATTTGAATGTCAGTAATATCTAGGTAAAACCTGGATGTAAAAGCTGCTTTATACATTGTGAACACAGAACATCATCAAACATCACTCACGTTGTTGAATTTTCCTCTGTCAGTTATACTTTGTACAAGTCACCCCTTAGAAAACATAAGGTTTTTAAAGAATTATTTGTCTTTCATATTGTTCCAGGTGGCTGCAATTTACAGAGATCCAAGCGTTGGAAATCTTATAAATATTATGGTTGTGAAATTAATTGTTGTCCACCATGAACAGGTAAGGCAGAAGCCAGCAACACGGTTCAAATTCCATTAGAGTTTAAATTAATTTTGCACTGGAGATGTCTGAAGATGAATTGGAGTTCTCTTGTCTCCTTTTTGGATAGGAAGGACCTTCTGTCAGTTTCAATGCGGCAACTACCCTCCACAATTTTTGTGTGTGGCAGCAAACACAGAATGTTGTAGATGACACCCATCCTTCACACCATGACACAGCTGTTCTCCTCACCAGGTATTGTTATTTGAACTTGCAGGATAACAATAACGTTCAAAGGTGTAATATGCTGACTTCAAAACAGTTCAGTATCCAGCTGCAAACTATTTATCCACCTCACTTCTCTTCCTGCTGCTTGGTACTTTATTACAATACCTTTCCTGTCAGGTGTTTCATAACAGCTCTGTTGTGTGCACATACCCCAACCTGCTTTCATGTCAGTTTCAGAAGGTTTATTAATAGAAACAGCACAATCCATCCATTACCTTGTTACACAGGACATGCTTATAAATTGTACACAATATATCGTGCCATATTTCTCTGTCAGAAAAAAAAGTTGTACCATAATTTAAGATATATATTGTGCACCTTTTTGCATATGGAATTGGCACAATATGTGCACAAGGAAGCAAAATGTACACAGCTGCATGTGTGTTCATAATTGAGTTGTTCATATTTCAGGGAAGACATCTGCAGAGCACAGAACAAGTGTGATACCTTAGGTGAGTGGATTGCCAACTGATTTATTTTTGTTTTTTGTTACAGTTATTGATTTCTGAATTTAAAGCCTGTCAGCTTATTGATTTCTGAATTTAAAGCCTGTCAGCTGTTAGGAGACCAAATACTGAAAAAAGTCTGTTTTGACCAGCATTGCTACCTGATTGTGATTTATCTTTCTAAGGGAGTTGTGTTATTGTGTTTTGACTTGTTCCCTGCAAAGGAAGCTATGTTCTTTCTTGCATAAGACAACATAGTATAACATTGTTATTCATTTGCTGCTCTAATGACAGAGTCACTGTATACTAATATTAAAAAGTGAAACACAATACATATCCGAAGAACATCCTAAGAGTGGGCATGTTAAATATTAGTTGTGTAAGCTTTTGTTTTTGCTAACAGCAACGTACATTTTCAAGAAGATATTTGTTTAACCTGTCCTATATTCATTGCGCAGGCTTAGCTGAACTTGGTACGATGTGTGATCCCTTCCGTAGCTGCTCCCTTAGTGAAGAGAATGGTCTTAGTGCTGCATTTACCATTGCACATGAGCTGGGGCATGTGTAAGTATACCCATGGCTGTGTTAACTGCAAAACAAAAGGCTTTTATTTACAAGCATTGCATGTGCAAAAAATAATGAAAAAACTTATAACATTGCAGGCTTAATACTATTAATTGTGAAGCGCTCTGAGATGATTGCTTTTAAGGGTGCTATACAAAATAAAGTTTATTATTATTATCATATATTTTTTTTGCAGTACTGATTTTAAGCATGTTATTGAAGCAAGCACCTGTTTTTTTTTCTTTCTTTTTATAAAAAATAATAATAATAATCTTGTAAGAAAATCTCTTGTTCTTGATTTAAATCTGTTTGTACTTCTATGGGTTCTGGATGCCAGTGTTTTAATTTGTCTTTTTTGGGATTTGCGATTTTATATTTGAAACGTACAAACAAAAAGTAAAAGTCCCAGGCCCAATACACTCAGACAACACAGTTGCTAGGCTACTGACCCACTGGGACGTAGTGGATGCAGAAGGATGGCAAAAGATGTGTGCTATGGGTTACTGAAAGGGGGTTTAACAAGTAAATATAATTTGAATCAAAATAAATGTAATTTATGGGAAAAAAATAACATTTTAACATTAAATACACAGGGAGTGAGAGAGGGACTTTTACATATAGAGACATTTGAGCAATTGAAGTTCGAGATTTTTTGTTACCAGAGTGCAAAAACAGAAACCCTGTGCAGAGAGAGAATTAAATATTTAGCATTGGATACTTTAAAATGTATGGGGTTCAAATAATTTTGGCAGGATGCTAAAATGAGGCCTTCTGAAAGCACTTTTATATTAATTTCTCCTGGTCTGTCATCCTTAAGTGCAGATACATGTACCATATAGAGTAAATAAAAGGGGTCGAAAGTACTTGTTGAAATAATCATTGTCAAGTACTGTATTTTCTTTTTTTTTTTTTTTTTTTTTTTTTTAATAATTTAGTCATTGCCAATTAGTTTTTATTATTTTCTCCCCAATTTGAAATGCCCAATTATTTTTTAGGCTCAGCTCACCACTACCACCCCTGCGCTGACTCGGGAGGGGCGAAGATGAACACACGCTGTCCTCCGAAGCGTGTGCCGTCAGCCGCCCACTTCTTTACACACTGCGAAATCATCGTGCAGCCGCCTCAGAGCTACAGTGTCGGAGGACAACGCAGCTCTGGGCAGCTTACAGGCAAGCCCGCAGGCGCCCGGCCAGACTACAGGGGTCGCTGCTGCGCGGTGAGCCGAGGACACCCTGGCCGACCTAACCCTCCCTCCCCCCGGGCGACACTCGGCCAATTGAGCACCGCCCCCTGGAAGCTCCCGTCCACGGTCGGCTGTGGAATAGCCTGGACTCGAACCGGCGACGTCCAGGCTATAGAGCGCATCCTGCACTCTAGTGAGTGCTTTTACTGAATGCGCCACTCGGGAGCCCGAAGTATTGTATTTTCAATCATGATGTGTACAGGTAATGGGCCATGAAGTTCACTTCAAGTTCCAGTATTGGAATTCAATATTAACTTTACTCTGCCCAGATAAATGAATGCCTAGCCTAGCCAGGACTTAATATTGCCACACTTATTAAATGTGGGGAATGCAGACATTTCCTAAATAGTTGTTTTTTGTTTTGTTTTGTTTTGTTTTACAAACACCTGTTAAATTATAGACTCAACTACAGTAATCTTTACCACTTAAACTTGTGGCTTGTCTGTCAATTCACATTTGTAGTGTTATATAATTAAGGTTTCAAAAAGATGGAAAAACCTGACAAAATTGAAAAAGCATTTTTGATTACTGAACCTTTTGCTGTACTGCTTCTTTTAAAATATCATACTTTTGCTTAATTAGTTTAAATAAAGAAAGGCATTCTTGAACAAGAGTTATGGATAGTGTTGTGTTGTTTTTTTTTTTTTGTTTTTTTTTTTTAAATGGGGGCACGAGTCTAAAGGCCCAAAGAACCCACAGTAATCGTCAAAGACCTTGCAGTAAAATGTCCAGCAGCGTGTTGTGAAATACTGTATGTTTATTGTACAAAAGATGTTGAGACACTTTATAGTAGACATTGAGCTGACTCCCACATCTCCCAGTCCTTCTAGCTGTAAGCCTAGCCACAAACTGCTGTACATTTTCACTACAATTTTGCAATATCGAAAACTGAACTACAGTAGTCATAATGTACTGTCGGCATTGGCCTAACCATAAATTCACCATATTTGTAACTTATTATATCGTGAAAAAAGCAGGAGCTCTGTAATGTTTTATAATCACCAACAATACAAATAACATCTTGTATGGTAGTTTTGACAGGAACCACAGTAAATGCAGGATTTTCTTTTGAATGGTTTTACAACCAAAGGTTGATTTGACAAGGTATTACTTGGTTGTTAAACTTGAGGTCAATGAGTCAAATAAATAATTGAATGCATACAGTTCTGTATTGATAGTATTACTTTAATGAGCACTCATAATCCTGCTATTCAGGTTAAGTAAGAGGGATCTGTGTTTGCTTCTCAATAGATGGGAATGCCAGTCATTCTGATCTCCCACAGACTGCCTAAACATTCCTTCAGAAACCAGACTTCAACTGTAAAACTTACAACTGTGGCACAGACGCTTTTTAACCGAAGTATGTTGTTGATTAAGAAGTTCACACAACCGTTTTTTTTGGTAGTACTTTTCGAACAATTAAGGTTTACATGTATTTTTTGTTTTATGGAGAGAAATTCTCCTTCAAAATTCAAATGAGCTAATTAATATTAAAATGTGGGAGGGTATATTTAAATATTTCTGTTGGTGTTCCAATTTGACCTTGCATGACTACTAATATCGTGCAGCTTTCTTAAACTGGGTTTCCATGAAGTTTTTAGTTTGTGATGAAGCACCGCAAGTGCACCCTGCCCCATTGAGCCACCTAAAAAATGAAATAAAAAAACAGAGGGAAACGAAACAAAAACCCAGACATAGCATTGCACCAATACCAAAAACAATACCAACAATTCCATAAGAGAGCGCTTTGTCTATCCAGGTATTATTTGCTATAATATAGATACAGTATGTATATACATATTATGCACATACAGTACATATATAATATACACAAGGTTTCCTATGAGTAGGTAGCTTCAGTAATCCTTATGGTAGTCGATTGAACAGAGCTACAATCCAGCATCACAGGTGATATAGAAGTTACGTCGCAAACCGGATCGTAACGGATGAAGTCTCATGTTATGGTATGGCTTTCAAACTTGTTAGCACACAACATAGATTTTAGTCAATTTGCACAGCTTTCAAGCGTGAGGTGATTTACCCACCCTTTTTAGCCGTCCCATGTTTTGGCCATGCGCTTCCTATAGCGTGAGGAATGTGCTTGATATGAGGGTGCTATGTCACATCCTCACGACAATGGAGAGACGATCTGGAGTTTCTAAACTGCATGTTAACCAAGCCATGGATATGTCAAAAATAATTTAGTGTAATGTAGGCTATAAAAACAAAATAGTCACCCTTTCTTGAGAGGGAAACAAACCTAGGTTAGTGCTACTTATTATTGTTCTCCGCTATCGTGGATAAAGCCTAACTAAAAGTTAAATCCCTTTTTTACTTTTAGTTGAATTCCATTTGTAGTTTTCCACAGTTCAGACTGGTCAAATCTACTTTTTTTTTTTTTTTTTTTTTTTTTTCTTGCCAGGGCATTCAACAAAGAATGTGGAACTGTACAAGGCAAACGATGCATCCAGCAGGATAGAAATTAGAAAATGAAACTGTAACCCTCCTCCACTTATCAAGCCTCCCACAAGAATACCAACCCCATACGAGGCTTGAGGTTCATTCTGCTCACTGTACCCTAAAGGAGAATGAAGCACTTTGTCTTATGGTTCCAGGAATAGTGTAGTTTGTAGTAGATGCCAGATATTTCTGGAAGTCTTCAACAACGTCCAGGCAGTATTCCTTATCTTTTAACTTAAATTAGCACTTACCTATCGGTGACATTTGCCAGTAGGATCTGAGTAAGCCTCTAAATTGTTCTACTTTGGTTACGTATATATCTTGTGATTGCTGCTGTTTTAAAAGGACTGTTTTCATTAACCTTTCTGTCATTACCAGGACCCCTATGGAATTTAACATTTTCTTTTATCTTGAAGAAAAAAAAAATTAAAGTCATGTGATAAGCTACAGAAAAAAATCTAAGTACTAAAATGTTTCAAGCAAACAGACATCAAAAAGAGACCCAACTAAGAGCGACCCCAAAAAGAGGCGTGAGGACTCTCTTCTTGTATCTTACATCAAAAAAAGTCATTGCACAATAGAGAAGAGCAGCACAGACAGTTTGGAGACGACTTGCTCTTGCGCAGGTTTAGGGAGTGAAGGAATAGGGAAGTAATGACTTGAATCTAGCCCTCAGACCCACTTAAAAGAAGGTTGAGATAATACCTTGAAATATATCGGAAGCAATTACAAAGAAACTTTGAAGACATGAAGATGGGAACCAGGAAGTGACATGTTTCACAGTTACTGAACAAAAAAAAACACCCTTAAACCCTTAAGTCTCTCTGAAGCCCAGTATCACTGCTACCTACAGATAAATTAATCTGTGGTGGGGAAGGGACAAGATTCTTGGGCTGGGATGCATTTGTTTGACCTTCGATGCAGTAAATGCTCCCGTCCAACAAGTATTTGGATGATTAAATGAACAGCTTAACAACAAGGGTGTGGTGTCCCACCCGCATTCTGCGTTACGAGAAAAGAGAGAACACTTTGGAGTACGACTCCACTAGTGAGATGTCTTTTCAGTAATAACAGGATATTTAATAAAAAAAGGGGGTGAAACAGCAGAAATTGCCCCACCTGCGGTCATTCTACATTTATTAATCTGTCATCCAATGCATGTGCTTTGTAAGGCTAATATGTGTAATGTGGAAAATTCTTGTATGATTTACATGGGGCATTGTGAGAGGAGGTTCCAGACACAATATAATGAAATAGACAGTAATATCAACAACTGCATCATGGGAGTTTTAACGAAGGGTGGGAACAGTGGACTCATTAAAGAATAGCACTGTTCATAAGACTATCTCACTATTGTCTGTTTTGCCTCTCTAGTTGTGTTTATGACTTCAAGCAAAATCCACAACATATCTTCCTGTCCATCTGCATGTTTACATGGTCCTCAAATATTATGTACAGTGTTTTTACAGTAACATTGATTGTTCTAAATTACTTTTTTGTTGTTGTTGTTGTTGTTATAGGTTTAACATACCTCATGACGATAGTTTTAAATGCAAAGAAGCTGGGGTGAAACATCAATACCACGTCATGGCCCCAACACTCAACTACAACACAAGCCCATGGTCATGGTCCAAGTGTAGTCGCAAGTACATCACTGAATTTCTTGAGTAAGTTATTTACTTCACAGTCTTCTATAGGTGCCTGTGCAAAACTTGTTTTGCGTGTTAAAGTGTCTTGCTCAAACACCTTTGCTTGTTGTTCCCCTTCCTTGCTTGCCCTGTTACACAGATTTAAAAGTGGCTGGACAAACACTCATTTAGCCACAACATACTTTCCCTGTAAAATGGTAACTAGAGGCAACTAGAGTCTTTCACTTGCTATAAAGCCAAGTAGTGACCACCAGCCTCTCTGAAGAGCTTCCATTTAAGATGGGAAATGTCAGTTATAATTAGGTTTTCCCTAGACGTGACCCTTTTGATCTTTCTCCATGCTTTGGTGATTGGGAACCTTTTTACAAAAGGAAGCCTTGTTGATGAGTGAATCTTGGGGTCACTTTATTCTGAAAGCGTTTATAAGGGTTTTAATGTTATTCAGCTCTGCACGCATCTCTTTCCAGTCAATCTTGCACGGTGGTTTGATTTTAAAGTTCTGGTTTTGTCAAATATCTACAGATGAATAAAAGCAAAATTACTTTTTTGGATTCAGACCTTGGGGCTCTAGAGGAGGTAAACGTGTACATTGTTCTGGAATTCTTGAACATTTCTGACAATTGCCTTCCACGCAATGCTTGGGAATAAAACACGGACCAGTCTAACAATGGTGATATTTATAAACATTATGGTCTTTAGGAACAGAGAGTGCACAATTACAGCTTGGTGGGAAACATTTATGAAAAGAAACAGCCTATGGCTTTTGATGCATATGTTTGTCTTACAAGGGGTAGCATTGATCAAAACTGCATGCTATATTCTCAAGAGGTTATTAGGTCAAGTGCATCAGTGTTTTGGCTGCCGACACATCATCAGGATATTTATAATTCATATTTTACTAATGATAGCAGATTTATTGCTTAAACTTCTAATTGGGGTAAACTAGTGTCTATTGTTTATTACAAATTGTGTGAAACAACTACTGTGTTACTATAAACAAAACACACTTTTCATGACAGATGCAGTTAAAGAATATTTGTTTTGTTGCTGGTAGGTTTACTTGACATTTTTAAGCTTTTTGTTGTGAGGAACTACTGAAATATTTTCCGTAATTGTCCTTGGAAGTGTCTGTTTGTGTTTCCTTGGAAACTAGGTAAGAGTTGAGTTATTAAAAACTGTAACCCGTATTGTGTTATAGAAAGCCATTGTATGTAAAGTATATTTGTGAAGGCATTTTCTTTCACGTAAAATAAAATATATTATATAGGGCAGCAGTGTGGAGTAGTGGTTAGGGCTCTGGACTCTTGATCAGAAGGTTGTTTGTTCAATCCCAGGTGGGGGACACTGCTGCTTTACCCTTGAGCAAGGTACTTTACCTAGATTGCTCCAGTAAAAACCCAACTGTATAAATGGATAATTGTATGTAAAAAATAATGTGATATCTGTAAAATGTGAAATAATGTGATATCTTGTAACAATTGTAAGTCGCCCTGGATAAGGGCATCTGCTAAGAAATAAATAATAATAATAATATTCAGTTCAGAACCTTTTGAAAAACATAATCGCTCTGTTCCGGTACACAACAATTATTAAGATTGTAAATCAATATAAAATGGATTTGATTAAACCAAAGAATTTTACTGCTAAGGGTATTTTCTTTAATATACAGTGAAGGGCATTTAATAATTCATGTTATACAATGAAAACATTCAGTCACTGTCAGAAACTCAATTACGTTTTTCATCTTAATGCAACTGCTGTATATTTGTCTAAGAAATTGTCCTCATGGTATCAACATAAAAGGTTTATTTTTTATTCTGAAGTCTCTGAAAAGGGTACAATATATCTGGAATGTATGCAGTACAGGCTCATCGCATATTGTTTCCTTCCATTGAGGATGGAACATTGGGTACAAGTATTATAATAATATTTACTTCAAATGTGAAAAGAAATACAAAGGGCTGTGACAATGGTTTCTTTAGAATTCAGATTTCTAAAACTGTAAAGATGGTCTTTTGTAACTAAGTGCATTTTAAAATTTGAAACTGGTGACAGCCAGGTGCATATTTTGGAAAGTTGCCATCTTAAAGAATTTGTGTCCTGTAATGATATATGTATATTCTTCACATTGCTGAGCAGCGTGCTGCCTATAATATCTCAGCGTTGCTGTTTTTGTAGTTTCCAACCTGGTTTTAATAGCAGACTCAAACTATTATCTCCCTTTGATTAGTTAATACAATATTGCTTAAAGATTTCCTACTATGGGTTTTGTTTATCGCGTTTGTTATTGCTACAGATTTTGGTTTGATATGTAGTGTTCAAACACTTGGTTGGATTTAATGGGCTTATTGTAAGTTAAACATAACTGTGATGTAATTTTACAGAAGATCAATCTGATTTTGTTTCCCCTTTAGCAAGACATTTAGTAGAATGTCTTTATTGAAAAACAATGGGTTTTTATAAAATTGCAGACTAATATAAAGAAAACTAATTTTAGTCACAAACAAATAATCCTTTGGAATTAATATGTTGCAGGTGTCTTTTGACTTGGCACATGAACAAATTAGAAATGCTGCAGCAACTTGTCATGTAATTATACATTGTATGGCATATTGTTTGATCTTTTGTTCTCTGGTACAGAAGGCCTTTTGAACTGGAATACTTCATTTTATAAGTACCTGGTGTGGGGCAGCAGTTTTGTAACAGTAGGATAAAAATGGTCTGATATTGGGGTATTCATTCACACGAATTCTAAAATAAAAAGACCATGATGTGTACATTGAAAAGGTAAATGCGTTTCTTGTAGTTTTATCTTTTAAATCCTTTAAAATTATGAATGGTGTGCAGAATCTTCTCAAACGCTAAGGCCCTACTGGTATATGACTTTGGATTTTTCGTTTCCCTCAGTCATAACATTTTATAAAAAAAAGTTTACTTTAGTAAGTTAATTTTATTTTTTTTTCTCGGTGAACAGCACTGGATATGGAGAATGTCTCCTTGATGAGCCGGTTAGTAGAACATATGAACTTCCTTCTCAACTTCCTGGTCAGCTGTACAATGCCAACAAACAGTGTGAACTCATGTTCGGACCAGGATCACAAGTTTGTCCATACTTGGTAAGGCTTGTCTACTACTGTTGGGATGCATAACTAAAGTGGCAGTGTTTCTGTTTCGCTAAAGCCTTATTTTATTCTTAAATATTACTGAATAATAAATTGTGTCTAGTTCCAGTTCTTGTATGGTAAAAATACCATGTCATTTTTGTTCTGCCTTTTACAGAGAATGCACATTCTAGTGCAACAGCATTATGGGGGAAACTTGTGAACTGGTTCTGTGGCATAAAGGGCGCTCCTGTTTTCTATTAGATGCATAAAGGAATAATAAGAACTTGTAATATAATAAAATATACAACAACTAGTACAAAATACCCAATTTGTGTACAGTTATAAAATCATCAAGAAACCACTAATCATATCAACCGATGAGGCATGTTTTCTCCAGGTGCAGACCGAAACAAAACTGAGTCCATTGCATTGGCTCTCTGGAAATCAGTAAAAAATAAATTGCTTCTCTTTCTCCAGAACCGATTCAGTTATCATGCAGTACAATGCATGTCTTTTGACTTCTAGACTTCTTACACGAAAAGGGTATAAAGCAATGTAATGCGTAGACAAGGCTGTACGCCAACCAAATGACAGTAAGGGCCTGGTTTTTCAAATTTCTTAAAAGGGTTGGGTAATAATTAGGGCCTTTTATAACATTATGAAAAACATTGTTTCAGCAAGCTTGTAGACATTTATGTAGAGTTTTCAACAACATTCAATCTGTCAGGCAGGTCCTTAAAATATCTTTAACTTGCTCCAAGGATTTAGTATGGATAATTAAAGTGGGGCAGGCTGCCAAGCTGGCTTTAAAAGTTTGATTTCCAGTGGGCTTAAAAGCTATGTTCATAATGTATTTAAGCAAGAACATTCTATTCAAAGTTAAATACATATTATTTTTCTTAAATACTGATTAGTAAAAACATCTTGACGTCTGATTAGATTAGCGTTAATTTTGTTTTTATAGTGCTGGACAGCTCTAATCCTCTTCCCACCTGTGGTTTTCTTTTCACAGAAGCAGTGCAAGAGGCTGTGGTGCACAAGTGCAGAAGGGGTTCACAAGGGCTGTCGCACGCAGCACATGCCTCTGGCTGACGGGACTGATTGCGGACATGGGATGGTAAGTTTACTGTGGTACATCATAGTAAATTCAGGGATATAACATTTTGACACAACACTCTTGCAACTTCCATATTGCTAAAACTCAGAGCATACCTTTGTTCCCTTCATTGCTGTGCATAACAGTGTATTTTCATTAAACTAAAAACAAAAACAAGTTTATTTTTGCCCTTATTGACCAATATGTTGCTTTTTTTTAACACTGGCAAATGTGAGTTTTCTGCTGCTGCTTATGATCCAGAAATGTAAACACGTTCAGACCACAATTCTGTTTAAAAATGTCATGTAATTTGGGGGAAGAAGTACTTTTTATATTAAATACATGTTGAGTTACAATTCATAGTTTTACTATATATATATTTTTTTATATAAAATATGTGAGAGGATTACAAAAGTTATTAATAAATACCAATAATGTGTGTGTGTTTTTTTTTTTTTTTTTTATTCATAAATAAAAATGGCATATATTTTTTCCCAAGGAATAGGGTAAAGCAGCCCTTTGCCTTCAGCTGAACCTCCACCTCCACATCTTCCCAGACACTTTGGGAAATATTTATTTTGGTAACCTTCATTCATACAGACATAATAGTCTTTCATAGTAGGATAATAAACCAGCATGAAAACAGAATAGGAAATCCCAATAGGGCTGTGTGGTCCAGTGGTTAAAGAAAAGGGCTTGTAACCAGGAGGTCCCCAGTTCAAATCCCACCTCAGCCACTGACTCATTGTGTGATCCTGAGCAAGTCACTTAACCTCCTTGTGCTCCGTCTTTCAGGTGAGACGTAATTGTAAGTGACTCTGCAGCTGATGCATAGTTCACACACCCTAGTCTCTGTAAGTCGCCTTGGATAAGGCGTCTGCTAAATAAACAAATAATAATAATAATATATATTATCTGGTATATTTCAGAATGGTACTGTATCTTTTTTGTACTGTAAAATCAATATTTGGATTCAGCCTTACAATAACACATGGCTTAACATACTCTTTAGGATTATTTCCTTTTTTGTGTATTGGGAAGAACCATAATATTTGCAAACTTGGAACATTTGCCCCCCTCCCCTCTCTGAAATTAAAAAAAAAAAAAATGAAATTAAGTAACTGAATCTGGAGGAACTAAGGACATAGAGGGTATCTGATGGAAAAATAATTGGGGTTAAACTGTTTAATGTATACTATACATTATCTATTGGCATTTGGATAAAGAACTTGGTCACACTGGGTGCATTGAAAGCTCAAGGGTAGAAAATGTCAAGCTGTTAGAAATAGACTTTTCTGAGAGGAAATGCAGTCAGGGTCAAGTAGCCACCTTGTTCTGAACCCTTGACCCAAACCTATTTGAAAATCAGGGTGAGGAGGTTAGTGGTTAGCATATTGGAGTACAATGTTAAAGCCAAGTCGAGGCACACAGAAAGCTTGTACTGAAAGGATTCAGCTGCAGTCTGGTCCTCAATTGAAATCTAAAGGCTGTCAGGCACAACTCTGGCTGTATCTGTTTCATGTTGTCCCTTCTTTTATGTTTAGAAGTGTCTCAATAAAGAGCTTGTTCTACAGGCCAGAAAAGGGTTGGGAATATACTTTGTGAATGGTATAAAAGTGAAACTGAATGACTGCCATCATAACAGAGAAGCCAAAGAACTTAAGTGTGGTTTGTTGAATTATTGCCCACTCAACCACATTGCAAATGTAGCTGTCAAATTTAATATTTTAACAAATTATTATTAGACATTGCTTCACAAACATTTTGAGTAATGTCTTTCATCAGTGTTGCTTCAGAATAATATTGTGCAATAAATATATATTTAAAAATAACGGTTTTATAAATATCACAAAAGTATGAGATCATCTGGTTTGTGATTACGTGAACCATACATCTGTTGTTAGTTTTGCTTTGAAGGCAGTAAGATATATTTTCTTTTGCGATTTGATTGACTTTGTCCTGAAAGGCTTCATTTGGACCATTCTCTAAACAGACATTTAAAGCATTGAATCCTGCATGACCGTATCCTGGAAGACCAAGCATTTCAATAAAAGATTTCCTTTTAGTTATTTTAACACTGGAAAGATGTAGACAAACCGGAACCACAGTGCCTGCCAAACAAAGTTACACCATATACAGCAGTGTCCTTTCCAAGCAAGAAAAATATAAAGATCAAACAGTGCGCTCTCCAGAATATTAACGATATCTTTTTTCCTTTTTTGTTCTGTCATGTCATCTTAACTATAGTCTTTGAAGTTGAAGAAATGAAAGACAGAACTGTAAGCAATGTTTTGGCTTACCAAAATGTACAGGGAAGCATTTTATGTGGACATGGGGCGTGTGTGCTTCATTATCTTGAATGTCTGGAGCTTTTCAGATCCGTTTTTGGTTAATTGTCATATTCAGCACTCTGCAAAAAAGTCAGATGATTCCAGTGTTCTGTAATATTATATTATCAGGCTGAAATAATGGTCCTTATTATATGCTAGGTGTCCCTTTGGGGCACTGAGTAAGTTATTATTACTATCAATGAAATAAGGCAGATTAAAATCATCTTCAGCAGCCCTCACCCAATAGATGTTTCTGAAATGTAGCAGGCTTTCCTTGGGAGACCACTGTTGAGGCGATGGACCAAAACATTTTCCCCATGTCATTGAGTGGTAGACAATATGCTATTCCAGAAGTGGGATTAAATATTCCTCATGCAAATATAATATTGTCTCTTTTGTATAACATCCTTTAAACTCTTCTCTGTGGTTCTATTGAATGATTCATTGTGTCACATGGTCATCACTAACCCTGTCATCTCACATACTGAGGCTTGTTCTAATGAGTGCATCTCATTTCTTGTTGTCTGTAAATACCTCTGCCTCACTCCTTCTCCAGAGTTCAAAGCCTTTGTTATGCTTTGGGAATGGTGAAGCATGAGAAATCTGTCCTCTTTCATGCCTGTCCATTATTGCTTTTTCCATTTTTTGCCACTGAGTGGAAATGAGAGCAGGCACACAGCACACCACATCAACCACTCTACTTGATGTCTATAAATAAGAATCTGTAGACTGACCAACCCCACCTTCTCGCTCCTCCAACTTCAATATTTTTGACAGATTTATAAATTGATTTACATTCTTAATCATATCCACACATACATACCCACAGTTATATTTTGCATAAAACAGTAAATAAAATATCAAAAAGACCATTTCACTATCTGCTAAAACAAAAGTACTTAAGGCAGTATACAATAATACATCATATGCCAACAGAGCATGTGGTTAAAGAAACGGGCTTGTAACCAGAAGGTCCCCGGTTCAAATCCCACCTCAGCCACTGACTCATTGTGTGACCCTGAGCAAGTCACTTTACCTCCTTGTGCTCCGTCTTTCGGGTGAGACGTAGTTGTAAGTGACTCTGCAGCTGATGCATAGTTCACACACCCTAGTCTCTGTAAGTCGCCTTGGATAAAGGCGTCTGCTAAATAAATAAATAAATAGTAGGCGTTATATATAGTATAGTTCTTGGCTGTTATTTTTTTTCTCATCTAGATGAAACAATAATGTACAGAATAATGTCCTACAGTTCAAGAAGGTCTCATTTTTGTTTATTGTTACTGACATTGCAATTTCTTGTTTTTAGAACCTTTTCTTTAATGCTTTTATGGGTGTTTTTCCATAATATTGCAATACATGAGAGGTGTATTGTTTCTAGTTTGTTATTGTGACACATGGAGGGATGGGAGACTGACACGTTTGTTAAAACTTTATTTTGGAGGAAATCCATTCTGTGGTATTGGTTGGCAGTCTTAATAAATAAATTGTACTGATCAAAATGTATATATTTTTCCAGAATAATATACTGCTTTACAACATGCTCACTTTGAGTAACAATGCTGTTTGAGCAGGTAAACTCTTTGTTAAAGTCTAGAGTCCCGAACAATGCATACACGTGCTGCTTGATTGGCTTGATAAAGCTTGGATCTCCTCTTCACAGCAGCAATGCTCATGTTGATCCAGTATTCACTCCTGCGCCTAGACTTTTGTATCAACACTTTAGTAATCCAGTAAGGCTTGTCTTCCAGTAGTGTAAAATGAGTGGTTAAAGAGATGGCTCAGCTGTGAAATTATTCCTGTACATCAGAGAGAAAAGCCTTCCTTTGGTGTTTTGAAGTGAACCGTAACACAGTATAAATAGGTGCACATTTCTAAGCCATTCCATTTGCAGACATTTCATTTTGTTGTCATTCTGTATTGTCAACATTGCTATATAATTGCACCCATATTATACCTGACTTGCTGTTGCAGTCTTCATCGTAGTCAAAGCGTGGAAATTATTACCAGTGATGACATCAATCACAGTTTGCTTAACAAAGCTAGTCTCAGAGCTCACCCATATACACTGTGCAGTAGTGCCTTAACTAGGTAACAATCTGCCACTTCTAAACCTTCCAGTGCTTCAGGTTGACATTGTTTGAAGTTTCTCATTTAAAAACATGTAAAATTGATAACAGAACGATATCCATAACCGTCACTGCCATTATTGCAACATTTTTGCTTGTGTTAAGTCAGACATTTTAAATATCAGAACTGTACAGTAGCTATTCATAGTACTTTTGATTAAGATGGAAAGGTGTGCACATTAAAGCTAATTGATAATGCAATCTTAATACTAGTTTATTATCCTCCTGCAGTTTTATGTATGTTAATGTAGGTTCCCAGTATGTCCGTCCATATGTATATTGTACTCTTTTCGATAACATTCCCACATCTTCATATATGAGCATATATAGGCACTTGAGGGTATTAGCATCCTGATCAGGGTGACCTCATTTTTCATTTCTTTAAGATTTCCATTACACGAGAGTAGATGTTAAAACTTCATGCTGATTTGAACTCGGCTCTCGCCAAGATAAGCACCAACTAAGACGTAGCTTTATGTGTCTCCATCCATTTACGTTTCCTTCCATATGATGATGTAGATATCCTTCTGTCTGGTGTTAATGGCTGAAGTGTAATGCTGGCTCCAGGGATCAGCTTATTTTGCCTCCCTGGCGCATCAGCACACACAACGACTGCGATGCTGGCTCCGGGGATAAACCACAGTGCGGCCTCCCCAGCGCATCAGCATGACAACCGTCTGGATTGAGCTAAGTAGGGTACATCTCTGGGGTTTTCAAGTGGGCACCTTCCATCCTCAGTGTTTCGTCGACTAGCCCACGACACCTCAAGAGGGCTCGACGGTGATTCTGGCGTCCCAGCATCACCCCCCTCCGTCCCCCACTCAACTCAGCCCAGCTTACTTACCTGTACATCAGCGTTTCTTTCTTTCTATTGTGCTTGAGATCCCCAGCCAGAATCTTTCCGTCTCAACCACAGCCAGTTGCTGCTCCTCTCTGCTGCATCAGATAAGTTCTTCACTGTGCGACGCAACTCTTGAGATGGTTCTAATAATGAAGGCTATATCTTAGGAAGTGATTGTCTGAACTTTGAGTGGTCATTTCTTAATGTAGTTATTGAGTGTACTATCCATTCACCACAGGAGAAAATTGTTCATGGTGACATTTATTTTGTTGTCAGTCCATATACAGTTTTCTGGTTATTCTAAAATGTACTGCTGCTAGTAAATAGTGTGAATCCATAATATGTTTTTCATAGTAAAAAAATGACATGACTGCACAGATATTTTAAAAAGATCATACCTAAGCTGGCTGCTACGCAGTTAGGCCTTTAAGTTGACAGAAAGCAAATATCAAAGATGATAAACTCTGAATAGGTTATGACAGAGTTACAGTAACAATGTAAGCTTTCTTGCAAATTGACATCTGCTGGTGTTTGATGCAGGACTTCAGAGAATAGTGTGAAATATCTTACACCTTGTAATAACATTGGAGTTAGATCTAGCAGGTGCTGCAAACTTTTACAGTATCAGTATTAAAGTTATCTGTGATTGGTTAAAAAGTCTGTAATGGTGTAGAATTCCATATATGTGTCTGAAGAAATTGAACAGACAAAAAAACATATGTCAAGTTTTGTTTGTCAAAACACCAAATGAGAATCACATGTTGAGAACAGCTGGGGAACTTTACCCTCTCACAAAGTCTTGATACCCCAGTGCCTTTTTCATTAAAGTGGCTTTGAGGTACATAAAGCACCTTTACAATCCAGGCTTTCACTGCTTGAAGCACAACTATCAGGCAGCATTGTTTTTAGTATGGTATATGATTATATATATATATATATATATATATATATATATATATATATATATACATATGTTTCTGTATTACTGGACTGTTTTAGTCGGTTCTCTAGGCTTGATGAAGCATCATTACTGTATCATGTTAGGTTGTTGGTTTGTTGACTTTTGTTCTATTATCCAAACTAATTTGGCCCAGGGGTTCGTGAAATCGATTTAGATAATCAAATTATTACTTTAACCACCACAAATAACTGAACCGCTGAGTCTTTAAATATACTGTACACTAGATATAGTGTACAGTATATTTCTATGGCAACAGGGCAGAAGAACATTGCCCAAAACATGACGGTTAGCAGGGGACTTTTAGGATAACGGAGGTGTTTGTAAATTTGAAGTTCAGATAATCTGCTGTATCGTGTGTAGGAATGTTATCAGCAAAGTAGTTCTGGTATTCTGCGTGTGGTATAGAAACCACCAAATTCAGCAACAGATACCAGACCATGGGAATTATGTGTGTGTACAATTAAATACTGTATATTGACTATATGCAGTATTTATGTATGTGCTGTATTTGTAGAATGCATTGTAAACTATCATTTTAATTATGAGTGATGTTAAGGATGAATTAGTAGGCTAAAAAAAGTGTCCCTTTCTAGAAGTTGACAATGTAGTTGGATTAGGAGGCTTGCTTTTTAACTCGCATATAGATATAGCTAAGTGGCAGGTTTTGTGAAATTACTGCTGTGAAGCAGCTGCTATAAAAAGGTCTGTTTTTTCAATATCATTATGAGAAAACCTGGATGACAAGATAGCCATGTCACCGGTGCAACCTGTAGTGTGTGATATTTTAAACATTTTGTATCTCTTTAGTGACAGAAGGTCTTGAAGTAAATTAGAAGGCAACTGTAGGCCTACTACTAAAGAAGCTTAAATTACATGCACATTGTTGCAAGTTGTTGCTAGAATAAGAAAACATTATAATGCTAGGGCTGGGGTACTTGTTGTAGAACATTTATATATGTTTTTTTTTTTTTTCTATGATTGCACATGTTACCTTTCCACTATTAAAGGTAATATATGTCTGTGTGAGGTTAATCAAACCAAAGTAATGTTTAACATGTGGCTATCCTTTCGTACTTATAAAATGTCCTAGCAGCTCTGAGACAGGAGCAATGGAGAGTGCTGATCCACAGGCCAGGCAAGATAGAAAGATAGCATAGGAAATGGAAGTAAGTCTACTTAGAGTAGGTATGTTTTACGAAAAGTAGGGCACACAAAACTGCACATTTGCTATTTTCTCAATAGCATAGCATTTTTTGACTGTTGCTTTAAGCTGAGCTAAATGTAAGATGTGTATCCACAGTAAAGTGTTACATGACTTGCCTAACTGTGTTTTTATAGTTCTGTGCTCAGACTATTCCGTGTATATTCCCACCTCTGCAGATCCACAATCACACATATATTCAGTTCCACAGTAGTCTGTCAGCAACATACAGCTTTAAATACAGAATATAGAGTTTCCAGTAATAGAAAAAGTGTATTACAAAGACCTAAATCCACATTTTGCAGATG
Organism: Acipenser ruthenus; assembly: GCF_902713425.1. Classification (NCBI taxonomy): domain Eukaryota; kingdom Metazoa; phylum Chordata; class Actinopteri; order Acipenseriformes; family Acipenseridae; genus Acipenser; species Acipenser ruthenus. Next base: position 61,101,518 of record NC_081195.1, on the reverse strand, counting down.
ATCATCTAAAAAATGTGAGTGTATTTTATATATATATATATATATATATATATATATATATGGACAAATGCCTCCATATGCTGCCAGATTATGTTACTCTCAATGAGCCCTCACCAAATCCGATCCCATTTAGATAAGCAGTTCTCGAGAGACAGTAAAAAAATCCCTTATCCGAATTGGTGGAGTGCCCCTCAATATTTGCACATGTATCATCAGTTATCCTGATTCATACAGTATTTGTCTATGTCCCAGGAGCAGTTTAGCTGAAAGGGTGATTAGTGTGGCATACGTGTATCCACTATAACTCTAATGCAGGGGATATGCTTCCCCATGCAGGGTATAACAAGGATCTGGACTATCCATCAAGATTCTCCCAAAGGTCTAGGCAGCTGCCAAATGGGAATAAACTTAATTTATCCAGTTAGAAACTGCACAAAAAAATAAGAACAGACATTGGATATTGTATCATGGAACAGTGCTGTCAGTTTGGGGAGTTTATTGGCTCCATTCAAGTTTATTTTGGGAAGTTTTATAGTTCCATTGAAACTCCTAAATAGGGGTGTCGATGTGTCCTCTCCTATAATGAATGTTTTGGATTACTCCCTGGTGTCCTTGACAGTTGTCTGTAGAAAGATGGGGTTCAAGACTACTTTGAATAGGTTTGAAAAAAAAAAAAGATGTGTGATACCAATCATTTAAATGTAGGCCTCACGGTGGTACATGCAGGCAAGCGTGCTTTCACAGTTTACTGATGCATGTTAACATTCTGTTTAATTATCATTCTCACTCAGATAAAGAGCAGAACATAGTCTTAGAGAGAACCTGAAACTTTACTACAAATAAACAACTGTATAATCCAGATATCTCCAACAGGCCATTAAGTTGCCGCACAGGTATATAGGCGAGTTGTGTATTAAAAACAGAAGCGTTACCCAAGTGTACAGTATAACAGTTATAAACAAATGTAAATATATATTTGTTAAAGTTTGGTCCTGTAACAGACTACCAAAGATTATATATATATACACACATACATACATACATACATACATACATACATACATACAGTCAGTACTCTCATATCCGACCCTAAAAATTTTGACGATGCATATCTGATTTTTTTTGACTCTTGTCCATTTTTCAGGGAACACAAACATGATACAATATCAAAAATACATAACTGAAAAGACTGTTTTAAAATAAATAGGCCATTTAGATGTACTGTATTGGTTTTGTTGGTACACTACTATATTTTCAACAGAAGTATTTTAATTCAGAACGATATAATAATGAAAATATGACTTGCCCAAAGAGATGACACGTGGATTGTAATACAGTACATATTTTTAAATCTGATGCGTATTGTAGCAGTACCGGTATGTAAAATGCCCCATTAATGACCCAACAGTAAAATGAAATCAAAATGTTACCCATGCACAGAACTGCATACAACGTAAAAGGTAATGCAATTTAGCAAAAGATTAAAAAAAATAAAATTAAAAAAAAATTAAAAAAGACGCAGTTTCCATAATTAAACCAGTATCCAAAGTCAGTATTCAAAATTGCAGATTATAGTGCTCGATAAGGCCCTAATGTCACAGTTCACTTGCAAATGAAATAATAGAAGAAGAAGAAGAAGAAGAAGAAGAAGAAGAAGAAGAAGAAGAAGAAGAAGAAGAAGAAGAAGAAGAAGAAGAAGAAGAAGAAGAAGAAGAAGAAGAAGAAGAAGAAGAAGAAGAAGAAGAAGAAGAAGAAGAAGAAGAAGAAGAAGATCTAAAACTATTTAATGACTAACTTATAAGAGAGATCAGATTTCAGGGCTGAGAGAATTCTCTCCAGACCAGTGTCTCTGCTGGAAAAAGTGACATAACAAGCACCCATATACAAGTGATGCACAGTGCCAGACATACTGCCAGAGTGCAATGATTGTGGTTTGACTTTTAACCTAAACAGAACAACCTATTGTTTTATTCCTTGGTTTGACATAATGTGTTTCAGTAAATATGGACTGAAGTTCATAAAAGGGAGGGACCGTCATGATATAAAAATCAGGGAGCTGATTGGTTTCTGCTGGTGGAAACGATGGCAGCCTGACTGTGGGCACATATCAAAGTAAGATGGAGAATTTGAACATTAGACTCATTTTACACGGTTAAAATAAGTAAGGTGAGTGGGGAAACAAATGCCAAAGGACAAATGGAGAGAATCTCTTGCATAGTGTATTCTTCCATAGCTTTTGTGGTTTGGCTTATAGAACTATAAAACTACAATATCGAGATTCTTCACACATATGCTAGTAATTGTATGCTGCTGTATTGCATTTAAGCACAGCTAAAAGGGTAAGCAGACTAAATCTAATCAGCTCTGTATAAAGTGATATAATAATAAGTTGAGCATCCTTCTGCTATAAATAAATGAGTAGGCTTTGCAATGGTGTGCTGTGTGTGATCCTAACAGTACCATGTGTTCCAAATGAAGCTGTTGCAGTGACTTTGTGTTTTAAAATACCTAACTATGGGTCAGATTCACATGTTCCTGTTACGTTGGACAAAATGTTAATGTTACAAAATAAAAATTTGGTAAACCTAGCAGTCTGGCCAATGTTATGGAACTTTCAGTTTACAGCTGTGTTGGTTTTCATTTTGACCTGCATAACAGTACAGGGCTCATGTTTTAAGATTTAGTCTGGAAGCAAATACTATCATCTAGATTATCATGTTTCCTTGGTAACTTTTCTCATGGTGTGCATGGTTGATAACCAGTCACTATTGTAATGTGTGTCACAAATTAAAATAACTTACACTTCCATTTTTAAAAAAACATACACTTCCATTTTCTGCCAGTTCTGTTGTCTTTGTTGCCATCTTGAGGATAGCAATTCAAACATAGATTTACTATGGTGGCAAGGTCTTAATTGCCTTCAGGATACAGTATGTAGAACACAGGAAACCAAAGCATTTTTATAAAAAAAAAAAAACAGAAAGGAAATATTAGTCTGTTTTTAAAATACTTATATTAATACCAATACCAACAATGACATTTTGCAATAATTGTTCTGGGTTATGTTTCTGTAATAGTTATCATTTTTCTCTAATCCAAAGTGCCAGGACTGAACAGTCTTCTTCATTCCATTCAAATGATATGACAGTGTGACCTTTCAACTCTGCTAGATCCACCTACACTGTCTATATAAATGTAGAGCGTATGTGTGTGTGTATAGCAGAGTTGAAAGGTCACATGATTTGAATGGAATTAGGAGGTCTCTTCCATCCCAGCATTGGAGCAACATAACCCAGAGCAACATACACCAGTCAGGGGAATACAAAGAAGAGATTCAAATGAAGCTGCAGGTGTTAACTCTGGAATCTTCCTTCTGTTACTCCATTCCCTTCCACAGCACTGCCGACATGGACTTTGTGTGAATAAAGAAGTGGAGCTGCGCCCTGTGGATGGGGAGTGGGGGCCCTGGGGACCCTACAGCACCTGCTCCAGATCATGTGGAGGGGGGATTAGAAGTGCAGCTAGAGACTGCAATAAACCAGAGTGAGTTCCTTTTTAAAATCTCAGATTTTATTTGAATATTTCTCTTAAACTAAGTCAAGTTTGTCTATTTAGCATTAGTTAAGAGAAAACACATTGGGTGAATGTAATGGAAAGTACTGAAAAAGGTTACACAAGTCTACAGATCTGAAGGGACTAAATGTATGTGTACTGTATAGTATTTAAATATATATTGTGCACTTAAAACATTAATATATGTGATTTTTTTTTTTTTTTTTTTTTTTTTAAACATTACCCGAAAAAGATCCGGGTACCCGGGTATTTTTCACAGTGGGTACCCGGTTCCGGATTTTCTACCCGTGTCAACCTCTAATATATAAATTTCTAGAAATTTCTCGAAAACAAATAATTCTAGGTGTAGCAAAAGTTTTGCTTTTGTGGATGAGGAAAAAACGTTACAAGAAATAGATAAGTCAATATGGGAAAAAGTAAAGAGCTATCTGAAGACTTTTTATTGTCAGAAAGCTGGAGAAGGATGCAAGAAGATTTCCAAGTATTTGAATATCCCAATTTCAAGTATTGTTTCTATTATCAAGAAGTACAAGACTCATGGTACTATCACAACACTCCCTCGATCTGGAAGAAAGAAGGTTCTTTCACCAAGAACAAGTAGAAGAATGTGAGGAAGGTTAATAACAATCCGAGATTGACTGCCAAAGATATTCAAAGTGAATTGGCTGCAAGTGAGACTGGGGTTTCCGTTTCAACCATAAGTGGTTGCATGGTGAAGGTCTCAATGGTCGCAGGCCAAGGGAAAAGCCACTCTTACGAAAACGTCACAAGGACAATTGCTTAAAGTTTGCAAAACAGCATTTGAATGATGGATATGAGTTCTGGTCAAAGGTTTTGTGGAGTGATGAAACAAAAATCGAGCTATTTGGTCACGCTGATAGTCGTTACGTTTGGAGAAAGTCTGGTGAAGCATACAAAGAAATGAACACCATACCTACTGTCAAGCATGGAGGTGGTAATATTCTTTTATGGGGCTGTTTTTCCTCTAATGGCACGATAAATTTAGTTCCAATACATGGTAAAATAGATTCCATAGTATACCAAAAGATATTGGCCAATCATCTGAATCCCTCTACTACAAAACTTGGTTTAAAGCGCAACTGGATGTTCCAGCACAACAACGATCCAAAGCACACATCAAAATCTACTTCAGAATGGTTAAAGAAGAATAGAGTTAAGGTTCAGGAATGGCCTAGTCAAAGTCCCGATCTAACTCCAATTGAGAATCTTTGGTATGAGTTGAAGAAGGTTGTACACAAGAGAAGTCCTCGGAATTTGAATGAACTGGAACAATTTTGCTTTGAAGAATGGTCAAAAATCACTAAAGAATCATGCCAAAAGCGCATTGTTTAAAAGAGGTTATTATTGTTAAAGGTGCCTTAACTAGCTATTCATTTAATTTTCCTTGTCAGGGTATGAATACTTTTGAATTAGCATTTTTGGAGTTTTGCAAAAAAAATGGCTCAAATAAATAATTGTAGACATCTGTTTCTTGTAACTTTTTTTTTTCCTCATCCACAAAAGCAAAACTTGTGCTACAAAAGATTGTTCCTATAATTATTTGTTTTTGAGAAATTTCTAGAAATTATAAATTTCCATTGGGGTATGTAAACTTTTGACTGTGTGTGTGTGTGTGTGTGTGTGTGTGTGTGTGTGTGTGTGTGTGTGTGTGTGTGTGTGTATATATATACACACATATATATAAAATACACATACACATATACATATACATATACAGTGTAACACAGCAGGGAGGAGGTTAATATCCTCCCTGCAGAAAATATGTGCGTATGCACATTTTGGTTAATTGTTTTATTATTTTGCTAATTGTTTATTGTTTAATTATCACCCGCACCTGATATATATTGTAAATTAATGCCAGGTGCAGGGTATTTAAGATGTGCAGTCAGTCTGCACGGGGCTGCTGAGTAGAAGGAGGCAGACAGTGTGCTCTGTCTCCGAGCAGTCATTAAGTGCTGTGTGAAACCGGTGTGTTTTGTGTGACAGGTAAACAGCTTAGCCGTCCTGCGAGTGAGTCAGGGATTTACCTGTGTAGTTAGTGCTCCAACCGAAGCTAGCTGTTTATTTTTGTTTGTGTTCTGTTTATTAAAAATCGCGCAATCGCGCTTTAAAAACCCCATTTCTGGTGTCCTGGGTCTGCTTTCAAAGAGGCAACGAACGACCGTGAGTGCCGGCCGGTTACAACATATACATATACATACACACATTCACCACATGTGGACCCCACAAAGTGTTTGCTGTAAGCATATCTATTTAAAAACACCTGGAATTCAGTCTTAAAGAGTTTAAGACTGAATTCCTTTAAGACTCCTGGAATTCAGTCTTAAAGAGAAGATACATAAATATGCAAAATGGTAGTGCATTACATTTTCCTTACCTCTGCATATGTTTAAGTCTCCATTAACTTCTCTTGTTTTAATGCAACCCATTCTACTTCGGTTTTTAAATGTGTGAGAAATGTTCCTTAACTTCCATGTTTTATAGGCCAAAAAATGGAGGGAAATACTGTGTTGGGCGTCGAATGAAATTCCGCTCCTGCTACACTGAACCATGTCCAAAAGGCCAGAAAGATTTCCGAGAGGAGCAGTGCTCAGAATTTGATGGCAAACATTTCAATATCAACGGTCTACCTCCTACTGTACGCTGGATACCAAAATATAGTGGCAGTAAGTAGCTGGAACAGTATTAATAACACATCAATCAAAACACATGTACAATATTCCTAACAGATTACATAATCTGTCAAGAGGTATTGTTAGTTCCAGAAATATTACATTCTTCACTTTTTGCAATGTTGTGTGGACAAAGAAGCCCATCTTAAGCAGTTAATACCATAACTCTTCTAGGTGTCTGCTATGAACAGACAGTGGTGGTGGTCATAGAGTATTGTCCCACCATTTGGTGGAGTACTTGCCTAGTTTTCTTGCTTTTCTGTTAATGATTGTGCAAAGTGGCTGACTGACTTACAATATGAAGAATAACTGACTTGTATTTTTTTGTATAAATGATAGCAGGCACTGGCAGCACTAATGAGAAGGTGATCACTTGTCTCCACAGTTCTAATGAAGGATCGATGTAAACTGTTCTGCAGAGTTGCAGGAACCACTGCTTACTATCAACTTAAGGACCGTGTGGCCGACGGAACCCAGTGTGGACCAGAGACGAATGACATCTGCGTACAAGGCTTGTGCAGGGTATCCATAAATAATGACTCATATTTCGATTGATCTTCCAATTTGTTTTTAGCCTGTAAGGCCATTGCGTACCGGAAATGATCCAAATTGAGTTTTTGGTGTTGAAGGTTTCGTGCTTTCTTTATAGCAAGCTGGATGTGATCATGTGCTGAATTCCAAGGCAAGGAGAGATAAGTGTGGAGTCTGTGGCGGTGATAACTCTTCCTGTAAGACTGTGGCAGGTACTTTCAACAGTGCTCAATATGGTAGGTTGGGTTTAGGGTTACACCAACATTATTCATAGCAGTGCATTACAAGCTGTCTTGCTTATCCAAACTAATTGCTTCTAGCTCTGTACACTGTAAACATATATCCAATACACTCTACGCAATCCAAATCACTCAGTTATATAGTGTTTTGGCCCGAAGAGTAACTGATTGTCCACTGTAATACAATACATTGATTTACCCAGAATTCAATGGGTTCTCGTAGATTGAAATCCTAAAATCAAAGTAAATGCAATGGGTCTTATTTTGGGAGTAAAACAATTACATCTGAGTAAAAAAAAAAAAAAAAAACTGTAAAAATATAGCATGTGTATAGATTTTATTATTGTGTTACATGAATGAGCCACTAGTAACCTAAGCAATGACACCAGGGATAAGATGGGACTGTATGTGTTAGAACAGAACAGCACTAGTACAGCTACACATGTGCAACACAGTGGAGTGCTTTTCAAGCTACAGTATGTTTCATAACTTTGTTGGAAATACTGTACGTTGAGCTTTATATCTCTGTCTAAAGAAACACAGGAAGACTGTTAATGACAGGTGTTCAGTGCTCAATTGCTTCAGTTCCAGAGCATCAAAAGGGTTGCAGGTTAAACTGACCTGAGGGCATTGTGGTGTTAAAAAGCAAATCATTATTTAAATGGCAACAATTGAAATAGCAATGCTTTTTGTATAGTGTCAAAGCAAATTGCTTCCATATTTCAGATTTGTTTTTAAACTAATGCGCCTTACTGTTCAGAGTGACCCGGATGTTAATTTAAGTGATTCTTGGAGACTTGGGTTTTGCTTTTCACAATCCACTATTGTTCTGTGGCCTTGTTAATTGACATAAGTGGTCATGATAGGAATCTGTGTTTAGAGTCCTTCTTGAGCCTGTGCAGGATAACGCTGTAGACATAACATGTTTCTGAGGCTTTCAGTTCACTTTTTATGTGTACACTGTCCCTTCTTGTCAGTGAAAGATATTTAACATTGTACTTAACTGGTACTTTACTGGTATTTGCTGTCTGTGCTATTGCCAATGTCTGTTGCTACCCAAGCACAATTGGTCATTGGAATTTAGTTTAGATTATGCCAGAGACGGATAGGAGTGATTTGAAGAGGGCCCTGGTGGAAGCTTTGGGATACTTACTAAGATCATTATTAAAGCTCAGAAAAATGTGAAACATTTTAAGCTCAGTACTTTTGTATTGACATGTAGGTGCAGTCTTATCCTGTAGTTTAGTGATACTTTAACAAAGAGTTACTGTAATGGTATAATTGGGTTACCTTTGTAAGATTGGAGGTCTGTTATAACTTTACCTTATTTTAAATATCCTTCAAGGGTAGTTATCTGGTAATCATTGACAGAAAAAAAAAAAAAAAAAAAAACATAAAATCTACCAGTATGTGGTTTATCATTCACATGTGCAACGATTTATGTTTTATGTAGAATTTAGATATTTATAATTCTATCTTATATACTGAAAGAAACACCATTGATATGGAAGTTTAACTGTTGATTGTCAGCGTAGGTTGACCATAAAGCTGGCTGAGACTGCTATACAAGGGTTAATGAAAGGCTTTGTTTACAACCTACAGTTTGTTGAGTCATGTTGGACATTAGACAGAACCTTTACAAATACTGTCCCCTAGTGGTTGATGTAGAAATAAGTGTATTCAAAATCTGGATCTGGTCCGAACTTACTAAACACAGAGAGACAACACGGAATGTCTGCAAAACCACTGACATGTTAATGCAGTTGAGGTAAAAGTGTTTAGCTAATTTTCCTTAGAAATTGCCTGTTTGTGATTTAAGAAGTTTTGCTTAATGTGTATCCGTCCATTTGGCAGAGGCGGATTTACTTTGCCCTTCAGTTAAACGTGCAATGTGGGTTTTTATTTATTTATTTATTTATTTATTTTCCCTTCTAGCATGGAACACACACTCATTATTGAATCCATATGTGGGGGGAAAAACATAATGCTTAGGATCTTGAATAAAAACGAGTTTTAAAACTCAGTCTGTACAAACACTTACAAACTATATAATTATTGCTTACATAGTCATTAATGTCACTTTGCCTTTGTCGAGGTTGATGCAGCTGTTAGGGTATCACAATTAGTTGTTATCCTGCCTCTTAATGTGTTTGTCTTTGTTTAGGTTATAATGTTGTTGTGAGAATTCCTGCAGGGGCAACCAGCATTGACATCAGACAGCACAGTTACTCTGGGAAGCCAGAGGATGACAATTACCTCGGTGAGTCTCGTGACCGTTGGCAAAAATTTTAAAGGTTTGAATGAAAATAAAACATCCTAAACCGGAAAAGTACTGTTTTGTGTCTTGCAATGGTTTTCATTTTTTTCTCAATGTTTGTAATAGATTGATAAACTGCTATTGCATGCCTTCTGTAAAAATTCAATGCAAATATGAAATAAATACACAAGTAAAATATAAAGATGACGCTGCTTTTTTCATTGAAAAATATTTATTTTAATTGTTAAACAACTTTTTACATCGACAGTTAAATGTTTAATCTACTAAACATCCATTTACAGCCTTAGTTTCCAAGTTGCAACTTTAACCCCGTAATTCCCATTGGTGTATCAAGTACGATCGAAACCGCTGCAGCATATTGTGTTTACAGTCATGCTACTTCTAGTTACATGAATATTGTAGCTTTTCTCCATACAAAAATATCTGGACATTACATTAATACATATACAAAAGCAAAGTCAGTATACCACTACATGTCAGGTATTCAAACAAACTGTTTATTTTCTTTTCAGGTAGCACACAGATTTCAAATTCGTCTGCCAACCACCGTTTTTTGGGGGGAAATCCACCAAGATATATAAGACTAAACACTGTTCTTGCCATATCCTAAAGTCAGATATTGTCTTTGGTAGACATACATATCTGTACACTCCCTACACACCCTGCAAGAAGAGTTAAAGTCAGCCACCTTTGTCACTCCTGACATTCGGTCATAGGACTGTCTGGATGACACTTGGCAATTAATAAAATGTCTATAATCCAGATGCAGGCCCCATCGTTACCTTTTAAAATTGCTTTATCTATACACATCATACATGTTTTATTTTTCATTCATGTTTTCTGAATAACAATATTGTTTAGTGACGGTTTTATGATGTATTAACTTTTCTGTGTCAACTATAGCTGTAGCTTTTGTGCGCCTACTAGTTAATTAGAGAAATTGACAGCTTTTGATGATTCTGAGGGTTTCATGCTGCAGTAGATTCTACTGTAGAATAATCAAAATAATGTTTGTCATTCAAACCAAAAATACCAGTACATTATTTAATTGAGATCAAGTAATCCATATACACTTTTTTTCAGTCTCTTGAGAACAAAATGTGTGTGTGTGTGAGTGAGTGAGTGGGAATAGAAGAACTCATGCAGTATAGTGGGCTGAGAAGGATGGGGGCCAACTGGGTAAAAGAATGATGAGGGGTAAGATAAGTAAACGAAGAGTGAAGGAAAGAAATGAATGAAACCAAAATAGGTGATACTTGGGGGTAAACATTCCCAACAGAGATAAAAGGGAGCAGAGGAAGAAGGAGATGTATGGAGATAAGGATTGCCATGATGACATTTGTAAGCAGACTAGCCCATTCTTATGTAGCTCCCATTGGTTGGCATTGTTGAAAACATGCATAGTATTTTCAATTTGGAAAATGTATACCCACTGTAAAGCCCACTCTAAAGACAAGTCAGAATAGTAGAAAGATATGAAAATGGTTTATGTTTAAAATGTTGTTTAGCAGTTTGAATAAAGTAATGTTTCACTTGTTGTGAACGTTGCTTTACAAGATTGTTACTGCAGGGTCTCATGGGTGAGGTAAAGCAAAGCTAAGCAGTCTAAATGAAAGTGTGGAATTACCTTGAGGTAAAAGGTAAAGCTCATACAGGAAGAGGTGTATTACTGTGAATCATACTTAACTGTTTTTTTTTGTTTTTTTTCTTAGCATTATCTGACAGCAAGTCCACTTTTATTTTAAACGGGAACTTTGTGGTGAGCATGTTTAAACGGGAAATCACCTTTCAGGGGACCGTCATTGAATACAGTGGATCAGACACTAATGTGGAGCGCATTAACTGCACTGAAAAAATAGAGGAAGAGCTGGTTCTGCAGGTAATAATTTATCCTTGGCCCCTGCTTTTTGCCATGTACAACCTTAAAGGACATTAATCCTTACCCATTACCTACCACACTGCACTGATATTATTATTATTATTATTATTTATTTCTTTGCAGACGCCCTTATCCAGGGCGACTTACAATTGTTACAAGATATCACATTATTTTTACATACATTTACATTATTTTTTACACATTATTTTTTACATACAATTACCCATTTATACAGTTGGGTTTTTACTGGAGCAATCTAGGTAACGTACCTTGCTCAAGGGTACAGCAGCAGTGTCACCCAGCTGGGATTGAACCCACAGACCCTCTGGTCAGGAGTCCAGAGCCCTAACCACTACTCCATACTGCTGCCCATATTTTAAGAAGGTCTGTGATGACTTGCAGCAGCTATTGACATTAAATCCACGGTTTGATAGGTATCTTTAATTTGCAACAGTATCTGTTTGCTCGGCTGCTCAGCAAAAGGTGAGAACCATCCTAAGCAGTCAGGATCATTTTGTCCTTTCAGTATCTAACTGCCGTCCAGTGTTGTGGAAGTACTTGCACTGCACCACACTTTAATAAAGAGCTCCCCCTTTATAGTTGAGAGCCATAGTTAAGAGTCTGTGCTGTTTGTGTTCCGCTTTATAACTAGAATACTAGTGTTAGTGTAATGGCATTATGGGGCAAATGGGAGCCATGACCGTACCGCCTTATAACATGTTCTGCAGTATAAAGGACCACCTCATAAAGGGAGAGCACTGTATAAGTTATTTACATTGTATTTTTAACATGCTAAACTTTGCAGTACTTGGAAATCCATCAACAATTATGTTAATACTATACTGAAGTACTGTTTGTGGTATGATATAGGAAAGCAGGATAGTCTTAACCAAACCAATCTTAGTACATGGACTGCAAAGTACAAAGTGAATACTTTGTACAAACATGTTTAGGTACATTGTAAGAACATGCATATCCACAATATACCTTGTACTTAGTGCAATGTAATTAGAAGCTTTGGATTTTGTTGTTGTCTGACACAGCTTGATGCGAATAATGCATTTGAAGACATGTCCAGGTTACTGCCTTAGAGGGTTAGCAGCATGTATTTGTTTTGGCTTGTTTTTGCCTCTGTATGCAAAACGGTTGGCATGCAGCAGCAAGTGTCAAATCCTACCATGGTGGACATTTTATGTGCCATAAAATGATCAATTTAAGCTAAATTCAATTAACTTTTATGCAGTTCCGTTTCAGCTGATTTACATGTCTTGAAATTCGAAATGATTTTATTTTTGAGGTTTTGTATTACATTTAAAACCTCCTCCTTGTTTTGTTTCATCAAGGTCTTATGTGTGGGAAATTTGTACAACCCTGACGTGCGTTACTCTTTTAACATACCAATTGAGGACCGCAAGGAGCAGTTTGTGTGGGATTCCTATGGCTCATGGCAGGAATGTAGCAGTATGTGTCAAGGTGAAAAAGAGCTTTTATTGTGTCAGTGTGCTAGTGTAAAAACTGATTGTATGTATGTATGTATGTTTGTATCACTGCTGTTATAGCTCTGTGCATCAACTACATTCATATAATCCACTAGCAGTATTAATGAAATTTAATTACATTTTCATCAACCAAAAAAGAAAGAAACGTGTAGTAAAGTAGCATAACAATACAGAGGAAATCAGTGGTTTCTCTTTCTTGAAGACCCAGCACTTGGATAACTTCTACTGTTTGGTTATATGGCACTTTAAGGCCTTGTTACTCAAGCAACTTTGGCCAATTGCGACTGTTCGCAAATGTCATGTAATTTATGTCAATCACATATTGCCCAAACTGGTTGCTTGAAACTAGACATCAGTTTCACATTATTGACTTATATATTACGCTCATCAATTTCATCACTTCTCAGACAAGAGACAATAGTTGCTTGAATATCTTTTCAAAGCTTTTTTTTTTCAAAAAAAAAAATATATATATACACACACACACACACACACACACGCACGCGCACGCACACACACACACACACTGGTGCTACATTTGTTTTTGCTTGTACCCTACAATCTAGTGTAGCATCCACGGCCTCATGTTTCGTTCACAGTTTTCATTAGACCTCAGATACCTGTGCGTATTTAACAGCATGCTTGTTTCACATGAAGGTGAACGGAAACGGAAAGCAGTATGTGTGCGTAAGAGCGATCACCTGGTTGTGTCGGAGCAGAGATGTGAGCATTTGCCCCAGCCTGCCCTTGCCACAGAGCCCTGTAACACAGAATGTGAACAAAGGTAAATACTTTGAACATAATGTTGGAGGAAATAGAAAAGTCTGTGTGAAATAAACATTTAATATACAAAATATACACTGTGGGGAGCAGAGGGATTTCCAGTAGCGCGTTGGAGGCCATTCACATGTTTTATTTCTTTTATAGATATGTTGACTGAGTGTTATCATTTTATTTTGAAATTAACTAAGCAACTTAGTATTTATTTTTTTATATAAATGGGATAAATAGATAGAGATGTATGTGAATTAAAAAAATGAGAAAACTGTTCTCTAGTTTATACACGTGTACATGGGTTGTACATGTGAAATGCATTCATTGATAGATGACTGTTTGTTCCTAGGTGGCGTGTGGTTGGTAAAAGTGAGTGTTCTGCTAAGTGTGGACCAGGCTATAGAACTCAAGACATCCAGTGCATGAAGTACAGTGCATCCAAAGGGCAGAGTGTTCCAGTAGAAAGTAGGTTCTGCAGTGACCAGCTGAAACCTCAAGTCAGAGAGCCATGCCATGGAGACTGTCACTTGACCAGCTGGCATTACTCATCATGGTCACAGGTGAGTTCACTGAACCAATACTTTACTGATGTCGTTGTATATACTGACAAATGCTTAAAACACATCGTCCAACAATATCGTAGCTAAGTTGAAAAGTACGTACATCATTTTTTTTCTCTTATCTTATGTTTCCAATCAATCTGAATGGCTCTGAGTGCAATTACTTTATGTTTTGATTCCATGTTTCTTCTGCTCTGTGTTAAAGAACTACTGGCTTCCTTTCTATTTTATAGTGTTAACATTCAATCTTAATGATTTCTGTTTTTTTGTTTTGTTTTGTTTTTTACCCCCATGTTGAGTTATTATTATTTCTGTGCCTTTTTACGTGGCTCTGAGCTTGCTTTGAGATTGTCTGGAGCACCCTACATGCCAGGACTAAATAGCCTCCCTCATTCCATTCATAATACCTTGTGACAATGTGACCCAACCTTCTCTGTCTATGAACATTTCCAGTGTTCGAAGACCTGTGGAAGGGGCACCAGGAGTAGAGATTCTTACTGTATGAACAACCTTGGAAGACGTCTTGTTGACAGAGAGTGTAATGAACACCAGAGAGTTGTAACTCAGACCTGTAATGATATTTCCTGTCCAGAGTGGGCTACCAGTGAATGGACAGAGGTAAGAAAAAACAGTTGCTATGGTAACACTTGTTTCCTTCTGCCTTAGGTCTGGACTGTGAGCAAGAGAGGTGACTTCAAAATAACTTAACCATACATAGTAATCCTTTCTTATATGGTCAGTTCCCTATATGCACTGAATGTGTCCATGATACTGTTTTCTATTTTTCTTTTCTATTCACACAGAATAAGAAAAAAAAAAATCCATGTTAGATGTTTATGGCAGGTTTCAGAGACCCTGATTAGACTATGTAAAATATCCATGAATAGTGCAAACAGGGGTCTGTGAAGCCAGCCATAACTGTTCTTTGTAAATGTATACTGTTCACATGGATAGAACTGGAGGTTATGAGCGTGTGTTTGTTTCATAAAACTCTGCGAAGTAAATTCATGTGCACAAACTTGCATATTCTGCTTTTTAAGGCCTATTTGGAATGCAAATAGCTAATAGAAGGTCTTTCATTGTCAATGCCTGTAGGCCCTAAAATGTGTGTGCTTTGTAATGTTTCAGTGTCTTGTGACATGTGGGAAGGGTGTGAGGCATAGACAGGTATGGTGTCGCCTGAATGAAGAACGCTTGAGGGATAACCTCTGTAACGCAGACAGCAAGCCAGAGGCTGTAGGAGCTTGTGAACTTCCAGAGTGTGCCTCCTGGCAGGTTGGGGTCTGGGGAATGGTGAGTTCATAAACAAAGTCAGAGTAGCAGTGTGGATGTGAACGGGTCACTCGAGATGTGTGCCTGACTGACAGTTTCTATTCAATATGGTAAACTCTGCTGAACTACTGTATTGTGCGTGTATGATACAGCAGCCACAAAACCTATAGTCACCCTTATATGGACCATAAAACCATACACAAGTACCTGTACCTCATTGATATCCCAATTTGTCTTCAGCAAATTGCCTGTCTTTGAGTGGCATGTGGTTTACCAAAATACTCAATGAATTGTCAATTGTATAAGAGTTCATTTATTTTTGAAAATATTTGCATACATTCTGTGCTGGCTTGGCACATTTAAAACAGTTACTTCAATGACTTTAAACAGGTCTGTGCATTTTTTAAAAATATTTTAAAACGTAATGTATAATGTAATTTATATGTATTACCTGTGACTCAAAAGGTTATTCAGCTATCTGTTTTTTTTTATTCCATTTATCTATATTTAGGATAAGCACCTTTACTCATCCTTTAAATCTGCCAGCAGTTATTCAATAGGGGTTAGGATTGGAGACTTCAGGCAAGGGTCTGGGTTTCAGGTCTTTCTCATGTTGAAAGATATCTGTAGCTTCCTGACTGATGGAGTCTTCTGTTATTTCAATTAATCTGAGGTAACCTTCCTTTCAATGACAGCTCCCATCAGTCGTAACATCACATACTCCACTTGAACCCTGTTTCCCCTACTATTACTGTACTATAAAAGCCGTCTTTAATGAAGTGTTCTGTAAAATCACCTGCTAATAAGTGAAAAACAGTGACAGTCATTGCACTGCAGAAAATATTTGTTTATATATATATATATATATATATATATATATATATATATATATATATATATATATATATATATATATATATATAAAGTACTATTAAAGTCATCATTTGTCTTCAAGGAATAAGTCGAACGCATTTGCAAAAAACAAAGTATGTACCGGTAAGTATTGAAAATATATCTCTTTGCTGCCACACAGTGGTTGGAACTTAGAACACATTATATAAATAGTTAACAGGAAATTAACGTTGGTGTTCGTTATACAGGTTTATTTATTTATTTATTTATTTATTTATTTAATTAAACATTTAAACTTGGTTTAGAAAGTTCATGCTTCATGAAATGAATGGGGATTCAGCCATACAGAATCTATAGGAATCCCCTATACAGCGATATACTGGAAGTACTGTATCACAAAAACACAATCTGCTTGATTACTCCTACTGGCTCCACCAAGTGGTAATCTGTGAGTCTGTACATTTGTATTTACATTCCAATGTTCTGTCTCACAGTGTGCTGTGACCTGTGGGCATGGCTATCAGATGCGGGCTGTAAGGTGTGTAGCTGGAACACATGGGGAGGCTTTAGATGACAGAGTCTGCAATGCTGCTTCCCGACCAAGAGATAACCAAGTAAGCGCTTTTGTCTTGACAGTAAAAATGGATTAGGTTTTCTTTTCACTCACAAACCAATGTTTTTTGTCTTTTGTCAAACATTTGACGGTGTAACCTCACACAACAAAACATATTAACTGTATTCCAACAAGTTTAGAAAAAAAAAAAAAACAACTTGGTGCTTGCATTAAATAACAAGATAAAAAAACTTACTGAATTGCTTAATCGCTAAAACTTTATGTATGGCTGATGTGACGTCCACAAGTAAGCTTGTTTGGTGGGTGATAAGGAAAAAGAAAACTCTTGCAGCAGTGGTTGGATACTGGCTTGTCTCTATTAGGTTTAATTATGGGTTTAAGTTTGGTGACCAGTTTGCGAAAGACACTGCACTTTCAAGCCTACAATTCATGCCTTTAGCCTTTTGGAGGTCTGGGTTCGAAACTGGCTTCTGCGATCAAAATAATTTCCCCTTAGTCTCAAGCAAGCCGTCAGAGCGCGTTATTGTAATCCACATCCTGACACAAACACTGTTTAGAATTTTTTGAATGTTTTAAATTTCTTTCATTTTGATTTAGCTGGAAAACAAAAATATAATTTGAACTATATTGGAGTAAAATAAAGCTGGTAATCATTTGCATATCGTTTTGATACTGTCACTTATAAATTCTGTTATATGAACGAATACAAGCATGGTCATTTTTGCCACTGGATATATTTCAAGCAGTCTTTGGTTGAATGTTTGAATTTTTGTCCTAGCACTATCTAATATCACTGCACATTATTAAAATGAGGTTGTCCCACTTTCATTTGTGAAGCTATTAGGATGAGGAGCTACACCATGTTTCTAAGTAGTTTTCTTAATCTTTCCTGAACAGGAATGTGAGATGCCTGCTTGCCCTGAATCTCCCAAGGCTTTTTCTACCATCTTTCCTGGGACTCAAAGGGGATTCGTGACGCAGTGGAGATATGGATCTTGGACTCCAGTAAGTAACAGATCTGGCGGCCACAATCTTTTATAAGGTTTCAAAACAACTCAAGTACAGTATGAGATATTTCTGAGTCTTTTAACCCTTATATCCTCATTTCCAGTCTTTTCAGATGTAGGTCTAGACTATTAGCCAAGGTCACTCAGACCCCTCTTATTAGTGGATCAAGATATTTTGTACAGATGACATATTGATCCCTGAAATATATTGTCATGAACAATTACTGAAACAATTATCCATGTATTGCTTGTTAAGGAAGGCCTTGTATTGCTCTATAGTTTAATATAGTACAGTATATACTTTCTGTGCTGAAGTTCAGTTCCATGGTCTGGCCACACTTTACAAAATAATGTAAAAAAAATAAAAAAACAATCACACCAGCTAAGATATTTCTGAATTGTTATCAGGCTTTATGCACAGTAAATAATACTATCAAAGGGAGTGACTTTGGCCTTGGTTTAGTAAGCTTTGCCTCCAGATGCATCACTAATCCATTGCTGTCATCAGCTAATGACAGAGACTGCCTTATTTGGCCTTGCGTTGTCGTGGTGGTTTTCAATGAAGAAGCATTCACTGCATCTAAAGAATCTGCCCTTTTCCTTTGATCGTTTACTTACCTTGCATATTACCAACACGTTGCAATATGAGGGTGCAGACTCATAGACAGGCAGGTGAAAGGGCACAGGCTTCACAGAAACATCCCTTTTAACACCAATATATTTCAAGTTAATGAGATCTGTAACAGCCACTATCCCTTTCCATTGCCTCTTTTTTCAATACAAATACACTGGTGTACACAGTAATGAAAGTCCATCTGTCTCTTTCTTTTCTTCGGTTGTACCCGTCACTGGTGTATGTTTCAATTGCAGTGCTCAGTTACATGTGGGAAAGGGAAGCGGGCTCGCTATGTGAGTTGCAGAGATGCTCATGGAGGGGTAGCGGATGAATCGTATTGTGCACACCTGCCTCGTCCACCAGAAGTCTCCACCTGCTTCAGTCCATGTGGTCAGTGGCGCGCTGGCGAATGGTCAACTGTAAGTAGTACTTATTTTTTCTTTGTTAGATACTTAATTCAGGTTGGCAGCTGAATGTGATATTAATGCATATAAGCATACTGTTTATTCCACACCTAATGACCTGATGATTTATATTTCCGCAATAGAATTCTTTCTGTTTATGCAATGCCCAGTTTGAATAGCCCTCAAGTTATTACACAGTGTCACATTCAAGCTCAAACATTGCATGCACTACATTTCGATTTGCTAATCGAACACTAAAATAGGAACCAACTAAAAAAGGGGAGGGTTTTTAAATATATTACAAACCAAACAAGGTCATAAAAGCCAGCCAAAGCCTCAAACGCCAAACTTAATAATAATGCATAATAACATACCCAGCTTCTGCCTTAATGTGTATTAAACAATGTATCTACATTCATCTCAGATAAAACATGTTGTAAATCTGTGGAGCTGTATCTGATTTCCCTCCAGGCAATTTACACATGGTCAGCACATGGTCGCATGTACATATTCCAACAGCAACTAGGTGCCATTACTCATATTATGTGTGTGTGTGTGTATATTTGTGTGTGTTTTTCAATTGTTCTGACGCTGCTTTTAATATGCAACACCAGCTGTAACACAGTTCTACCCATTAATCAGATGACAACACAAAAAAAAATTCAATCAAAATGAATTCCATATGTGCTGAATAAACATAACACTATGTAACACAATTTTTGTTCCTGGGTAGTAAGTGTTATTTCCTAATTGCTTATGCCTCAAAAGTATAGAAAATGGCTATTATTCCCCACAAACTTTGCTTTTGTGACCAGGACAGTGATATTTTGAAATTTACCTATTTCCAATGAGAAAACGGGCGAATTTGTGTCTTTTCATTCACATAAAGTCAGAAAAAAACAACATATGAATCCAAATTAACATGTATTTATACTAAAGTAATACAAAAATGACTACAAAAGATTTAGAAGTGAGTAGTTTTTCGAGATTTACGATTATACTGTAAATCACTTTCACGAATCAGCCCCCAAATGTAGTCTCCCATCATGTTCTCGTTATACTGTCCTTGGTAGCGGCGTTCAAAGTCCAGTATATCCTGGTGGAAGCGCTCGCCTTGCTCCTCCGAGTACGCTCCCATGTTCTCCTTGAATTTATCAAGATGAGCATCAAGGATATGGACTTTGAGGGACATCCTACAGCCCATTGTGCCGTAGTTCTTCACCAGAGTCTCAACCAGCTCCACATAGTTTTCGGCCTTGTGATTGCCCAGGAAGCCCCGAACCACTGCGACAAAGCTGTTCCAAGCCGCTTTCTCCTTACTAGTGAGCTTCTTGGGGAATTCATTGCACTCCAGGATCTTCTTTATCTGTGGTCCGACGAAGACACCGGCTTTGACCTTTGCCTCAGACAGCTTAGGGAAGAAGTCTTGAAGGTACTTGAAGGCTGCCGACTCCTTATATAGAGCTCTGACAAATTGTTTCATAAGGCCCAATTTGATGTGCAGTGGTGGCATCAGCACCTTCCGGGGGTCCACCAGTGGCTCCCACTTGACGTTGTTCCTCCCCACAGAGAACTCGGTCCGCTGTGGCCAGTCCCGCCTGTGGTAGTGCGCCTTGGTGTCCCTGCTGTCCCTGCTGTCCCAAAGGCAAAGATAGCAGGGAAACTTGGTAAAACCGCCTTGGAGACCCATCAGGAATGCCACCATTTTGAAGTCTCCTATGACCTTGATGCCATCTCAGAAAAATGCAGATATGTATCCACTTAGGCAGCTGGAACTAAACTGAACTGATGGGCTTAAGGCCCCTGTATTTATACTACTATTTATATTACTGGAAAGTTCTAGAAAGTTCTAGAAGTTACTCCAAGTTTACTCAGCACTGAATCTATCTGGCATGTTCTGGAAAATAGGTAAATTTCAAAATATCACTGTCCTGGTCACAAAAGCAAAGTATGTGGGGAGTAATAGCCATTTTCTATACTTTTGAGGCATAAGCAATTAGGAAATAACACTTACTACCCAGGAACAAAAAAAAAATATATATATTTGTTACACAGTGTAATTCATGATGTTCTCGAGTGGAATACACTAAACAAACACCTATTTGAAAAGCCTGTATTTATGGACTCTGGGGGATACAGATGCCCTGTCGCCATCCTTACATTTGGAAGTTGCTAAAACTTTAGAACCACTCATTCAATTATGATGAAACTCAATAGCACGTGTTTTTTTGGGGTATCAGGAGGTCATGGTTATATCTTCGGAACTACGTGATTAAACTATGGTTTAATCACGTAGTTCCTATAAAGCTAACCTTTATAAACCCTCATGTAACACCAGCGTGCGTGCGTGCATGTTTTTTTTTTTATTATTGTTTGATGATATTCGACATGTTTTGAATGCTAGTAATAGTGACATGTGTTGTCATAGTACTGATGTTGCTGACATACCTTGTACTATCATTTGGGCTTCTTAACCAGAAATTATCATAGTAAATAAATGATTTATTATAAAATATCTAAACCAGGGGTGGCCAATCACTGTCCAGGAATGTGATTGGCCAGCCCTGATCTGAACTGGCACATCCTAACCCTAACACTTACCCTAAATGCTGCCATCCTTTGAATCACTAAACATACCTCCCTGACGATATTGTTGCAGACAGAAATGCACTAAAGAAACACACTTGCACTGCTAGTTGTTTGATTTTCCTACCATGTTATCGCAATGGAGATATCTATATCCGCTGCTGTTTAAATCTCTTTGAATGGACCCCTTTGTTGTTTTAACAGTGCTCAGTTACCTGCGGTCATGGGGGGTCAACACGGCAGGTGGTTTGTAGTAACTACCACCATCAGATTGATGAAGGCCTCTGTGATCCAGACGACCGACCACCCTCCGAACAGGAATGCATCGCAGCTCCGTGCCCTTCCCTGTATCATCTGTTTCCTAGCAACCAGCCGGCACATTTCCCCTCTGTTGACTACCAGCGCCCCCACCTGGATCACCCTCCTCAGGACAGTGCCAGCCACAATAACTGGAATGTGCCGTCTGCAGACAACCAGTGGAGAACAGGCCCTTGGGGAGCAGTAAGTTGTCGTTCTTTTAAGGGTGTAATTCAACCAAGCACTTACCATTTGAATCAACTCTCCAAGGCATATAACAACACATTTACAACATGATACTTTTAGATATTTTTGTTAAGTTTATACCGCACAGCTGTAGTGGTGTCCTGCGTTTTTGTACCATTTTAATTTGTGAATGAATGTCATTGCCTTGGATATCTTAAATGAAAATAAATATGTATATATATTTACTATACTTGGGTTTACCACCTTACCATTTATAACTATTATTTCAGTGTTCCAGCACTTGTGCTGGAGGATTCCAGCGTCGGGTTGTAGTGTGCCAGGATGGAGAAGGACGAACCACAAACTACTGTGATGAGAGAATAAAACCAGCAGAGTCGAGAAGCTGTGATTCCGGACCGTGCCCTCGCTGGAACTATGGGAACTGGGGAGAGGTATGCAGACTGAAGCTCCAATTCATAGTACCAGGCTCTACAACAGGGGTGTCAAACATACAGCCCACAAATTCTGTTTTCATCAGGCCCGCACAACCATCTACTTATTATTACTGTAGTCCGTAAGACATTGTGCTTGGACTGTCTCTATTGGTATAAGAGATGCCACGCCGCACCTCTCTTGTTCATTTGACATCTTAAGAATATTCCTCATGGCTTCCAGTGCCACATAACTGGTAAAAACAAAAATACCTTTATGCACAAGTGGATATTCACATCTAAAAAATGTACAACTTGCCAGACACTTTCAAGAACAAATTGAAAAAGCACTGCAAAGAGCAGAAGAAAAGTTAGGTAAGATACACAGTTTTAGCAGCATAACATACCTTGCATCATTGTTATTTATATTTAAACGTGAGATAACTTTATTCTGATTTTATTATTATGCTGCCTAATAAAAGCTAATACAGTAATACAACGTTTATCGTTTTACCCGTAGCTCTGTTTATTTTAATTTAGCGTGAACTGATTATTGTATTTTGATACTGCATTCAGTCTTAAACGTAAAATAGAATTGTTTCCATTTTTTTTTTTGGGCGGCAAAATTAAAGAAACATTGAGCAACTAAAAATCCTGCCAACAAGGAACAAGAACACATTTATGTTTAACGTGAGGTTGATTTGTTCCTTTTTTTACATTTGCCTCTGCATATTAAAAGCTTGCACAGGCATACAAATATTATCTCAGGTTTGTGAGAACTACAGACCAGTTGCCACAGAGCTGGCAGAGGAAGTTTGACACACCCTGCTCTACAGCATTATTTCCAGAAGTTTTGGGATATTGTAAGCACTTGGGTGACAGGTCAGTCTGTATACAGTATTGCACAAATTACTAGTGTTTCACATTGAAAAGACCTAAACGTGATGTCTCTATGGGCAATTTTGAAGACCAGGTTTTGCCTAATACATAATTGAGACATAGTCACGTATCACTTTAGCATGATTAAACAGTGTTATGGCAGGTGTTTTCATATTTTTGCCCAACCCTTGCATAAAACACTCTGAGATATGAACTGTCCTGTGTGTAAAATGAAAAGTGGAAATGGAAAGTGAACAAAAGTCATCTTTAGAAGCAGGAAAGTGACTAGTTTTGTCGTTTTTGGAAGAACTGGACGGAAGTGCCGTTTTTGAATTCTCAATGTTGACCAGTTATAAAAGTCCCACTGCTGATTTTAGCTGTCAGAAATAATCAGTGTAATACTAGATGTACTGTGCTGATTGCATGCATTTATGTTGATATACTTTTTATTTATTCAGTGCACTCAGACATGCGGAGGTGGAACAAGAACAAGACTAGTAATCTGCCAGCTGTCTAATGGTCAAAGATTAAACGATCACAACTGCGAGATTTTGGATAAACCGCCAGACAGGGAGCAGTGCAACATGCACCCTTGTCCAGGTAGTGTTTCATGGCACCGAGGACCATGGAAACTGGTACGATAGCATTCCTTTTTCTCCTTTTTTTATATTGTTTTCTTATAAAGAAATATCAGTTGTGCTTGATTGCAGGGAGATTATTTCTGCTGAACCTGGCTAATATGTTTCTGTGTATCAAGTCCTAGGTTTCATTGTAATTACAGCCCACCCAGACTGAATTTACATTTTAATCTTACACGGTGCTGGTTAAAATGGTGCTTATAATTGGAAATTATTAAAAACATATGTATCAAATTCCAAGGAAGAATCTGAAATTTAAAACCATGAATTAGTATGGTAATGCCTGTTTTATACGTTATATTTTAAAAGTGAACAAAATGAATATAATCTGGAGTATATTTATTTAATAAGTTAAACATTCTTTATATATGTTGTAATTGTTATGATTACCCTGTAATCAAAGTACACAAAATGTATATTTGTGTATATGAGTTTTAATATTTATGCCTAAAACAGTAACAAATGATGGTCATTTTTGTATATTGTATATGTAACTTTTTTTTTTCAGTTTTAACTGTTAAACCATATGATAATAATATGTTAAACTATTTTTATTGGTGCTTCCAGGCAAGTCTCAGGCTTGTCTGTATATACAATTAAAAAAACAACAACAAAAAAAAAACATATGTACAGAGGAAAATATTTTTTAAACCAGCAGCAAAACTTGAGTTTTAACATAGTTGTAAACATATATATATATATTTTTTTTAAGGAACAGTATTTTAAAATAAAATATACAGTCATTAATATGCATATCTTTCAGTGTGTGCATAATGTAATACCAGTGGCTGCTGTATCATCTGAAATAGGGTCTTCAAAGATGCAGCATCTGTTCTCAGAACATGCCTTTAAACGTACTTGGACTTGCCAGTGAATGCTCTAAGGCTAAATGTGAGGAGCTGTTTTTAAAGCTAAGAAAATCTATACGCAATTCCATACCTGCAGTACTTTATAATTGGCTGTGTGAGTTCCGGCATACGATAGCACATGTCCTGAAATAAACAGTTTTGTTTGCTGGGCCTTCTGTATTCTGTTTAAAAAAAAAAAAAAAAAAAAAAAGTGTAAGAAATCAACCAATCACAGTGGATTTATTAAAATGTACAGTACATCTTCTCCTCTGCAAAGACCATTTGCCACAACAACACTTTTTACATTTCCGAGTATGATTTTCAGATTTTTCGCTTTGCGTTTGCAAGGTGATATCTGTTATATTAGTTTGTATGATGTGCATACAGTGTTTCATATTGCAGAAGAGATGGCATCTCATGCAGTTTGGGGCAAGGAGAGGGTCTGGCTGCTTAAAGTAATTGTACCAAACAAACTAATTCTGTAAATAGAATGTGTGATTCTTTTTAGAAATCAGAATATACAACCCACACAGCTTATAATAATGAGTTTACTGTCTTAATTTTAATTAAACTTGTTTTCCTTTTAATTAACATCTATATTGAAAGGTGATCTGTAAATAAGTTGTGTGTCTACAGTGAATTTAGTTTCTTGAAAATGTGGTGCTGGGAAAGTTAGGTTTATACAGAAATAATCTAATTGTTTAGAAAGTATACATAGGTAATGGGTTATTATCTCTAAACTTGAATACATTTAAATCATTCAAGAAGAATTACAGGTAGAACCCTTACGTAGCATTGATATAAAATATTATTTTAGCAAAAGCAATAGAGTATATGAGGTATCTGACAAGAAGTTTCCGGTATTTCCAGTGCGAGGCACTGCCATTCACGCAAACATAAACGATGACCAGCACGGACATAACTGAACAGCACTAACAAAGCTTTTTAATGTGAAATGTAAGGACCAAATGCAACATATTTAGCAGTCGAACTAACTGCCGTAAAATCTCAATACGTGAAATAAAGTTTCAAGGTACGAAAATGGCAGTAGGTAGTATAGCTGCTGCATGCGTGCAAAGCAGGCCCCTGTTGAGAGGTGTTTGTACTTTTCTCATAGTTTGGTACCCATAAAATATCTTCAAAAATCAGGATACAGCTAAATGTACCATCTAAAGTGCTCTCCCTTTATAATGCAGCCCTTTATACTGGTTTAAGGAAGCATGGTTGTGGTTTAGGATTAAGTAGCATTCAAAATTCGAGTTTTAATGATTCACAGCAAACATTTCAAATGTTTAACAGAAAAAAAAAAATATTCAACCCGATGACCTATGTTGTCGCTTAAAATGGACTTATTTTACCAATAAAATAACCAGACATGATTAGCAATGGAGCTTAGGTTGTGAATGAATCTAGGCATCATGATGGTGGAATGACAGCGTAGTTTTTAATGTTTCTGTGAATCACATTAATGTCTTAATATTGAGTGTAAACTACAAGCACCAGGTTTAAAGAGACAGCTGCCTCAATACAATGCTGCTTGGTGAACCCAAGCCCGTAAATACCTCTTTTAAAGATAACATGAATTTGTTGCAGTGTCTTTAAAAAAAAAAAAAAAAGTTTTTTTTTTTTTTACCACAGATTTCTCTTACATTTAGTTTTTCAGGGATTAGTGGGGAAAAAAACATTTCCCAAGTAAAAGTTTTAACTTGTTTACAATGATAAAGATTAGCAGATGAGTTTTACAAAAAAGCACTCTGCTTTTACATAAGCCAAATGCTATAAGTCTCATTTGTTTTTTTTTTCTCAGTTCTGTCTTCTCTTTGTCAAATACCATGCCTATTTGTTAAATCCATGTTGGTGCATGTTTACTGTGGTGGTTCTGTTTTGTTACTCACTGTACATCTAATGTGTTCTGTGTTCTGTGAAGCCCTGGAGATCCTTGTGCCCAGTCTGCTTTCAGCCACCATGAATCAGCTGTAGTCCTGAAGATGCGCAGTGAAAATTGTGGAAATGCTGCTTAGTTTGAAAGAAACTTGTGTAAAATGTGTTTATTTTCACCTTTTCCAGTGGTTTTATATATTTATTAAGTGAAATAAATACATATGTTTTTAAAATACCTTTTTCAAACTGTAAAATATTAAAAGACACATAAAGGATGTACAATTTGTGTTGTTTTTAATGTACTATCAACGCCTAGTTCTCAGTTGCCAGTATAAGCAAACCAAATGCCATTTTGGCACAAACTGTGATATGCTGCTGGTAAAAAGAGTCCAATGACTATATATGACTGGAGTAAGAACTACCTGCCTTCTGTTTCAACCTCACATAATACATCTCTCCACTACTGTGTTGAGAAGGCTTATTGTGGTGTTGTCTATGCTTTAGTATGTGTTGCCAATTAGCATCTAATTCCCTATAGTTTAATCTGAAGTGTTTTAGGTGTGTCACAACTGCTGAGAAAACTGTGTAGCATGTCTTTGTCATTTTGATATTTTTAAAACCTTATTGAAAACTATAGCCCACCTTGTTCCTGCTATAAAACACAAACACCTCAGTCTAGCTTGGCAAAAACAGATTCTTTGTAATCCTCGTTTTGGGGTTAAGGGATTATAATTTGCAGATAGACTTGTTTGACAGTAACTATTGAAAAAAAAGATTCTTGTACCATGAGAAGTAGTCATGTTCCATGTTTTAGGCAAATATCAACAGCAAGTACAGCATGCGTACAGAACATTTAATTAAAAAATGTACATCAGACAATTTCTCTTTACTTTTTAAACATTCTCTGCAACGTTTTACGCTCCACCTACATTTTCCCCAGCGGTACATATCGGTACAAATGTAATTTTGGCAGTTTTAACAACTGCATTTAAAGTAATTGTTGCTAGCAAAATAGTTTACTTGAATGTTCTCTGCCATGCACATCCATTCATTATAAAGGTCTTACATGTGCAGTTTTGAAAGAAACACGTGTTTTAGCAAACATGTATTTTCATTTTAAAACATGCTATCTGATGCTACGCTAAATTAAACAAATCTCTGTTTGCAAGCCATGCTTTTAGACCGTCTTGCACTTCCTGGGTCATTTAGTGTGGATGGTGAAATCATTCCCGTCCTTCCACTGGCTTCTTTCCCGTCAATCACTTTAACGTTCTTATTATACAAAAATAATATGTGCCTGTAAAGGCTTACAGCAATTGCATTGGGGAAGGCCAAGGCTGGTTATATAATTATCTATGCAGAGACCAATTAAAAATAATCGGAATTTAGAAGAGAAACAGTATCACATGAAATATTTAAGTCTGAGGTCTGTAAGGGGCCCCCTGTACTGACTTCATCATTCACGCCTTTTAATAATTACCAGTTAATTAGTATCGCATCTCTGGCAGCCTACACCATGAAGGCTCATATTTAAACTGATTTGGCAGAGCTGTTGTAATGTTGTAGTCTTGCAATACTTTATTGTAGTTAGTTCATCTATAACTCTGAAGTAATGCTGTAGCAAACTCAAAGTCTAGTTGACAAAAGCTGAAAATGTATAATAAAATGAAACCTAATATATGATCAACATCTGATAATGCCTAATTAGGGGTCTGATGTTTACTGAACAGTTTCAACTTGTTGTATTAGTTCATGAATAGGATACCATATAAATAAATGTATCATTAAGAACAAAATGAGCACCATGTGTTATCATGTAAGCAACTTGTTAATAGATAATAAACAAAAAAATAATAATTTTGACTATACACTGCACTATACAAATGTGATTTCTGGGGTTACCTTTAAAAATACAGTACAATTAAATAAAACTACTTAATCATCAATTTGTAAATAAAGGAGACCAAGCTAGTTATGTGTTTTTAATTGTTATCATTTTTATTTAAGCTAATTGAACAGGCATACCCAGAAGAGGTTGAAATTGTAACACAGAACACTACATCTGTCGATCATTTATTAATAAGCCTCATACACCTTAACTTGTATTTACTTGGCAAGCAACTGAGAAACCATTGCTTTTACAACAGACATAATTGCTATTAATCAGTGCTGGTATATTTTAATATTCCCAGCAACAGAAAATGAAAAACGTTCAACTTGTATTGGCACAGAAAGAACTGTTTTTATTTTGGTACCTATTGTGAATTATTTCTTTTTTTTTATTCAGTACATTTTATATCCCCCAGCCATTGGAGATAGTATTCTCTTTTGTTTATTGTTGCAGTTTCATGACTTGGCATGTAGTGTTGTTAAATCATTTTCAATTCATAGTATAGGTGTCTTGCACTTACCTTTGCTTTATAATCTTTTTTTTTGTTTTGTTTTGTTTTAATGATGCAGCTGTGTCTTGCGCTTTCCTTTCTGGTTATCTGTTGACTTTACATTCGTATAAACCACTATATACATGTACCTAAATGTTCCAGCGGTGAAATCTGAGGATCCAATGTTTTTATGTTGATTGATGAACACAGTCCTGATGGGTGCACAATATTTGATTCAGCTGTAGGTGATGCAGATTTAGCTTGCTGTTTCACTTGGCTCAAATGGCTTTCCCCTCTGGAGGCATGGGTGCTGTCTCAGGTCACAAATGAAATTAGTTTGGTGGTCTCATCCTAGTTTTTGGGCATTGGCCACATCACAAAGCCTTCACACGCACGCACGCACGCACACACAATATGGAACTATTGTCAGATTTTGCTTGAGAGAGGCCCAGGAGAGCAGAGGGGGGAAGTACTGAGTTGCTCTTGCTGAGCTACAGTAAGGCTCCTCGTTGTACTTTCCAGAAATCTGTCTGATTTGATATATATATATATATATATATATATATATATATATATATATATATATATATATATATATATACACATTTCCCAACAAACTTATGCTGTATTCCCCTGCCCTGAAATATCCCAGTGGCAACCCCTGGATGTGTGCTTTTTGTATTCAGATTGATCCACCAGCATTGTTAGTAACCTGCATGCCCCAAATGCTTAACCCTTAACTCCTTGTTGGAGTTGGTATGTCAATGGTTACAGGCCCTCATGCATAATAGGCCATGCAATCTCAGTTTTCTGAAATAAAGTGCTTCTGGTGTTGCTATAGTTGAAAAAGTATAAAGCAGGAGTCGTTTTTATAAAGTAATTTTATTTTCATGGTTTTGTTTCTTGACTAATGTTCTCCCTGTCTATCAACTGCAGCTGGGGTGTTTATTATGGTTTTATATGGTGCTTGAATGTGCACTGGTACATGCATTACTGTAGAACATTACTGGGAATAAATTAAGTCTGATAAACTTCACTGAACTATAAAACTTCTGTTTCCATTACCAGGTTTTATTTCCCTCTAGAAACTGGAATTATGTTGGTGGTCTGAGTTTACGATAATTGTATTTTTTTTTTTTTTTTTTTATCACTTGTCAGGTTAGGTTATTTATTGTGTTAACGTGATCTACTTACTGTACACTGTCTGGAAAGTTTGATACAGAGTATTGTAGATCAAGCGGAATTGTTTGGCTATATATGTGACACATCTTAGTGACTGTTTCAAACTTGCGCAGTGTGTGAAAAAGATAAAATGAAACAATTATTGGTGATGTACAGTAGATCGGTTTTGACAGCTATCACAGAAGCTAGTGGTATAAATGGCCTTTCTTGAGTATTTAGAAGAAAAATAAATAAATGTGAAACCAACCTATGCAGTATTCATGAATTGCATTCTATATAATATATATTGCTACTTAATGTTATTTAACTGTTGTGAGTCTGCTGTAGATATTTACCCTCTGCTACATACGTTCTGTACGTTCAATTTGCATAAAGATCACAAATCGATGGTCCTGCAAAAAGATCAGATGGGAACGTAGCAATCAGTGTTTGGAAATTCTAGTGTGACATTTTTTTTCATTATGAGAAGCTGCAGGCCTGAAAATGTTTGTAAATGTGGCTTGTAATAGTCATATGGTTTACATAGGAGTTTATGTTGTAGACTTTGTAGAGAAGGAATAATGTGTAAAGTTCAAGTCCCCTGGTACAATCTTTTTTGGTGTTTGAGTTGTTGAAAATATAAATTATCAAGAACCTGTCAGATATTTTAAAGTCTGTTAAATCTTGTCATGAATACTGTAATTGGTGATTTTTTGAGTCATAACTTTGTAAAAACGTTCTTAAGGCGGTAACAGCCAGCATTTAATTTTTATTTTTTATTGAATGTGAAAAAAGTAAAAAAAAAAATAGGAAATGGAGCTCCAGTGAGTGCTGTAAATATATGGCAGCCTACCAATGCATGCTGTGAAAGACTGGAATTTCAACAACCCAAACTGTTCCCAAACATGTGATGCATTTGTTAAATCAGAAACACATGCAGAATATATAGACACCTATACCTGAAGCACAATTGTGCCTATGGCCATTTGAGTAAAGTTTTCAACACGTTTAATCACTTGAAGAACACATGGCCATGACATCATTGGGCTAGTGTTTCATGATCCACTCCATATGCTGGCCTCAGTTTACACTGTTGTGTAGACCACTAAATCCAGTCAACTTACCTGAAAAAAGTTATACATGTGCTTGATCAGGGTCGAATTGCCATTTCCCTGTGTTGTCTTAAACATTTTGCCTGGTATCATGGAGAGTTATTGATCTAATATAACAATATGTTATGAAGTAGCATGACAGGCAGGGCATTGAAGAAATATGAGAAGTATTGTAATAAACAAAAAATAAATACAAATGTAAGAATGAATGAACAAGCAAATGAATGTCCTGTTGAATTAACAGTTGTTTTTACTGTTAAAAAAAGTGCTGTGGAGGGCCTCCTGAGTGGCGCATCCAGTAAAAACACTTGTGTAGAGTGCTTGATGCGCCCTATAGTCTGGACGTTGCCGGTTCGAGTCCAGGCTATTCCTTTGCCGACCGAGGACAGGAGCTCCCAGGGGACGGCGCACAATTGGCACACCAGCGACCCCTGTGGCAAATGTTTGTGAATATGACACACTGTGTATCCAGTCTAGTTGTGAATACTATAGATGTCTGCTTAGAATGAATTGCAGCATACCATTCCATACCAAGTATCACTGTCTTTTATATTTACAGAAATTGTTGTGTTAATATTTGGTTACATACATCTTGTATGTGACTTTAGAAGTTTATATGCAACTGGTTTTCGCATTGAAATGTATTGATTAGTCCTCTTCTACTGATTTATCCCCAAATAACAGTTTTTTGGTAGGTTAATGAAAAAGTGGAAATAGTTAATACAATCTTTGTCAATAACAATTAAATATGAAACGGCAAAGGTATTTATCAGATAACGTACAGGCCATTTATTCTCAAAAGGAGCCAGATGATATTTTATTTATTATTTTGTTCGCTCTCCTTCCCATTTGTCTCGATCTATAGTACTGTCTCTGATCTTTCTGTACAACAGATGCAGCGTGTGTGGTCTAAATAAGAAAAAAAAACATCCTCATGCTGGTCAATGGAAAATGTTTCTTTGAGACCACTTCATTACCTGTAATAACAAAATTTCACAGAAAATATAATAGATTTGTATTTTTGAAAAAGCATTACAGTTGTGTTCTTGGTGTTCGTGTTCAGTCAAGTTCTTGTTTTAAGCTCTTTGTTTCATTCTGTGGTACCTGCTGGATCATATGCTGCTGTTTCTTTGATACCCATATACAGTAGGTGCTTATTAGTTTCTATGGAAAAGTAAAATGGGTTTTGTACTGGATAAAGTTGTCAGCAATACATATGTATATACATATCTATAGTTACAATGTTTTTAACAAACATAATTAAATTGGTGATGATCTAAAACCCATAGCCAACTGCGATTTAGAAATGAATTCAGTTTGAATGCAGTATAACAAACTTAGACTCTGAACAGTATTCATAAACTATAGCCTAAAGAAAGGTCTTGTTCACACGAGAAAATGTTTTAACAAACAGTAACAAAAAAGTATATCTGATCTTCTCCTCAGCCAGTGTTGTGAACACTGGATTCATGTTTTGCCTCAACTGATCATTTGTTTCACACTAATGTGTCAACTAAATATTTTGCTCGACAGTTTGATAGAGTAGACAAAGGCTTTGTGCGCATCAGAGGCTAGGCTTATTTTTATATTTTTTATTTAAAGTTGCATAAGGTGTATGAAAATGTACCCCTTCATTTTAATTCAAAAGAAACCTGTAAAAACTCGATAGGAGAACACAGCAAGTTCCCATACATGTAAGACGGTGACCTTTGCATGGCACCACCACTAGGCATGAATCAATAACTAAATAAACTGTGTAGCTCCCTAAGGAGAAACCAGGCCATCAGTTTAAAGGGATTCCATGGTTCGGCCCTACAGACAAAAAGTATAACACTTAGTATAGTATATGTATATCAAAAAGTATAACACTTAGTATAGTTGTATATCAAAGAAACATTACCAATGCAAAGTGACTTTTTTTTTAGTTGTTTTTTTTTATTTATTTATTTTTATAGTGGGATAAAGTTAATAGGGGTAGTATTAAAGGTCACCGTAAGTGAGTTACAATGTTTGTAATGCATATATTCAGGTTGACTTTTTGGTTGAAAAATGTAAATAAGGTCATTTTTTACTTTTAGTTTCTATTTGACTAGCTATTACATATGATGTCATTATTTATTGCATTTTAAACCTTGGTTGGTCTACTTCGGCTCTATTTTGGCTCCAGACGAGAGGAGAAGCCATTTCATGATAGTCAAAATGTGCAAAACAAGATGGCACCGGGTATTTCCAGTTGTCAACAAGAGGGGCATGGGCCAACAGTTTTAAATAGAGTGACTGCAGGCAGTGTGAGATTGCTTTTTCATAACCCCCACTGTTTATTGTTTCGGGAATTATGCAAAAGTTTTTTTATTTTTTTTTATATACTTCATTATTTTTATTATTACCATTATGTGTCTCTTTGAAGTTTCCTGTTCATTTAACCAAAGTAGAGACAACATGGTCTAGAAATGTAGAGTGACAGTTAAGAACCGTGGGGTTTGGCAGATACATTTATGGACTTGTTCAAACATTTCTGGTAATGCATCCTGTATAATGACAAGTGGTTTAGAAAACAGCAGTACTAAACACGCAACATGGATGAAAGAAGAAATACACTTATTTCATTTTCAGCTAAATAACAGTCAGCCTGCATTTTAAACAGAAATGAACCTTGCTTGAACTTAGAATGCTGAACTGTGTATATTGGGTAGTAAACAAAGACCTTGGACGTTTTGAGTATTTATTGATAGAAAACAAAACTCAGAAAACAATCCAACTTTCTAGCGGATTAAAAAAAAAAAACAGTTGCTGCTGGCATGAAGATTATGTTGGCCTTTTTTCATACTTGCATTTTCTAAATACAGCAATGCTATCGGAACCCTGAGTAGCATCTGTTAATGCAAGTTAAGTTTTTAGTGCTTGTTTTCCACTGAGTCATACAAATACATTTAAAATCCAGTGGAGCTTTACCAATTTGTGGCTTGCCATTGAGGGATACACTGATAGATTTGGAACTCGTCAACAAGGAATTAGAAAGTGTAAAGAGCGTGGAGTGGATATAAAGCCGGGCATGTCAATTTTCAAGTTTGATTCTTCCCACCCCGTTCCTTTCTACAAGAACTACCATTCCCACAGCTGGAATATGATGAATGCTGCCTAATCAGAAATGTGTATTTTTAAAGCTGTGCCAATCAAGGTTTTGAAATCCAATTATGTACCTCTTATTAGCACTACAAATATTTATAATCTGCTCCACAACCCCCCCCCACCACCACCACCACCCCCACACACACTTTTCTGTTCAAGACTTTGGTTCATTGCTTGCGTGTTATGATTTATCCTGTATGTGTTATAGTTCTAACCCCTTACACAAATGTCTGAGGTATATTTTGGCAAAAGGATAAATCTGTTTATATCAGCATTGTAGTTTAAATATTTTCATACACTGAATTAATACAAAAAAAACGAGTGAAGAACTAAAATATTATTAGCACAACAAGAGGGACATGTGAGCTTCCCTACTTGCCAGCATACAATGCCACTACTCAAAGATTAACAACAATGGTGATTTGGGACCTGTGACTTTCATTTACTAATACTAGACAGGGATTTGATCAGCGACTACCCTTATAAAAGTTTACCATGGTATTTCTGCATGATAATTGTGCAGTTTTTCTCTGCATTTCCCATGGTTATACTATGCATTTACCATAGTCTACCATGGTATGATCTTCTGTATGAACATTTGCAAAGGCCAAAAAATAATGCCTCAGCTGTACTTAAAAGGCCTTTTGTAAATCTCATGCAGTCAGATGTGTTGTGTTGGATCAGCTGCACCCAGCTAGATAGTTTAAAATGTGATACTGTTGTACGTTTTCTAGATTTTTTTCTTTTCTTCATTCCCCTCGTTCTTACCTGGGTGAGAAGCGGTGTCTGCTTCTGTTTAGCTGAAAGCTGCCCACTAGGTAAATACACTGCCAACAATACCATGTTGAATCTTATCTCTCAGAGAACAAAATATTCCATCATACTGCAAAATAATGATGACTTACCCACACCCAATCCTTGTGTGTGTATATACCACCCCTGCGACTCGGGAGCGCGCGAAGACGAACACACGCTGTCCTCCGAAGCGTGTGCCGTCAGCCGACTATTTTTTTTCACACAGCAGGCTTACCATGCAGCCACCCAAGAGCTACAGTGTTGGAGGACAATGCAACTCTCAGGCAGTTTACAGGAAAGCCCGCAGGCGCCCGGCCAGACTACAGGGGTCGCTGGTGCGCGGTGAGTCAAGGACTCGCTGGCCAACCTAAACCCTCCCCCTCCCGGGGCGGCGCTCGGCCAATTGTGCACAGTTCCCATCCATAGTCGGCTGTGGGAATATCCTGGACTAGAACCGGTGACGTCCAGGATATAGGGCACATCCTGCACTCCACGTGTAGCGCCTATCCTCGGGAGCCCATAGCCTTGTATATTTTTTTTTCAGGGGGTGCAGATTTTTTAATTGTGATGCTAGAGATCCAAAAGTTAAACTGCAGTGTCCTGGTATATATTCATTTCCTGGGTTGTTGGTGAGGTTGTCTTGCTTATAGACATTAGCCAAGGTGAACCCATAAGGCCTCATGGGGGTTACTCAATCAAGATGGCAGTTGTACATGGATATCATGGAGTTTTGCCAGGAGTGCACCTTGCCAAACAGGGATGGAAATGACCGGTGCCATGTAAGCAGTGCCTTTAACCACTGATCCAGAACAATCAGAATGATTAACTATTGTACTGTAGTTTATTGTCTTAGAAGCAATGCATTAGGCATGCATAAGCAATCCTGAATTTCTGGTTCCAAGTTCGGCATGATTCTTTTTTTTTTTTTTTTTTTTTGAGGTGTAAGGATGTAGAATATGAATATGCAAGAAGGAAAGCCTAGTTTAATTTGAATCTCTTCCTTAAACTTCCTTATCTCGCTTCCTTGAATCTGTCAAGATACCAATCCTACATAGTTTTAGGCTTTCCGCAAATATAACTTTTCTGTGCTTATTTTGGTATCTTATACTGTCACAATTTGTTGGTCCTAAAATATACAATTCCACAATGTTATTACACATTTCCAGATTCATATTTTACAAGCTGTGTTTGGTAAATTTCGATATTTGGTTATTTAAATGAATATACTGTACAGTATGTTCTTATTTTTGGCATCCTTTTGGCAAAGTATTGTTTGCCAGATTTCTTTAAAGCAAATTATTTCAAACTTGATTTTTAGGTCAATTTTTAAAATGTCGAACTTTCAAAATGTCAATCACAATAACAGATTCTCTCCTACGATCCATATTAGATGCTGTTTTACTAGGGTTGCATTTTTTAAAAAAGAAAATAGCTTTAATGTCCATGAATTTTTCTTCCTGTCTTATGTGCCTGCTATTGTTAATGTTTAAATAATCTAGCTAACTGTACCATAAAAATAAACCATACTGCCGCCTCTTTGATTTGTAATTAGCGACAAAAATCCAAGCATGTATGATGTATACAACAGTTCCCACACACAGCTTATAACCCTCCTGTTTCAGAAAATGCACAGACTCCTTTAAAAGCAAACTTTTCAGTTAACAACAAATCAGATTTGAGTATACCTTGACCTTGCATAGTCTAGATCTCGTATACTTTCTGTGCTTACACAACATATGTAACAAAAAATATGTAAAATTCAAAATACTAGATAATAGCTATAAGATGTTAGCATACCGTGCCTGTTGTTTATGTTATCTTTCATATCTGGAAAAAGTGTTTGGCTCTGTTAGTAGTCAGAGCTGTATTGCAGGCTTACCTTGCTTGCCGTTTGTCTGCTGAAACTTTTTCCCAGACACCAAACTGATGGTCAAGCCTCCTCTTGAAAATGGAGTTGTCCTTGGAGCCCCGTTTGCAGTGCCTGTTCTCTGCTCTAGGGATTAACATCTTTGATTAACTAATGGCTTTCAGATGAGTGTTTTTGGGAGAAGGAGGAGCAAGCTTTCATACCATATCTTATCCCACTGTTGGCAGCGCATGTAACCCAGTGACGTCGCCCAGGAGGTATGGTTTAGATCCTGTTAAAAGAAAAGAGTTTGACAAGGAAGAGCTGGTTTTTCTGAATCTTGTTCCTTTTCAGTTCTGTCTGTACTGAAATGACAGGAGTGTTCACGGTGTTATCATTTACCAGTTTGGAAGTTTTTTTAAGACCAGACATTATCTGTGGATTGCTTTGATGTCCCCAGTCTGTTGACCTGCAGCCCTGTGTTTAAAATGCCTCAGTAATTACAATGTTTATGAAATATATACAGGGTGTCAAATGCAGCCAAGTCCTTTATTGAAAATGCTTACACTGGATGAACTGAAGGGCATTTGTGTACTGCATCTGTTTTCAAGCTTTGTAAAACACCCTGACGTATTTGACTGACAAATATTCAGGTCCAACCTAAAAGTGAACAACAGTGGTTAACAAGGCGATGTAAAATTGTCAGTGGCTTGATTTTGATTTAAAAATGTACACTTGCAAATGAACAAGTACAGTATCTGTATGATTTGGAAATTCAGAGGCTGTCTGAAATATGTTAAGTGACTTAAACAAAGATAACTGTATACACAAGATTGTTGCATTATGTAATCATGCTGAACAAACAATGCAATATTATATTAATCAGCTGGACTGGAACATATTCTTTAACAAAACAATGCGTTAAACATAGGGGATATTTTACACAAGTAGTTCATTCTGAAGCCCCTTACTAGCTTTGACAAGGAATGCATATAGTAAATTAGTTTGTAATTACTTTAATCTTGTGCAAATTTAAAAAGACAAGCACGTTGCTTTACTAAACCCGTTCTAGAGTTCTTGTACTCAAAAGAGAAGACAAAAAAAACACCATAGTTTAAAAAGTTTCTCGGGGGATTTTCTTCTAGATTTTAGAGCTTAACTTTGCTGAGGCATTATACACATCTTATTGAGACCAGATGATGCTTAGTTTCATGCATGCATAGATAATAATGAGAGTTCCCTTTCACTCTCTTCCCGAAAGCGATACATAAAGGCTCAACTGTACTCTTTCACTTAATGGGATCTGGAGGGAATTGAAACCACATTGTATTTAACCTTGTGTGCTGTGAGAAAAGGCGTGAAAGTAATTTTTTGTAATACAGAAGGTTAATTGCTACTTGCCATACAAATATTGCTTAACTGTTTTTTTTTTTTATTTCTGATTTGGAATAACCAGGAAATTACCTCTCTTGTAACAGCATAATTTATTTTTTCTACAGGATTTGGTACAAGAATGTTTGGGTTTTATTTATTTATTTATTTTGTTACAGTACATTTTGATAAATTAAAATAGAACTGCATTTTAATCATGAACATATTTAAACATCATTTAAATATGAGTAAAATATTTGAGTATAGATACTTTAATTGCAAACATAGTATGAGAAGTTGAAAGTCTGATTGTCAACCGGTTACAAAATGTATTCGCCCATAGAATTGGGTCTGAACAGATTCCCTATGTTGTAATGAAAGGTGAGTGGAATGTTCCCAGATGCATTGAGATGAACTACATTTTACAAACCTGAGTGTCTGAGTTTCTATGTATATACTGTGCTACTGCTTACAGTGACAATGTGGAAACCACTCTGATGCTGTCACTTACTGGTAGAGATTAAAATATTTGAATGAGTGAAAACAGATGTAAACCGAAACACGCTGTGTTCATTTTCTTCCAGTGTTCGGTGAGCTGTGGAAAAGGCACCAAGCATCGGGACGTTTACTGTGCTGATAAAGATCAGGCCCAAGTGGAGGAAGAACACTGCAAACAGCTGTCAAAGCCTCGCAATCACAAGCCATGTAGGTCACGCAGATGCCCTAGCTGGAAGGCCAACGGATGGAAAGAGGTATGAATGGTTAAAGTGCACTGCAGGTATCGGAAGGCACTGGCACAGTCTTTAGTCTGACAAACAAACTCCAGATCTGTGAAAGTGTAGCAAACTTATTTACCACTGTCTTTTGAAGTGAGGCAGTCAACCCTTCCAATTGTTTTAATAAAAAATGGTTGTTGTTACCAAGAAAGTAACAAGTCAGAAATAAGTGGCAGTGAGCATTGTATAATACCTTCCCACACCATGGCGAGCTGGCGAGGGAAGGGGAACAAGTCTCTCTATAGTTGATTTTAAATACAGCTGCAGAATAAATGTCACTTCCGTAACACTGTATAAAAGAAAAACATGTCTGTCAGGAAATGTTTTTATGCTTTCACCACTTATTTAAACCTTACAGACCAAGTAGTTTATGCAGTTAACACTAAACTTCCACCACAGCAGATTCAGAGGAAATGCTGAGGCAGGCCAGTCACCCCACCCTCTGAGTTACATGAGAGATGACGTGTGGGCCCATGATTAGAGCCATTCTCCCTTACCACTTCGAGGCTGATATAATTGGTAGCAGATTGGGTGGAACTCACCTAAAGAGACATCATAGATTTTTTAGGGTCTTTTTCTTATGGGACCTGGATCTGATTTACCGTAGCAATGCCATAACTATTTCTCTGTAGTTGTACCTGTACTGTGCATATGTAGTCATGTATCCAATTGCATAGTGGTCACATACATTCATTTGGGTACTTGACCACATGTGCGTGTTAATGCAAAATTCTATGCACTTTGTTTTTCACATTCTGAATAACCCTTTACCTAAAGTCAAATACCAGATGCAGTGCACACCCCTATCAGTCACTGTAATCATTTTATGTGCTTATCACAATAGACATACTCTGAGATCAGAACTCTTAAGTAGCTTTAGTTGCATTTTCATACTTATGTTTACTGTTGCCTTAACTCTTTACGGTGCAATCATTGAGTTGTTCTTGTTGTACTTACTCAAATATTGTGTCTGCCATAGATATGTGTAAGGTTTAAAAGTTAAGGTAAACATGACATTCATTTGTTATGCTATAAGGATGAGACCAGACCATGTTTCAAGTCATTTACCATTTATTAGTTTCAAATACCAAACATTACATTGAAAGTTATTGTTTAGATACAATACGTGCCACTAGTATTAACAGAGATATGCAATTGATCAAGTTACCTCAGCCTCTGGAGGGACAGCCTCAGACTCTAGACAGATGGTCTTGATGATCTGGAGGTATTGGGAGCTTCTCTGTTTGTGTATGCCTCTATGCTTGGTATTTATGCTTGAGTAGACTCAGAGCCTACATGACTACAGTTTGGTTCTGTTATCTTACTAGTTAGAATTCTCAGCAATAGAAATGAGTTATTCATGTTATCCACTTCGGTGCAACCAAGTACAAACTACTCTCTTTTACAAGGTCACTGTGGTGAATTCTTTACCATAGGTCTCCTTTCCTGTACTTTCTAGCACATGCCTAATCACTCAGAATTCTAAGCCTAAGGCCAAGTGAGTCACTGCCTTAGCAACTCTACGTATGCCAATGTCACCTCCAGCAAACTGGTTTAAAATCACAAACACATTTTCCTTCATATGATTATCAATACATTTTCACTCTACATATGTAACTTAGGCTAGCACCAAAATGTAATTTGAAGCTACTTACTCTTAAAGTATAGGAAGGGCAGGAAGTATAATCTTTGATCCCAGGATCTTATTGTGTAACATGATTGCTTTCTTGTCTCAACAACCACAGTAGTGCAGAGTGCAATCGTGTTGATCGTTTTAAGTTAAAGACCAGAAAGGGTTCAAAGAAAAAGTCAGTGTTCTTTTCCTAAAATTTTCATTCGATTGACTGTAGATCTTGCAGCGTTTCTCTTGTTTTAACTTTGTTTTAAAAGTTGTCAAAGAAAACCCTCCATTTATCGATGTCAGTACAAAAACACTTCTTCCTTATGCAGGTGGAGATTCAAAGGCACAACAAAACTTCAAAGAGAGATCAAGATTCTGATCCTACAGCTACCATTATGAAAATTGTATTCATAAAAGAAATACATTTTTGTTTTATATTTCTGTAGCACTTGAAAGTGCTGTCTACTTGCTGGTGAGAAAGGTTTACCTCACAAAGTCTATGTATGTTTATCTGTACTCTACAAATTAGAAAAGCGTGTCAGAACTGCTCCAAGCCCTGTCACTCTGGTTTCATTCAAGCACAACATTGGTGTTTCTATAGCCAGATTCTTAACCCATAAAGCATACTATGTACAGTAAATACTTAAAGTACAGTGTTGAATATAAAGCCTTTGAAATGACTGCAGAAAGTTCCAATAGTGACAACGACTTGGATACTAGGAATGGTTCAAAACCTATATTATTATTTGTTTATTTAGCAGATGCCTTTATCCAAGGCGACTTACAGAGACTAGGGTGTGTGAACTATACATCAGTTGCAGAGTCACTTACAATTACGTCTCACCCGAAAGACAGAGCACAAGGAGGTTAAGTGACTTGCTCAGGGTCACACAATGAGTCAGTGGCTGAAGTGGGATTTGAACCGGGGACCTCCTGGTTACAAGCCCTTTTCTTTAACCACTGGACCCCACAGCCTCCTGTAATTTGTTAAGTATAGTAAGACAAACATGAGCGTGTTTAAAATCTGCAGACATGTATTGCTGAACTTGCAATTCATCCATGAATTTAATAACACCCCACCATAGGTTCTAAAGGAAATCTGTTGAGGAAACCATGTCCAGTATACAAATGTTTAAACTGGTAGTTGTACCTTGGGATGTTTTCCAGTGCTCCGTGACCTGTG
Organism: Acipenser ruthenus; assembly: GCF_902713425.1. Taxonomy (NCBI): domain Eukaryota; kingdom Metazoa; phylum Chordata; class Actinopteri; order Acipenseriformes; family Acipenseridae; genus Acipenser; species Acipenser ruthenus. The sequence continues at coordinate 61,059,646 of NC_081195.1, read as the reverse complement.
GAGTGGGGATTCAGCAAAGGGAAGTCTTCTGCAGATTGAAAAGTGTAGGTCGAGTTGATGGAGTGATGTGTGATCCCCTCACCCAACCCCCCCGTACACAGCTGTGCCGGTCTCCTGACTGTCTTCACTATGAATGGATTGCAGATAAATGGCAAGACGTACGTATTGCTTGATATGGCATAGGAACAGAACTTTTGCATCTCATACATTAAACCAGTTTCCTTTGTTGGGGTTTGTCTGACTAGACTTCAAATAGCTTCCTGCCTGCAACTGTTGCCAAAACCACATAAATACTTACCACAAATAATGCTGTAGCCCAGATAACGTCCATAACATGACTTTACAAAGCCTGCTTATATCAACCAATTGCTGTGTCTACTGGTGAACCATATATAACTTTAAACACTGAAACATCAGATAGGTAGTTATACTAAAAATAAATCTGGCCAGACAAATGGGAAGCCTTTATCAATGTCTTTATATTGCCTTCAGTTCTCTGGAGACACAAATGTTGATATGGTAGAACCAAGGCCACTTTGTCCATACTTCAGTGTGATTTTAAAGGGGCAGGGGATACAGCTGGGTCTATGGGATGCGATTTCATGGGCTGAACATAGCATCTAACTACATAACTACATGTGTAATTGCAGTATAACCTAATTAGTTCCCAAGAGACATCTTTGTTCTAAATACACACATGCTGCACAAGTAGTTAACTGACAACTACAGTCTACTTGTTTGCATGAAATAAATACCACACATTTTTTGAAAAGCCCTTTTCTGTACTGGTATGATAATAATTTCCTTGATGTGTGTTCAATGTGTTATTTATTTTCAGTGCCCTGTTGCCTGTGGTGAAGGGATAAAGATACGAAAGATTGTGTGTGTTGATCAAGACAAGAAGTCTGTGGATGACAGCCATTGCAACTCTTCGTCCAAACCTCTCGCTTCACAAAAATGCAAAACAGTACCTTGTGAATATTTATGGATTACAGGAGATTGGTCACAGGTATGAATTACTTGCAGGTCTTTTTATTTATTATGTTTTCCCATATACGTTATAAACCATATAAACTTTTCTTGACAAGTTTAAAAGTGTAATTACTTTTCAGGTTTAAAATATGTATTCAACCACCAATATCTCTTAGCATTGGTTAGTTGTTCTTATTTTTCACTCTTTTATAAACGTTGGACAGAGTGTAAAAGAAATATATAACTATGTGCCATTTGCCTGTCCTGTAAAGAAAACAGGTGCGGACCAACATGAAGGAACAGCCTGTCTAAATGTAGAGATTTGCAAAGTCCATCTGCACAATAATGAGGGGCACAGTCAAAATTATACTTAAGTTAATAAAGAAAATAGAAATTGCTAACTGGCATATTATAAATGTAAATATGGTAGGTGATCACCACGGACACCAATACAGTCCTCACATACTGGAAAGGAGTGTGTCTAAGAATACCTGTATACCCATGCTTAATAAACACACCCATGGATATGGATTGCAACAGTATATATTCAGTATTGTGCCATGGAAATAAAGTACATTTATATAGTATTTATTTTTACTGAGGGACCTTTCCAGTTTTCTGGGGTTCCATTGCATCAGGTCCTGAACTGGATTAGCTCATTAAAGCATGCTTCTCAAGGCTATTTATCATTAAGTATAGGCCTTCGAACATGGAGTAGTGTAATGTGTGTGGTTACTGGAGGTTTGTTTTAATATCAGTGCACATGCAGAGGATTGAGAAAGCCCAATGATTTTACAACAACCCTCTCTGTCAATAACCTGTTGAAATTGAATCCCTCTGTGCGAGTCAGGGGGGCATATTACCAACTCACCATCCACAGCACAACTTATTGGAAGCAATAAGTGTTCCAACACTGGGTTATGCTTGCCAAAGCTGGTATGTGTGCTGTTTTTCGACCAGTTATACTGGTTCAATTGACAGTAACCCTGGTTAAACAGTGTGTGGCTCAGTATTAAGTAAGGTCATGTAAAGTAAATGTGTAAATGTAATGTCCTTTTTTTTGTTGTAAGATTCTGCCCATGCTAGGGCAATATTTAAGTCTGTAAACCTGTGCTATAGTTTTATATAAATGCTGGGTAGTGTGTCCAGAAAGAAACCAGTACACATGAGTTCCAACTCCTAAGGAAAGTTACCAAGTTGCTCAAACGTCTGTTAGGTAAATGTTAGGTAAATGTATCCGTCTGTTAGGTAAATGTATCTACAGGGTTAACATAGTGTCTTGGCCACTTTGGACGGCAATAACTTTGTTAACTGGTAATGCACAGCAACAAAATGTTTTGGGGATACATTCAAGGGGCACAAGGAAATGGATCGTGTGGTTAACAAAATAGCCACCAGTATAATCGTACTGTATATATAAAATATTAATACCATTTTTTTTGTACTTTCCGTTAAACATGCAACAAAGCAGATAATGAAGAGCGTTGTTTCTGCTGTGTATTTACAGTGCTCAAAAAGTTGTGGCTCTGGATACCAGCAAAGGATGATTTCCTGCTCTGAGGTGCACTCTATTCAAGATCATTATTCCTATGACTACCAATCTGTATCTCGTGCCAAATGCCCAAAGCCACATCCTCCAGACATCCAAAAATGTAACCTCAGGGAGTGTCCCCCTGCTGCATCCTGGAAAGTAGGCTCATGGAGTAAGGTGTGTATCCTCTCTCTTTGAATTGACATTTCTATTAAATTACAAAAAGCAATCAATGCAGTTATAGTATAAGCTTGACTAAGAGTGGTGTGGTTAAAGAAAAGGGCTTGTAACCAGGAGGTCCCCGGTTCAAATCCTGGCTTAGCCACTGACCCATTGTGTGACCCTGAGCAAGTCACTTAACCTCCCTGTGCTCCGTCTTTCGGGTGAGACGTTGTTGTAAGTGACTCTGCAGCTGATGCACAGTTCACACACCCTAGTCTGTAAATCGCCTTGGATAAAGGTGTCTGCTAAGTAAACAAATAATAAATAAGGCCTGAACTATCAGGCCTTATTCAAGCTTTAACAGTCATATTCAAAAACTCAAATACTGTTCTAAAATGTTGTTTGCTTCTTTAACCACACTGTTACGGGCTGAAAGGACTGGGAACAGGGAGGCTTGTATTATGTTTTGTATAACTGGATTCACTTAGGTTATGATTGACATTGAACAGTGCATTTTTTTTAATGCTTAAAGAGGATGTTTTAATACTTGCACATTGCAGTGTTCTATGACCTGTGGAGCCGGTGTGATGGAGAGAAAGGTGGAGTGCGTGACCTCCAAGGGTTTACATTCTGAACTGTGTCGTCCAAATGAGAAGCCAGTATCCAAGGCTGCTTGTCAGGATAAAGAGTGTGAGTAGTATGTTAGTATGTCTGGGTTTTGTTTATAGGTAGCTGTATATAAACACATACAGGTACATCAGACTCAGAAGTCGTAATACAAATGGAAGGAATGTCAATAAAGTAGTACATGAATGCCAGCGGGATCAAGTATTATTCATAAAAAGTGGTGCAAATCTGTTCAACATGAATAAAAAAAAGATTGTATAATTGTAATTATTTTATTTCCTGCACAGGTGAATTATCGACAAGCTGCAGTGATGTGCAAACTAAACAAGGACTTACAAAAGATGGTGAATACTTGCTTAGGATTAAAGGAAAAATTATTCAGGTAGGTTATGCAACACGTTTTCATATTGGTACATTATATTTAAAGCAGCAACGTTCTGTTTTACAATTCCTTGAAGTCTACTTAGTGTGGGCTTCATTGCACTGCATTACATCAGAAAGTCATTTTCAGTATTTTATTTTTTACCGTCCCCTTTTTGAAACACGATTTACTTATATTCCTACTACTTCTTGCAAAAGGAATCTATGTTATTGTTAAAACATTTTCAATATGGGCCTATAATATAACAACCTTCCTAAGTTCTTCAAATTGTTTTTTAAAAAACATTTGCATGCATTATTTTTCCCCCCAGATTTACTGTGCTGAAATGCAGTCAGAGTATGCAAAAGAGTATGTTACCTTACGCAGTGGGCAGACAGACAACTACTCTGAAGTATATGGATACAGGTATGTCTTACGGATTGAAATGTAAAGCATAATTCACTTTACACGCTCAAGCTGTGATATATTTTCAACTATCTTAGCCCCACCTACTCGGCCACCTTTAAATGCCACCATTTAATTTACTAGTAATAAAATCCATAAACTGTAAAGTAACGTTAAGCAGCACAAAAGTCTGCATCATATTATTCCTAATGCATTTTTTGTGAGGTAATGTTTAATATCCAAATTATATTGGTATTTTTTTTATTCTTGACAAGGCCCCGCCCATCGTTTAAACGGTGATGTTCCGTTTACTGCAGGTGGCTTACATGTTTACAAAAAAATCTAAACATTGCAACCTTAACACTAAAAAAGACACTAGCCGAAACTACGTTGCTTTGTTTCTTTTCAGGTGGTTACACTGGGTAGTCCAAGATTACTGATAATCAGGGACTGTGAAACCAAGTTTTACTTTGGAGTTTTGATTGAGTGTTTTGAAGTTATGGATAATACTAAGTATGGTAAAAGCTGAATTTTAAATTTTTTTTCTAGGTTACAAAATCCATATGAATGTCCGTTCAATGGAAGCAGACGACAAGACTGCTTGTGCACAAATGACTACCCTGCAGCGGGATACACGCTTTTCTATAGGGTTCGACTCGATGTCAGTTCCATGCGGATAATAAGTAAGTGTGAACCAGATTCTAAACTGGGTTCTGCATTTGCTTAATTAAACATATTTGTTATTATAGGACAGCAGTGTGGTTAGGGCTCTGGACTCTTGACCGGAGGGTCGTGAGTTCAATCCCAGGTGGGGGACACTGTTGCTGTACCCTTGAGCAAGGTACTTTACCTAGATTGCTCCAGTAAAAATTCAACTGTATAAATGGGTAATTGTATGTAAAAAATAATGTGTAAAAAATAATGTAATTGAATGTAACCAAAATGTGATATCGTGTAACAATTGTAAGTCACCCTGGATAATGGCGTCTGCTAAGAAATAAATTATAATAATAATTAATATTTACAGTTGTAACATCCTGTAAACATGTTAAGCTACATTCATGGTGTTGTAGACCAGCACACACACCAGCACACTGTTCCACCCCCACCCACAATGATCTCATCTTTTAATGCCAGAACTCAAGGCACCCTTTATTAGGAGACTGGACACACAGGATCTGTTTATCTTCATCCCAAATTGGGTGTCTTCTACATTCACTGTCAGAATTTGCCCCTACCAAGCAGCTGAATTGAATTCACAAATGGCCTCCTTTATCCCTCACAAATACCCATTGAAATTGGGATTTGGAACTTGTTACCAGGAGACATTTTAATCTTAATCTTTTTCAACCCATGTAGGCAGCTTTCAGATACAATCCTTTGTTGTGTTTGTTGATGCATGTTAATTGAATACACACTGTATTGTATTATAAACTCTGTGTTCTGTTTCTCAGCCTCCTGTGTGTCAGACACTATTTATATGTGATGAGACTGCCCGACCAATCATATAAGCAAAGCCAGAAATCCAAGACTGCACAGAATAACCGTATTGACAGTGTTATGGCAGGTCCAATTTCCCCTATAAATACTGTATATTATAGACTGCTGAGGATCTTCTAGCCAGTCAGAGCTCACATTATGCTTGCTGTATGCCATGACACATCATGGAGAAACCCAATTCATGAAATCACCTGAACCATTTTGAGTTTTTGTGGTGCTGTATTGTCTATCGGTTCTATTGATGTCGTCCGTTTAAAAAAAAAAAAAAAAATCATACCTTAGTCCATTCAACTCTACTGGTGCCAATATTACCCACATATACAGACCTATAGCCCTATAACAACATTATGTTAAGTCCTTCTGTTAAACAATGTAGCATTTTGAAATTAAGGTACAGTTGTGTACCTGGAAGTCTATCAACTGGTACCAATAGTATGTGTGTATATATATATATATATATATATATATATATATATATATATATATATATATATATATATATATATATATATATAGTACATTATTGTCTGTGTTGGGTGTTAATGTTGGTTTTGCAGGCTACACAGATGTTTGTGCCTTTGAAGTAGACAGTTCGGTGCTTTCAGTAGTTTTTAATCTTGCAAAGAGTCCTTGTTAATCTTTTGGTGTGGGTCAATTACAATATACTACGAAACTTGGTTAGAATCTGGGGGAATATAGAGGCATCAACATTTTATTTGTCATTAACTTTTTAACTAACCTTTTTACAGAGTGCATGTTGAACCACTTTTTTCACATTACTGATAACTGATTTTGTATTTATAGTTGTGGCAGGATATGGTTGTCACCAACATGCTTGTTTTGTATTATAGAGGTACTGCCCAGTCCTATTTTTTTCTTAGTGCTAACATTTCCTATAGAGAGCTATTTGAATGATCTCATTTACAGTTTCATATTGTAGTAACACACTCCAAGTCTGGGAACGATCAACCTTCTACAAAAGAGAGAACAATCCTATCGCTTCATTTTTCAATGCCATTTAAAAAAGAATAATATTTTGACATAATTGTATTGGTTTTAGTGGGGCTCTTTCCACATGCACACACATTATATCATGTTACAGAACATGTTATCCACAGTGGTGATCCTTTCCCCGCATACTAAATGCATATATAACAACACTGTGCCCCATACCATATGTCAAACCGAGACAGCACATGTTTGCAGCAAGGAGCCACTCAGACAGTATGTTACTCATTTGTTATACTCTCTTTTTTCTCTGTAAAAAAGAATAATGAGTTCAAGATGACTTGAAGATTATATAGTTAAACAGTTCCAGGAAAACTGGAGAACACTGTAATTTACTTGAGGGGCATTCTAGTTACATCTTAAAAAAATAAACCTGAAGCTTTTCCTGAAAAATGGACAACAAGAATTATTTTATATCTGGCCAAATTAGAAATTATTTATAAGAAACTACATTTAATGTTATCCTGTACCTGAATTTATATTTAGCAACATTGATAAATAATATTGAAACAGAAAAAAAATAATTGCTTATTCTTCTAAACAAAATGAACCACTTTATGTAATAACTAAAATCAATATTACAACGGGACTTCCATAACATTAACAACATAATAGTCCTTTATTATTCATAATAAAAAAAATGGACTACAGAAACCGACAGTACTGTATATTCACAGATGTATTGACTATGTTCATAATTTTTATTAGTTTTTATTTTGTCCTATGTCTGCTACTATGTCATATTGCCCTTTCACTGTAAAAGGCTACAAATGGGATCCTCCCATTAACTTATTCCACAGCTCACATTAAAACCTGAAATGTCTCAAAGCAGATATGCAAGTGAGTCTTCTTTACATACATGTTCTGAGGTTCATTGATATAGATAAAATGAAACAAATATACAGTATTTTTTCAGTGGTTAAGAAACTTCATAAATATAAGGGTATATGCTCTCAGAAGCTAAGCACAGTAGCAGGTTCCTAAAGGGCAGTACAGTGACTGTGTGTGTTTGTCTGTCCCACAGCTACAGATCTGTTTTTCACTGAGACGCTGCTTGGGAGAGCAGTTCCTTTTGCCACTGCAGGAGACTGTTACAGTGCAGCCAAGTGCCCACAGGTACGAAACTGAGACAGCATCTTCTAATGTGATCTTTTACATTGAGCTTTATGGTGTATTTGTATAATTTTTCAAGTATTTTCCATTATAAATCTGAAGTTGTAGACAAAACTTTAATGAGCGTAGCAGGGAATCGGCAAAGAAATCTGTTTCTAATGTATCATTAAAGAATCTGGTATTCACAATACTAGCCTGTGTATTTGAAAACTGAATTCACTACCTTGACAGTTACAGCCTGCTGTTTTGTTAAAAGTATTGATACTTGGCCTCTATGATAAATACTGTACTGAACTTTTAAAAACAAATGTGCATTGTTAAATAAAACACCTCAGCACATTTTTTTTTTTTTCAGTTTAGATGTACTATATTAATAAATATTAATACATTGGTTTAATAAACCAACACTATTTTCTCAATATTGGCAGTTACAATTCAAAAAGTGTTTCCTCCATATTAAATGAACATCATATATTAGCAGCTTCCATGGATCATGTGATAAACTGTCAAAGTGAGCTTGTTTCTGGCTGCATCAAGATGAGGTGGTTAATGAAGAGCCTTACACGAATGTACAGACGGTTTATAAATTGGATTCATGACATAATACAGTAATATTAATTTAGCTTTTTTTTGTTTGTTTACTAAAATATTTGAGTATTTATTACAGAAAGCTGGGTTTAAATCTGAGATAATAAGAATATTACATTCTGGGCTTGATCTCAGTTTGTTTGAACCTGCTACTGTACATTTTAGTACCATTTGCTTATGCACAGTCCTTAAATAACCATGTATTATCTGCTATCTATTTCTATAGGGACAGTTCAGCATCAATCTGACAGGTACTGGACTGAGAGTATCTGAATCAACTAAATGGATAGCGCAGGGTAACTATGCGACAGTCAAAGTACACAGGTCTCATGTAAGTGAAGTGCACTTGTTTTTAAGCCCATACATTTCTGTTTTATGCAAACAGTTAGTGTGACAGAACTGGGAAACATTTTCAGAGAGTTAAATATACTTTTTTTTTTCTTATATACAGTTATGTTCAATTTTAAAATGTATTAAAAAAAATAAACTTGATGAAATAAATAAACACATTATTCAGACAGTTTAGACGGCATATCAAAATGGGTAATATAGTAATTAATGCCAAGAATAGTCGATCTAGCTATTTTATAAGGCAAGTTTTAAGTGTAACTGCATGCAAGCAATAGTAACATGATGGGGATAGTGACTGCCAAGATGTCACATTCTACATGGTGAACATGATAACTGCCTTCAGTTTTCACCAGTATTCGGCCCAATGTTCTCATCAGCTTGTGATCTACTTTGTGGATTGCATCGAGTATACGCTGATAAAGTGGCGACTGGCGTGTACTGGTCTACTATCCTATTGAGAGTTGTTTTGGCAAACAAAGCATTGTTTGAAAAAACATGGTACATTTAATAACTACAATCTGTATGTAATTGCCAGTGATATTTTGATTATGATTTTTATGCGGTGGGCTGTATTCCATTAATCATGTAGATGATGCTGATAATGCATTTTGACAACCAGTGACACACTATTTAAATTAAGGTGAAATGGTGGATTTATTTATGTATTTATTTATTTAAAACTTGGTTATTACCCAAGGTAGAAATAATTTTGAGTCAATAAATAAAAGGGTCAAGCACTCATAGAAAGAGGATTAACAAAAAAAGGTAATGGACTAAAAACCAAACCACTAAGCAGCATTAACTGTATGTATTGTCAGGTAGATCAAATGCATAGAAAGCTCATCATGCTGATAAAGTGTATAGCAATCTCTGGAGTAATACAACTGTTTGTGTCTGTAACTGCTCATTAAATACTTTTAATCTTTTGTAGGATGGTACAAGAATCTATGGACGATGTGGAGGCTACTGTGGGAAGTGCATTCCTCAAACTAACTCTGGGCTTCAAGTCCAAGTTCTGTAAAGAAGAAATTAGGATTTTGAAGTACTAGGAATCAAAAATGAAAAGCATATCTGTCCGGAATGTATCTTATGTTGTGTGTAAAGACAAAAATATTTACTGCTTATATAACTTTGCATATTATTTATCTATTTTGGCAGCTATAGCAAAAAGTGATCCAACTGACTGTAATGGCCACTCAACATAAAACAAATTAATATGAAGATATTTATTCAATTTCTAATAGTGACAATGATGATCAAATGCACTGGTATATTAATGTAAGCTAAAACAAACATGGAGTGAAAGCAGTACAGGCTGGTTATGTTTAAATTGGTTTAAAAATGTTTTATGTCAGTCCAGCTTACTGTAAGAGACACATAGGGTCAGGTGCATAGTAAAGACACTAGGTATAACATACAAAATAAAATACAAAACGTATGGTACAGTACTGATACAGGCTTTCTCATGTGTCTTTTAAATCTTTTTCAAAATGCATAACCGATTTAAAGACAAAGAAAATGGGTGCTTCCCTGAAGATGTAATGTCCAGTTACGGTAATTTGTAGTTATTCTACCTGATTTTTCAGTACATTCCTTTAGTAATCAGTGGTACTCATTATCCAGCAACTGGTTAAATAGCAAACATTGTATTTATATTGACATTACAATCATGTTCAGTAACTGAGTGAATTACACTGGAGATGAATAATGGTCAGATAGGTCATGTCCCCAGTAATAATTATACTTCAGTGTTGCCATGCCTTACAGAAAAGACAGGCCTCTTAAAATAGCAAGAGGTAGCCTTGAAACTGCATTGAATTTCATGCTGATTTAAATACACCTGGGTCTGTTTTTGTTTTATTTTTCATTCATATTGTAACAAAAACCTCTGAAAAACCAGTGGCCCTTCTCGTTAAATTAGGAAATATAAGGCTTAAGGAGCATTGGTACCCACCTCTGGATTCTTGAGATCATCAATCAAAAACCCTTTAGTTTGTTACATTTGTTGTTTTGTAAAAGGAACAACAAACTGTTTGAAGTTACTTAGTCAGGAACTATTAAGGTGCACATAGGAGCTTCTAAACCAACCTCCAGGGGATTTACTGTGAATCTTTGTAACATCAATGCTTTTTTGTTCTCTTTTTTAGAACACAATCAATTGGTGTTTACTTAGCACTCGGGTAAATGCTTGGTGAATACAGACCTGTGTGTTTTCCTTAATGTTTTGTGTCATTTCTTTTGGGGAGATTCTTAACCCAGCTTCTTGAAAATTATGAGTTACAGTACATGAAAAACCTAATTTAGCCAGCCAGCGGACAAAATATATTATATTGCCAAGTCACTGGTGCATAAACCCTACCTCTCATAAGCATGTAAATAAGAGAGACTTGTTTTTATTAAGGTGTAAAATATTTATGTACGATTTTATATTTATTCTGTGCGGTTTTGTTCATATGTTGGATGTTGAGTACTGCCAGCTCAGAAGCCATTATTTGACTATAAGTTGCTTTTTTGTTGAATGATTGCAACCACCAGCTAAACAGAAAATAATGATTCATAATGAAGTTATTTTTATGGTGCTGTTAACCACTGAAATTACCTCTCTTTCAAAAAACAGGAGTTATGTGGTGATGTACTACTACCATCCACTCTGCTGCACGGTTTATTGGAGTAGTATTAATATTTACAAAGCTTCACACTATTTCTCTCTGATAAAAATGCAGACAGTAAATCTTGGTGCTAAAAGGTTTGGAAATCCATATAGTGTTTAGCTTCAACCAAAGTTTCCTTTTACAATGCCTGAGTTGCACAGCGCAGCTATATATGTGTAATATATATATATATATATATATATATATATATATATATATATATATATATATATATATATATATATATATATATATATATATATATATTGGAACATCCCTGTTTAAATTAAATGAGCAGCTAACTTAACTGTGGCTATCATGTTCTGTGATAGACAACTCTACCTATGAGATCTGTATCAGAAACTGTGTCGGAGTACTTGATGCACTGTGTGCCTTTACATATTTTTAGAAAGGTAAACTTGGAATACTCTGTTCCTACTTTTCAGTTTTTTTTATTTTTTTATTTTTATTTTTATTAACAGTAAAGTTTCTTGTAAATATTTATGTAAAAAAAAAAGTTTTTGTAATTGATACTTGAAGTGTATACTGTGTTATATTTTAAGAGGGCATTTTGACAAAAATGCCCTCTTATGAAATAAGATGCTTTTGCAATGTATTATCCAAAGAAACCACGTGCTTGTTCAAAAGTATTCACCCAAATGCGTGTACTGTATATTAAAGGAATCATTGTGGTGCTATAATAATATTTACTGGTTTTTTTTTTGTTTTGTTTAAGATAGTATCTGGCTGCTGTACTAACAAAGACAATTATATATTAAAGTGATGTTTTTATGTGTGTGTTTTATTAAAATGTTTTTAAACATTTACTTGGCAAACTATTATTAGTCCAGTTTTAACTCCAATAGCTTAGAAGTGAATCTAACAGGTTTACTCTTAAGTTATCATTTGTAATCAACATTTAATAACGGCAGAAAAACAATCCCAGAATAAATCTTCCATGAAAATGAGAATATGTAAAGTTTCCTAATCTTTTAGTCAACGCTTTCATGCTGCAAATCTTAATGCGGTCATAAACAGGATAAGGGTCTTATTGGGTAAACCCTAACTTGTCCAGCTAGGACTTTACAGTAGTACATCTTAAATGGATAAAGATGAGGTTTGTTACAGTAATTGTGATTTATAAAAAGTTTGATTATTAAAAATAATGTCTTAATCCTGTGCATAACAACGAGGCAAGATAGTTTACAAACTGGTTAATGTCTTTAACTTTCTAGCCAACAAATACATGGGACCCGGGCACAGGCTGAAGGCAAACATATTCCAAAGAAATGTGTATACTCTAATGTACAGAAGACAGTCTGCATTCCTGTTTAAGTTTTAGGATTGTTGGTGTCCTTGATCCAGATGCTCCAGAGACTAAACTAAATCTGTTCAGGTCCAGGGCTACAGAAAGACAAGTCAAGGTTGACTGAAAACAGAGCTACTGCCAGTTTGATGTCAGAAATGGAGGTCTCAACATTTTGTAAGAATGCACCATAAATTATTGTGATGTCACTAACAGACTAACAGAACATTTGGCTTGAAAGGAGGATCCTTGATACCAGTGTTCTATTTAACGGAAAAGTATTTCTTCAAACACGGGCGAATTAATTTCCTTAAATATTGAAGGGTATCTATCTGTTTAAGCGTACAGACAGATACATTGAAACTAAAGTGATCTATTCCACAGTATTCTAACACAGTAAGCTGTGTGGGTGCTCTTGAAAAAGGCACAGAGATTCAAGAAGAAGAAAGCTTTTTATTCAGCAGACACTTGCAGGTATAAGCAACACTCCACAGCCAATGCGCTCACTGCCCTACTTCTATACATCGCAAGCGGACCTGGTTCTAACCCCCGCAGTGCCAGGTGAGAGTCCCAAATGCGGGCTGGCACAATGCCAACTGGGGTAAAGAACAGCTGGTCCGAACTGTCACAATATTATTGTGTGATTACCTTGAATTTAAATAGTTATTTTAGCATGTTGTCAAAAGTTTATATAATAATGAATAACATGGTATAGACATAAAAAAAAGATTGTATGTAGCCTAAACAAGGGGGTGAAATAATTTAGTTGATGGATATTTCCCAGATATTGTTCTCTTTTTATTGTGTTTTTTTTTTTACTGTGTTTAAAACAGGGCCCCCTTTTTAGGGTAGTTATTCTGTTGTTATTTCATAGAACCCTAATTAGAGGGCTATACTATTTGGTAATTGACTGCGACAGGAGGGAAAGAGCTGTTCAGACAAGGTCAACCAGTACTGCCCGATTATCTTATTATTTATTCTGATTAGAAACGGTAATAAGAGCCTTTATTGTTATTTTAAACATTTTAAATCTCCAGTTAGAAGTAGCCACCGAACACTTATAAAATAATAGAAGTCATTACATCTAAATAAATAAAACCTAAAAGGTGACATTAACATATCTAATATGTTTCTATATTACCTGGTTTAAACGTTCAGAGTGCTTTGTCACTGACATTGACATTGTGAGTGCAAGAAGTACCCTCTCATGAAATTAGAAGTGCAGTCGCTGCTAATAGGTTCCAATGACTTTGTATTTTACATTTCTAGGAACCATACAAAAGTATGGTTGCTCTCATCTATGCGTGATGGAGTTGTGGGAGACTCATACTGTATTGATTTGTTTAATGTAACGATGGATAACTCTGAAAACATATAACTCCTCATAAACTTGAGTTTTGAGCAATGCTATTTTGACACTTTGATTAAAGAAGCCTGTATGTCCATGTAATCATTCAAAGTAACAGATGATTGCTGGACACAGTTTATTTTATACAGTACTGTAGAGAAGTTAAGGAATGCTGGTATCTGACTTATCCCAGGTGGAACTAGTTAGTGGTCACATATCCATATGCCCCACTGTCATGTACATTCAATCCTACTATAATGTGGTATTCAATTATAAAAATAAAAAAAAAATCAACATTAACAGCTTGCAGGTCTAATGATCAAGCACATCTGTTGTTTTTTTTTACAGTCCACCAGTGACAATAATCTGTTGTGAACTGCTTTTTGTTTTTGTTAGCAACATTAGTTTGGCAAGCTGAATACTAGAAACTCTGCTTTAGATTGTGTGTGAAAAGTAAATGAGTTCAATCTGACCAAAAGCTAGCAAAGCTTTTCTAATTGATATTGTAGTAAGTACCGGTAAGAAGAAATACGGTCTTACTTCCAGAATTATCAAACACAGGACAAGGCTTTAGGGAACTTGGGGGTGGGAATCTGCAGTCGTGATGCAGAAGCACCTGCCAACCAAGTGCTTACTCTCTATCAAAGTCAGTCAGATCTGCTGTGGTGATGTTGACAGGTATATATGTACAGGATATTACATATATGTTTCAGAATGCATGTCAGGGATTCCACCTGCTTAACAAATTATTCAGATTTGTGAAATTTTAAAATTTGAGGTACAGCCCATTTACACAAAAGTGTATGCTATATATTGCTGGTGCTTTTATTTTATTTTATTTTTATTTCTTTTTTTCTGACCACATCTTACCACAGTTTTGAAGGGGTTTAAAGGATGCTAAATCTGTTATACTGTAGTACAAGCACAAAGCACCACCTGGTGGTTGTAGAAGATAGTGTAGGCTAATGTATGTAACTGCTTCCTAACAAGTATGCATCCCCTGCCACCAGCGTAAAAATGATCAGTATCATGAAAAAGTAAATCACCATGGCCTACGTCCATGATATTCAAAAAGGTGTCTCTCCTCTTAGATTCTGATAGTTCAAATTTCAAATGTATTTATTTAACCAGGATAGAACCCTTGAGATATACATCTCATTTACAAGGGGATCCTGGCAGGAGAAGGCAATACGAAATAACACTGTAAAATCAAACGTACAGGACAAATACACTTAAAACAATCATAAAACAGTAAAACAAAATAAAACCATACAAAACAGAACAATTCCAATTTACATGGTCCTGGTCATAGTTAGTATTTACAGGATTTGCAACCCTGGTCAGATTTAAAATAAATATTTGTGAGTGATTTAAAAAGGTATACTGTTCATAAAGTGTGATGAAGAATGTTCTAACCTTTTATAGCAATGAAGAAGCAGTTATATATGTAAAACTATAAATGTGATGTACATACAGTACATACAGCCGTCTCTTCCACTGTATCCCTTTCTCTGAGAATAGGCATCCATACTGGGGGATAATAAACAGGACATTTTTGTTATTGAAAATAGGAGTTTAGTATGCCCATGTCTGCAGGAAAAAAATGACTTTGCATACATGTTTCATTTCAAAAGCTGTCCAAAAATGACCATCTAGTATCGACACGTGTTAAAATAATTTCTCCTGATTGACCAAAGGAACCCACGTCTACTTGACAATTTTATTCATAACAAAAGGAGATTTGGGGAGCTTGTGAACCACACAATAAGGCAAAATTATTCTGAGAGCTCATTCTGGAAGCTACTACAAATAGCATACACTGTATGCCAGTTACTTTATTGATATTATCCATTTAATGTGAGTACAGAATACAAATACACGAAAGGGGCATAACTCAGAAAGTGTGAGTATCTTGTACAGTACAAGAACAAAGCTCCAAACTTTGTGCTGAAGATACTGGAATGGAAGTAACACACAGGTGTGCTAATATGCATGTTGTAACCTCAACAGTTGACAAACTTGTATACAGTTCAATTCCTTGGAGAACTTCTTAAAAAGAAAATCTGACTTAAAATGTTCCAATAGAGCTTCAGATCATACTATACTGTTTCAAGGTTTTCCAGCTGTTATGTTTAAGACTATTTGAGGGGGCAGGGTGGAGGGGCTGGGGGGTGTTCACCTGGTATACCCTGGGTCCCTTGAAGACCGAAACAATGCCATCATTTACTTAAGCATTTCTGCTGAACAAGACCTAATGCTGCACCTATACCCTGATGGCGATGGCTAAAAAAGATAATGCACCCATCCAGCATGCCAGTATTGTGTGCAAATGGTTTGAGGAGCCTGACAGAGACATCTTCCATGGCCAACACAATACCTGGAACCCAATCCAATTGAGCAGGTGTGTGATGAACTGGAACAAATCCTCAGAATCCTCTGCCTACTTCTCTGCACCAATTGCATGAAATATTAATGACTGAATAGCACCTTGTGGCGTTTATGCCTCGTTGTGTCAAGGCTGTGATAGGGCAAATCGTGGCCCAACTTGATATTAGGTACATTAATTAAGAAGCCAGGCAGTGTATTCATTGTAATAATAAAGCAGAAAAAACATACATCATTGCTGTTTATGTAAGAGACCATGCTGACAGACTGTTATGGGTAAAAAGGTAACATTTTTCCATTAAAATCAAGGATTGTCAAGGATGTGAAATAATAATCTTTTCCCTTCAGGAACAGTTCTGTTTATGATGATTGATGTGTCCCCACGTGTCTGAGGGTTCTCTGTAGTTTACTTGATAAATGCTGTGTGATTGAACAGTATTTGATTAGCACGGACTTTTCAGTCTGTTTTTGTAAGTTTAGTTTTTTTCTGCCGAGACTGACAACTATTTACATTTGGTGTGGAAGCATATTTACACAGCCAAGCACAACAGATCTGTGTGTATTTATGTCTGTAGCAGCTTTAACAGCTGTGTCTGTATACAACAGATTGCAGTCAAGAAAGGAAGGTTCGGTGGCATTATTGGAGTAAGTCTTTATATATATATATAAAAGAAGAAAAGAAAATACCACATACCCCTTTACTGCATGACTTTTTTCTAAATATAAAAACATTTAGATATCCCTTTGTAAACTTATAAACATAATTTATTTGCAAAATAAGTGGAGGTAGTTGCCCTGGAAACAGATTAGCTCACTTTTTTGGAGGGGTGTTAGTATACCATTATTAAAACAGAAACACAATACTGTATTAAGTGTAAAACAGTGACAGCAGGTGACTAGAATGGAGCATCCTTTTTTTGTGCTCTATGCAGTAAAGATTATATACAACTTTTATACAATAGCAGTGCTTGTGATCTAACCGCCAAATGCTCAGCTGAGAAGTCAGAGTGCTGGTGTAACATTCAAATTCTGCCACTGCTTCCTGTGAAATAATGCTTTTTCATCAATTGTGTATGTGTCCTTTTTTCTACCTCTTTGCTACTGTCGCTATAGCAATGAATGGGAAGTATACTAGCAAATTACATTTAGGGGGTGATGTAAGGATACGCGCAAAGTGATCTGTGGGTGCAAAACCCCCATGATGCTGCCATAAATCGTGTTTAGCAGCCATAAAGTCTGATTTTAGTGTCCATTAAAAATGCAGCGTATGTAAAGAATGGTGTTCACCTGCTGTTCTGCACCCGCTATCACATTTGCACTTTATATTGAAATGCATTCAAATGAAGAAAAGAGCATGGAATTGGGTGGGATCTGGATACTAAGGGGGTGCAAACATTATAATGGGATGTAAGGATTTTGCCTTGTACTTGGGCAATTGTTGACCCTCCAAAAATTTTACACCTCTTCTTACAAGGTGCAAACCATTGTAGAAGCGAGTAACTAAGAGCTGTATAAAAGCACACAACTGCAGAGACCTGTCATTGGCTTCAGGATGGTTGCTGTGGTACAGGAGGAGAAGGGTAAGACAAAGAAAAACCTTGCATATTCAATACCAGGGTCACTTTATTTGGGATGCCGGAGGATGCGGTGCTAAAGCGTTATCGTCTCACTCCGCAGGTCATCCTAGACCTAATAGATGAACTGAGGGATGAGCTAGACCCCAGCGTCAATCTAGGGACCGCTATCCCAGCACATGTGAATGTGTTATGTTCTCTGCACTGCTTAGCCTCTGGTTCCTTTCAGAACACAGTTAGAATGTCTGGATGGGTAGCCCAATCCACCTTTTCCAGCGTGCTAGGCACATTTCTGGATGGCATGCTGAAAATGGCAGGCTAAGACATATCATTTCCTAAGGATACTAGCATAACTAATGCAGTGGCAGTGGGGGGTGCTGAAAGCCATTGAACAAAACTGTAACCCCCAGCACCCCTAGTTCCAGCGCCCCTGAACTGATGTATGATGAGGCTTTTCCAAACAACTCTGTTTCATGCTGAGTGACCTCTGCCATAAAAACTCTCAGCTCCTCAGAACACTTTCCTTTTCTTTTCTGTGCGCCAAGAGGACTTTGCTGCCCTTCCTCTGACACATTGTTTTGGTTTGTATTTTCGTGCTCCACAAATGTCATACAGCGACTACTGCATTCTTACGGCCGCTAAATAGACTGATGCACTCATTGAGACCCTCATCATCATTATTTGTGAGTGTTGAGTAATTTGCATTGCATAGGGCGCAGTGTAAAATAATAGCCTTGCTGCAATGCAATTTGACTTTTGCTCTGAAATTATTTGCACTGTGCCTATACTTACATCACCCCCTTAGTGTCTGATTTATTTACTTTATAGCTGTATATATTCACCATTATCCCCTTGGTGGTGATATAGACTAACTGTATGTGAAATATGTTTTCTCTACATCCCGCTGAGTCCCAGATGTACCATTACCTGGGGGGATTTGTTGTCTGGGGAACATTTTAAAAGGGTACTGAGTAGAAGCCAAGGTTCTGTTCTTTGTTTCTAAGCCAACGCACATGTTTTAAATTTTGTTTTTGTTTGTTTTGTTTTTTAATTGCAGCTTTTAATCTGAAGTATGTTTAAAAGTCTAGTTAAATTAATAACAAAATGAGTACCGTAACACATTTATTTATTTATTGAATTATATAAACATGAAAAATTAATTGAGATACAAAAAATGGCATCATGCATGAAAATGGTATACCGTTTCGATTAGCCTGTTTATTGTTATTTGCTTGCAAAGAAAATATCATTACCGTAAGAGTGTGTGTTAAAGAAGATCAGTTTCAAACAGTTGAATTGAAAATGTAAGAAATGGAAGAATAGGTTTAATGGCGGATCATTTGTTTTTGTCGTAGTATGACAGCGCCCTCTGCTGGATTTAGAACGCAATGTTCTAATCATTTGCTGACTGTTGGTTTTGTTTTCTGTTCTTGTGGTTTCAAGGATCACCAGCAATTAAACACATTCCTTATTTAATATCATTATCTGTTTAGATTTGTCATCCACACCATCCAGCTGTTTTTACCCATACTTCAGTCTGCACAACTGTTTACCATGCATTTTTTTTTTTACTTGTACTTGCATGATGCCCTTTTACTGTATCCTGTTGCAACACTGTATGTTCAGCACAGAAATCGAGTACAGGCTTACTTTCTGTATCCTTCTAGTGTTATACAGGCAGGATAAATGGGCTTCATTACCAATAAAAAACATTGACCTGTGGGCAGTGGAACTGAATATTGATCGCAGTGATTGACAAGAGGGTCAGCATGCAAATAGTTTTTACTGGTTGCTTAACTTTATATGATGTTTGCATTTATTGTGTGTAGTTTGTATTGCAAAGTATATACCTCTAGTGTTTTCACCTGAGTTCAGGCTCTTCAGTTCTAGTTGTATGCCGTAGATACTTGTACTAGATCAGATAACGTTTTTAAAAATAAGAGCCAGTGCCAGCTGGTGATCTTTTTGTATCTGTTTTACTGGAACTGCACTTCTGTGCTCAATACACAGCCATGCTGACGCTTACTGACATATGGACCCTTTGGTTGATCTAACCAATGTTACAAACAGTATATCTGTGGCAGGCAGCTGGAAGTGAAGAGCAGCTCCTGAACTCAAAGTCAAAGCCCCTTAACACACACTTCTCAAAAACGAAAACAAATAAATACATTGCAATAAGAACCTAACAAAAAGAACCAAACCGAACGCTAAGGGGCACAGTAACAGAAAGAAAAGAAACATTCTTACTCTTAATTCTGTTATGCTAATGGAAGGATAGAAATGGTTTTTAAAGACCAAGTTATTAACATTGTATGCACTGTATGTGAGTTCACTGTGGGACAGAACAGGCGTAACCCCTTTATCAATACAGTACTGTCACCATGTGATAACTGCTAAATAGTTTATTCACTGGGATTAGCTGCTGTTAATTAGGGGTTTAAAACATTGCAGGAGACCTATTAAAGAGAGACTTATTCCTTATATTTGAAAAGAGGTTTGTTATACAGCTGACAGACAGACCCATTACTTTGTATATTACTGTTTCTGTCAGTCATCATTATCAACACCATGTCCAATGCATAGCACAGTGCCCCTTTGTAATTGATTCAGACTAGTACAGTGGGAAGTAATGGACTGAGTGCCGATACTGCAAGTTAATCAATCAATCAAGATGAGACGTAAAACCAAGGTCCTATTTTAAGTTACTGCAGCAGCAGCTGTTGATGCATAGTTCACCCCCAAGTCTCTGTAAATCGCTTTGGATAAAAGCATCTGCTAAATGACCAATTAATAATAATAATATATAGTGCTTTTCATGGCAAGCCATCCCAATACGTTTTACAAAACAAGATAAGAGAGGATGATTGTGGTAGACAATGAACTGTGCTAAGACTCAATAGTGTGATGTCTGCCTTTTACATTATGTATAATATGACACTCTCAATTTATACATTATATTATGCAAAGAACAGTGTCATCAATGAAATAAAACAACATAAAAATGCTGTCTAGTTAAATGCTATGAAAATGGATAATTTAGTAACTTCCTGCAGTACAGTAGTCAGGATCATAAAAATACAAAATCACATGAACACCAGGTGGTGCTAAATCACCAGTTACAAATTCATACTTTATTACAGGAACTGAACATGAAGAAAGAGTATGAATATACAGGTACTATTAATTGATATGTTAAACTGACTTTTATAATAACCATATATATTATATATCATGTACTTTTGTATATCAGCATATTGTGTAGTTTGGTGAATTACAGGAGCTGTGCCATATTTTGTCAACTAGGTGTTTGTATTTCTTTATTTCTTTTTTTAGGCTTAAAAAGAAAATCAAGAAAATAAATTAAAATTCTTATTTTAACCCCTCGGACATGACTAGTCTGCATCATAACAATACTGCAGTGGTTTAGCTCCCTGAGTGTTAATCTGTCAGAACTAATAAAGATGTGCAAATGAGGACTCGCTATGAGAAATGATTTCAGGGGTAGGAACAGAGCTTCTGTTTGTAATGTATAGATGCTGGGTGGACGGCCGGCAATTAGGAACCAAAATGTAAATAGTACTGTTCTGGAGTCTCGTAATGGTAAAAGAACGTATTCATTAGGCTTAGCTCTGGGTGAAAATGTATGTTTTAAACCCTGTACTTCAAGAAAAAGTGTTGAAAATGAGCTTTGCCTGTGTGCAGGTCATTGCCCCCCTTGATTTTCTACAGTACTTCTCAAGATGTGGCCTGAAGAGCTCTCTCAGAGCTTTCATAAAGAATCTCTTGCAGTGCCTACAGGCACTGCAAGAGCTTAAGCACCAAAATTTAAAAAAAACAAAGGGGCATCAAGTCTGCCTGTGTGTTACGACTCATGTAGACCATTTTACTGACTATTGACTGGGCTGTTTTAGTTTTCTCTCATTTGGATTGTATATGTACTGGTGTTAAAGAAAAAAAGGTTTTATTTAACTTAGAAAATGGCTGCCCCCACATGATGTATATACATCATGAATTCTCTTTTATTTTCTTTCTAGGATATAAGATAACATTATTGAAAAACCATGACAAAACCACGAAGCTGTGGGTTACTGCATTTATCAAAAGATCACAGGATCAGGTCTTATTTACACATTCTGTTCACAATGACATTTTCAAAGGGCAATTTCAGCAGGTCAGTGGGTAACCCTCTCCACTGAGTGGGAACATTGCTGATGCCATGATTGTGTGTTTAGCTATTGAAGGTCCTAAACTGCAAAGGGAAAGCAGGGGGATTACTATTTCCTGTTTAGTAATGAGATTAATATCCTAATTTCTAACCCTCATTCAGAATGCTTCCCAACTATTTCCTGGAATTTTAAATTCCAGTGGTGTACGAAATGGTAGATTAGGTGCCTATTTGTAAATGACTGGGGCAGCAATCAAAGCACATATATCTACCTGTACTTTCCCAGGGGCTGAAAGGTAGGTAGTGTTAAAGAGTCCTCAACAACACATTGTGTGACTCGCCATCCACTGAGAACAATATACATGCTCAAGGACGGGGATCGTGTTTGCAGTGAGGTCAACAAGTTTCCATTTTATTGTAATTGTAACTCACATTCAAATCTTTCACATTCTTTATTTTCTTTTATTTTTCAATGAACACAGAGCAAACATCAAATCTTCAATAACTGTGATCCAAAAACATGAAAAATAATCAAATATATAAACAAATACACCCACAGACCATGTATTTTATTGATTTTAGCCATATACATTTCTATTTAAAGTGCATTAGAAACATCAGAAAACATTATAAGGAGTGGGTTCTAGAAGGTAATACAGAATGGCCTGTTTTATGGAGCTCTTTACTCAAACAATTCAGACGTACAAGAGAAGTACAAGCCTCAGACACCCACGTCTTTAGCAAGAATGACAAACTCTTATTTTAACAAACATTACAAAAAGCCTTTGAATCAAAAAGCACACACTGTACAGTATATATAGTGACTCTGGAAAATGTTATTAAAAGTCGCTGCCACAGTGTCACGTGTTGCACAAGCTGATCTAGCAGGTAGGTATGAGAGGGATGAATAGAAAAGGAGCACAAACGGCTTTCTTACTCTGTTCTTGTATCAGAACTTACACTTCAGACCTGGGCAGATTGTTTAAAACCCAGCCACAATGTTATAAGGGAGCTGCTTTGTCCCCTTACACAGCGCCCTCTTTTCATACTGCCTTTCAGCGCCCTCTTTTCATACTGCCTTTCAGCGCCCTCTTTTCTACAACCTCCCATTTTCTCCACTTATGCTGTATCAGTATGTCTAAAGCAGTTGTGGTTCAATTACTTTCCTCCAACTGATATCACTTATGGATTTTGAGATGCCCACATGCATATTTTAACGACCCTAGGCATGTACAGTATGCAGGTAGAATCTGGGTACTTAATGAAAGAGTTTACACAGTAATCTACAGGGTATGCCATAAATCAGACATCATAGGCATAATTATTAATTTTGGTTGTCTCTCTGTTCTTTTCAGGTCATCCTAATCGGCATAAAATATAATATTGCCTTTGATGCTTGACTTACGGGGCACCCTGCATTTCTGTACTTAACCAATACATTTCACTAATTTCTATCGATTCCATGTCTTCCCTTTGGTAATTAAACAGTTTAAAGTACTTAACATTTTAGAAGGGAAGATAGCTTGCTCCAGGTTTGCATGCAGGTTAGTCTCACCTGTGGCGGAGCTGTTATCCCGACACATTAAACCCACAGCACAGGTTTAGAACTGCCACTGTCAGCCCTGTCATTGAAACGTGAGTCAGGGGACCACTCACCCTGTCACGGTTGCTGTAGAACAGGGAAATAATGCATTGGCTGTATTATTATTTTTTGACTGAATCTTCACATTAGACCATAGTTTGAGCAAGTGTAGCAGTTGTACGATAACAGTGTTATTTGAGAATCATTCCATGTATTTCAGTTGCAATGACATTCTCCCTCCCTGCTTAGAATAACAACAACAGCAGAAATATAAATGAGCCAATTTAGTCCTTTCCATTTGGGGTAAGTTATGCCCTGTTTAGATCAACATTACATTAGGGAACTGTGGCAAAACGTGTAAACACAATGGATAAATTACATTTCTCAGGGAAAAAATTATTTAAAACATCATAGCAGTTGGAAGGTAAATATTGAGGCTTTATAATAGACTTTAGTACGGGCATACAGGTATTCTACTGTATATTACCAGGTTTTCAGATACAGTGTTGTTCTTTCTCAAGTGTGAGATGCAATCCAGTTGACAATATAACTTGTTTCAGTCCATTTCCTGCAGGATTCTATTTGGGGGAAGAGCTGCTTTATAAACACAAGTATTCATTCATTGCTGGTAAGGTAAACATTCAGCTGATTGGTTGTTTGGTTTGTAACTTCTCACCTCTTGCCGTGCTGTGTAACACTACCGTTGCTTGATTGCTGTGCTGAAATAAATAGGTTAGCAGCTCTCTGAGCTAAAGAAGCCTTTGTTTCAATAACATTATCACGTGACAAATAAATTCCACATAGAGGTGTGGTTTTAAATTGCAATCTCCTCTATAAATGACACCCAATACAGTACTGCACCCACATGTTTCAAAGCCTCTAACTTTTACTAAACAATACACTTGAGAAATAGATACATAATAATTGTGCGTGTTCACTTGCTATGTAAAAGTTTACCATGATACGTTTAATAATCCTTTTTACTATATTTGTTTTACTATATTTTTACCATGCTGTATCGTGCATTTACTGTGCTTATCTAAGCATTCAACACTTTGCTATTATTTTACCATGGTGGACAGCTGAAAATGTCTGTGTTTGCATTGTGTCGATCTCTTTTGGAAATGACAGCACAGATGTTTGGCCAGCCTTTAATCCTCAATAAACCTGATTGTATTCTTGTATTCTGTGTGACTAGAGAAGACTAGGATTTCAGGATTTCTCTTTTTCACATTTTATTGAAAAACAAATACTCATTTCCAATGAAATATGATATCGGATATTCCCCCGTTGTCTTTGTAGAATGTCTAAATAAGAAAAAAGAATGCGTTCTTTAGAATTATTTGAAAAAGCCTGCAGTTCAAACATTTTAAAGATCGCCCTGAAGATGTTAACGGTTCTATATGAAAGACTCCATGTTCAGTGTAAAAGAAAGTGCCAAAAGGTTTTCTGCAGAAAGAGCATACATGCTAATAATAAGGGTGGCTCTAGAAAAAAAAAAAAAAAGCAAATTATTTTTGATGTCTTTACTTTCCAACAGAGTACCCGTATCTCACCGCTTTAACATTCTGTTTTATTTCAGTTCATTGTGACACATTAAACTGTTCAATAGAATGATGGCTTTGTTCTGTTGCAATGAAACTAACAACAGACCCGCAGCCGTGGTCTGCTCAGGCTGTTAATCACAACTCCCATGCCAAGGTGATGATACAAAGAAGAACTCAGTAAACTGTCAGCTTCACCAAAGAAGAAGAATAGAACTACCTTCGAGTGCCTTACAACATGTTGTTAAAAGAAGCAATTAAGGCATGTGATGCATGAAGGGGCTGCCCTTTTCTCTTCTGTTAAGATAAAGGATATTTTACATGTTGTTTAGCAAATGGATACTTCAGCATGTTAAATATGTGTCGGGAGACAGTGGCTCTAAATATTATTCACAAAGCGGCAACAAAAGAAGCATACTGTATGTCTACATTCCAGCTTGCTTTAGATATAGGTAACATAAACTCTTTTCCTCTGTTGCATATTATATCATATAATTCTCATACAGAGAATGCATTGAACAGCTCTTCTCCAGTATGCCTTTTTATTCTGTTGCACAGAGACTTACTTTTGTACTTCTGTGCCCTTGAGAATGCAAATTCTTGCATGTGTTCTTCTCCTTGGTAACCTGTTGTTTCTCAGTGATCGAGGCTGTTAAAGAAAGGCTACCATTTTGACCGCATATTTAAAAGACCTGTCTGCTAAATGCTGATATCCACTGACTAAGCATTATCACTAATTTGTATGCAGATATGGGATGACTTCCAGTTCAACACTTAAGGTCTTGACCAAGCTGATTAACTTCACTTTCTATATGGTGACCATTCATGAGTTTCCAGAAAGCTGTACAGTTAAACACACTGTCTTCCTTGAGGCATTTAATTTAGTTTCATGTTAAACAGGTAGACTGTCTATCTGTACAGTCCTACATTTGTTATATTCACATTTACCAAAATTGACTAGAATACCCAGCGCACATATTTTATTGAATAAAAATGGGAATGGCTTTGTGCTTTAATGAATGATGACTGGGAACCAGTCCAACCACCAACCCACCTAATACATGCTACATAGTGAGATTCCCTATAAAAGGTAGAAAGGGTATTAGTCAAAGAGCACTGGAATTCGATAGGTAGAGTTGCCACATCACAGCTTCCACTGTGGCCAATAGGGAGCACTGTTGTTCTCCATTCAGAAGTTTCAATCCATATGCTAGTCAATGTGATTTCAATTTGCTTCAGTTAGAGCATCAATTTTTGCATTAATCACTCGTGACTGGTTTCACAGACACACTGATAAGCACTGACCTTGAAATAAGAAATGTCATTTTAAGTAAGGTAATCCAAGACTAACTGGGATCTGTGAAACCAGCAATTAATCATAATGATGTAGTCGTACAACTGCTAACTATTAAGACAAAATTGTTATCAATGTCCTCATCTGTTATATTGGCAGGATGTTGTAACAAATTATAGGAGTATAATTACTGCAAGGGCCTCGTGGAATTCTTGATTTCTAAAACTGCAGCAGCATTGCTCTTGTGGTATTAATGAGTGTACTGTATACAAGGCGTATTCATTGTTCCAAGGATGTTTAGCATGTTGTCTGTGCTGGACTATGAGTTGTACTATGAGTACTAAGACTGTCTTTTTTATACAGCACAGATGCTACAGTGGTTAATATACAGTAACTGTATGGGATTTGTGACACTATGGAGCACTTCAAGTCCCCAAGTGTAGATAACCACCCTGTAAAATGCAGCATTGGGTTTCTGTTAGTGAAAAGTTATATCTGAGATACTTTATGGCTGCGGTTAACTGTATAGAAAAAGACAGCTTGACTTTACTGCTTTGTATATACATTGTATTAACATCAGGTGAACATAAGGGGGCAGTGTTGTATTTATCCACACAAATTTGCCTCTGAGTAAAGTTTGTGTGGTTTTAAAGCTACAATAAATATAGGGATAATTAATAATAAGAAGGAATGGGTGGAAAACAATAAGACATCTAACTTAATTTAGGTTTGTGTACAGGTGTGTTTCCTTTATATTTATAGAAACATACAGTTTGCATATTTTACTATTTATTTTATTTTATTTTTTAAATCTATTTTTGTGTATGATTCAAAATTGCTTTTCAAGCTCTCTCTCTCTCTCTCTCTCTCTCTCTCTCTCTCTCTCTCTCTCTCTCTCTCTCTCTCTCTCTCTGCAGCAATCCATAATACTTAATTTGACAAGTTATAAATCAATCCATCATTTCTATTCACTGCTGTACAAAGCTTCCTTGATGGCTCTTTGCATTTCTAAAGTGGAAAAAGTTTCCCCATTGTCCAGGGTTGAAGAAAGTAAAAATACCAAAGTCTATCATCTTTTAATCACATGTATATTTTATTTCAACATTTCAAAAAAAAAAAAAAATTACTCACACTGAAAAAAAATGATTAGCTACTTTTTTTTTTTTTTTTACTGTTTGTGATCAGTTCATGTGCAACATGACACATTGAAGGCTATGGGACCATATTCTCAAAGTGTTTCCTCCATTCTTTAATTAATTATTTTTCAAAGGAGAAGAAAATCATGTTACTGTTACAAAATGAGAAACAAAACACCTTGGGGTGCATTGAATTATATCACTTAGTTTGGTTTTGGTTTTGTAAAATTAACAGGCGTTTTACTCCAAAACATAGTTTGTAGAACTATGTAGGCAGAAGAAAAATAAAATACAGCATGTTATCTTTCTGTGCACCCCTCCATATAAGAAGAAATTCAAAAAATGAAAATTATGTAAACACTTAGTAGTTTAAGATTGCTTTAAAAGATCAATGTTTTTTTCAGTATCTGATGTACAGTGAGGTAGGCATGGAGATTTAGGAATTTTAAAACACTGTGACAGCTGATTGAAGATGATATACAAACTATTGCTGGAGAAATCTAAAAAAACTATTATAGCGAAAGAATAATAATAACATAAACATAATGCTATTTAAAAGAAAATACAGGACACTTGGCAGCACAATGGGCAAATTCACTATCCTTTCACCACTTTCTGTCAGTCTTTGGTCCAAGTGAAATAGGTTGGGCAGTCTCAGCCTTCTGTGGACAATATCACAAAACCCCCTCACAATTTGTCACAAATGACACCTTTAACCAAGGACTGAGTAGGCCCCCTAAGAAGGTAGGTTTGAGTTATGATCTCTGGATAATGAACAGCTCACCAAAATATATAATAATGTAGCATGAACAGGCTTAAGTCTTGAACATTTCACTGAAACTAATTTCTACCTCTTGAACACTAGGTGGAAGGGTTCATGTCTGCCTTATTGTTATAAGTTGTTAGTTTAAAATGATTCAAAGAGTGTCACTCAGTGCAAAGTAGTTTCATATGAAACTAAAAATGAAAACCTTTGGTTCACCACACCCAGAACTGTCTTGTCCGGTTGTTTTGTGTCTCCAGATTTCTCACTGATGTGGTGCTTGGTGCCTAGAAACTATTTTTTCAACAGGCTGGTTTTGTGTGGCATTACACAAAAATAGCACATTCAGCACGGAGAATCTGTAATGAATGAATGATTTATTGATTGCAGTTGCAGATGATTAAATTAACTGTGATGGGCATTCAGGGCCTGAGTGAATGATGAATATGGCCGGACCCCATACCCCTCAGAACTAAATACGAACCGCTCAGCACTCAGGTAAGGAAAAAAAAACCCTACTCACATATTTTTAATTTTTGACGTAGGGGGAAACCTCAGGGAATCCGTGGCTGAAGGTAGCCCTTCCTCCAGGCTCAAGCGGTCGACTCCTGTTTCGGTTTCCCAGCGCGTGACTGAGAGGCCGAAACAAAAGAAGCGACATGGGAGAATTGGGAGTGTTGGTTAGGGCCGGATTCTCCTTGCAGAAAAGCAACCAAGTTTACAAATTTCAACCATGTCCAAAATGGCACTTAAAAGCAATACACATACACATATCTCTAACCTCTAAGTAAAATGTTGGCTCTGCTTGTCTTGACAGATTAGAACTGCTACAAGTTGAAGTATGCATTCCATAACATTCTCCAGAATGGATGCTGCACCATTCTTCCAAGGCCTACAGAGAGCTGGCCAGGGAAAAGAGCGATTTTGTGTGCAGCTGTGCAGAAATAACTCCAGCATTGTTCTTGGGGATTGATTTGAGAGATGAAAGACATGTCACGGCTACAGTCTTGGCTTCAACACCAACCAAGTTTATACCAGGTAGATTAAGCACCCCCCTTCTGAAGTTCATCAAGTCCTGGTTCTTCCCCATGCTACTATGTCAGTCTGACTAAAGTATCAATGATCCACTGTTTATACTTATACACTTCAGGTCATCTGCCATGTCACTAATAGTTAGTATTGGCTCCTCCACAATATGGGGGGGGGGGGATATTCCTTATATGAGGCAAGGCAGTAGTGCAACTGAAAATCTGAAAGACAGTTGCTGTTTGAATTAGTTTTAGTGAATACAGAAAAAAAAAACTACTTCATGCTACAACTGCTAAGTTGTAACATGTTGCAAAAATGCCTTTTAAAATAGTGGTAGCAATATAATTTGAGGGTGATTGACCACAAAATGTATGGTGTGATACATTTGCCCAAATTGTAATTTTAATGCAGGTAAAGTCACACACCTCAGTCTCCATAAAACTAAAACAGCATCATGCCGCATTTGAACCTTTATCATACAGCCTTTGTCCCATTAAGAACAAGGGTAGTTTTGCAAACATACTTTGAAAAGGAAAAATAAGAAATTATATATTCTATACATTTTTTCAATGTAATAGCTTACATTCACCAAAGGATATACTGCAGTTAAAGTCCAAGAAAATCAAACAGTGACCCAAGAACATATGCTGAAGGCCTAATTAATTGAAGCTGTGCCCCCACAAGTATATAACCCCATTCGTTTCCTTTATGCTTCAGTTTTGAAGTCCTTTCTAGGGGTCAACGTTCCCTCCCAGAATATAGGGTATTAGTTAAATTGGTCTTTTTCAACAAAAAATCTCATACAGAGGGTATAATTGCTATTGCCACCATACCAAATAAACATCTACTATAATTACTAAAATGGAAACATAATATAAAAACTGTACCAATTACTCTTTTCATTTCCTTTACATGTATGCTGTACATGCTTAATGCTCCAGGTTCCCTAGTCAGAAGGTTGATTTTGCCATCAATTGATGTCAAGTACTTATTTCCTTTCAGCACACCAGATGGTACGAAAAATTCAAAATATCCGCTACTGCAGCTATAGCTGACAACAAAATTACAAGCAGCCAAATTACTATTAAGAGGACTGTATCGACCAGACTCTCTGATTTATGCAGGAGTTAGGAGAAAGTGCAGTATACGGTTAAAACAGTTGATGTCAAATGTTCTAGATTGTTCTCCCCATTTGTTCATCATGTTCAAACCACACTTTGAAAAGCGTGGCTACATACTGTAGTTAAACATCTGCTATGTTCCGTATTCACATTAGACCTTCTTTTATGACCTTTAAAAAAGTTAACTTCTGACCTTTATAACATAAATATACCCTTCCTTTAGTTATGTGCATCTTTTACTAAAATAATGGTTTAATTATAGGGCCTGGTTGTATAAATGTATTAGCACTGGGATATATGCTGTCCTTCAGCTCTACATGCTCATTTCAATCTCAGTCCAGGTCAATGCTGATGGAAATGTTGATGGAAAGTCAGTCTGTTTGAGACCTGTGTAGATTTAGTCCTGGTGCCCTTAGTCTTGTCGATAAAGAACATTACAGGCAGTTTCTGAGGGAGGCCTTGCATTGGGTGAGACATTCCCTCTCTCAGTGGAGTCTCTCCACAGCAGTGTAGAAGCCATAATAAGCAGAGTAAAAAATGTCCCCATGTAAATTACTTTTGCTTACTGTATTTTATATGCATATAGTATCTGTCATATTGCATATAACCAGAATGCTGTACTGTGCTGCAGCAGTATGGACCTGATGGTATATATTTTCATGTATACAATGACATACTATATATAGAGGGTGACTCATAAACGATGCACTATGCTATCAGTTTATTTCTGCTACAGTACTGTGCTTATTGCAGTTGGGAGAAGTGCCAAGAGAGGATATGAGTTTATTGGAAATGACCGTGCCATGTTCTGTTATCCCCCTCTCCCCATTCCTCACTTCTGCTGGCAGTAATGGTGACACCTATCTCAATATGTAGTTAAAAAGCAACAACAAAGCTGTATTATATAAAAGGAGCATTTTGTGTGTGTGTCTTACAATGTCATTACTAGTCAGGCTTGTTAGTAAATGTAACACAATAGTAGCTGCATATTGTATGGAGAGCAAGTTAAACAATCCAACCTAATTTAGAAAATGGTGAAGACAAATCTACATCTGCAGGGCTTTTCCAGAATAAGCCTCAGGACTAACTGTAAAACAAAGTGAAGCTACCATAGTTAATCTGTCATCTGTAGTTTGATTCAGCCAGCTCCCTGAGAGAAACAAACACTGCACTCATCTTAAGTACTTTTATGTGCCTTTATCCATTTATCATGGTTATTAGGCTTACTGTTCCCTGAGACTAAATTCACCAAGGGAGATAGTAGAATAAAATAAACACACTACAACATGCAGGCATAACATATACAAGGACATATTTTAAAAGAATCAGGAATTATGAAAGTTTTCCTTAAAGCTTAAATCTGTAAAAGCTAATAGTCAGTATACTGAAGTATTAGTCAGTGTTGTTGGAAACTATGCAGAAAACTGAGGAGATTCTTGCACCAAAACTCCAAAACAAGGGACCATGTATTGTTGTAGGCAGACCTGTGTTTAGTCTGCCCATCAGTATTTGTATCCCCAAGGCCTTTATTTATAATTTGGCAGTCACTACATTGACACTTACTGTCCTGTATAATCCTTTGAAGCGTTGCAGCTTTACAGTTTATTAATTGCCTCTAGTCAATACATTGTAATATACCATTGGCGAAAGTTTTAATTTCTGCTCCTTTAAATGCAGTTCTTGAATCAGTGGAAAAGCTGTACTCTGCTATACACCAGTAGGTTATCATACACACGAACAAATAAATATCAATCTAAAACGGTGTATACTTAATCAATAATGATCAAGGATCAAACAAATGTAGGGGTCCCCGGGTGGTGTCCTGGCTGTGCACAGTTGCCTGTCTTTGCTGGGAGTGTGGAATACAATAATCCAATGACAAATAATATTAACAATAATACCAACAATTCTCAAAGTAAGAATGTACGCATTGATAATGGGGAAGATGACAGCTGCAGGGTTTTTTTTTTTTTACATCTGAAAGCCCTTAATAAATACACACAAGAAAGTCTGACTCATCTATTTATTGGATTTGTTTGATGCTTTAGTTTTCTCAGTAATGGTTCTTATTATGAAAAAAAATGTGTATGTCATTTGGTCATAAGCCATAAACACTGACAGCTTTTTAGAACACTAAATGTGATTCCAGATACAGTACCATCTAAAATAAATATTGGACTGTAGATTTAAATAAAAAAAAATAAGGACATTAAAAGTTCTCCAGAAATACTATTTTCAAACATGCTTACCTTCTCTTTGTAGTGCCGTGTATTGTGATATCATAGCAAACAAATTCAGCCGCTCTCTCTAAAAAAAACAAAAATCACAAACAAGCCCACACACAACGTCACACAAGTATGTGTCCCCTTTGTGCGTTTGGGATGATAACAGTGCTACACCCACCCATGGTGTTTAGATTGTGAGCTGCAAAACTCCTTTGCTTCTGTTAAATATTCTTGTATTCGCATGCTTAGTCTACTCATTTTGCACCTTTTACCTACGTGTTTGCAGTCTTACTCAAAAAAATAAATAAATGATAATGAATTTTAATAGAATATTCACAAATCTCACTCAAACCTAGTATAAACCTAGTATATGGTATTTGATCACATCATAAGGAAAACACATGATAACATGTTTAACGTTATGCTATATTTCAATTTTATGCTGGCACGCATAGGGATACCAAAAGGAATGTAGGTGAAATGTATGATGTTCATACAGTGTGGTGTTTAGAAAGGATAAAATATGTATTATAGCATGGACTGGAATTTCTAACATCTGATTTATATAAGGTGTAAGAATTTGAATGTCATGCTGCAAGCACTTTCCTAAAGTGGTCTAGCGGTGTCAGAATAATACATTGCTATTGACTTGTTTACTGAAGTCTGCCTTGTCTGTCTATCCAGGGTCTGAATGAAGAACTTAAAAAAAATCACAAGGAATCTACAAGGGTGCAAACATGTTAATACTTGTGTACGCTATAACTCTAACCCTAACCCTAACCCAAACCCTAACTCTAACCCTAACTCCACTAACCCTAATCCTAAACCTAACTCTAACTCTAACCCTAACCCTTTTCTGATATAATTGTGTACTTCCATATCTCATGCAGATAGATTTACACATTGTACATTGTAACTATGCATAATAACATTGTAATTAAGTATGTATGTATTTACTAAGTAACTACTAATTAACAACACATGCATTAGATACACTTAATATAAAGTGTCACCCTGCTAGCATCACACAATAATTCTGAATTGGTGTAAGCATTTTACATAGACAGAAATACACTGTTGTCCACATATTACTCTATTGTATTTACCATCACCAGTGGCAATATTTAAATCTGTCACTGGTTAGTCTCCATCATGCTAAGCTTTTTACTACATTTATCAATAGTCTTGTTTTCAGTGTAGTCTGCTTTGCCTAAACTTGTTGACAGTCCAGTTGTTTACTTCCTACAAGACTGTTTTAAAATGACACAAGTTTACCCACTCCCACAAAACCAGCCTGGGTGGTCACAAGAACCACAGAGATTGTATAAGAAGAGATAGTCCATGCTTAGGACAATTGATGGATTGTTTTTAATAATGATGCAAATTGAATGAATTAATTATATTGTTTCTAATGTTAATAATTCCCATTTTCAGGGATATGTAATATATTGGAAATAATTTACTTTTATTTTAATTGAATTAACAATTTGTTTTTGGATATGTATAAATTGTTAATACATTGTGCGTTTTATGATGAAATGTCTAATAACATACCTAATAGATCTGTATATCATTCTACAGGTTGAAATTGAACCAATTGATTAGACTGTGATTCTATGCTATCAGGCAATGAGGTGCATTGCCAATGAATAGCAACTGCATTTAAACGATTCTATGAACTCCATTTTTCAACATGCTCTGATGAAGACAATATGTTGCGTAAGCTTTATTTTGTTTTTATTTTTACCTTGTTCTTAATAAAATATGAATAATTGAGAGACACTTTGAGATATAAGTTTTTTATTAAGCGAGAGTTGCCGTCTTCATTCTTCAGTGGTGGAAACAATATATATATATATATATATATATATATATATATATATATATATATATATATATATATATATATATATATATATATTAGTCATATCACATACAATGTATTGTTTGTCAGATGCAAATTAATAGTCATTTTGATAATGGAAAGCCGTCAATAATTTCAGCTTTTCAGATTTCAGATCAAATCAACAGTACGAAGGTCACTCTTGAAATCAGGACATAAAGGATGTGTTGCAGTAAGAATACCTCTATTAAGAAAGGGGATCAAGACTAAAAGGCTAAAATATGCAGAAGAACACAGAAATTGGACTATGGAACAATGGTCAAAGGTGCTTTGGACTGTTGATGGATGGACAACGACGCCTGTGCCTTCTGCCAGTTCTGTTGTCAATTCAACACTTGTCTTCTTTCTATTCCTTAAGGATATTATCTTCAAGTATTGCTCATC
This sequence comes from Acipenser ruthenus, assembly GCF_902713425.1. Lineage (NCBI taxonomy): Eukaryota > Metazoa > Chordata > Actinopteri > Acipenseriformes > Acipenseridae > Acipenser > Acipenser ruthenus. The sequence continues at coordinate 61,024,618 of NC_081195.1, read as the reverse complement.
CCTGTTTTGGAGAATATAACTGATTGTTAAAATGTGTATTAAACTGGTAAAATAATAATATATAGAAGTCTATGGGGGAAAGGAAATGCCGAGATAAAAACTGTTTGAATTTTATATATTACTTACCTTTGTCCTATATTATAATTCTTATACAGCAGTGTGGAGTAGTGGTTAGGGCTCTGGACTCTTGACCAGAGGGTTGTGGGTTCAATCCCCAGTGGGGGACACTGCTGTTGTACCCTTGAGCAAGGTACTTTACCTAGATTGCTCCAGTTAAAAAAAAAAAAAAAAAAAAAAACTGTATAAATGGGTAATTGTATGTAAAAATAATGTGAAATAATGTATAATGTGATATCTTGTAACAATTGTAAGTCGCCCTGGATAAGGGCGTCTGCTAAGAAATAAATAATAATAATAATAATAATAATAATAATAATAATATACAAATATTACTAAAGAAATCGTTAGTATAGTATTAGACATGCTGTTTCTGAGGTTTACATTTATATTTCAAATTATTAAGGGAAATAAGCAATGCGTATGTATTCGTTAGGCAACGTTGCCTAGGCAATACAATGCTAAATTCCAAAGGGAATATATATATGATGTTATAAAATGGGAAAAAGGGTATTGATACTGAATAATATAATGTGTATTGTTTATGGAACTAATTAATAGTGTTGATACTTCATTGAACAACAGTTAAGGAATTAACATGAAAGCTGTAAACTGAAAGTAAAACTGATATAAGCTGCTGTACTAGTTTAAATTGAAAAGAATGATATACAAAGGAATATACGTTTTGTGTTGAATGTAAACATGAGTAATATGAATATTAATTATAAGAACTGACTGTAAGTTATGAATATGATTATAATTGATATGAACATTATTTTTAGAGCCTAATAAGATTAGTACTATGGTGAACAGAAAAAAAAGACACAATAACAAAATGATGCAGCAACTCAAAATAAAAGTGTAACTTTTATTTATTTTTAGGAACACTATGATTCTGCTTCACACACAGTCTTATCAGCTAGAAGAATTTAAAAAGGAACTTGAATGAATTATCATTCCCTCCCTTTGTGGACAGATTGATAGAGTGCAGGTGGTTGAAGGATCCTGTGCTAGATTAGTGGTCAGGATTTCTTTATGGAGGTTATTTATTACAAGAAGTCCGGGGAGTTTTTGCTGCACTTCCAGCAATGGTTTTAACAGCTATCTGAAAAAAAAAATCCAGTAAATCATATTATATGCAATTTTTTTTATGCAAGCCCCTGGGTCTTCTATCCATCATTATCAAACTATTTTAACAAATGATTATGTACAGTAACTATCCATAATTTTTAATTGCTTCCTTTACACATTGCAGGCCCACCATGCTGTACACCTCAGCTGTAACATCGGAGGACAATGCAGCTCTGGGCAGCTCGTCAAATTGTGCGCTGCCCCCTGGGGGCTCCTGTCCACGGTCGGAATTGGGATAGCCTGGACTTGAACCGGCGACGTCCAGGCTATATATATATTTTTTTTTTAACCTGACCTGAATTGTTTTAAATATATTTATTTACACATTATGGGCCAGAAAAGGCTGTTTGCCAAGAAAGAGAGAGAATTTCTGATATGAGAATCCCTCCAAGCTGATTGTTTTCCTACACCACAACTCATTTCAATCACCAGAACACCAGCATTGTTGCTGATGGGAACATACTGAAACTGGATACACACTATAATGCTCATAAGCGACATTCTCTTTCTGCTAGCAAACCTGACCAAGTAAAAAATAAAAAAAGGAAATGCATTTCTACCTAATCTGTAATCCATTGTGTGTGAATAACAAAATCAAAACAATAAGAATTATGTTGAGGAATACATCACTGCGATAACACAGGATACAGCTAAGGTAAAGAAATGTGTTTCTTGAAAACACTGCAGGGTGTTCTGTAACACTTTAAGTATGGCTTATTGGTGATAGACACATACGCATGCACTGGGTGAAGCTAATGGGAGATTTTAGAGTTGTTTCTGATTTTGAAAATCAAGGTTAACAAAACCCTAAAATACCTAATACAGTGAGTTTCAAAGTGTTGTTAGTCAACCGTTATGTAAAAAACATGACATTTGAGTGGATCCTGATGTTGTCAAGACTATCATGACTAAGTAAAGCAATCTCAATGTTGGGATATTATCTTTTACCTTCTACTGTTATTTTATTACCTCATGTCTGCGGTTTGTGTTTTTGTCTGGTTTGGCAAATTAACACCTTCAATAAAATAAGTGACAGCAACATGCCTTGACGGGTTTTAATTTCTATACCACATCTAAGCTTGATGAATAATTGTGTCTCTTAAATTCTAAAGGGTTTTGTGACAGAAATATAATGAGTTCTGGTTGTAAATCTCCCTCCCGACCTGTGAGGGCGTGAAGTAGCGAAAGGGGAAGGCTTTGGATGGGCTGGCCTGACAGTTCATTTCCTGGGTCGGGAAGTCGATCAGCCTGGAAGAAGGCAAGACTCAGTTGCAGGAACGTAATGACCCGGAAGGCAAAAGAGGTAGCAGCTGCAGGCAATAGAGTCAGCTGCAATCATTTACCAAGGGGTCATGCTTGATAGCATAAAGGGGCCAGAGAATCATAAATCTTTTCCTTCGCTTTTAGTTTCGAAATAGACCCGGAAGGACCCGTGCACTGTGTATTAAGAGTATTGTGAGTGTTTGTTTGTTTGTCTTGTCTATAATTGTTACTTGTGTGTTTAGAGACGGCTAACACGTTCCTGAGCTGTCGCTAAGAGCCAGCACTGAACCCGGAACAGCACTGCACTATTTGTCACTCTTTAAACTGTATCACCCACCACGAGCACTACAGCACGCACCCAGTACTGGTGACAATGGTTGTATATTGTGGGAGAGATACTGTGTTTATTGTTTAGGGCTGCAATTCCTGTTACTGTTCTCCGTGTTTTACACATCACCGTGTATAACCGGAGTTTATTATTTGGTCACCAGACCTGGATTATAACAAAAAAATAAAACAACTTTTTTCCATATCGGCTTACAAATCTCTGTCTGTTTATTCCTGCACTGCATCACCTCTGCTCCTGTTCAAAATCAGCAACCACTTTGCCACAGGTTTACATTTTACAAGTACATGCCAAATACACTGTATTGCATGAAAGTTGTTTATCCAAGGTGACTTACAGAGACTAGGGTGTGTGAACTATGCATCAGCTGAAGAGTGACTTACAATTACGTCTCACCTGAAAGACGGAGCACAAGAAGGTTAAGTGACTTGCTCAGGGTCACACAATGAGTCAGTGGTTGAGGTGGGATTTGAACCGGGGACCTCCTGGTTACAAGCCCTTTTCTTTAACCACTGGACCACACAGCCACTTTTACAATGCTCGGAATTAGGTTACCTTATATAACTTGAGATAAGAAATGTGTACCGCTGTTGGCTTCCAAGGATACAGTCTGCTGTTTGCCTTTTGTTAGTTAACTTTACCTCTATATCTAATAGTAGCTTACACTTAACTAAAGATAATTAGCTCACCAAGTGCAGACTAAATGTTCTTATTATAAAATTCCTAGAATGTAAGATTAAAAACTAACACCTTCTTTATTTAAATTAAGTCCAATACTAGACCAACTAAGATTATCCTTTACTTATCCTGTGGTTTGTTAATTTCATTCAAGGATTTAACTTGTCAGCTCTCTCTTAATGGGGATTGGTGGTTAAAAGCAGGTTAAAAGGGAAACATTTCACAAAAGAGAAGAGCCAAATTAATGAGGATCAAATGTAAAACAAAGTGATATAAAAAAAAGGTTAAACAAGGCACAATTGTGTTTAACTTGGCCCCCATCCATAATAAACATGAACTTAATCATAAGAGTCCGTGGTGGGTCTCATTCCAGTCTGACTATATGAAGAACTGATATGCCACAGTTTAGAGTACTGATCAGTTAGATTTAGAATTCTGGTTGACAGAACACAGCTGATATCAAAAGCAGCAAAAATGCTGGTGAAGTTTCTTTTGTTTAAGAAACAAATGATTTATTTGTTGCACACAATAAAACGGAGACCACCGTCACATTGATGGAAACAGGCTGTTTCCCTCACTGTGAAATTTGATTTACTGATTTACTATTCTGGACATTTCCTTTCTTGGCAACCTTAGTGGATAAGAAATAGGATAGGAATTATCCCTTCTTAAGTCTATTTAGTTTGCAGGGATAATTGAGCCTGTTCTTGTGCACTAGCTGAGTAAGATCAAACGTACATATCTTCGAGAGTCATACACAGAGTGATTAAACAAATTAAAATGTTTGTATTTCCTGGGCATTACTGCAAGCAGCAATTTAATAAACATTACTGAAACACAACAGGCTCAGCACAGCCTTGCAAAAACTTTACAGCTGCTTGCCAAGTTAATCCCAGTCAAGAGAAACGGATGGCTGTGTTCCAGAACTAGATATCAGCTTTGCCTTTCAATCTCTGCTGTCTGCTCACATTTTTTTTGGCCATGTATAGAGAATTCGAACGGAGAAGGATTTTACAAAAGATGACATTGGTTTGTTAGTTTTGGGTGATGATGCTCTAGAGGATCCATTATATGCTTGTCACACTACGTTAGCTGAAACATCAAGTACTTTCATGTATGGATTAACTTTTACTCCTCACAAATAATAGAGCTTTGGGGTTGCAAATCCTTTCTCCCCTATGGATTTTTAAAAATACATTTATGCAAGTAAGTAAACTGTATTAACAGCAAGAATGCTGACATTCGAGAAATACAAAGAATGTATCAGTGTTTTAATATGTTGTGTTAATCTAATTCTCATTCCTGATATAATCACATCAAAGAAGTTGGTGTAATTCCCAAAGAAACAGACAGTACCCTTGTTTGTTGTTTTCCATACTGTTTGTTTTGTCTGTAATGCATGCATTTGCATGTTGTTGCTTGATATAGACCCTAAATCACTGGGTCTCAAACCAAATGTTTTGGTGGCCTCAGAGTGCGGCCAGCAACACTTACTGGTGGCTGTACTGCTAGTATATCGTATGAAAAATAAATTAAATAAAGACATGTGCACTTCTAAATGTTTTAATTTATTTCTGTAATAAAGCCAAAGTGTTTCTCATTTAAAAATAAAACTGCAGCCCCTCTCTGCTCTGTACTGGATTTTAATTCCCAGGCCCTTCTAATGATACAATGGAGACAAAAACAGGTATTTTGCTAGATTTTGCATTACTCTGCAACCGGTCAAACTTAACATGCCAATCAATCATATAAAATGGTCTAAATGAATACAATACCCAAGCTAAAGTATACCGAGCATCAAAAAAAAAAGAAACTTATCACTATTATAACAGATTTATTTTCGAAAAAAAATAAGTTATATAAATGATGGACATTGACGAAATGTTTTTGGTTTCTTTTTAATCACACGATCGTTCATCCTTGACCATGACATGCTTGAGTGACTATAACTGAAGCATATGCACTTAATCACCTAATTAGTGAGACAGTTAATTGGACACTGGATATGGAGTTATTTCAGCTGTTGAATTGCAAGCTTGAATAAAAGCAATAAAGAAAATCACAGAAAAAAAACAACATGCCACGTCTTTCAAGAGACCAGCGCCTTCGTGCAATCGGTTGGAGGCTGGACTAGGGCAGCGTACTGTAGCTTGTCGTCTTGGGTGCTCACAGCCAGCAATTTCAATCCTGGTGAGACGGTATAACCAGACACACTCTGTCAATGACAGGTCACGAACTGGGAGACCAAGAGTCACAACACCTGCCCAAGATCGACAGATCATTTTGCTATAATCAATTGTTGATGTCAATTGTTAATAAAAAGTCACTGCACCTGCTCTAAAATCACATCTAGTGAATTTTATCCAAAAATAAGTTTCTTTAGATGCACAGTATACATTACCAACATATTAATTAAATAACACACAAAAACTACTTTCACTTCCCTATTCCAATCACATGACGCACAATCCCCAGTTAGATCTAACAAAAGTATAACAATTGACAATGCTTTATAAAATTACATGTAAAACTATCTAAATTTTCTAAAAATATCCCAGAAGAATATGTTGTGCCTAACTTTACCGCGCTGAATTAACTACAAAGCACCCATTATACCTTCTGCATATAGCAAATGAAACTAAATATCAGGTAAGATTTCAAAATATCCTGTAGCACTTTCCCTAATACCTATAATTCAATACATAACTGCATGAATGAGACTTGTTCACTTTCTCACCTGTAGTCTGTCCCAAACCAAATAATACACTACTTACCTCATAGCTCATATCCTCTAGGGATAGACATTGGCCCACCTGCCCAGGGACACCTCTATGGGGAGTGCTATCATGTTAAAATACAATACTTTTACTGTGTTAATAAAACAGGTTATTAAAGCCAAACAGCATGTGCAAGTAGTTTTTTTTTACCCTAGGGCTCATTATACTGACAGCCAACATGTCATTCCTAGATTTGCAGCACATAGTTTAATGAGTTACCTGCCTTTTGGAAAGGGGAACAACATAAATTACATGCCCATTCTGTACAGTACTTACAGAGTTTCGCTTGATTGACTTAAACCTTCAAAGCAAAACAAGGGCTGCAAAAGGTGAAGACTATCAAATAAAGTAACTTGTTTTTGTATTCCACTTAAGGGGTATTTCAATGTTGTCTTGATAGTTTTGTTAACATGTGATTATAAAACAACATAGTAAAAGGGTTTAACTTTTAAACTGCTGATTGTTTTAAGGTCTATATTAAACATTGAATAGCGTCTATAAGAAAAGCAATTCATCATATCAATTGGAGTTCAATTGTTATGTCTGACCCATTCTCTATAGATAATGTACATTGTTTGAGAATAATCTCTTAACAGCAAGTCTAAAAACTATAATGGAAAATGATTATCATCTCTTATCCAGAGAGAAGGATTTTATTTAGTTTTTATTTAACATGCTGCCATTTGCAAAATGTAGTTCCCTTTCAATTCAAAGATGACCAACAACCATACTTTTGGGATATGCCTGCCACAGGTCAGGTATTCACTGAACATTTTATGTCAGAGCTGCCGATAGGCCCCTCCATGGAGTGACGTCCTCAGTCCCGCCCACTGAAACTTTAAATAGTCAGACTGTGGAGACCTCACTCTCTTTTGCTTCTCACAACCAGGTAAGTAAGGTAGGTATAACTAACCTCTTGGTGTTATGTGTTTGACTCTTTTTAAAAGAGCTCTTATAGTTTTCTGTAGTTCCCTGGCAAATTATTGTTGGAAGTCGGCTTGCCACTTCCCCGGAATCAGGGCTCGATAGCTGAATTCTGAGCTAACGCTGCGCAACGGCACTCCGTTTTAAAATATAAAATATATATATTTCCAACAGCCTACATCGCCTGGCGATTGTAGCCTGCTTTCACTAACCTAACCTAACCTAGAATCAGTGAGAGACTCTATCCTCCAGCGAGACTCAGTTGTGCTACACCGGCTGTGGAGTCGAGGACTCTGGGATACCTTGGTGCGCACACTCGCTGTGCTCGGCCTAGTCTGCTCCTAGAGGTTGCTGATTACTATTGAAATAATAATAAAAAACCTTACACTCCAGCTTGCTGTTGAGTGTCTGTGTGTGTTACTGCATTGCAGTTTAAAAAATATATATGGTGCCCTATAGCCTCGACACCTCTGTGCTTCAGCGCCGTTGGTGCTACAGAGCCTCGACACTTCAGTGTCTGGGTGCTTACATACCCCGTGCATAGGCAGCCTCGGGCCCCTCGGTACATTTCTACCTTGGTGCCCCAGTGCATTGGCGCTTCGATAAGATCAGCGCCCCAGTACTTACCGCATCAGTGCCTTTGCGCATTAGGTGCTTTAGTGCCTTAGAGCCTCGGTGCCCTCGGCCAAAAGACCTTGCACAGTGTCGGGCTTTCACCCTTGCACATCCTGCAGGGTGGACCTTCCCCCACAGGACAATCACTTGCTGTGTATCCGGTGCTTGGGTAGGCAGCACGCCGGAAGACAGGGCGTTCTGCCCCATCTGCACAAAGTCCAGGGATAAAATCCTGCACAGAAGGCTAGGGCAGTTCACTGGCACGACCTCTACGGTCAGTTCAGATGAACTGTCTGCAGCCTCAGGGGTCCCAGTCTCCCCCTTTCTCCACCTGCCTTCGAGCCCGCTGCAGAGTATACCCTGCGCACAGGCGCCAGCTCACAGCCGCTCAAGCTGTCCAAGGAGCAGCAAGCGGTCAAGGCATTCAAAGCAGGCTAAAGATATTTCAGACCTGAAAAGCCAGATGGCCCAGGTTCTGGAGTATCTGGTCAGGCTGCAGGCTATTAACCCTGCCCCTGCCCCAGCTCTGCGCCTGGCACTTGCTGCGGAACCAACCCCGCTTGTATCAGAGGTCGCCCCGGTCGTCTCAGAGCGAGATGAGGCTATGAGCATGGAGGACAACGACACAATCTCCATTGAGGCACCGTGGGATGGGGACTCATTAGAGTGCCCAAACCCTGAGGTCCAGGAGTTGACCGAGGAGGCAGGCCCCAATTCTGAGGTTCCCTCGGAGACTGATATTGCCCCTCCACCAAGCTCAGTTCAAGCACTTATGGAGTGAGCCTCCAGCTTCCTCTAGGTCCCCTGGAAGGCAGCGCCTAAATAACGTGGGTCTGTGTTCAGATTGGCAAAAGCTTCAACCCCCCAACCCTTTCTGCTGTTCCTGGATTTTTTGGAGGAGGTCAAGTCCTCCTGGCAGAGACCAGCCTTGGTGCCAAGCATCTCCAAGAGCGCAGCTCCTCTGGCCTCCTTGCATCACCACATAGGGAGACAGTTCCAGCGGAACCGACCCAGGCAGCCCGCAAAGCAGGCTCCACCCCAGCCTCAGCAGGGCTCCTGATGGCCTGCGGCCACAGACCCACCCCTTTTCACAACAACAGCTGCAATACTGGCGCTATTGCACCTAAGTCTCTTGGGTGCTCGCCATCGTACACATCGGTTATGCACTGCAGTTCCGCGTGGGACCTCCTTCCTTTTGAGGGATTAATGGATTAAAAACACCGACCCAGGACACAGGAATGGATTCAAACACAAAATATGGATTCAAACACAAAATAAACAAAACAAACACCTAGCTCTTTCTTGAGCACTAACTAAACACAACACAAACCTAAACTATCTTGCAGGACGGCTAAGCCGTTTACCTGCCAAACAAAAAAAACACACCACACAGGTTTTTACACTACCTTTTCTTCTTACGCTTGAGCACACTATCAAGCGAGCTCCGATACACACCAACAGCCCAGAACAGACTGGCTGCTTTCCTTTTACACCCTGCACCTGGCTCTAATTTACAATGATAGCCAGGTGCAGGGGATCATTACTAATTAAACAATTAACAAAAATGAAATTAAACAATTAAACAAATGAAGGCTTTTCAGCCTGTGACCTGGGAGATGTAGTCCTTTTTTTCACCCAGGACTACACTCTCACAATGTGTTATGGAAGGGCGTTCCTGTATGTTTAGTTAGTGCTCGTATAAGAGCTAGGTGTTTGTTTTGTGTTTTTGTTTGTTTTATTAAAAGTGCGCGGAAGCGCTGAACGCTATTTCTGTGTCTGGGTCAATTCTTAAAGGGGCGACGAACCCGAGAAGGTGAAATCTTTTACATATGGTACCAGAAGTGTGGGTGCCCCTACGACCCAGTAAAAGAAAAAATGGATTTTAAGGAATTGATCGAGGAGATCAAAAGAAACACCGCTGCTCAAGTGGAGCAGACAAAGAAGTGGAGACAGGAGTTGGGGCTAAAGGATCCGGAGCCGACGGAGCTGGACCTGCTGCTCCAAAGGTGGGAGCAGACAGGGGGTGCCCCACTGACTCAAGTGCCGGAGCCCAGAGAGGAGGAGCCGCCGCTTCCGGAGCCCAGAGGGGAGGAGCCGGAGCCCGGGGAGGAGGTGGAAAGCATACGTAAGTCTTGAAAAGACAAGGGGGGGGATGTGTGAGGAAGCAGGTGGAGTGAGACAGCAGGGAGGGGGTTAAAACCTCCCTGCAAGAGAGAAAAGATGTGCGAATGCACTTGTTAATTGTTTTATTAATGATTATCCGCACCTGAGCGTTATTGGGCAGTTAAAAGGAGAGCAGTCAATCTGCTCAGGGCTGCTGAGGAGAAGGACATGGAATGGAGTACTCTGTGTCCTAGCAGTCCCAATGTAAGTCCTGTGCTGTGTTTAGCTGTGTAAAGCGTGTGTTTTGGTTGCTACGGGTAAACGGGGTATCCGTCCCGTGTTAGGAAGGGCGTTCCTGTATGTTTAGTTAGTGCTCGTATAAGAGCTAGGTGTTTGTTTTGTGTTTTTGTTTGTTTTATTAAAAGTGCGCGGAAGCGCTGAACGCTATTTCTGTGTCTGGGTCAATTCTTAAAGGGGCGACGAACCCGAGAAGGTGAAATCTTTTACAATATATATATATATATATATATATATATATATATATATATATATATATATATATATATAAATCTGAAGCTTGATGCTCTTTAACTAGGCTGCTTTAAAAGAACATCATCTTTATTTATTCTGATTTAATGCAGCATATGTTTTTAAAGATTGAATTGTTGAACTACTTTATCCTAAATACCACATTTTACAAAGACAGAAAGCACACGTTATATAATTGTTTCCACAGAAGATTGCTTATCTTGGCTGATGATATGAGCTGTTTTATGACATGAGCTGTTTTATAATCCTCTAATACCCTTTTAATAACCACACGTCATGCTAATTTGTTTAGAATCTGCAGGGTGAGAGATGACTTTGTTTGTGTGTGCATGTGGCAGAGTGTCCCGCACCTATGTATTTATTATTATTTGTATTTGTTTGCGGCACGGATAAAAGCGCCGCGTCTTTTATTATTTATATTTAAAACACCGTGAGGATGCATGACTGATCAGCTACTGATTATTTAAGTGGCTGACAGTCATGCATCCTTACCAAATGCGTGCAGACTCTGGCCGAGGGGTAATAAGATAATTAACAACCAGGTAACCCCTCGGCCAGAGTATAAGAAGCGGCAGCTGTCCGTTCTGCAGGAGTGGAGTGTAGAGAGTACAGGAGAGCGGAGAGAGAGAGAGAGAGAGAGAGAGAGAGAGAGAGAGAGAGAGAGAGAGAGCGCGTAGAACACAACAAAACAATTGCTATATTTAAAAGAATGTACTTGTTTCTATTTGTTTGGCCATCGGGCTTTTTTGTTTTGTGTTTTGTGTTTTGTTTAAATCTTTTGTTTCTGTTTATTTACTTAATAAATCCATGCTGAGTGCAATAGCATTCAGCTTCACCCGCCCATCCACTGTTTTGGTTTGAGTTACTTCCTGGTCCGTGACGTCATCAACCACACCACTGCGAGCCAGACTGTCACAGTGCATAGTGAATTTCTGCCAATCAGATCCATGTTCCCACATTTTTGTATAAGAAAGTGTTAGAAGTACTAGACAGATGGCAGTACTTACCTTACAGATGGCAATTTTTACCTTACAGATGGCAGCCGTTACCTTACACAGACTGCCATCAGAGTATCTGTACTGTGTTGTGCGAAAGATGGTGGGCATGACCAACCGCCTGTGGCAAAGTGCCCGCCCCTGTGTGTATTTTGTGTGTTATGTGTTGTATGTATGGTGCGTATGTTAATGTTGGTGTATAGATTGGTACACGGGTACACGGGTCTGTGTTTCACGTGTGTTTAAAGTGTATAATTATATTTAGGCACGAGGATGGCACATCACTTCACGTGCAGATAAAATGTGTATAATGTGTGGCACGGGGTTGCACGTAATGAATTCACGTGCTGGGATTCAAGTGACTAATTAATTAGTAATTGAATCCCCATAATAATGGAGGCAGGGGCTGGTAGGTTCAAGCCCGTTCTGCATATGTACTGTATGTGACAGCTCCCCAGAACATAACCTGGTTAATCCAATCTAGGGAAAAGCCTCGAGCAAGCTGCTTACCCCTCTTAAAATTTAAATATGTGTTGTGATTATTGGTTTACTTAGAGCTGTTTAATAACTGAATGGCTAAAATAGAAAGTGAAAGGTATTATTTATGAGCTAAAATATATGATTATTATATTCTGTTTTATCAGTGCAGTGCTCTCCCGGTCACTCTCCCTGTGAATATGGGGACTTTCAAATACAGTTGTCTCCGGCTAAGAGAACAGCCCTCGGGAACCAAGCTGTGTTCTCTTAGCCGAAGTGTTCTCTAAGACGGAGCTGACCACCAGACACAATATGAATCAATAAATAAATAAATATGTATTACATGTCATGACACATGTGCATCAACATATGAAATGAACTGAATAAGTAAGAGAAAGCAATAGGCAAGTGTATGTTAATAAACTGTAATAATAAAGTAACAGACAAACTAACGTTAATAAACTAACTGTCAAACTAAATTAACACAGCACCACACACGTTAAAAAATGCAGCAGCAGCTCTAGATTAATTATGCATACTTGTACAGGAGCAATATTCAAGACATGCACAACATTATTTAACAGAATGGTGAAGCAACTCACCAGAACAAAAAACATCAAATTGCTCGGTGACTTGTGTCTGATTCACGTCTTTTTCAGAAACTCAAACAATTTCCAACATTTTGTAGCATGAGAAACAGCAGCGCATTTCGACTTTTGTTTACATGCCATTTTGTAGCGATGAGGTTCACTCGTGGAAATTAGAATACAAAACGATGCAATGATATGACGACGGTTCTGGAAAGATTGAATAAACCAATCAGTGTGCCTCAAGACAATCTCGCAATGACAAGTCACATTTGAAACAATTTAATAAACCATTTTAATTTAAGTTTGATTATGATAAGTTATCAGGTTATAAAACAGTACTGTATCAGTTGTGAATGAATAGCTAGTGGTGCCAAAAAGGTGTTATTTTATGTGAAGTTCCTGTTCCTTTAGTCAGAGCACTTGCCATGGGAAAAACCTGTTTCACCGCAAGGGTGTTCTCTTAGGCGAAGTGTTCTCTTTGGAGGTGTTCCTATATGCAGATACTACTGTATGCAGGTGGGCATCTTAAAACACATGTTGATCAATTCAGGTTAATTGGTTAATTAACCACCATTTATATCATTTTGAGACAGCTTTAGACATATACTGTAAGCGGGGTATCTAGGACACATGAGGAGAGAACAAACTATTTTCATAGACTGAAGCGGATTAGAAATACTCAATGATTTCACTGAAAGCTGAGAATGAACTGCCTGTGATTAATAATACCAGAGAAGGTTGGAGTTATCATGCTTCTCAGAGCATGGTTTACACATGAGTGTGGAGTAGTGGTTAGGGCTCTGGACTCTTGACCGGAGGGTCGTGGGTTCAATCCCAGGTTGGGCACACTGCTGCAATCTAGGTACTTTACCTAGATTGCTCCAGTAAAAACCCAACTGTATAAATGGATAATTGTATGTAAAAATAATGTGTAAAAAATAATGTAATTGTTTGTAAAAATAATGTGATATTGTGTAACAATTGTAAGTCGCCCTGGATAAGGGTGTCTGCTAAGAAATAAATAATAATGAGAGAATAAATGTGAATATTCAATAAGAGACAGCCAATGGTTACAGGCTGTTCATCTGGCAGCTTTGAACATGTACTTTTTAGGAATATTATTAATGACAGGAGTTTAATAGTTTTAAGATCCATTTGAATAAGTCGAGAAGGGGCTTTCAATATTATTTCAAATGAAAAATTTACAATAGGAAAGAAATGACATTACATACATCTGGTTCTCCATGTTTAGAGTTCTCTGACACAGCAATAAGATAAGGCTGAAACTAGTCATGACTCATGACAAGATTTTCTCCTTTGTTCAGTTCATGGCCTTTTCCACTCCCTCTGTGGTCTTCTAGTCTATATTATCCATGGTGCTCTCCATCTTGGGTGATCACGTGCTTTCTCTTTTTATTTGCACTTTGACAAGCAGCACAGTCTTTGCTTTTCATTCCTTTGTCATTTTGTCGGAACCAAAACAACTTTCCTAAACTCACTCAATGACAAGCTCTTTCATTCACATCTCTGCTGCCTTGTTTGTTGACAGCTTTTACCACTTAACACCACGCATCCAGTAGTAGCACTTATCTAAACACGTTGCAGTGTCTACTGTTTTGTTGATTGGTTAGTAGAGGAATGAAAAATCGAGTTACATATTTTCAATTGTGGTGAATTGAGAGAAGATTGGAGGGTTGACACTGACAGTGGTTTTCCATTGCTTATCTTCATACATGTTCATGAAGCTTTAATGATTTAGAATTGCCCCATATTAGACACTGCATTTTTTTTCTCCTGCGTTTTAATCATAGTTTGCTTGCGCTGAGAAAGAAAACATTACCATGACTTGCTCCCAGGTACTCTTTGGATAATGACGTTGCCATGGAGGTAATTCTCCTGAGCGTGGGAATATAATGTAAAATAATAGGCCCTTAAAATGTTTTTTTAAAGAAAGAATTCATGAGGTTTCTTAGTAAAAGAAAAGCACAATTATTTTTCTTTTTTCTCACAGAACTGCTGGTTGTTTGTGTCTTTCATACACAGGTCACATGCAACCTGCCATCATAATTAATTTTCATAAGGTTGCAGTGCCATTTACCACTTCTGTTTTAAGTAAAAAAAAAAGAAGACATCTGTAGATGAATTATAAATTAGTCATTTAGAAGGTGTTTTTATCCAAAGCGACTTACAGAGACTAGGTGTGAACTATGCATCAACAACAACTGCTGTTAGAGTCACTTACAATAGGACCTCAGTTTTACGTCTCATACGAAGGTTTGTTACATGTCAACAAACACCTCAGAAAAAGACCCTTAACAATATTTGCTCATGTCTTAAATGTGTAACAACAAAAGTCTCTCTTATATATAGTTTTTACTATATTATTAAAATGTTAAAATTATAATGTTAAAATCTACTACCGTATTTCTTTGAATTTAAGACGCACTTTTTAAACCATTTGCTTCTGAAAAATAGCCTGTGTTACCAGTTTGACAATGGGGGCAAAAATCCTCACACTATCAGTGTACTATAGTGGCCATTTTTAAAGGAGCTTTGAAACAGACTTTAAAGTTGTGTGTAAAATGTTGACAGGATTTTAATGAAAAGAAAAATTACAGGTACATTATACAGTTGTAACAAAACATGGCTTGTAATCAGGAGGTCCCCCGTTCAAATCCCACCTGAGCTACTGACTCATTGTGTGACGCTGAGTCACTTAACCTCCTTGTGCTCCGTCTTTCGGGTGAGACGTAATTGTAAGTGACTCTGCAGCAGATGCATAGTGCACACACCCTAGTCTCTGTAAGTCACCTTGGATAAAGGTGTCTGCTAAATAAACAAATAATAATAAACAAATAATGGGGACGTGTAACGCTGCTACGTACTCTTTAAACTTGCACTGGTGACTTCAGGTGTTCCAGTGCATCTCTCTGAATGCTTTATTTCCCACCTCTGTTGAGAAGATGCAAGGACCCTGGAAAGCAGAGAGACTGGGGAGGCAGTGTGGCTTAATGGTTGTGTATATATGTCTATACATATATATCATTCGATAATCGGAAGGTGTAAAAAAAGCCCATACCTGGCAGACTAATTCTAAGGTGTGTATATGAAATAATAAGTGGTACTACACAATAATTACAGGGCTTACACAATAATTAGAGGCATTACACAAAATTGTTCCGTGGTTCACCCAGAATAAAATCTTAGCCTCCGAGTTAGCATCAGAAGAATGCAAGAGACTCCACATGAATACTTCACGACATGGAATCCACTGCCAAGTCAGGAATGTGATGATTCCGACTCACTTTGTAGTTTACCACTTCCTGACAGTTTCCTGCTTACTCCAGGCCATGTTATAGAAATGAGGAGTTTCTAACAAAGCACACTCAAATCCTAAACTGCAGCTTTCACAATTTAATTTATAGATTCTTGCTATAAAACCAAAACTATGTACTGTTGAGAAACAGACATTTTGATAAACCTCTGGAGACTAACATTTTTCATTCTGAACCAAGAAGCATTTGGATATTGTAATGTCTGTGAACTTATCATTGTCAGCACCTCATTTATTTCAATTAGATTTAGTCCCAACATGACGTAGGGTGATTTGGCATGCAATCCTTGAACTTTAATGAAATGCTTTCCCTTGATGAGCAGGTTTATTCTAGCAAACTATTATTTTCAACATCTTAACATTTGTTACCATGCATCCGATCTCTGGTACTTTGTCTATATTGAGCCATGAAGGACTAACAATTGCTCAGGAGAACCATGGTATTTTAAATGATTTTAAACACATTTTATTTTTATGTATGCATCTGCCTTACATGACATTCTCAATGCTATCCACTTTTATAAGCATGCTTTTTTCAGATTTCTTTGAATACAAATTGTTTGGCTGGTAAATGTATTGGGCTGCATGGCTCCTTTTTGAAGTAAAGAAGTTTGGGTATCTAGCCAATGCCTAAGAGGGTGCTTGGGCCTAATATAACTCTTGTTAACCAAATGAATGCAGATAAAAATGTATGTAACATTTTAAATGGGTTGTAATAAAAAAACTTGCAAAATATTCTGTAGTTGGCAGCATCATAACATGGCTTCCAAGCTTATCTCAGAAAGGTTCCTTAAGATAAAGCTGATGGCAGATAGTGATGGCCAAGTAAAAGTGCGTAATCCTTGTTTTCCTGGAGAAAACTCATGACAAACAGGTATTCACAATATCCTGCTGAAATATCTTGAAAACATAAATCACTTGAAGGACTTGGTGAATTCTACAGAGCAAAAAAGTAAAACATTATTTATCGCACCATTCCCTTCCAACAGATTCTTTATCAGCATTATGTTTAGCTTTCTCACAAAACAAGTGCTTTTTTTGCAACATTTGCTACTCTGTTCAATTTAATGGGATTCAGTAAATATAAGGTTATCACCGGCACTGGCTGCATTCCTAAATACAAGGTCTTGTCCAAAAACGACAAGAACAACAAGCACAATTCAGTTTGGTATTTACATAAGCAATTTACATCAACTCTCTCTGTTGTAAATCTATTGTTAAACTGTTGTGTTTTATTTAAGGAATTTTAACAGTTTCCTCTGTTGTGAGTGACACCACTTCAAACCATTAAATGCTGCACAGCGGCGGTTTACCTAAGTTGTGTGTGTGTTTACAAAGGAGGTTACAGTCAAACAGATTTTTACAAGGGCAAATATATCACCTTTCCAGATGTAATCTTTTAAATTCTTTCCCCTTCAGACTGCAGCTAGATTCGCATTACCTTTTATTATTGTTAGATAAAGCTTTTTTTTTCTTCAAAATTCATAGACATATCTGAAAACAACATTTGTTATTTTTACAATAAATGTAGGTTTTTGCATGTACTACAAACTAAATATCGTTATGATAGAATGTGGGGCTTCTGACAAAAAATCTGGAAAAGATAACAAGCAAAGAAATGATTGGCTGTGTCAGCTTTAGTTTCCAAGACCATCCATACATACAATTTACTAAGAGGATGGGCTGATACCTTTAGTGTTTAGGGTTGATGTTTTATATTTAATGTAATTCTTTATTTGGTGCAGGGAGTAGCATATTGTGTAGAACTGGATCTAGAATGGGACTATGCTGTTTTGTAATTTGGCTAGTGTATTAAGGCTAAACATTTTTTTACATTTATATTTTATTGGCCTTGAGTTTACAGAAAGGGAAACCGGTGGTTATATTACCATTTTGTTAGATGTTTATCTATATAATATAGAAAAATAAATGATGTCTTTCATGACCAGTTTCAGCCTTCCTTCCCTGCTGAAAGACTGTAACTAGTTTCGTTCAGAATGACTGAACCCATTTCTCGGTGTATTTTGTGAAAATGTGATCAAAATCAAACTCGGTTCCTAAATATGTGTATGCATATGTTTATTACAAGTATACCCCAATAATCATTGCAAATTGTGCCTTTCAGATTTAAATTGTTTAAGCAATAACATGACATTTGTCACTTTTAAGCAGATATACTAACACATAGTTCTACATTCTTCCGACTGAACACACACTCACTGTGAGTTAAAATATTTTTTATATTATTATTATTATTATTTATTTCTTAGCAGACGCCCTTATCCAGGGCGACTTACAATCGTAAGCAAAAACATTTCAAGCGTTACAATACAAGTAATACAATAAGAGCAAGAAATACAATAACTTTTGTTCAAGCAAAGTACAAGTTGGACAAACCACAATTCAATAATACAGCAGGTAATAGTGATAGTTACATCAGGATATGATTAAATAGTGATAGTTACATCAGGATGTGATTAAATACAAAGTACTACAGGTTAAAAACTTGGCAGATTACAGTATTCTGAAGTACAGGATTAAATGCAGTAAAATAGGGGGCTGATAAGAGCAAAATAAAGCACATTTACATGAAGGGTGATAGTGTCCCAGGATACAAACAGAGGAGTTCTACAGGTGCTCTTTGAAGAGGT
Source organism: Acipenser ruthenus (assembly GCF_902713425.1). NCBI lineage: Eukaryota > Metazoa > Chordata > Actinopteri > Acipenseriformes > Acipenseridae > Acipenser > Acipenser ruthenus. The sequence continues at coordinate 61,006,068 of NC_081195.1, read as the reverse complement.
GGGTCTTAAGGAGGCGCCGGAATGTGGTCAGGGAATAAATTACATTTATTTCATTGAAATACATAGAAGCTCACAAAAAAAATGAATGGAGGCACATTATACAATGGAGAAGAAACACAATTTCCATGAATGCTAGGCTGTCAAAACATGATAAAACATACCCATACATTTTGGAGTCAAATGTTTTGTGAATTCAGGCCTTGTACATTACTGTAAGACATCCCTCTCTATTTTATATTTTTTATAAAAAATAAACCATCAAACAATGTTTTACTGCCACTGTTGCATTTCCCTTTCAAAACTGTTTCAGTTGCACCCTGTGTTAACAGCTTTAATAACAAAGTATCTGACATCCAATTATTTTTATCATATACATGACTTTATTAAATGGACATAAAGAACAAGCCCTTCACTGTACTTTTTCAACTTTCAGGAAACTATTAAGCCTATGTACATTAGTTATGTATTAATGACTAAATGTGGCTTAAGTGCTTGTCCAGCCTTTGTTCCACAGCCTTGTTTACCAAATGTCTGGTATTCATTCCAACAATAAATTAAACCTTTCAAGACAAGGGATTAATATCATTTTGTGCATCGGTTTTAGCCAATAAAAACCTGGACTTGATTATATTAAACAACGGAAAATGGAACTGTTATCCACTTTATTATCTCAGTTGTGCAATTACATTGTTTTATTCTCTTGGGGGGATAAATATTTAAACTTAGGAAATATTAGGCAATATAGCAGATAATGCACCATTGACTAGGTCTTCAGCATGTATAAAATACAGAAAAAACTTGTTAAATGGGGTGATTGGATAATCGCATGCTTTCGTGAAGGTATTTATAAGTCGTGAAAAATGAAATAATTATCACGTTGGCTGAAAAATCTGAACTGGAGTATGATTTTTAGTAAATGGATCACAGGTATTTTGTGTAGTGAACATCTGGTACAAATTGACTGGGATAGTTCACACTGGCTTAAACAATACTGTCACCATTATAACCAGAAGTGAACACAAAGGCAAAAAATTACTATGTTGACCTCTAAATACCATTTAAGCAGTCAATTTTATATTTGATTAACAATCCATAACTTCAAAACCCTCAATCAATTACATAACATATAAGAAACTAGCACAAGTAGACAAACGTTTTGGATATTGCCATCTTCAGTACACATACTGGATCAAAGAACTACCTATAGTGTGTGTTGCTCCTTTAAGGCCTGCATACACTGTACTACATCTGACTTTGTAATATGCTAGTGTAGTAATGACTTTCTGCATAAGGTATTAATCATGTAACAGATTAGTGATTAATATGTTTTCCATTATGTTTAGATTGTGTTTCAATGTGTTTTTATAGTTAAGTTGTTTTAATGTGTTTACTAATTCAGTTGCTTGCAGTTTTGCATAGCCTAACACGACTCAGAGTCACAGATGGGTGTCTGAGCTAAACGACAAAAGGCAGGAGACTAGCAGAGATAGTGTGAGATGGGGGAGGGGAACTGAAAGACAAGATGGATGTGCCCTGCTATGTACAACGTGGTATGGAACACATCATGGACAGAGCGCAAACCCCCCTTTACCCCGCAGAGGGAGTGTGCAATGATAGAGTGAAAACCCCAATCATTGGACAGAAGTAAGACAAATGGGAGTGGAATCACCAGTTGCTTACGAAAGTATAAATATCAAATCTTGTAAAAGTTTGTTAGTCTTTTTATCTCTTTTGAACTGACTCCATGGATATCTGTGTTTTTTGATACAAACATATGCACTGAGCTGTACTGAGGCCTGGTCCGAAGTCAGTTTGTGCTTATATGATTGTATTGGAGGTATACTTTTCTTTTATATAAAGTGTTTTTGAATCAAAAACCATTTGTCATCTTATTTTTCCGCTACACTATAAACAAAGAACACCTACGTACTTTCATCTACAAAAATGTAGGAACAGCTAATGTAAACGGCTTGAACATTTCAAACCTGAATTTTTCCAAAACACAAATAACTGCAAATATAAATTTTGAGTAATTCAAGGGTACACTCGTTGCACTTTAAACGAGACCCATGGAAATCGAAATGCCTATAGCTTGGTCTCTCGAGATCAATTTTTCATTGTTTGAAAATCTTGGAGGATCCTGTTCCATTATTTTGTACGTTCAATGCTGATGAGCATGATGTCTTAGAAGTTCCCCAAGGTGTTCTGTGGGATTAAGGTCTGGTATTCTTGCTGGCTGCCCTTTCGACTCCTGCTCAAGATAGATAAATGGTGCAAAAGAGGATATACTGTTACCATAGCTGTTTATGTATGTTCTTGAGGTGTAAAATATTAGCAAATATTAGGTTGTCTAGGTGCATGGTTGCCTAGTATGAGAGACCACAGGGTCAGAAAAATACTTACAGGGCAGTAATTGATAAACGCACAACACATATTGTGGGGGTTTGTAGAAGTTGTCGTTACCTTTCTCCCAGAGCCTGAAGGAGAACTCACCTGTTTTACATTCTGAAGCAATAAATTGTACCCTCATGACATACAACTACTACTTATCTTTACAGAGATCTCTGTCACACTCTACAACTGGGGATGTTTTAATAAGAATATCATATTATGGTTGACTCATTTTAAAAATCGTATACAAATACCAGTGGTTCCAGTCCAATTTCCTTTAATCTGTGGCAGCATTTTGTATTAATCTACAAAACAACCCTTTTTTTAAGGAAAGTATACATGTCATCCATAACTGTAAAACACTCAATGTTGGTAATTCTAAGAACATAAGAAAGTTTACAAACGAGAAGAGGCCATTCAGCCCATCTTGCTCGTTTGGTTGTTAGTAGCTTATTGATCCCAGAATCTCATCAAGCAGCTTCTTGAAGGATCCCAGGGTGTCAGCTTCAACAACATTACTGGGGAGTTGGTTCCAGACCCTCACAATTCTCTGTGTAAAAAAAGTGCCTCCTATTTTCTGTTCTGAATGTAGTACAGTAATACTAAAAGAAACAATGAAAACAAGATGTGTGACTTCTAAGTGTCAGTCAGCTAAATCCATATTTATTCTATAAAAAAAAAAAAAACATTAATCATTTAGACTAGCTGAACTGATTTCTGCATGTAGAACTATGTAGTGGTGTTTTGAAATACTTTTTGTGTAACAGACGGCCAAGATATTTTTTAAAGCTAGCAGGCTGCTAAGTGCTGGGAGTGTGTATAATGTATAATACAGACTGCCATAATCTAAAGTCAAAGGCAGGGCACTTAACAAAAGACAAGGTCGCTTTTTCCAGCTGATGAGTTATTATTGCTATTATGAACAGAAAAACTGTTTCACAGATGTACAATACATCTTTTATGTGGGCTGTTATATCAGAAGAGCTCCAATAAGTTTATCAGGCATAGTGAGTGCCTAAGATGATCCTTGAGGTTTATACTAAGTATGTTCTGCATGGGGTTTTTGTTTTTGTGGGTTTTTTTTTAACCTACTGAAATAGAACAAGGAAAAGGCTATTAAATAACAAACAGCTGCAGCGGTCCATCATAAAATTGTATTTGCCATTTAGTCAGTTTGTTTTATTTTGCGAGGGCTTCAGTTGTTGTTTATCCTTTTTTAAAACATTTAATTTTAAGTTAATTATTCCTGTCGGGCATTCCAGTGATGTAATGAGTGAAGTCAGAGGGATGTCAGTGCTGCTTTAAGCCATGTGTTTGTCTGTTTATGTGTTTTAAACATGTTTTTAATCTGCCTTTATACCAAGTTACATATACCAAGTTTTGCCAAACACAGTTCTAGCATGTATGTATATTGATACCACATAAACAGGAGGGTACATGTAAATAAGCACTCCCTTCATTGAAGTATGCAAATAGCTCATTCTTATTATCACAATTAATCAACCCAGCAAAATGGTTAACAGGATCTGTTATTTATGTTTGATAATCTTTATATTTGTTTTTGATTAGTTGTTTTGACTGTATCCATTAAGGTAAAGTAAAAACAATCTACAATATATATTAAAAGGTAAAAGGGTAACCATTTACATAAAGTGTGTGTAATGACAGTGTAATAACATTGCAATTACATACATAGCTGTGTAATTACAATGCCCAATACACTGCATTTACACATGCGGTTGTGTATTTACAATGTCATTAGTCTGTAACAACACATACGATGATGGTATAATTGCAGTGTAAGTTAATTATAACTGTTCCGATAAGATATTTTGGATTAAAATAATAATAATAATAATAATAATAATAATAATAATAATAATAATAATAATAATAATAATAAAGCTTGGGAGGTTGTCAGGCAGGAAATCTATAGTACAAGTACCTAGTACATTTATTGGTCAATCTACAAGCCTATTACCAGCAAGTTCCCATTAACCCATTACCATACGAGTACACAGTGCTCTTCTGCTTAATATTTTTGTTCACAGGGATGAACACGTTGCATAGATGTATTATTTTATTGTTTGTTTTTCAGCAGGCGGCTAAAGGTGGTCATTTAAAGCAAGATTGTCCTGACTGAAACAAAATTATCATGTATAGTAGGTCTTTTATTTGAAATAATTTGCCAGCAAAGTACATCCTTCAAAGACTTAAATCCATTTGTGTTTGGAATAAAAAAAAAATTAAAGCCACATTTCTTTATTAAAATCAATTTCACACAGCAGCTTTTTTCAGCTGAGGCTTCATTTCCACGGTGGTCCTGAGGCAATGGGAGCTCTTAAACTTCATTCAGCGTGCTGTCCAAATCATTTCACCAAGATGTTGCGCAAAATTACCCAGTGTTTTCAAGACTTATTATTATAACATTAGGATTTTGCTATTATAATATTTTCAGAGAGCCACAGAAAGGTCAGGAGCAGCCATTTGCATCAATATCGCTAGAATCTGCCAATCCCCCACCCTTCATTAGACTGGAGTCTGAGGGACCCAAACAAAGGATCGTTGGTGCTTCCAGATTAGTTTAATTCCACAGCAATTAGTCCCTTTAATTTGGAAGCGGATTGCTGCCAAGTGAAAAAATAACATATTTGAACATTTTTTGCACTCACATTTAACTGTAATACTTTGTACGTACTCATGATGTACATCAGGGGCTTTTCCTTCAGGGGCTATTCGACTGTCCGTCTTCGTATTCAGCCAAAAGCTTATCCTTCTGCTTCCAAATTCTGCATACAATCAACCTGTGAAACTCCCACTTGACTGCAACTTGGTTTTGAGTAGCTCTCGGAGTCTCGGATAATCTGTGCTTTTGCTTTCAGTTAGAGACTTCTTGGTTTTTTGTCTGTTTTTGCCCCCAAAAAAATGATGAAAGTAAGCGGAGGATGTAACGTCACAGCGTCACAAACGTTCCTCTTATGTGGCGGCTGTGTTGCTGTTACCGAGTGGATAATTCACGGCAGGGAAAGTGTTCCCAGGGGAAATGTTGCTCGTAAGCGGCGGTTGCTCTTACAAGGTGTTGCTGCAAACAAGCATCTACTGTATTTTTAAATGGCCTCTGTATTACTATACTGAAGAAGCAAATTACACGGAAAGTAATCATGATTAAGTGCAGACTACAATTGTTAGCTACATCCTATGTTAAACATTACTTTTGATGTCTTGTTAGCTATAATGTAGTCAACAGAACAAAGCTGTTTTGCATTCTACTTTTAAGTTTTCAATGTGGCACTACCTGGCTGGTTCTAAATCAGTATTTACATTGGAAAAGCATTTGCTGGCTATGAAAAAAGGATGAAACCGAAACCAAACATGCCTATATTTTTATGAATTCCATAAACCAAACAAAACAGCCAAAAATAAAAGTAAACCAATTGTTTAGGCTAATTTTCTTGCAATGCAACCCTGGACAGCTAGGAATTAAACTCACACACATTCCAAGAAGCATTCTCACTCTGGTTCGATCATTCAGGCACCATAAAGAGAAGAGCCAGACTCGGTTATTCATTATGTTATGTTATAGTGCCCAAATCTGGCCCGAGACCTTCCTCAATACCTGATATTGGTGACCTGCAACCCCAGGCTGCAAAATGCACATTTAAACACTTTTAACAACATATTACTTAGTGGAGAGTCTGGAGGTAATAACCTGTGAATGTATGGGTTCAACACAGTTGAATTGAAGCCTGGTTCCATCTTTGAGGCTGGGAACAGTATGCTGGGATGACAATGAACACTACTCTCTACAATACATCCTTGACTCTGCCTCATCAGAGAGGCCATAAAGTCACTTGCTGTGTTAAAACCAATCATTGCTGAGCAATGAAATCTAGTTGTTTCAAATATTGTATGTAAAAGGCCATGATTTAAACAACAGCAGTGTTTAGATCTGCTGTCTTTACATCTTCATTTCTAGTTTTTACATCTAATTTTGATCTTAAATTTTGTTCTAACTACTGAATCTTCTTTAGAGAAATGGGCTTAACTACCCATTTGTTTCCATACTTGCCTTGAATAAATGAGGTTAAATGAAATCAGATGTAAGCACATGCCTTTTTCAAGGGTCTCGTTATGACTTGTCAAGTTGCATAAATCTTTGCTCTTGGCAGCAGCTTTTCTGCTGCCTGTTTCTGTGTCGGGGTAGCAGGGAACACTCATGGTTTATACTGAGGTGGTATTTTCAGTCCATCTCTGTAAACCCTTAACAGATTTCTGCTTAATCATCTTGGTTCAAATTTTAATCTCCATGCCATGTTAAGAGCTTTATGGCATACTGTAGTGCACCTAGTTCTCACATGCTGTTCAAAAATGATATGAAAATATAAGTTGAATTGAATATATTCTTGGTGGTCCCTGACATTAATCTGTACTTCTGTAACACTCGGTACCTCGTAATAAAATCCCAGTTAATGTTTATCCATCTATTCCATTAAGATTATGGTTTTTCCCATGCTAGAATAAATCACTGCTAAAAAATAATCAGATTGCTGCCATTTTCTATTAAAATGCAATTTGACCCAAAAGAAAAATGTGTTGCAGTTTTAAAAATGGCATATTTAATAATCATAATAGATATTAATATTTTTCCTAAACATATGTTTTACAATATAGACTATTAAAATAATTTGATTATTAATATTGCCATTCTTATTGCTCTACTTAATTACTGTCTTATCAGTTAAATTAATTACTGCAAATAAATGCATTACTTTCAGAAACCTAAAACAATGGGTGGTTAGTTTGTATTCCACAAAAGCAAGGAATCCAGGTACAGCAGTAGTGACTACAAATGTCATAAGAGTACGGAACAGGTAACACACTAAACAACAAAATAAAACCTGGCATTCCAAGCCATTTAGTCTATCACAACCAAAATGTGTGTCATTTTTGTGAGATACACTTCTACACTGCTGTTACTGATACTGTGCTGTCCCGTTGGTGAGATGAGGTGAGGTTAAAAGCTCTAAAACCACAAATACAGGTGAGCCCGGCTCTTTTGCATTGTTGTTAAGACACTCACTTGCACAGGGTCACTGGTTTGTGCCCAGCTTCCGCCCTGTTACATTTGCATCATCCTAAATTAAATTCATGAAAGGTGTCATGAAAAAAATGATTGCTTGTTCCGAAAATGCATTGTCCTATCTTCATTTTTATTTACATTGCATTTTCACAATTGTGCCATTCATAGAATACCCGATTGAACCAAGTGCCATTGCATGCTATTGTATAATGGTGACAATACTACCATTTTACGGTTCCAAAAATAATATAAAAAGTATTATTTTTGTCATATGGTATTCAGGTAAGAAAACTATTATCCTCCACAATCTAAAAGTGTGATGAATACTGTTTGAAAAACAAAGGGAAAAGGGTCCTTTGTATTTTCATCCCAAGATTTGAAATACCCTGGATAGTTAGTTGCTTTAATTGGGTTGGAGGGTTTGCATGGTGCCTACTGACTCTATGCTTAATACGCTTAATATTCAGAAAATGATGCGCAACCTTTTACAAATTTTAGTAGAATTTCAGCAAGCAATATCACGTTGCAAGTTATATACAATGTGTGCAGTATTATCAGGTAGTAGTATTCTAGACTATTTTAGTGCACTGTGGTGTTTCTGATAGGATACAAGGAGTGAGTGCTTTACAAGAGGAGAGCATTACACAAGGGATGTAACTCAAGGCAACTTCATCATGTGTGTTGTACATGGGGTGCCAGTTACACCTTACAAAAGCTGGCTCAACTATAAAAACTGTGAATATTAAAAAAAAATGTAAGTGTTGCGTTCCTTTCACCCTTAGAGAATATGTACAAATTAGTCTCAGAGACTTTTCAGCAATTTACATTTTTGGGTCAAAAATGTATAACAAGTATCATTTGAATATGTTTGATATAACAGGTTTTTCAAGGTGAAAACTGCAAGACTTTAATTTCTGTAATTACATAGAGAGAGCTATTTTGGCCTCTTGCAGTGTGCAATAAAAGTAAAATTCTAAATGCATTAACAATTTAAATTAATTCTTTTTTATTGTTCTTGACTTCTTTTGTCTAAAATGTGAGACCTTTAAAGTAGATCTTTAAGCAACCTTAAAGTTTCTACTGAAAACAATAAGCTAGGAGCTGGGAGGGAGTAATGGCCTTCAAATACTCACGTTCCCTTGAGCATTTTTCATCAGAAAGGGCATGCTCCATGAGTGCCCTTTTGTCTTAGGTTTTATTCATTCCTGCAGATGGAAGAGTTTACTTTAGTCATAAAGTGGCCTGACTAAAGAGGGAATGCAGTAATGTAAAATCCAGACTGCTGCAATATTGATGAGTGTTCAGAGCCTGTGTATTAAGCCTGCTTCATATTCTTTTTTTGAGTGTCCTGGATTTTGAGTTTGTTATGATAGTCAAGTTCAAATGATCTCACACAGTGCAACTGTACTGCTTAAACGTAGGGTCTATAGATATAACAGAAATAGACTAAGCCACTCGTCCAGCCAGCAAATATCTTTTAGCATTTAACACAGTTTACGCTGTTTGCCCTTCAACTTGATGAATTAAGTTTGAATATGCTTTCCTGCTGCCATCTTTCCATTGTCATTTGTTAGAGCAGTGGCAGTCATTTTGTTTTCCTGTAATTAATTAATTTTGAAACGGGCAACGCAGTGCTACCAGAATGTTACTTACTAGAATGTTTACTACTGAACTACATTTTAAAAATAGATCAAAGTGTGCCGTACCTTAAATATTTTGTAGCAAACAGGAAACAGGAAACTGATTCAAGGTGAAGTTTTAGGGTCTTTTTGGGAATCAACAGGGTGCCTGCATTTGAATTGTTCTTTTTGTTGTTGTTGTTCCTGTCATGACAGAAACCTACTCCCTTGTTCAGAATTATACAAAGGATAAGCATGAATATAAATAGAAAGTCAGCTTGCCTGTGGGCATTTACTGTACATTTGACCAGACAGGATGAGACAATTCACCTTGGTCATGAAATTGATGGATATTTTTTAATGGATTTCCTCTATTTCACAGTACAGATACAAGGATGTCTGAACTACCAGGTTAAAACATGCGCTTTGACCATCAAATGTCCATAAATGCATTACCCATATTCACAAGCTTTGAGTATCCAGTCTTAGTGGGTGTGTGTGTGTGCGTGTGTGTGTGCATGCGTGTGTGTGTGTGGGTGTGTGTGTATGTGAAAGGAGCAGCAACTGGCTGTGGTTGAGACAGAAAGATTCTGCCTGGGGATCTCAAGCACAATAGAAAGAAAGTAACGCTGATGTACGGGTAAGTAAGCTGGGCTGAGTTGAGTGGGGGACGAAAGGGGGTGATGCTGGGATGCCAGAATCACTGTCGAGCCCTCTTGAGGTGTATTAGGCTAGTCGACAAAACACAAAGGATGGAAGGTGCCCACTTGAAGACCCCAGAGATATAACGTACTTAGCTCAATCCAGACGGTTGTCATGCTGGTGCGCTGGGGAGACCACACTGTGGTTGATCCCTGGAGCCAGCAACACAGCCGTTGTGTGTGCTGATGCGCTGGGGAGGCAAAATAAGTTGATCCTTGGAGCCAGCATTACACTTCAGCCATCAACACCAGGCAGAAGGATATCTACATCATCAGTTGGAAAGAAACGCAAATGGATGGAGATGCAGATGGATCACATTAGTTCACTGTAAAGCTACATCTTAGTTGGTGCTTATCTTGGCGAGAGCCAAGTTCAAATCAGCATGAAGTTTTAACATCTATTCTCATGTAATGGAAATCATTATTTATATATATATATATATATATATATATATATATATATATATATACAGACGTGCTCAAATTTGTTGGTACCCCTCCACAAAAAAAGAAGAATGCACAATTTTCTCTGAAATAACTTGAAACTGACAAAAGTAATTGGCATCCACCATTGTTTATTCCATATTTAATAGAAATCAGACTTTGCTTTTGATTTTTTATTCAACATAATATTGTAAATAATAAAACAAATGAAAATGGCATGGACAAAAATGATGGGGACGCTAACCTAATATTTTGTTGCACAACCTTTAGAGGCAATCACTGCAATCAAACGTTTTCTGTAGCTCTCAATGAGACTTCTGCACCTGTTAACAGGTAGTTTGGCCCACTCTTCCTGAGCAAACTGCTCCAGCTGTCTCAGGTTTGATGGGTGCCTTCTCCATACTGCAAGTTTCAGCTCTTTCCATAGATGTTCGATAGGATTCAGATCAGGACTCATAGAAGGCCATTTCAGAATAGTCCAATGTTTTGTTCTTATCCATTCTTGGGTGCTTTTAGCTGTGTGTTTTGGGTCATTATCCTGTTGGAGGACCCATGACCTGCGACTGAGACAGAGCTTTCTGACACTGGGCAGTACGTTTCGCTCCAGAATGCCTTGATAGTCTTGAGATTTCATTGTGCCCTGCACAGATTCAAGGCACCCTGTGCCAGGCGCAGCAAAGCAGCCCCAAAACATAACCGAGCCTCCTCCATGTTTCACTGTAGGTGAAACATGGAGGAGGTGTTCTTTTCTTTGAAAGCTTCATTTTTTCGTCTGTGAACATAGAGCTGATGTGACTTGCCAAAAAGCTCCAGTTTTGAATCATCTGTCCAAAGGACATTCTCCCAGAAGGATTGTGGCTTGTCAATATGCATTTTAGCAAATTCCAGTCTGGCTTTTTTATGTTTTTCTTTCAAAAGTGGAGTCCTCCTGGGTCTTCTTCCATGGAGCCCACCTTCGGTCAAAAAGCGACGGATGGTGCGATCAGATACTGACGTATCTTCACCTTGGAGTTCAGCTTGTATCTCTTTGGCAGTTATCCTTGGTTCTTTTTCTACCATTTGCACTATCCTTCTGTTCAATCTGGGGTCGATTTTCCTCTTGCGGCCGCGCCCAGGGAGGTTGGCTACAGTTCCATGGACCTTAAACTTCTTAATAATATTTGCAACTGTTGTCACAGGAACATCAAGCTGCTTGGAGATGGTCTTGTAGTCTTTACCTTTACCATGCTTGTCTATTATTTTCTTTCTGATCTCCTCAGACAACTCTCTCCTTTGCTTTCTCTGGTCCATGTTCAGTGTGGTGCACACAATGATACCAAACAGCACAGTGACTACTTTTCTCCATTTAAATAGGCTGAATGACTGATTACAAGATTGGAGACATGTGTGATACTAATTAAAGAAACTAATTAGTTTGAAATATCACTATAATCCAATTATTTATTATCTTTTCTAAGGGGTACCAACAAATGTGTCCAGGCCATTTTAGAATATCTTTGTAGAATAAGCAATAATTCATCTCTTTTCACAGCTTCTTTGCTTTATTCTATGACATACCAAAGGCATGCAAGTATACATGATAAAATAGCTTTTAATTTCATCACTTTTCAGGAGGAATGAAGCATTATTTCAATGAGCTGTAAGGGTACCAACAAATTTGAGCACGTCTGTATATATATATATATATATATATATATATATATATATATATATATATAGCCCATAAAACATTTACAATAAAAAAAAACACATTCTGCTCAGACTAATGCTGTTTTTCTATCCATAGGGAATGAATACCCAAGACTTAGCGTTCATGAATATATGTTCAGTCTACATGTTTATTGCTTGTTTTTCTTTCAGTCATGGATTTTTTAAAGGGCTTCTTTATAAGGCAGCTATTGACAGTTTTCATCTTGAATGGCACATTTGTATAAATGTTTTGAGCTATGCACCTGCTCTTGACCTTTAGGGAGGAGGGAAGGCTTTCTGTGAATGTCCCAGTGGATTGCTAAACCACACACAGAAGATGGTAAGATTGATGGCATACAGTGGCTAATCTGGTACGGGTTCACTTAACCCAGCTGCTCAGCGTGCATCTTGACAGTGGGTTATCACAGCCAGTGCCCCCTTTTCATTTAAAAAAAAATCTATTTAACTTGTAAGGGGGTGGAGCTTGTATATAGCAAGCCTGCCTGTCCCCCTAAACAAACCAAAGGATGAAACGGTGCCTTCAGCACTTTCACTGCATTGTATTATTGTGTTATTAGTTTCTAGTTCTAATTTTCGCAACTAAACACATTATTTGTTCTGTTCAGTTTATGACGAGGCACAGATATATTTGTTTAAACAAAGGCTTTTTATTTTAAACAGTTGAACAACAAATTTGTTATTCAAATTGGTATTTCATTTAAATTTCCCAGCATTTTGTAGAAGTAGAGGTAACGTGTTTGCCAAAAATTATTTTAAAATATCAGCAGAAATGATCCATTTATTTAATCTTGACTCAAATGTCAAGATAAAGTGAATTCATGCTAGTGCAGGGCAAAGGTTTCAGCAGGAAGTGCCTCTATCTGCAGTGCTACACATGCAGTAATCACATTGCAATATACAGTATACACATTACTGAATCGTGTGCAGGTGTCACGTGTTTCAATCACTCCATTATAAGTAGGAACAACTGGCTAGACATAATAATAAAATAAAATAAATTGAAACAAAATAAATACAAAAACCCTGTTTCCACATGATCTCAACTCATAATCATTTTGTCATATTTGTTCCAGCATCAGTTCAATAAAATGTTAGAAATGGTAAATATTTATTTTAGTGTCGCTGACGCCCTTGTGCAGATGCTTTGTAACAAAATTATAAAGAAAAACAATCACATGGTATAAACTATGTCTGTTAGGACAGAAATACTAGACCATTATTACAGGTACATTGCTTAATGTCTACCAGATCAGTTTGTTACACTTGAAATGATTTGCAGACTGTAGGAAACACATTGTTTTTTTTTACCTTATAGGAAAATAGATTTTAAAATTGAATAGTAGTCAAATCAATTGAGTGTCAGTCATGCCCTTACCTACATATTCATTAATATTGATTACAAGCTTTTGGGGGAGATAACTACCATCGGGGCAGCAGTGTGGAGTAGTGGTGAGGGCTCTGGACTCTGGACCGGAGGGTTGTGGGTTCAATCCCCAGTGGGGGACACTGCTGTTGTACCCTTGAGCAAGGTACTTTACCTAGATTGCTCCAGTAAAAACCCAACTGTATAAATGGGTAATTGTATGTAAAAATAATGTGATATCTGTATAATGTGAAATAATGTATAATGTGATATCTTGTAACAATTGTAAGTCGCCCTGGATAAGGGCGTCTGCTAAGAAATAAATAATAATAATAATAATAATACATATGCAACCAATCTAAATATATAGGACAAAAGATTTGACATTTTGTATTTAATGAGATATTAGTAGTAGTAGTATTAGTATTGTTGTTGCTGTAATATAAATTAGAATTTGTTATATTTTTATGTTTGTCTATTGTATATTTCTAGTCAATAATTCTGGTTTCTTCGTAGCTGTCCTACATGGTTATAAGGCAGAGATGTATTAGTTCCTCTGTGTTTTTTTTTTGATAGATAGGCTCAATAGATCTTGTTCTGCATTGCTTGAGATTGTAGAGGAGGTTGTCAGCCTGAGGTCTTGTAAAAGTTTCCTTCTCAGTCATTCTCACGGTTTATGGAGAATCTGAATTTTCTGTACAAGCAGCTTGTGTTTTCCAGGCAGTCCTCTGAGACTGTGTTTCTGGTTAATGATGAGCTGTTTAATGAAGCTGGATGTGTGAATCTGTGAATGTTTGACTGGATTATTATGATAACTATCAACACATAAAGAACTGGGGGTGTCAGTCATAACATGTACCATCACTGTGGCTGCTTTTCATTGTGACACCCTGATCTCTTGCTAATTAAGCAGGATAAACATGGCATTCTCTTTTTTTTTTTTTTTTTTACTATTTTACTGTATGCAGTATATTGCACTGTACAGTGTAAAATAACAGACTGTAAATTGCTGATTGGCTTCCATTATAATATGGGTTCAGTGAGTGGACCCAGACCTTTGTCTGTTTGTGGTTTCCTAAGTGTAGGCTTACACAGCTGAAGAATGTACGTTTCGTCATTGTTGTCGATTTGTTTTTGACTTTTTAAGACTAGTTCTGTTAAGGAGGTGAACTAGATAACCACTGACTTATATGATGTGTTGTTGCTCTGAGATATTATGTTCTGGGATAACATTGGCAAATAGGCAGGGCTCTGTCAACCAGAGATCTGGTGACCCCTTAGATTATCTGTAACCGGGTGGTATGAATTAAAGTTTAAACAGATGTAAAGCAGTTTCTTAGTTTTTTGGGTGGTTTTTTTTGGTACAGTTTGGATTCTGGAAAGCCATCTGGTTTCTTTGTGACTAACAGAGCCTGGAGAGGATGTTTTCTTTTCTCTTCTGATTTCAACAGTGAATTTCCTGTAGATGGATGAGTGCTGTTCCGTGATGAGCTCTATTGAAAACGCAGCTTCCTCAATCGTGGGGAATATCTCTCAGCAAGGAAATAATTCAACAAAATTGCCAAGTATACTTGTTTTATTATACTGTCTGACAGTATTAGTTACTGGTGATGGAGGAAGGTCAGTGTTTACTACACTTGTTTTGATACTAGATACCAATTTGGACAATAGATAAAGTACATTAACTTATATCGGAAGAGCCCTATATAACAAAGCTGTAGGACGTTTCACACACAGTGTTTGTCCAGACAAAAATATATGTTGACTCATCATACAATACTGTGTGTCTAGCCTTGTAGTGGTTGGGAAGCTGAATAATGTCTCTTCTCCTAACCGTGTCAAAATCAATTAGCTGTCCTCGGGCAACTTTGCTCTGGCCAAGAGAGTATGAAGTCTAGTATTGAAATCATTAAGACCTGCCATATGGTGTTTGTGATGTATATTTTTAAACACTCCAGGTTGAAGGCATACTTGTATTGTGGTTCCTATATAACCATATAACCAGCGAATTTCTGTATAATATCTTGGCTCAGGTTTTGCCAGATGTCCAAGTAAACATGATTTCATTGCTGCAGATTTCCTGGGTGTGGCCCCGTGTGACAAAATTGCCTGTCAAGACGATCCCATCCCATTGTTCTATGGTATTCATGTCATGGCAGTTGGAGTTTACATCCTATGATTAACCACTGAAATATCGTTCCATTGTATCTATAGCAACCATATAGTGTTCCTTGTAAACAATAACTATATGCAGTATTATCCAAAAGTCTCTCTTTAAATGAAAAAGACTAGTTGATATGAAAAATGAAAAAAATGGTTGATGTTTTCTAGCCCCATTTCTCATGCCACACAGCTTGCATATAAATCTGGCTACAAGTCTACTCTATTAACTCATAGGCACACCAGAGTGCCTTTTAAAAACTGTTAATCATTGCCATCAAAGTTCAACATTGTTTTCATTAGCAGTAATATCTCCTCTGCGTTAGCTACTGCCCGTTACAGTTTACAACACTTCCAGATTATGACCTACTCAGGTATTACATTACACTATGAAACCTAATCGATACGGAAGTTCCTTAAAAGTGTTTGTGTTTAAGGGAATGCACATATATTGACTCAGGCTTTTGTCAGGAATCTTGCAATAACTAAATCTTTTAAAGTCATCCAGTCAACATTTTGAATTAATTTATTCACAAAATGTGAGGTTTCTGAATGTAAGTTATTCTCTGTTTGATATATATTTAAGCATATTACATTTAGCATAATACACATCTAACATTCTATTTCTGTGACATATTTTTAAAAGATCAAACACATGTACCGGTACACAGTGACATGCAAAAGTATACAGATGGACACATTTTATTCACATTTTACCCTTAACCACTTAAACTCAAATGTAGCAATAAAATCAATCTAAATATGAAAACCTATCACATGACACGTATATAATTGTTCTCATTTGTCTCCAGAGAGCATTTAAACAGTTAAACGTGCATGTATCAAAAAATATGCAGACAGTCAACCAATGTATGTACTCCAAATAATGCTGCTGTGCTTTCCATAGGCCTAGATCACTTCCTGCAGCCTGGAACACATGGGCCATACATACTGTATTTCTGGCATAAATCCACATCCGGTCTGGCACTCCTCAGCAGTAGACTCCTTGTGCTGCCTAATGTTTAATGTCTGGTCTTCACTCTTTCTGTTCAATTTCGGTTCCTGTCTGATCTGCTTAATGAAGTTTGAATCCAGCCATGTAGCAGAACAATCCATCACCTTCAGTTTTCTTTCTGAGCCAGAAACTGAGTAACGTTCTGGAAAAGCAGACCCTTGTACACCAGCGTCGTAGCTCTGCCAGCATTTAGGGTTCTGAGATGCCCATGTAGACAACCAGTGCGTGTAATTTACTCCTGCTTTTAGAAAGAAGAAAAATCACTGTTGATGTTACACAATGAATCAGTCCTATTATTTCCTCAACATCCGCAACAATACAGGAAAAGGGGTTACATGACATAACTGCGAGTCCAAAACCGCGCTGACATTACAGCAGCGACCATTACAGCGACTGCCCATAACAGCGCTACGACATTACAGTGACGGACATTACAGCGACTGCCCATAACAGCACTACGACATTACAGCGACGGACATTACAGCGACTGCCCATAACTGCGCTACAACATTACAGCGACGACCATTACAGCGACTGCCCATAACAGCACTACGACATCACCGCGACGGACATTACAGCGACTGCCCATAACAGCACTACGACATTACAGCGACGGACATTACAGCGACTGCCCATAACAGCACTACGACATTACAGTGACGGACATTACAGCGACTGCCCATAACAGCACTACGACATTACAGCGACGGACATTACAGCGACTGCCCATAACAGCGCTACGACATTACAGCGGCGACCATTACAGCGACTGCCCATAACAGCGCTACGACATTACAGCGACGGACATTACAGCGACTGCCCATAACAGCGCTACGACATTACAGCGGCGACCATTACAGCGACTGCCCATAACAGCGCTACGACATCACCGCGACGGACATTACAGCGACTGCCCATAACAGCGCTACGACATTACAGCGACGGACATTACAGCGACTGCCCATAACAGCACCAACCATTACAGCGACTGCCCATAACAGCGCTACGACATTACAGCGACGGACATTACAGCGACTGTCCATAACAGCGCTACGACATCACCGCGCCAAACTACAATTCCCAGAAGACTCTGCGAAGTTCACAAACGCGTCACTTACCAGGAACTCGGACACACGAAGCAGTCAGAGCGGGGTTCACCACTGATTTTTTGATTGCAGAAGACTATAGTTTTATTTTCATTGTTCCTATACAGCTCCATCATAAATAGACTGGTAAATACAATAAGTAAAACCTCCATGCAATAAAATCGTGTTTCCACAAACATTTTTTATGTATTTGGGCTGCATATCGATTTTCTTTTGTTTTTAAATAAAGAGTTTAACTTTATATTGGTGTCCTTGCTTCTCTGCCCTATCGTATCCGTACCGAACCCACTTTTTTCTTTCTTGCATGAAGCTTTTATCCAGAGCGAGTTTGCTTTTGTTGTTTGAAATTAAAATGCTGTAGTCAGATAATTCCCCTTTATGTACTTGCTTGGCAAGTAGTTTTATTATTATTATTATTATTATTATTATTATTATTATAGTACTACTGCTAATCAGGGTCAGTACACTATTTCTAATAAAAGGGTCTATTAAAAGACCTTTACAACTATATCACAGAGTGTGACAGGCTGACCGGGGTAAGGAGACTCAGAGTCAGGATGTGCAGGGAAAAGCGCTACGGCACGTATTTATTAAATAAAACAAACAAAATAAACAGTTTAAACAAAAACAGCTCTCGCACACACATGAGCAGAGATCTACCCTCTCCAGAATCCTAACACCAACTAAACCTGTGCTCTCAGTGCTCCCTTATATACACACACCTGTGCAGCAATTTACACCTACTTAATCAATTAAATCCTCCACCACATTCTCACATGTTTTTAAAGTGCTGGTGAATTAACCCTTTAATTACCCACCACCACTACAAAACACACATATACACAGGCCAGTACCCTCATTCTGCCACATTCCTCCCCCCTTATGTGTGTAGCACATACAGGCCCTCAACGGGCCACCCCCCCCATTCCACCAGATTTGGGAGGGACGGTGGGAGGAAATGTTGGGGACCAGCCGACCCCTGTCAAACACCAGATGGGCAGGGCCAGTCCTCCCCCCTTGTGCACCCTGCCGTCTGGAGACCGCTGGCCCCAACACTCCCCAGCACTCCTTCACCTCCATGGGGCTTTTGTAAGGGGGTGCCCGTTTAACCCCCGTGACTACCCCTGGGCTTCTGTAAAGGGGCGCCCGTTTAACCCCCGTGGTGACCCCTGGGCTTATGTAAGGGGGTGCCCATTTAACCCCCGGCCTACCCCATAAACCCAATGTCTTTATCGTCCCTTCTCGGGTCCCTTCTGGATACCCGTCAGTTGGCCCAGGCAGGTTGGCCGCCCCTAGCGGCATAGGCACTGGATTGGGTCCCTCCGCTGGCACTGGAATTACTGGCGCTGACGCTGGATCCTCCTGAACCACTGGCGCTGGACCCTCCAGAACCACTGGCACTGGACCCTCCGGAAACACTGGCACTGGACCCTCCAGTGGAGCAGCAGACAGCACGGCAACCTCAGGTGGAGCAGCAGACAGCACGGCAACTTCGGGCGTGGCCAACAGTGCAGGAACCTCCGGCCAGGGTGGCAGCGGCCAGAGTTCCTCTTCCCTGTTGGCAACAGGAGGTAGAGCCCGCTCCAGCTCCTCTGATGGCGGAAGCAGGAACAGCAGCTCGTCTCCCTCTGGTGGCGGAGGCGGGAACAGCAGCTCGTCTCCCTCTGGTGGAGGAGGCGGGAACAGCAGCTCGTCTCCCTCTGGTGGAGGAGGCGGGAACAGCAGCTCGTCTCCCTCTGGTGGAGGAGACGGGAACAGCAGCTCGTCTCCCTCTGGTGGCGGAGGCGGGAACAGCAGCTCGTCTCCCTCTGGTGGCGGAGGCGGGAACAGCTCCTGCTGCTCTGTTCCTAGCGGTGGTGGAGACAGAGACAGCTCCTGCTGCTCTGCTCCTAGCGGTGGTGGAGACAGAGACAGCTCCTGCTGCTCTGCTCCTGGCGGTGGTGGAGACAGAGGCAGCTCCTGCTGCTCTGCCCCTAGCGGTGGTGGAGACAGAGGCAGCTCATGCTGCTCTGCTCCTAGCGGTGGTGGTGTCGGAGACAGAGGCAGCTCCTGCTGCTCTGCTCCTGGCAGTGGAGGTGGCGGAAAGGCTGCCGACTCCTTCGGCAGTGGTGATGGGGCTGATGCTGGCCACTCAGAGGGAGGCTGTGGTGGTGCTGGCTCCCTCTGTCGTGGCGGCTGGGCTGGTGTGCGCCGTGCTCCCTTCAGCAGCATAAATAGAGGCTGCTGGGGGACACCAGCATCCTGCCCTTCTCCCCCCCAGAAAAATTCAGGGGGTTGAGCCTGTAACCCCTCCCCTTCTGGCCCTGGAGACGGCAGTAATGGCTCCTCCCCTTCTGGCTCTTGGGACGGCAGCGATGGCTCCTCCCCCTCTAGCTATCGGGACGGCAGCAGCAGGTGAACCAGCAGGCATGCTCCCTCTGCTGGTGGTGGCGATGGAGGAAGAGACAGCAGGTAATCTTCCCCTGCTGGTGGAGGTGGCACCGACTCCTCCCTCTCGGGCCGTGGACGCACCGACTCCTCCCTCTCGGGCCGTGGACGCACCGACTCCTCCCTCTCGAGCCGTGGACGCACCGACTCCTCCCTCTCGAGCCGTGGACGCACCGACTCCTCCCTCTCGGGCCGTGGACGCTCGGGCTCCTCCCACTCGGGCTGTGGACGTTCAGGCTCCTCCCACTCGGGCTGTGGACGTTTGGGCTCCTCCCACTCAGGCTGTGGACGTTCGGGCTCCTCATAGTACCGGAAGGGACAGGCAGCAAACTGATGTTGCTGGTTACAGAGGGGGCACAACAGTGGTGACCTACAGCTCCTCGGGTACCTGGCCCTGATGTACTCCTCCTCCTCCCTGTCCCTCGCTTCCCGGTCCTTCTTCCACCTCATCTTCTCTTCCTTTTTTTCCTTTCCTTTTTTTTTTTTTTTTTTAACAAAACAAAAAAAAATCCTGCACTCCTGCTCCAAGTCTCCAGAGGCGCTATCCCACCCTGACACCAAATGTGACAGGCTGACCGGGGTAAGGAGACTCAGAGTCAGGATGTGCAGGGAAAAGCGCTATGGCACGTATTTATTAAATAAAACAAACAAAATAAACAGTTTAAACAAAAACAGATCTCGCACACACAGGATCAGAGATCTACCCTCTCCAGAATCCTAACACCAACTAAACCTGTGCTCTCTTTGCTCCCTTATATACACACACCTGTGCAGCAATTTACACCCACTTAATCAATTAAACCCTCCACCACATTCTCACATGTTTTTAAAGTGCTGGTGAATTAACCCTTTAATTACCCACCACCACTACAAAACACACATATACACAGGCCAGTACTCTCATTCTGCCACACAGAGATATTTACATCCGCTAATATTTTTGAATTGTAAAAGGCGCAAGCTTGAACCAATTCTTCCAGTGACATTGTGAGACTTGCAGCTCTTCCCCATTCCCCTGAATCTGAGTTCCGAGCAGAAGCTTTTATTATTATTATTATTATTATTATTATTATTATTATTATTATTATATATTTATTCAGGGTTGCAAGAGCACAACACAAACAAAGCAGTACATAACTGTAACAAGCTGAACTGACAGTTTTTTTGTTCTGGAACTTTTTTTATATTAGAAAATAGAAGAATAGGGGGATTTTAGGAATGTACCATCTACAAATATTTACCATAAATAAATAGGGGTGTTTATAGGAATGTACTATATACATGTATTCAACATTAATTGTATGGTGTTACACATCCATGAATTAGGGTTTGTAAACTTTGGACGACCACTGTATACGCACACACACACACACGGTATAAATCTATTCTGTAGCAGCTTACAGGATTAACAGTATCCTGGGAGACAGTCAGCATGGTTTTAGGAAAGGGAGATCATGTCTAACTGACCGACTTGATTTTTTTGAGGATGCAACATCGACAATGGATAATTGCAAAGCATATGACATGGTTTATTTAGATTTCCAGAAAGCTTTTGACAAAGTCCTGCATAAAAGATTAATTCTCAAACTGAATGCAGTAGGGATTCAAGGAAATGCATGCACATGGATTAGGGAGTGGTTAACATGAAGAAAACAGAAAGTACTGATTAGAGGAGAAACCTCAAAATGGAGCGAGGTAACCAGTGGTGTACAACAGGGATCAGCATTAGGTCCTCTGCTTTTCCTAATCTACATTAATGACTTAGATTCTGGTATAGTAAGCAAACTTGTTAAATTTGCAGAGTGGCAAACACTGATGCAGCAGAAAAGGTCATCCAAAATGATCTAGACAGCATTCAGAACTGGGCAGACACATGACAAATTACATTTAATAGAGAAAAGTGTAAGGTACTGCATGCAGGCAATAAAAATGTGCATTATAAATACCATATGGGAGATACAGAAATTGAAGAAGGAATCTATGAAAAAGACCTAGGAGTTTATGTTGACTCAGAAATGTCTTCATCTAGACAATGTGGGGAAGCTATAAAAAAGGCCAACAAGATGCTTGAATATATTGTGAAAAGTGTTGAATTTAAATCAAGGGACGTAATGTTAAAACTTTACAATGCAATAGTAATTATCTAGAATACTGTTCAGTTCTGGTCACTTCGCTACAAAAGAATAGAAGGAGTGCAAAGAAGAGTGACCAGAATTATTCCGGGTTTAAAAGGCTAAAATAATTGAATCTATTCAGTCTCGAACAAAGAAAACTGCGCAGCGATCTGATTCAAGCATTCAAAATTCTAAAAGGTATTGACAATGTCTATCCAGGGGACTTTTTCGATGTGAAAAATGAAGTGGAGATCAGATAAAGGGGCATTCAGAACAGAAAATAGGAGGCACTTTTTTACACAGAGAATCATGGGAATCTGGAACCAACTCCCCAGTAATGTTGTTGAAGCTGACACACAAGAAGCTGCTTGATGAGATTCTGGGATCAATAAGCTACTAACAACCAAACGAGCAAGATGGGCTGAATGGCCTCCTCTCATTTGTAGACTTTCTTATGTTCTTATGTTCTTATGATTACTTTTTTAGGTGCTCTGCCAAACGGGCAAACAAACTTTTATACATATTGTGGCGGCAGCAGACAAAAGAAACACATCAAAGGCAGTTTTTGGGCCAAAATAGCGGCAACAACAACCAATGTTTATTTCTTCCTTGAGAAATGGGATGGGGGGCTGCTAGTAAACAAAGAGAAAACATACACACATCCAAAGTCTTTCAAGGTGCAGGGTAGAAAGATTTTAAAGTTAAACAAACGTAGTACCTGCACACTTATATATTATGCTCCAAAGTGTTTATATTTTTTATTATACCCAAGATCAATGTTTCGATCTGCAAGAGATCTTCATCAAACCTGGAATGCAACTGCTTTACAATTGTGCAATACAAGTCTTACTGAAGACTGCTAAGTCACATTAAAACCTGTATACTGAGGGGGCCAGGGGGAGTTCCTGGTAAGTGACACTATTGCGAACTTCACAAAGTCTTCTGGGAATTGAATTGTAGTTAGGCACGGTGGTGTTGTAGCGCTGTTATGGGCAGTCGCTGTAATGGTTGGTTCTGTACTGTCCCTCGCGGTGATGTCTGCGCGGTCTTGGACTCGCGGTGATGTCGTCATATGAGGAAAAGGGGCTCTGTAAAGAACAGAGACATATACAAGTACTAAAACAGAAATTTAGTAATAAGTGTTTTGATGAAAGGTATTTCTAAAGACATTGATATTTTAGATGTGTTACTAAAGGGGTAATTTTCAAGGCATTTTACAGCATTTAAATTACTTTTCAAAAGGTAAAAAAAAATAAAAATAAATAAAGAAATAAACAACCTACCTGTACTTTAAATGTCCTAAAATTACCTATTGCATTTAATTTCTAGTTTTGTATTTTTTATTTTTAGTACTATAATTTACACTTTGAAGTAAAAAGCTTTGAAAATTACCCCATATATATATATAGATTTCCATTACACGAGAGTAGATGTTAAAACTTCATGCTGATTTGAACTCGGCTCTCGCCAAGATAAGCACCAACTAAGACGTAGCTTTACAGTAAACTAATGTGATCCATATGCGTCTCCATCCATTTACGTTTCCTTCCATATGATGATGTAGATATCCTTCTGACTGGTGTTAATGGCTGAAGTGTAATGCTGGCTCCAGGGATCAGCTTATTTTGCCTCCCTGGCGCATCAGCACACACAACGGCTGCGATGCTGGCTCCGGGGATCAACCAAAGTGCGGCCTCCCCAGCGCATCAGCATGACAACCGTCTGGATTGAGCTAAGTAGGGTACATCTCTGGGGTTTTCAAGTGGGCACCTTCCATCCTCAGTGTTTCGTCGACTAGCCCACGACACCTCAAGAGGGCTCGACGGTGATTCTGGCGTCCCAGCATCACCCCCCTCCGTCCCCCACTCAACTCAGCCCAGCTTACTTACCTGTCCCCAGCCAGAATCTTTCCGTCTCAACCACAGCCAGTTGCTGCTCCTCACTGCTGCTTCAGATAAGTTCTTCACTGTGCGACGCAACTCTTGGCCACTGAATCCGACGTCTCTGAGAAACCGGGTTGTAGAGTGTGCCACAAATCCTCGACAACCCACTTCCACTGGGTAAACCTGAACTCTCCATCCTCGCTGTTCCGCTTCAGTGGCTAGTTGAGCATACCGCAGTTTCTTCCTCTCATACGCCTCATCTACAGCATCCTCCCATGGCACTGTTAACTCTACCAGGTGAACAAGGCGTGCTGATCCAGACCACAAGACAATATCTGGTCGAAGGTTAGTGGTGGCAATCTCAGGTGGAAAAATATCTGCCAGCATTTTCCAGTCTCTAGCAGCTTCCAGTTGTCCTGGGCGAGGATTGGTTTTAACACCTTTTCTTGGTGGTTGCTCTCCTGGGCGGAGGAATGTTGTCTTTTGTGTGTAATGTTTTGATGGAACAGGTGGCAACTTATTGGTCATGTTACGCTTGTCTTCCAATGCTAAGGCCAAACATCGCAGCACCTGGTCATGGCGCCAAGTAAACCGTCCTTGGCTAAGAGCCACCTTACATATATATATATATAGAATTATTAACAGAGCACTAGGTAACCTTTTTACTCTACTTCTTTATTCAATTTCACATTTCCCTTCAGCAGCTGTAACACTGCAACTAGCCTCCATCTTCCATTCTTGCCCCACAGGTATTAGAGCCCATGACCATATGAAAAAAATGTCCTCATTTTTTTTTGGTAGATATAAAAAAGATGAAGTGGAAACTAACCAAAATAATTATATAAAAAAAAAATTGTACAAGGATATGATGAGCATTTTAATGTAGCTAAAAATTATTTCCCTTATGATTCAGATGAGAGTTAACAAAGTGTGTCCTAAAGAGAAGAGATCGTAACATTTCCTCAGCTGTTCATTGGTACCAAAATACAAACTGATTTGTTACAGGTACTGTTTGTTTAATCTTGTAATTGAGACTCTGTAGTTTTAACTGCTGCTACTGCCGTTCTAAACGTTTCCCACAGTAAATGCATAGCAAAGTGTAATAAAGCACAGTGAAAGCATGGTAATGCAGGGGTATGCATTGTAAAGCCCAGAGAGTTATGGTAAAGTTTCTATAAGGGGACTGTTGCTGAGCTAAAAATTGAAAGATGGCTGACTACGACAACAACCAAATATCAAATTGCCCTGATTGCACCTTGTAAATTTGATCTGTTTTTACAACATTTAAGAGGCTGTACAGGCCTAGTTTATGAGTGTAAATCCATTACACTAATCCAGTTGTTTTTACCTCCTGCTCCTGTGCTGACACTACGCCGTTATCGAACCAACTAATGTAAACACATCCATGATAGTTACAGCTGTGATTTCACTCAGATCCACTCTATTAGCTTTTTGTTTGTTTGTTTTTCTGAAGATGTTCTAACCATGACACCCTCTGCTGCAACCCCAGGCTTACAATTACACACCTAACTCTCTTATATAGAGAGATATTTTTAGGCCTCAAATATTTCATTTGAATAGTCCTGGAACACTTTCCAAACATTATTACTCTTTCTCTCTTCATCGAAACTTAAATGCAAGTTATGTGGTTGTTATTTATGAGAATAAATAAGTTGGCTTATGACAGATGAAATAAATCTTATTGATATAATTGTTTTGTTGTATGAAAAAGTGAATAAAATAATATAGAGCAATATATCACGAACGTCACCTTAAGGCACACTGGAACACACTTGCAGAATTGAATATTTTACTTGGATTTATAAATGTGCAGCATGATATAATACTGTGATATCTTGTAACAATTGTAAGTCGCCCTGGATAAGGGTGTCTGCTAAGAAATAAATAATAATAATAATAATAATAATAATAATAATAATAATAATAATAATAATAATAATAATAATAATAATAATCTTCTAAAATAATAAAATAAAACACATTCCGTTCTGGAACAATGACTGGAAATTAGGTTGTTAACCAGAATTTTTACAGTCATGCACCTGGCATGCATACAGTACTGAAATGTCCTCTGTTTCCAGACTTTATTGACAGATTTCATTTACAAGCAAATTTCCCAGCTCAAGTTGTGTTATAAATCCTTTGCCAACTTTCTGCTCAACAAAAATGTGAACTTTACAAGTCTGTATAGGGGTTAAAATGAAAACCGTCTAATTGGAAATGAGACCATCATAAAAGTCTCTGGAGAGGGTTAGGATTAGGCCTGATGTATTTAATGGTTACAGAGTTGCTTCTCTTGTTCCCAGAGGTTCTCATGTCAGATATAGTGACACTTGTCATTTACCTTCAATTAAAATGTGACTCTATCACAGCTAAGAAAGCTTATATTGACAAATATTCATTCAAGCAGAACTCACATTTTCTACAAATTATATTTGATGTACATTGTGTACAGTGGTTCAGCATTCATTAATTTCATCTTTAGAACAAGTGTTTAGACAAATTAATGCCCTGCAATAATGTAGCAAAAATAAGGGTTTGAAAAGAAAGGGAAGGGACTCTTTTACAGTAGTTCTTCATGTGGAGTCATTGACTTAAACCCCTGGATATAGCTGCACCAAGACTAACTCCGGTCACAAGTCCTAAGAGAGACACTTTGAATAAGCAGAGAGAAGAAAATTTAAATGATCTTGTTCCTTTTTTTTAAAGTCATAAGGTAAGAATTCTACGGCCTTTCTAATATCTATCAGTGATTTAATGTTGCACTAATATACAGTAAAGATGTCTGAATGAAAATTGAATTATCCATTGTCCCACCAGTGCTGCTCTGTGAAGTAATCACTTCTGCCTGACCTGTACATACCCATACTTTATTCTGTTTAGCTGCCAAAATACAGAACTGTCTGACTGAATAAAGTCAGTAATATCTCTTGTTAAAGGTCTGAATAACACATGTTACCATTTTTGCAAACTGGAGGTTTAAAAAAAAACAAAAAAAACACACACACACACACAAAAACCCTGAACGTTTCTGTCCATACCCCTGATGCTTGGAAAAAATGCAATTCTTTCTTCACTGCCCATTTGGTGTCTGTCATCCTTAAATGATAATATTGCAGTTCAGAATGGTATCTACCCTGCTATCCACTTTCTTCAGGGAGTTCCCAGCGTAGCTTTCCTGTTTCTTATGAGCAGCAAAGTCATATTTGGAGGCAGGGTACAATCTGAAAAAAGTCATTCCGATGCCAAGGATAGTCTTTCATGCTTTTTCAACAACTCCTGATATAGCTATTGGAGAATTATTTACTAATCTTGTAAATCATAAGTACATATTCCCCTGATGAGCATAACAGAGCGTTGTTGTGACATACATGTGTTCAAGGCATGTTGATGGTCTTTCACTGTCTGAATTCACGGTGATGAGTTAAATCATATATTTTTCCTTCCCTGCAACATAAATCATACTTAATTCCTCCCTGACACTTTTTGCCTACAAACACATTAACTGCTTTTCCATGCTGCAAATTTCACCCGAGCGTTCCCAAGGACAGAGGTTTGTTCCAAACGATTTAAGATTTGTGCCAATTCGCTGCCGCAGCATTGGCGAAAGCTTGTTCCTTTTGACAACCGGACCACTTGAGCCCTTGCCTAATGCAACTGCTGGTTTTAGTTAATATCGTTTGTGTCTGTGCGAGCATTTCCTGGTGCACTCAGTTGTTAGCAAGATATCTGTAAAAAATGTTTGAAGGCAGAAGGCATGTCAAGTTAGATTTTAATTCATCCTAATTATAACATGTGGTGCACCATGTCCAAGATCTTTATTCTGTAATATGTATTTTTATTACTTGAGAGTAGCTGTTTACTTCATGCTAATATTTGACTCTCTTTCACCAAGATAAAATGAAATAGTAGTAGTGGGGACCAACCAAGACACAGTTTTGCTGTAATATATGAGCCTTCAGTGCTTTTCCTCTGCCAGGAAATGTGGACTTCCTCTTGGCCCAGTGCTGATGGCTGAAGTGTAATTCTGGCTCCAGGGATCAGCCTATTTGTGGCCTCCCTGGCACATCAGCACACACATCGCCGGATGGAGCCTTCACTATATGTCGCAAATCCTGTCCACTGAATCCAGTATCAGAAAATGCCACCCAGTGCTAACCTTATTTACACTGTTAAGTGCCTATTTCAGCTGGAAGCATTAGAGATTACCTAGTCAATGTTGTTCCATGGGACAACATTTATTTGTTTGCTTGTTTTTTTGTTTGTTTGCCAGAATTGCAAACAGGTTGGTGGTTTGGTAAGTAGACCCCTACCCCCATACATCCCTTATCTAGCCAGAGGGTCACAGGTTAAAATCTGTCTTAAAAACCTGTCTCTACTCCATCTATCAACAATGCTTGTGAGGGGGCTCTGCTTTCCTAGAGCTGCCACTTTTCAGGATTCCACTGGCTTTACCCATATGAAAACACTGGGGTCACAGAGCATAACTTTGGAAAAACTAATTGCAGAATGAAGTTGGACAGCAATTTAAGTGCACTTTCACCATCTTGTAGACACAATTAAGGGCTAGTGTAGACAAAGTAGGATAGATTATCCAGTTGCTCCTATTAAGCCATGTTAAACAAAACCCTTCATTTAAGTTAAATATCCCACAGGGCATTCAAAATAAAAAAATGTCACTTTTTAGAGTTTAAGAAAAATAAAAATATGTTTATCGCATGTTTGTAAGTTAAGGAATGAAATAACTACAGATGGAAATACGGCTCGTTGTAACTGTGGTTTAACTACTTTTCTGTGGTAGTCAATTCCATCTTATAACCTAATACTTCACTATTAGAGAAGTCCACTCAGTTTGTTCTTGTCACTACTGTAAGCGAGAATATTGTTCAGGCCGTGTCATTAGTATATTCGCAATGTAGTAGCCACAGGTGAGAAAGCAGCAGTAACCAAGGTTGCTCTGTGGTCATGACTGAAAGACAGGAATACTGTTAACTTTTTGTTCAGTTTGTGGAATGATCAATGCCAGCTTGACAAGACACAATAATCAAGGTAAGGTATGCGATTCATCTTAACCTCCTTGTGCTCCGTCTTTCAGATGAGACGTTGCTGTAAGTTCACACAACCGTCTCTGTAAGTCACCTTGGATAAAGGCGTCTGCTAAATAAACAAATAATAATAATAATAATAATAATAATAATAATAATAATAATATACAGCTGAGGAATCGGTTACAGTCCATCTATATCTCATGGCCATTTGTTGTGGTATTATTTTTGTTACTGCAATCAGCGCATTTTTTTTCTTCTTGTTTTCACATGACCTAATCACAAATATTTGTCAACTTGAACATTATCATAGGTAATTTAACAACAAGCAACGTTACAGTGAATAACAGTAGTTTATAAAAAAAAAAAAAAAAAAAAAAATTGGTTTAAAGCTAATATTAAAGAACTTCAGTACATGATACAAGAGTTGCAAGCTTGGCTGCTAGGAACTTGTAATGGCAAGTACTGCCTTGCTTTCAAATTACCACCTCACTCCCCAACCACCACCACCTCACTCCCAGTCTTGTCCGGAGGGGGGAGTATGCGATGCTCCTCTGCCTAATATTTTTTGTTCACCGGGATGAACACGTTGCATTGATTTATAATTTTGTTGTTTGCTTTTTAGCATGCAGCACCGGGATGCTTCAACCATTGTTTGAGTTCAATGTTTTTGGAAATCTGTAAGATTTTGTATTATAAAAAAGGTGGTTATTTAACGCAAGATTGTCCTGACTGAATCCCTCTATCAACTACTACTCCCACCCAGGGGTACCACCCTAGCATGCTACACTACGTATGTAGTTATATTTCCATGGCTAGTGGTTTTGTAAATCAAACTAAATCGTGGTTTGACTTTTTTGATATCATTTTAAACATCTGAAACAACACGAAACACCAGACATTGCATAAAATTTTACAGAGGGCAGCAGTGTGGAGTAGTGGTTAGGGCTCTGGACTCTTGACTGGAGGGGCGTGGGTTCAATCCCAGGTGGGGGACACTGCTGCTGTACCCTTGAGCTCTAGTAAAAACCCAACTGTATAATGGATAATTGTATGTAAAAATAATGTGTAAAAAAATAATGTAATTGTATGTCAAAATAATGTGATATCTTGTAACAATTGTAAGTTGCCCTGGATAAGGGCGTCTGCTAATAAGATGTAAATAATAATTGATAGTCAAATCTTTTTTCTGCAAGTCAGTTTGTTTTTTTAGTATCTAACTTGAATATTAAGGTTTTGAGTTAAATTTAGCACCAGAATACTGGGAACAAATACAAGTATTATGGCTTTGTATAAAAGGAAGAAGAGATAATAACGAACAAAAGTTTCTTAATATTTTATATATCTAAAAAAAAAAATTGGTCCAAGCTATACTACACCCTCATTATGAGGTTTGAAGTTATATAGCCATGCCTTGCCCCCCCCCCATCTATATTTACTCCCTTCAAATAACCTTTAGTATAAACACACACCTCATTATAAGCCCTGGCTTCCAAAGAAAGTGTTATTATAACAGATGGACAAGCCAACTCAGGGTAGGCTAAATCTAGCCAAATTGGGAGAGTGGCTGGCATAAGGCCACAGAAGAAAAAAAAAAGGCAACATATGGAAAATAGGAAGATTAAGGCCTGGCAAGTATTCAAACCAGCTCAAAAAAAAAACCTTGATAGCTCAGATACCGAGTCAGAATCTTAATTTGAGCTGTCTTTGGGTCACACATCTTTAAGAGGGGGAAGTTTACACAAAATAAAAGCTAAAACCTGCTAAGGGTATCATCGTTTGACCCAGGAGTGCATGTTGCAAACTCAGTTCTGTGAATTAGCTCCAATCTTTTGTTAGCAAAGACTTGTTTCTGGTGTAACTGTTACATTTGGCTTGTTAGGGTCAAGGTGGTTCATAAGCGAGAGACTGGAAGTTGAACCTGTCTGGCTGGGGTCACTTGTTGCTTTTAGTTTCTTTC
The DNA here is from genome assembly GCF_902713425.1 of Acipenser ruthenus. Taxonomy (NCBI): domain Eukaryota; kingdom Metazoa; phylum Chordata; class Actinopteri; order Acipenseriformes; family Acipenseridae; genus Acipenser; species Acipenser ruthenus. The sequence continues at coordinate 60,975,029 of NC_081195.1, read as the reverse complement.
ACCACTCAGCACTTTCAAGCCAGTTACATGGTGGTGAAAAATTAAAAAAAAAAAAAAATAATAATAATCAAGACTCTCAATCCCAACACTTTTGACAGACTTTAAGAAAAAAAGAGCTATCTATAATCAGTGCAGTAAAGCAGAACCAAAAACAAGGTTTGTGGAACTGCTAATCCTGATGTTCATAGCCCATAAACTATGCTGCCGCCCTAGCCAACATTCCTCACATACCAGGCTGCAAGGATACCTGGAGAGTGGAGTCATGAGACAGGTCATTGAGGCCACTGACAGACACAAGGGTAAGCATTAGCAGCACTGCTGCTGGGTCCCTTGTGGTAGGCGGCATTTCTGGGAAATAAAACACACAGAAGGGGATAGAGCACACCACAGGGGTTACGACAGCAAATCCACAACTGGAAGTAATTATGGTGCCCCTGCAATATTTCGACAAGAGAAAGAGAGAGAGAGTCTTTTACTTTAAACTAATGTATTTGTGGATCTGCTTATTTATATATTTTTTCAAAGTTGTATTTTATCAAATAGATTTGGTAATACAGTACATGTTTCATGCCCATGCTAATAAAGCATTTTACATTTGAATTGAATTAAATTACAGTTCTGCCTCTTGGGCTATGTGTGTCACTCTTCTTTAAATTCTTTGACAGCATAGTTAATTAAAACGGATGTTCCTGTGTCATTGCACTTGTCTTCTGCTGAACGTAAAGTGCTATAACTGAATCATAAAATCTCTTATAAGCTAGGTTGTTAAGATAATATATTAATTCCTTCTTCTGGTTAAGAATATTAAATTAGTATGGACTTCAGTATGCAATACCAAAGTGACCATGCACATACTAACTACAGTAACATATTTTTCATTTATTAAGCAATTTATTAAAGTGGTATCAGATTCCAATCAGCAAGCTCCCGCTAGGCTAGCTTATAAATATCTGGGTTTAAAAAAAAAAAAAGAAAGAACTTGTCAAAAATATCAAGACGGTGTGAAAAGACAAAGTGTGAAAACATTTAACTCTGGGGTAGAGACATTAGATTGAGTGTCTCTTTTTTCAAGAATGTCCTGAGGTGTTACCTGTAGCCTTGTTATTATGTTGTTAACATAGATATTTAAGTCAATTAACAAGCATTTCTTAAGTCTGGCTTCTCTGATGTTGAAGACATGCAATATATGAAATATTGCCCTTGTAAATAATGTTTTTATTTTCAGGGGAATCAAAAAATAAAAACACAAATATTAAAAGTTTTATTTAACAGCCTTCAATTTACAAATGTTTTTTTTTTTGTTTTTTTTTTAAATTTGCTTACAAAATATTAGCTTTCATTCACCAATCAATAAGCTTGCATTGTAGGGCAGAAGGCAAGTAAAACATTAAAAAGGCACCTAAATTACAGATCTGAAATCGTTAAAAAAAACAAAAAAAACCCCACTATTTACTAGTTTCTAATCTAAAACGAGTTAAAGATAAAAGCATCCATGACCTCTATAGAGCTCTCAAACATATATTCTCTCTAAGTACAGCTGGTACACCATTAATGTGGCCCCCTGCCACACTGCTCCCAGTTGATGACAGAAATAGCACATTTGGACACTGTGGTATTTCTTACTGATGTATTTAGGGGAGTGTTGCAGTGTTTTGAGACCACACTAAGTGATCTGAACAGGTACATTATTCCACTGTGCACACCTAGCCATTACTGAACATGTACATTATTCCACTGTGCACACCTAGCCATTACTGAACAGGTACATTATTCCACTGTGCACACCTAGTCATTACTGAACAGGTACATTATTCCACTGTGCACACCTAGCCATTACTGAACAGGTACATTATTCCACTGTGCACACCTAGTCATTACTGAACATGTACATTATTCCACTGTGCACACCTAGCCATTACTGAACAGGTACATTATTCCACTGTGCACACCTAGTCATTACTGAACAGGTACATTATTCCACTGTGCACACCTAGCCATTACTGAACAGGTACATTATTCCACTGTGCACACCTAGCCATTACTGAACAGGTACATTATTCCACTGTGCACACCTAGCCATTACTGAACAGGTACATTATTCCACTGTGCACACCTAGCCATTACTGAACAGGTACATTATTCCACTGTGCACACCTAGCCATTACTGAACAGGTACATTATTCCACTGTGCACACCTAGTCATTACTGAACAGGTACATTATTCCACTGTGCACACCTAGCCATTACTGAACAGGTACATTATTCCACTGTGCACACCTAGCCATTACTGAACAGGTACATTATTCCACTGTGCACACCTAGCCATTACTGAACAGGTACATTATTCCACTGTGCACACCTAGCCATTACTGAACAGGTACATTATTCCACTGTGCACACCTAGCCATTACTGAACAGGTACATTATTCCACTGTGCACACCTAGCCATTACTGAACAGGTACATTATTCCACTGTGCACACCTAGCCATTACTGAACAGGTACATTATTCCACTGTGCACACCTAGCCATTACTGAACAGGTACATTATTCCACTGTGCACACCTAGTCATTACTGAACAGGTACATTATTCCACTGTGCACACCTAGCCATTACTGAACAGGTACATTATTCCACTGTGCACACCTAGCCATTACTGAACAGGTACATTATTCCACTGTGCACACCTAGCCATTACTGAACAGGTACATTATTCCACTGTGCACACCTAGCCATTACTGAACAGGTACATTATTCCACTGTGCACACCTAGCCATTACTGAACAGGTACATTATTCCACTGTGCACACCTAGCCATTACTGAACAGGTACATTATTCCACTGTGCACACCTAGCCATTACTGAACAGGTACATTATTCCACTGTGCACACCTAGCCATTACTGAACAGGTACATTATTCCACTGTGCACACCTAGCCATTACTGAACAGGTACATTATTCCACTGTGCACACCTAGCCATTACTGAACAGGTACATTATTCCACTGTGCACACCTAGCCATTACTGAACAGGTACATTATTCCACTGTGCACACCTAGCCATTACTGAACAGGTACATTATTCCACTGTGCACACCTAGCCATTACTTTATTCTGGTCCAATGAATAAATATAAAATAACATTTCTATTACCATTACAAAATTGGCTTTGCTTATGCAAAGTTCAGTACTTATTAGCTTTCTATGTTATTCTTTTGAATTATTAAAATCCAGAGTTAAACTGAAGAATACTTTAGATTCAATTCTGGGGACTGGCGATGCTGTAGTAATACATAAACAAGACAGAAACATATTCATTATAATGTTGTTAAACACAACCTGGGGAAACCTGATGGTGGGAGTTATAATTGGGTATAAAGGTGTGGGACTATTGATATCTTGTATTTAATCCTAGTGTTTCCTTTTCTTAATTATTTATGAAGACCATTGCAAAAGGTTTTACCATCATTTGATTGCTGCTCCACTAAAGAACACAACATCACATACAACATGCATACTTTCCTACACAATCTTTCTTAACGGAAGGTTAATAGTACACATTGCAAGCAGGAACAGCTCTTACACTGAACCCTGTGACATTCCAGATGTTACAGGACTCTGAGGGGAGGTTACACCCTGCATTGATACCAGCTGTTGATTCTTTTTTCAGGTATGGAGTTGAGTTCAGCCAAGCTTTATGTATTAATGCCAGTTTCATGGTTGACATTTGTTGATATTTTCAGAAAAGAAACCAACATATCCATAGGTCAGCATGTATCTAGGATGTATAAGTATTGACAATGTCCTTAAATTATGCCCTTTAATATTTTGCTGTTATATAAACTGTTCCATTTTGCTAATTATTTTGCACATAATTCTTCAACAATTCTTTATTTTTGTAACTGTTTTCCAGCATAGCTTGGTATCCTCTTGTAGTTTTTTGGTCCTTCTAATAACATACTCACAATTCATGCATTAGACCCCCCCCCCAATAATTACAACAAGCCACCGACAATCTCCATTTATCATACCCAAATAAGAACAGTGTCCTTATCAGTAATTTTCCACAAGCTTGCCTTTATATTGAGAACTTACAAGATTTTAATAGATGAAAAAGAAAATACACAGACAAATCATAGCAACATATCAAATAGGAAAACAATGGAAAGATCATGCCTTCTAATGAAGAAAAAGAAGAAGAAGAAGAAGAAGAAGAAGAAGAAGAAGAAGAAGAAGAAGAAGAAGAAAAGAAGAAGAAGAATTATTTTGCCCAGAAATGCGATCACGTTTTTTTTTTTTGAGGATTTCTTATAAATAAACTATAATGAAACAAGACGAAAAAAGAAACCAAACACCTTCACTTTATTTCAGCACTACCTTTATTTTCACTGGCTCCTTTTCTGTTGAAGCAGCAGGGTTACCAATTACAGTGAATTAATACAGTGAAACTATATGAGAAAAAAGTTATAAGAATTAAAAGAGACAAACTGGACACAACTCACTAGTCTGGCCAACTCGCTGTCTCATTATTTCTGGCTCCAAGGAGCATAGGGAATCTGCGGCCCTGTGTGCCTCCCTAATAGAGAGAACCATTACATTTGACTGTTTCAACTTTAATTTGTTTGTATGTTTATTCATTTTAAGACCCTCTCCTGAGGAAAAGTCTTTATTGCAGTTGGGTCTAATTGCTGGAGTTGAGACTACAAAAACAGTCTGTACTAAAAAGTAAAATAAAGCTGTATTTTGAATGAATGTTACTAAATTATGGTATTGTGTATTGTATATCAGCAATGGCCAAGCTTTTCCAACATCGTGCCAGTGGCTTAGTGTTTCAACCATGTTTAATGTAGAAGTACTGTATTTAGTTCAAAGCTCCTGCCTTTATGGGTGTAATCATCCACGACCATGTTGAATTGTAAAGCCACTTTTGGGAATCAATGACAAGACCTCACAATATCATTCACTTAACACAATATGGCAGTGGCTTTGGACATTAGAAATTGCCATCAGGGGGCTTGATTACAGGGGCTGGTCTGTATATGGCCACCCTTGCTGTATATGAATATAAAAGTTATACAAATTTGACATAGTGAGTACAGTGGTGACCTAATGGAGTTTGCAAAAAACAAAGCATTGTATATTTTCCTATAAGTAGTTAACTGTGAACTTAATTAACTTTATTGGGCCAAAAACCTAAGTTTGTTGAATGTCTTGAAAATAAACAATGCTGACTGATATTACATGAATATAGCTCTAAAGGAGCTGTAAGAGTAATCCAGGCTATGGTGACAGACATCTAAACTCGTGCAGCTTGTGATTTGTTTTCCATTATGTGGTGCTCACTTAGCCCTTCACAGTTAAAAAATGTATCTGTCTGACACCTGAGCTCAAACATGTTGTGCAAACCTGATCTAGGTAAAAGAGCGTTCTCATGCCTCGTTCCCTGACATTATCCATTACTGCTTTGTGGGGCAATAAAATACTCCCCAAGGCCTTTAAATAATGCAGAACTATTACAACAGTAAAACGTTCATAACAGCGGTGCTTTTATTACAGGTATAAATTGAAAGAGTTGAAAACCATGGCTTTAAACCAAAGTTTTAGGTTCTTTTCTAGCTTTTTTCAATTAGTAAAGCTTTTCAAATACACTACTGATTTAAAGTTGAAATGGCTGTTTAGGTCACATGAATGTCAATTTTTGTTGATATTAAAATCGACCTCATGATCTCAAAATTTGAATACATCTGAACTACAGCACAGGAAGTAAGAATATCAACTAAAAAATTGTGTTGTCAAGTCACTATTAAAGTGAGAAAAAACAAGAAGCAAATAACCGAAAAAATATTCAGAAAAATGAAAAGAGGGCGCTATAATGGTAACATAATGGACTTAAAGCCTTGTTTACTGTCCTACCTTTACAGCAGACTTGGATAAATGAACAATAATTGGTAAATCCTTATTACAGTATCCATACTACTTACCTAAATAATCCTTTTCTTGAAGGTAGGAACAGTAGTTGAATGCAGCAAGGTATGGAGCAGTTTACTGCAAGTACAAGCTGATGCAAGTACTGGTACAAGTGGATGCCATAGTCCAGCATGGTCGGGAGTTGTAGTGTTTACAGATGCTGTCTGAACAGGTGTGTCTTGAGGAGGCGCCGCAAGGTGGTCAGGGACTGAGCAGTCCTGGTATCTGTGGGTAGGTCGTTCCACCACTGAGGGGCAAGGGTGGAGAAGCAGCGGGCTCTAGAGGTAGGGGAGTGGAGGGGGGTACAGCTAGTTTGCTGAAGGTGGAGAAGCAGAGAGGGCAAGAGGGGGAGTTGGGAGAAATTATAGTCTGGAGATATATTCATTATTTTGTTCTAAATTATTTTTTGGTGTTTAGTCACAATAATCTCATATTCATATAGAAATGTTTATAAAGTGTAGTTCTGCATTTCTATAGACTTACTGTGTGCCACTTTCTCCAAACAAGAAATGTCAAACAAGCTAAATAGCTAGTCAAGAATCCCCTCTTGACTTCCTCTTATCTTTCACCCTTTGTTTCTAATTGATCAAAGAGCTGGTTTGGCCTTGATGCTTAGGGATCTGCTTAAACTTCTATCAAATGTAAATAGAAATTATACAGTATATGCAGCTTGTAACTCAAGAACAGAGCTAGGAACACACTCAATATACCAAATGAAAAGGGAGGCTTGGGGCTTTCTAATGATATCTCACGTGCCCGAATGACATGTTCTTAGAATGAACTACAGCGTCCAATACACTTGCTAGGAGACAGCTGTGCGCATTGAGCGTCTTATCCATTTTGCATGGCATAAACAACACATTATACCAAATGGTGGCTAGAAGTAAAGGAAAAGCAAAATAAAGTGTTCATATACGCATTTTTATTCATTCATTTACTCAAGTTGTTAGTTATATGTTGTTTTATTGCTGGGGTCTGTTTGGACCCCAGGTTACCAGGAAAGTTGGCTTTCCAACATGTTTTCCGACATGTTCCAATATGTTGTTTTCAAAGGAAACCTTCAATGAGACCATGTCCAACAATGTTGAATGACTCAGAGGATGTTCTGTCTGCCTGAGGATTAAACAGTGCTTTCATTGAAACTGTACAGTCAGCAGTTTAAAGCCAGTGTCCTATAAATGCTGACCTCCCACCATGTATTTGGTGGTTTTATTTGGAACTTTGTACCACATGGCTTTATTGTGAACCCAATTCGACCTAGTTTAGCATGACAACTGAATAACGACTGAAGCAATGATATGTGGTATTAAAAAAACCTAGAACTGTGCTTAAGTTTTAAGACATGGCCCCACATTTCTCAAAATTTAAACATTGTCTAAAAAATGTTTGGTTTGATTTGTCAACCACTGGGTATGTTTTATAACATAGGAATACTAAAAGAAACAACATGCTATGACAAATGTTTGACTAGAAGTCTTTTTTAACAACTCACAAGCTTACAGTTATCCAAGATTCAAACGGGACCCCATGGCACCAGAAATAATGACTACAATTACTATTACATTGCCCCAGGTGTATGTGTTGTTGATTACACATTGCTATAACCTTTATTTTTAGAAACCGGTAAATTGGTACACACCTTCGTCATGGTTACTGAGCACTGAACATCTTTCCTGTGGTTTAGAAAGTGTCCTCTAGCGGATACCATCTAAAACACATGAATTATCAACATTTTCCCATACATTTCCATGCCGATGCATTTATCCGCTCAACAGAATTCCACTACCTATCCTAGATCAAAGACCCCACCCCTGGCCAGGACATGGTTTGCACTTAGTGTTTCACACTGTAATTCTCTTAATCTTTAGCCTTACACTGCAGACCCTCAGGGCAACCAATTACTACTTGAGATGATTGCTTTTCACTGGATAGTACAAAACTGCCAAACCACTCGCAACCCCAATCATAGTTTCAAAGAGGACTCTAAAAAAACACAGAAATTGCTGTCAGAATCTGCCTTTGTTGTTTGGACTTTAAGTTGTCAAAATTGTCAACTTTGGTTCTCTCTGTTAAGAATGTTAAGATTCATCTTAATGGTCTCTAAATATTAATGTTTACAATCTCTTATTATTTTACAAATCCTTCACTGACAATGTTGAATTAGTAACATGTGAAAAAGTGTTGCTTGGATAAAAAAAAATATAAAAAAATAGATATATAGCCCTTTTATATCCATTGTTGCAGTTTTATATAATAACAACAACTGAAATGGCCCCAATGGATTTAGTGTTATTTTTATATTTACTTTTCATTAAGAGCAAAATGTGAAGTTCTAAAGTGGATTTGAGAAGACATAGTGAGTAAAGGATTGCATTTTAAAAGGGAATACTTTTATTATGTGAATGAGTAGCATGTTTTTCACAAAAGAAGAAGACACATACATAATAAGACAGCATTGTTCATGCAATACAAAAGTATCAGTAATTCAAATGTAATTACTAGTAACAAACATACAGTATGCTTTCGTACTGAAATCATATGAAGTAAATATTGCTTTAAGCCTTTGAATGTGGCTCTTTTGTGTTGTGTTGTTTGAGGCTCGCTAGTGGTGAACATTGTTGCCTAGCTTTCATCTTATTCCAGTAGCATTTTGTTATCACGTGAAATACATTGATGTTTGTATAGATAGTTATAATGCAACTAAATGTTTTAATTAAAAAAAAATAAAAAATGGAGGTAATTACTAACGTCTTTATTGATTACCAAAAGTGCTTTATTTTTAAATTGTTTTTACAAACAGGCACTTAATTACAGACTCTAAACCTCAGCTCACTACAGTTAACAGTGAGAATTCATGTGAGGTCCACATTTGTAAGTTGTTGCGTTTCCTCCTCCACTGGTAAAACCATAAGGATGGTTTATGAAACATCCCCTTACCTTGAACCAATTCATGCAGAGGGGATAGAAAAAAAAGCTTGTGAGCTTTATCCCAGAACTTCCTCAAGGCTAGTCCCTCTCTCTCCCACTTGGGACCCCAAAACACTGCCTGGAATTTACAGGCAGACACAATTGATTATTAAATGCATGTGTGCATGAAAATCCAACACGCTTTACACTATGTAAATACATTTAATAGACAATTGTGCAACAAATGTAAATAACTGCAGCAGGAGTTTAAATCGCAGTCAGTGGCCAGGGAACTTTAAAAAAATATATATTTTAATATTAAAGCAACCCTATTCAGCCCATTACATAAAACCACCATCTTATAAATTGAATATTTTGTGATTCTAAGATCTGTTCATCAACCTACTACAATTCATTTTATGTCTTTAATCCTTTTGCCATTTGTAATTTTTTACATTTCAATGCCAAAATACTATATTATACACAAATAAAGTAGAGTATATGTTAAGGTTGTTGTCCCATACTAAATGCTTCAGGAGAATATAACATAATCAATCGTCATACTTGGGGATGAGCACTTTTGTCATCTGATAGTGAGTTATGATTAAATTAAAGGTGTGGGGTAAATTGTGGAGTCTGTTTTTAAAATATATTTTTGTAAGAACCTATAGTTTCCTTATATGATATGTGTGTTCGTATCTGACCGTGCATGGGGTTTTGCAGGTCTCTTTAACCTTACAAATGAATTGTAAGTGATAAATATTGATGATTTTTATTGTTATTGTGTACTATAAAACAAGTCTGGTGTTAAATATGTTTTCTTACTAGTTTCGTACATTTCGCAATAAATCAAACCTGTAATTATTTATATTAACTTTGAGTTTTAAATTCTTAACATTGATATCAGTTTGCCCCAAATCCTCTTCCACTGGGGTTTGAAAAATGCAGCCAAATCAGCTGGTGAGAAAATGTCGTTTTTGCCCTAAAAGAGGAGTAACTGGAAATGGTTCTGACATTGTGGATAATGGGTTCTGATTTACATCATGTGTTAGAAGCTAATCCTAATCTGAGTGGCTGCCTCAGAGAAACACATCCCTGGAATACAGCCAGCCTCTTGTTTTCTTCTAAAAGGCTCCAGGATTTTTCAAAGTGTCTCTTACCCCACAGATTAACTTTTGATCCTTAAAAAAAAAGGTCTATGTGCCAGAATTTCTCCCAAAAGAACCTTTTAACTCAAAAGCCTTGGACCTAAAAGCGTCTGATCTTTCCAGACATTCCAGGCTCAATTATCTTTCAATTTGATGTGTTATGGAGGTCCTGTCTATAGCAATTGCCATCCCTGTCTGTCAGACAGTCTTGTGACTGGTCTACTCAGGTAATGGGAGTTTTTATTCAGTTTTCTCTGACAGTAGCATATCTGTAACTGGCTGTCAGAAATATTGCTGTCCAAATACCTGTTGCAAATTAAGATGTTCTACCACAAATCTTAGGGGAAGCCAGAAAAGTTCAAAATGACAAACCTCTCCTTTTCAGTGCCTTTGATGAGAGGTGTTGTCCGTTTACTGTCTCTCCTTTCATGCCAATGACGAGAGATCTTGTCATAAAAATACTGTTAAACGTAAAGGTTATAACAGTGTGCAATTAACATACAAAAAAAAGTTGAAATATTGTGAGGTGTAACAGCCAACCAGGTTTGGAGGCATTAAAGTACAGCTGTGGTAAAGGCAATGACCATCTACTTGAGAAAAAAAAAAAAAAAAGTATAATTCACATATTAGAAGTCAACTTTCTAACAGTGTAATGCGTATGTTTAAGAGACCAGGATTTGTCAGTGTTGCTTATGAAACTGAAAACACAGTTGTAAACCCCCCATTTATGGGGATTTCCCGTCTAAATGTACATGCTGTAACTGAGTGGTTTATCTTAGACTGTATTAACAAGGTGTGTGTGTTGTGTGTATGTAAAACGTTTTAACAAAGATAATAAAAGAACATTGTCAAAGTGCCAGTTTTAACATGTGTAGAGGGTAGTGTTGTGCGACACTGCCATTACGGATTCTGTCCCGTCGGCAGGAGCGCCCCAGAAATCTTTCACATGGTACACAAAACTGAACCACGCAACATCCCATCTCATGCCGATAACGACTCTGCATCAACTGCTGTAAAGTGTTTCAGCATTTCAGAGTGCTGCATTGTTGTTTTTTCCTGAGTTTCACAGCACCTACACTGTCACATTAGAAAACTACAATCAAATTGCATCACCGTTTCCCTTTCTAAAAATGAATAAACACAGCATACTGCCATCGAGACAGAACAGCAATTACACTGACAGCAGCCAAATAGTCCACAACAACAATAAAAGGTACAATCAACCTATTTGAAATATAGCTCACAACTATGTTATGCTGGTTCCATTTCTAATCATTACTCTCACAATCACTACAAATCATTACTCACCCCCTAAGCATGACGTATAAACATAAACTTGTTTTCTTCTCTTACACATTGTAACAACACCGCCAGTTATATAGATAGATAAATAAATAAATAAATAAATAAATAAATAAATAATAACTAGAGTTGCTAGCAACTATACAGGCTTCCAAGCAGTTATCGTGAAATTTAAGCATATCGGTTAGCGCACTATGTACAACATTTTTCAAAGCTGTGCAATTTACCGTTCATGAGAATAAGACTTGAAAATTGCTCAATTTTCATTAAATCCAAGATGGCTGCCACACCCTGTGACCAAAGGCCGCCATATTGACTATGGCACAACATCCCATAGTCCTCTACATTCGTGTCAAATTTCGTGCGTTTTGGTGCAGCCGATAAGAAGTTATAGGCAGTTTTCTAGCCAGTTCCGTATGTTGATGATGTCATGCATCACCATTTGACCTTTAGGAGAGGTCAGAGGTCACGGGCGATGACATTTTTTCATAGAGCACATATGACTTCCTATACATGTTCCATTATAACTATGACCCTGTGGGCACGTCCTAGGAGTTAAAATTTCAACGTAAATTCCAATATGGCCGCCGCGCCGTGTGAGCAATCTGTTTCAAACTTCAGCAGTTATTACTTTCCAATGATCTGTGCAATTGTGTTGACATTGAAGAGCATACGTGCATTGGTGTTCTTGTTATGGGTTGCAAAAGTTTTTTTACAATTATCAATATGGCCGCCAAACCATGTGACCAAAATGTGTCATTTTCATATCAACAGTACTTCACGAGAGTCTCTATGGTCATATAAAGTTTCATGACGGTAGAAAGGACCTGGTTATGAACATGCGTGCCAATTTAGGTGTCGATTGATATTGCAGTTTAAGACAAGAAGATTGTTGAATATTTGGCGCCAATGCAGCGTAGCGAGCAAAGTACTTGTTCAATCGACCTCGATTGAACATATGTTTTTTATAGGCCATTTCTGCACCCATTGTCATAGTTCCACCATAAGTTGTTTTTAACGGCAAGAGTTTTGAAAAATTCCCAAAATTTCCACGAGATCCAATATGGCGGGCAAACCATGTGACTTTTTCATTCGGGGACGCCAGTCTGGTTGTCCAGCCATAGGCATCTACTTACGTATGCGTTTTCATAACTCTGTGATGATGTTTGGGAAGAAAAATAATAATAATTCAAATAACGCAGTGCTAACATGCAATGCCACCAATGTATTTTTGGTGCTTAAAACTTCATCACTATTAATGTCAGAAACAGCTCTGTGATTTTACTGATTTGTGCCCTCTGACATTCTGGGTCATCAGAAGAAAGATTTTCACTCTTTTTGAAGCTTCAACCAAACTTATCTGCTTATGTTTGCTCATTACTACCACTAAATAAACAGTACAATCCTATAAACTTAAAATGTCTGTTTCGCTTCAACCGATCGCTTGAGATTATATGCGAGTCTACACTTATGAAGCTGATATTTTGCAAACCGATGGAATGCACAGTGTGTACGGCTGCAGGAGCCAATGCCTGTCGGTGAGATGAGATGAGGTTAAAAGCTCTAAAAACAACGATAATGCAGAGCATTGTGGTTAAAATGCTTGCTTTTTGTTTGCGGCCAGCCTGCGCCCTGTTACACATGGCAGATCAGAAACACATATGTTCTACTTTGCCTGGAAATCAAAGGGCTACATGAGGATAGAATGAAGCTTAGTGAAAGTACAAGCATGGCAAAACATACAAAAAAAACATTTTAGTAAAACATAAGAAAGCATTTCAAACTGTGGTGTAGTAACTGCAAAGAATTAGCATGGTAAAAGTAAGGTTACCATATTAATCTACCATGGAAAATTGTTCTACAGATAATACCATATTGCTTCTTACACAGTTCTCTTTGTCTAAGAAATGTTAAAGCACGTCCAGTTTTTGATTTACAATTTGAAAGAGGGAGAGAACTCTGAGCAATGAACTGTCATATGATAATATGATACATAAGGCAGCATATGCTTTCACTTAAAAAACAAACATTAAAAACACACTCAGCAGACATTTTGATAATATGGGAGGCTTCAAAATAAAACGAGTATGGTCATAATCCAAATCTCCCCAAGGGCAACTGTTTTTTCGAGCAGGGTAAACTGCCAATAACTCAATGGCAGAATGGAAAACATATTTAGCACAGCTGACATAATGGTCGCTGTAAAAATCGGTCAAGATTAATCTCTTCATCATAAAAGAATGCAATGTTTGATTATAATGTTTATTTTATTGACATTTGTTTTGTTGTATTTTAAAGCACATTATGTAAGGAGACTGTAAGGATCTAGAATCAGGACAGAAAGTAATAAGAAGAGTTGTCCTGGGAAACTGGGATGACTGTAATGTTGATAAACATAGTTCATCACAACCATTTCCAGTAAATGTTGCATGTCAAAACTTGCCAGCACTAGTATAAAACAAATTTAACTTGTTTATATATACTTTTTTAAAAAATGCAAACATTATTTTCAGAATACAAATAGTTTACAGGCTGGGCTTTAAAAAAGTAGAATATACAAAAAAGAAACAAAACTGCGATCAATATAAATTAGGATTTTTTATGTTTCTAGTAAAACATATTTACAATTATTTATAAATTAATTATTATATCTATATTAAGAATAGTAGTGCAATAATTAAAATACCAGACAGATTATGGTCTGAATGATGTACCATGACATCTCTACACGTGCAGCAAAGTTATAGGTGGCATTGCTGTCCAAAGTGTCACTCTAACTCAATGTCATGGCATGTCCTGCAATGTTCAGAAAATACTTGGCTTCTAACTACCAACTAGGGGGCAAAGAAAGCATCAGATCAAATCAATTGTTAACCAGGTACATAACTATAATCTGTTGTCTTAAAATGAGTACACACAAGAGATGTGCTTCATTGTGGCTGAAATCGTCCTTTAGATGCTTTGAATCAGGATTTTATATTTTACAACTCTATGGATATCAAGGCCCAAGAGCAAAATCAGGATCATAATGCAGTGTTATCTGGCCTCCAACAATGTTGAATTGTGTGGTCTACGAACTGTGTCTCAGAAGCACCCTCTCCAAAACTTAAGCAAAAATGAAATGATATAACCCAAAACAAATAAAGGTAAGAAACAGCTTATCAACTAAACTTTTAGCATATTAAATACATATTAAAAGAGGCATACAAGCATCTAACTGCTGTCTTCAATCAGAGTATCAAAGAGTATAAAATGTTGGTTTATTTTGACTCTTGAGAGACTTTTTGATGATACCACCGGGTCATTAGTTAAGCATTACTACCGCTGTAGATGTGTTCAGTTTCAAAGTGGGTACTCCGGGACTTTCAGATGTTCTCTGAGCCTTTTTCAGTGGATAAATGGATAGCATGCACAGAAATACACAAATGCTGGTGCATGATGGGAAGTCTTTTATTAAAAAACACAATATCCAATCCCATTTTGGAGCCATACTTGTGCCATACTTGTCCCTTTCCAGCTCAATTCCCGGAAAGGGCTTTAGCCCCCCATCCTCCCTTCTGTTTAGTAAATCAGTTTATTTGTTTTCTAAATTAACAATTAAAAAAGACCCAGATCCACTGTGGGCTGATGGTACTTGACTATATCTCAGTAGCTTCAGAGTTATTTTAGGAAATGTGAGATAAAGAATGTATTGTTGTCACAGAATATGTTTTGTTTGTGTAGGTTTTGAAATGCATAAGAAATCCAGAGAAGCACCTCATTACACATCTCCTACATTATTCATTATTTTCGCTAACATGCTGGCACTGCAGTGCCTGAATCCACATTGACATTGCATACAATATAATTTTTTTATGTGGTAAAAAAAAAAAAAAAAAAAAAACACCTTGCTACGAAGGTTGGGTCTACAGATAATAACACTGTATTTGGTTCCCCTGCTCTTTAATCAAAGATATCAAAGACAAATATTCTCAAGAAATCTGAGATACACCTATCATTTGTTGGATACAAAATTACAGTCTGTACCAAGACTATTTTGCAGAGGTAATCACTTAAAAAGGGACAGAAAATAATTATATTTTCCTTATCCTGTGCCACGCAGCTCTGCAGGGCCTCAGCTGTATTGCAGCCCTGTATAAGCCTCCACTGCTGGCATTGCTAATCCCCTCTCCATTGGGAGGTCTACGTGATTAAGAGTTTGACCCTGGTCCCCACTGGAAATTCCCTTTCTAAACCAGCCCGGGTGGATAGTCTACCATAGAGCAGTCAATTTATACTTATTATATTACATCAATCAAGGGGCAGCCACCCGTGGCTTAGGATCGAACACAAAAACCTCCAGATGCAAAGCCATTTTGTGCTAATGACAGGGCCGTCTGAAGGCCAAGATTATCCTTACTGAGAAGACACCAGGACTCTGGGTCTTTAACTGGGGTTTAAACTAGATAGTTATGGGTTACACCTACAGAGAACATATGGCACATTTTAATGAAAGCCACAATAGTGGAGAAAGTACTGAATGAGGAAGTATACCACAGGATTGTTTTCTCGTTAAAATGGTAGTAGTTTTAAATAGCATAAACATGCATTGTCAATAAGAAGCTATAAAAAAAAGCCAACAAGATGCTTGGATATATTGTGAGAAGTGTTGCATTGGATATTGAATTGGATATTGCTGCTCTAGAAAGAGTGCAAAGAAGAGCAACCAGAATTATCCTGGGTTTAAAAGGCATGTCGACAGGCTAAAATAATTGAATCTATTCAGTCTTGAAAAAAGAAGACTACGCGGGGATCTGATTCAAGCATTCAAAATCCTAAACGGTATAGACAATGTCGACCCAGGGGACTTTTTTGACCTGAAAAAAGAAACAAGGACAGGGGTCACAAATGGAGATTAGATAACAACCAAACGAGCAAGATGGGCTGAATGGCCTCCTCTCGTTTGTAAACTTTCTTATGTTCTTAATAACAAAGTTTAAATGTCTATATGTCTTTGGTTAGACCAAGATACAGCACAATATTCCTGGCTGCAAATATATAACTTGAGCCACACAAATGTGTTGCTGTTAAATATAGGGACTGCGTTGCTTCTGACTGTAAACTGTAACAGCAGATGATCATAATAATAAACATGTGCATTCCTTCCAAACCAAGATCCTAAATAATGAAGCATGGTTCAGTAGAAATCAGATCAGCAAATTAATAAAATTGAACAGAAAAAAAATTCCATTTACTGTGATTCTGTTTGCAAAATATACAGATACTTTGATTGCATTATTTGCCCTGAATATCTAAAGGTAATGCTACCTAATTGAGTGTTATGTACGCACATTGAATTGAGAGTTGATTACTACTTATACATGGTGGTTACTTTGCTAAGCTGTCTGCAGATGTAGTCTCTCTGTCTACGAGTGGAAAAAGGTAGTTTTGTTGTGATCCATATGATGTATGTGCATTTTCAGCAAGAAATATGCTGCCAACTACACAAAATAACACAAATAAACAGTAAATAGGATTGATTTTAGCAAGCTAAAAATGCCTTAAGTGTTTATTTGTATACATGCTCATTTCAGTATTCTGAACAAAGTAGCTTTTGTTTGGCTCTGCATTTATAGTTTTTGTATATAATATCCAGCATTAATTAAAACCAGTTTCTTATTTACCAAATCTAACTGATGCCAAAGTATAAGACCTTTGACTTGCGTGATTAATATATTATCATAGCAAATGGCAGCAAACTGCTAGCAATTAAGGCCTTGACAAGGGAAATGTACTGGCTAACTGGGACAATCTCTCCACATGATGCTGTGATCTTATACTGAATGTGTTTGTTTCTGTCCTGCTTCTGGGGGAAACTGGGTGAATTGTGCCTCCTTTCAAAACTGTCACCATGGCTGTTCTGAATAAATAAATATTGTCAAGAAATGTTGGCTAAGTTGGCACCCCTTTATTTAAAAGTCTGATGGGAGGCAGGAAATGAGCTGAAGGGTTCAGCATGGTAAGGCCTCTGAGTTTTGGGGATTTTGTGTGTTTTCTTAAAGGCTGCTAATTACTTTGATGTGGCGCTGTGGGAATAGCAATCATGCAACTGCCTCAGGCATTCACATACAGTAGATTTTTTTATGAGCAGAAACAAAATAATGCCACAGACTGAATGTCTAATAAAATGTTTAATGACCCAAAATGTCTTCTGTCACATGTCACATTGCAACCTTTTTGTGTGTGTGTGTGGGTGTGTCTGTGTGCAAGTGTCAGGATATGAAAATGTGATCAGTTCCCCCAACCATTCTCGTAGTTCGAATTCAGGCAACATGTGTCGGCTTTGGAAGGTTTTGGGTTATAAAAAAAATAGATGAGTCTGTTTCTTTCAATTGTGCTGTCAGAGGTGAATTATAGTAGGTGAACATAAGGCATCAATGTATTTCCCTTGTAAAAGTCTACTTCTGTAAAACATGTTAAGATGTAGCAAAGTGCAGTAAAGCACGTTACATTGTATAAGGGTTGGACGTCACACACTGAAGCTACTTGACAACTGGCACATGAAAGCTACTCATCAGCCTTCCAGTTTCCTTGTCACAGCAGTTTTATTATATCAGTGAGTATGCATTTGCTCTTTGTTGAGTACAGAAAACATTTACTGTAATTGTATTGCAGTAACACACAATACAGGGAATTACCACACTTATGTAGCCAGAACAAACATGCATCACATCCATCTTTAGAAAAGTTACTCATCTGCAAAATAATTGCTTATAACATGACACACAGCATTATAAAGCTTTTATTTTGTTCAAATGTTGTTTGCTGAAAAATGAGTAGACAGTATATATATAAAACATGTTTGATGTCCACTTTAATTACCCTGAACTGGGCATCATTGTTCATTAATATCTCAGAAGGGTAAGATACTAAATTAAATTATTAATCTAAATTATTTTCTGAAGGAGCACATGCTTTTGAAGACCTATTCATGTATTCATTCATTCCATTTTTAAAAAGAGGAACTGTGATAAATGTATCCTTTATTGATCCATAGAGCTGGGGCAGCATGTGCATCGGCAGTGCAGGCAAGCTTTCTCACACACCACTGTGCCAACGTGTCCTAAACACACCCTGGAGGCACCCGTCCTGCAGTGGTTTAGAGCAGAGTCTCTCTGTCTACCCATTACATGCCAACAAAAGTTGCAATTGATGCCAACTATGATGTGACCACCAGTGTCCTAGAAACAGTACTGTCTGAGATCACCAATGATCACCACACAGCATCCATCAATGAAAGAAATATGGTTTTCAATCGTTACAGACCTTGGCAGCAAGTGAACCAGATATCCACCCAACCCCTTTTATCAAGGACTTCTGACACTGCCAGGTAGCAATGTATAATGATAGCTTTTGACAGTCTATGAATCAGCCTGCTGTTAAAGCTTCTGGCAGCTCTACAAAGCATTCTGCAAAGATGGGTGCTTGCTGTTATGTAACGAGCAGTCATACTGAAATGGTTAAAGGTGGAGCCTCCCACTGCACAAAGAGTACTGCAAAATCGGGGTTAAAACTATAAATGTGCGATTTAATTTACATTGGTCTTATTAACATACATTTTGTAACCATGTTACAGTCTGTAACAGCATAACGTCATGGCCCAAGATGTTACCAGCAGGAAGAGAGACTCAGAGATAGAAGCTGCAGTGAAGCTTCTGTCTTCCTATAATGGCTGATTATGCTGTATTATGGTGTATTATTTTGTCTTTGAATGATATCCTAATTTCAGTTATGGTAGTCTGTTTGTGGGTCCTGTAGAAAGGCTAGTATAATATAGACAGGGTCTCTGGTGGATGTAAAATAAACATCCTCTTGAATTGAGGGTGTGCTGTAAGCCTTTTTCCAAAGCTTGACAGAGGTCTTGTTGCCTGTCCTCTTACCTGATCTTAATGCTCTCTCTTCTTGTTCTTAATTGTATCCAGGCACTTTGAAATGCAATCACCTTTCATTTCTTTAGAGTCTCTCAAGTTGACACGGAAATGAGACCACTTCCCTTAAGTTTAGCCAATTTAAAAAACAAATCACATTTTTGATAGGATGACTATCACCCTCTGTGGTCTGTGAACTACTCTCTGTAGTCTGTACTGAGACCAATGCAGTGGATCACTTCATTCAGGGTCTTCACCTTGCTGCTAATAGGGAACTAATCCACAGGCTTAATGGTTGAAGGAAAGCTTCTGTAACTGGGTCCCAAAAGGCACAAAGCATCAATCACTCCATGTTATAGGGGCTCAGCAGTGGGGTGCAACTGTGCTGAGGCCACTTTATATAATGTATTCATATACTGTGGTGTGAGACTCCACTGAATTTCTACATTTATAATGAAAAAGACTCAGAAAATCCTTTCAATATTACCCTTAACACCACATATAACCAATTTAAAAATATTGTATATGTTAAAATAAAGCAAACAGGTTGAATGCAAATCTACAGCAGGTACGGAAAATATATTTGGTTTACTATTTCTGTCAGCAGCCCCACACCACATTTCTCTTGGATTGGTTGGATCTACAAGCTGAAAAAAAAACAAAAACAATTTAGCTTTCAACATGTTGTATCCCTGTTATATTATTTAAAACATACAGTCATGCTTTTTTAGTCTTATAAAACACTTTTGATATCACATGTCTTACTAATTATGTGATGGTTGTCATACTGGATTCCAAAAGGAACTTTTTTCAGCAATGTACCTTCAGTAATAGAAGACAGCATTCTTGAATAATTGTTTGCTTTTTTTGAAGTTAGAAACCCTTTTTATGGTATTTAATCCCACCTAAAAAATGGACAAATCCAGATAAACTGATACTAGATCTGAAGGATTTTTTTAAGACTCAATAGATTTATCCTGACGTTTCTTTAATCTTTTTCATTGTTTAAATAACCTACAAAGGTGTTGTTCTTAAGCATTGTGTGTTGATATCACTAATCTCTACAAGGAAGCTAGTTGTCAATATATAATAAGTGAGGAAAACCTAGATCAAATAAAGATTTCAGTCTGTAATTATTAGGTGAGATAGCAAGGGTGTTCTAATAATTATGACAACAGATAGGCTAATTAATCATGTATGCATGGCATGTACCCAAAGATCAAAAAGCAGGCAAAGTGCCAAGGCTTTATCATTTGGGCCTTGCACCTGCCATGATTTTCTGGAGACTGTGGAGCAAACCTGCATGATCTCCATGCAAGCAGAAAGTGCTTATTGAAGGTAGGTGGTCTAGCACCTGCTTCCAAAGCTGCGGAAGAAGCAGCTGCATTGCATGTCTGATATTAGGAGTCAGGGTGTTGTTGCTGACACGTTTTCAAAATACCAGAGTAAAAGACAGTTGTGTGGATTGTGCTGTCTGGGTTTTGTCAAAACAGCCCAGTCAATAGTCATCTGGGGATGAACAGTTCATTTCAGAATCCAAACAAAGTCGCAGAGTTTTGGCACAATAACCATTATGACAGCTTTATTTTGAATAGAGAGGCATTTAGGAAGCTACGTCATGCACTTCGATAGGTCCTCCTGAGGTCCACCCGTGATTCAACAGTTTGTCATGCACTTTTAATTGTGATGTCACAACCCTATTGAATTACATATGGAAATACTGATGCTCTTAGAAAAGCAGCTGTTTCTGTACAGCTGCATTTTATTTGACGGGCATTTCATGCTAATTTGACAAAGATAGGTTGTTGTGCATCATTGGACTTTACATTCTGCTTTATTTATTTTTCCCTTTAATATGATTTTAAAAAAATCCAAACATGCCTTACCAACGGTTAAGAAATTCCAGAAGTATTTTCAAACACAGCATGGGGTAAAGGGCACCTCTGTACCTCTGTACATGCTCTATGTTTTTCATTTAAGAACATAAGAAAGTTTACAAACGAGAGGAGGCCATTCGGCCCATCTTGCTTGTTTGATTCCAGTTCGGAGGGACAGGGGACGGGACGACACATAACTTAATGCTAATTTGTAATTAAACTCACATTTATCAAATTATTCTTTTTTATATTTTACATTTTATTATTTATTAAACCCACATTTGACATTTGCCAATTGTGCTGCATTTCGACTGTATTATCCAAAGTACTTTCACGCCCAGTGATTGTTTAAAGAATGTTTATGTTGCTGAGAGGGAACACAAGATTCCTGGTGTTTTGATGGCTGATCAAATGCTAAAGTTCAAACTCTTCAGAGCAACATCATTTTTATAGCCTCCTTGTTGTCCCGTGAATTTTGCTGTTTTCTACTGTTTTCCATGTACTGATCCAACACCTGACCAGCAACCAAATGGTATTGTGGTTTAATTTATGAATGGGAGTTCACAGGGTCATTTCTAGTTGTGTCAGACTTGGTGCAACTCTGTAATGGTTACTGTGGGGTTGAACTGCCGCCTGTGTAAATGGTAAATTATGCTTCGTTTAAAATAATTGCCATAGGGGACCCGAGTCTGCCACTTGTTGTCATAGATCTTGTTTGAAAAGGTCAGAGCAGCCACTAGCAGTATTAGCCTATTTTGTTATTCCTTTCTGAAAATCTGCCTTTGCTGTTGCGCATGCTTCCAAATAGGGCATATTCAGATGTTTCAGTCCCTCAATTACCAGCTCCAATTCCTTTAGGGAAGTTGAGGTGGAAATGACATTTTTACTGTTGTTTGCCTTTGTACAACCCTGCCTTTTGTGCTTGCTTAAGATTGTACAGTAAGCAAGTTATGGAATCTATTATTATAATGTGTTCTACATAATGCCATATTGCTGAAGTAGACAGTATCAAGATGTGTTCTTGTGTGTAAGTAAGGGGAAATCCTTATGGAAAGAAATTTCTAATGCAATATATATGGTAAACTAATATTTGAAATATATTAAAGATATGTTAAACATATATGCATTTTTTATTGCACATATTAGCAACCAAACTGTCCCTTACATTTATATAATATTTGTAATTATTCTGAGTCGCTCTTATTTCAATTACTAACATGTAATGTTTTTATTTGTATTTGTTTGTTTGTTTGCTCATCAGTTCTAGTTGCTTGCCATAGGCTTATATGTGGGCTAGTTCAGCCCGGGTGTCTTTACATTAGTAATTACCGGCTTGTATGTTAAATCTATCTGTGGCAGGCAACCAGAACTGAAGAGCAGCTCCTGAACTTAGACGAAAACAACACCCACTTACCGAAAAACAAAAACACACAAAAATGGAGTAATTGCAATAAGAACAACTTTGATTAGAAAAATCATAAAAAGGTAAAAAAAATAAATAAAAAAAAACTGGAATTGGAATTGGAAACTTACTCTTGGGAAGATGTAGCTAGGAGAAGTTTGAGGATGGACCAGGAAAACAGAGATAGTCCATAGCCTACTTAAAAAATTCTCCCCAAATACTGAAACAATGTTTTGTATTGGACTAGAATGCATTTGCAATATATAACCTTTTTTGTCTGTTACATACCATGCCAGCATGCAGCTGACAGAGTGTCTGTAAGCTCATCTAATAATACCCTAATAGCAAAGTTTCCTGATGTGTCATTTTGTGAATCAACAAATGCAAGTGGTTAATTGTATCACTGTTTCAATCAATCAAGCTCTAAAAATGTATAATGTCATCGAAATGTCCAGATGATTAGTGCAGCTGTCCTCTTCACATCATGCTACCTTTCCCTTTGGAGTGCTGCTTCTGAACCACCTGGGACCCTGGCATGTGACATGTTGGACGTCATGATGATTAAGCTTCTAATTGCTGCCTGGCCTGGCTGAGTGTAAAGTGCTCCTCTTAGGGTGCTTGCACAGTGCATTAGGCTTTATAGTTAATCAATAGCTTGTTAATAATGAGAGCTTCACCGCTTTTTTAAATACCTTTGGGACATGCAAGAAATGGCTGTATCGATTATTATTTGTGACATAAAAAAGAAAATATTGCAGCAGCAGCAATATCATTACATCAAAGTGATCATTTAAATTATGAATAATATTAATAATGATTGAAATGCTTTATTTTCCTGTCAGCTAAGGCAATAAAAGCAACTGTCTTTCTAACTCTCACTCTAGTTAATACTAACACTAGGTTTGGTTAACCAACATAAAATGGGATGTGTAATTCACAAAACTGTATTCTTCAGACAGCACTCAGTAGGTTTGTTGTTCTTCATTACAGTGTTAAAGGTACATGATAATTTAATAATAATGTGCATGTATACTGACGTATTTCTCAAGTTTACTGTATGATATGCTGTACTATATACAAATTTGTTTTACTACACACTGAACCAAGTAATCTAGGGCATGTCCTTAAAGAGAGATTGTATGTGTTTGACAGATCCAGTTATCCATTAATAGCCCCAGGTCCAGACAAGCAAATGTTGGTCTAGTTGCACTGAGTACATGGGTGAAGGAGCCACCTGTTTGGTAGCTCATTGCTTCTGGGTCTGGGTCTCTTGACTGTTCATGCCATTCATGACCTGGAATGAGTTCCACTGTCATCGGCTGCAATAAGTGAGAAAATTCCAGTCTTTCAACTTGCTCTTGTGATGTTGTTTAAAGATCACACAGCAAGCCTGACTCTATTTGTGTACTATGGTCTAACCTATTGAAAAAGGTGGTTGATGTTTATGGATTTGAATTTTAAGTGTTTTATGCTGGTGCCCACTCGCTTGTATAATTTAAAAAGATACCTTCGACATTTCAGATTATTTCATTTGTAGAAGATCAATATCCTATTTGTTGTATTTTTGCTACAATTTTCTTTTGCTGTTACTGCTTAGATCATTATTTATTATTATTTATTTCTTAACAGACACCCTTATCCAGAGCGGCTTACAATTGTTACAAGATATCACATTATTTTTACATACAATTACATTATTTTTTTTTACACATTATTTTTACATACAATTACCCATTTATACAGTTGGGTTTTTACTGGAGCAATCTAGGTAAAGTATCTTGCTCAAGAGTACAGCAGCAGTGTCCCCCACCTGGGATTGAACCTACAACCCTCCTGTCAGGAGTCTAGAGCCCTAACCACTACTCCACACTGCTGCCCTATTTATCAGGCCTACTTTAAGTCTGAGGTCAGCTTCTGAAGACTCAATTTCTGAAGTTGGTTTGGTTTTAGAAATGAAATGACCACTTGGAATGTACAACTGTCATTTCTGCCACCTCTGCAACTGTGGCAATTGTGTTTTAGTAAATGGAAAAATCTCTATACAAAATCACGGTTTCAGAGGAGACAGGAATTACAGGTGCACTTCAAAAATGCATTTTTCAGGAGTCATTTTAGAATCAGATTTACATTATAAAAATGTAAAGTTTAGTACATGAACAGAGCACGCAACTATCCTTAAAGCATAACATTCATTATTTTAAACTGTTTTATCATGTCATATAAAAGTTAACCATGGTACCAGCACAACAAAGTGTAGTAAAGAAGCATAGGCAAACACAGTAAAGCAGAGGTATGGTTAAGCATGTTAAATAGCATATAGTTAATAGTGTGAGTTATGGTAAATGCATAGTATGAGCATGGGAAAATAGAAATGACAGTACAAACTTACCATGGTATACTTTTACATGGGACAATGGATTAAATAGCGTCATATCTGCAGTTTAAAATGCAAACTATTGCAGTGTTTTAAGAAATACTCCCTCCAGTTTTAGTATACCTTGTCCAGGTCAGGTCACCCATATTAAAGAGAGATTTTACAAGACAGGCTGCTAAAACTGAGGATAAAATGTTCTTAAAATGAGTGTCCTGCAAGTCTATATCTTATCATTGCACAGCAAATCTTACTGAATGTGTGTTCAGGATCATTGAGGAACCTTATATGGAAATATGTGTGTCTGTGTGTAACCCTCATCTCATCCTGTCTCTTTATTTATAAAGAAATACAGTACTCGAGGTGAGGAGGGGGGAGAAATCTCTTTAAAATATGTTTAATATAGTATATATTATAGTCTCCTATGAAAGTGCTTTAAAAAAAACCATGTGGCACTTTCTGTATATGCACACAATAACTAATTCAAGAAAACTTTAAACATACTTCAAACTTTTACCTTATCGAAATTTCAAATACAGTATGCACATGTATAATTTCACTCTCAGATTTAGACTTTTGGATGAATCCAAATGCAGAGCCTGATGTCTACATGTGTGGCCCTGGTAAGTCTCTTACTTTCTATCTAAGGTTTTCTAAGCTAACCCTGTACTTTGTGCAGAAATATTTTAATAAAATTATATTTTGACTATCTCCAAGCTGTGCAAAAAAGTCATAGGTTTCAAAACCTTATTTTTTTTTGTCAAAAAAACTCTTGGGTCAACATTTATTTTGTGCAGCGCTTCTGGCAAAGTGTTAACAGTACCCTCATTCAGACTTGTGCGGACAGCAATGGAGCTTTTGCAAATGGTTTGTTTCATCTTGTTTTTCAGTCAGCCCAGACTTTTCTTATACTGGCAGTGTTTCTTAGTCTCCTTTTTCCATCAGATATATTACCTCCAGTCTCCTGAGAAGCCAGCTGAGAAAAAGGTATTTTTTGCTTGATGTTGAAAAAATGTTGATGCATAAATCTTGCTCATGGTCCATAACTTGGAATTAATAGAGGCTAACTAAGTCCCAAGCAAAAATAAAATAGTAATAAAACTCCCAGAGGAAAAAAGACAGCTTGATTATATAATTAAATGGAATATGTTAGTTATCCTAATTCAACCTTATGAAAACAGAAAGGCAACAAACTCATAACACTGTGGTACAGTGGTGTTTTAATACAACTTCATTTGGTTTTAGGTTTTAATTATCCTGGGTCACAGTCTAGCCAGTCTAGTCAATTAAAAATGATGTATGGTTTTGTGTTTAAATGAGCGCTGGTTTTCAGGAAACATCCATCCATTAGGCTAACAACCTATCCATTTAGTTCCTGACACAACACTTAAAAATCCTATAATCTGATTGGATGACACTGAAGGACAAGGTGAAACTGGAGAATGGTGAATAAAAAACGCAGAAGTGCTTTATTGATTTGGAGGCGCCATTATTTAATTTGCCACCAGTTTAATGTTGTATTTTCCTCCCCAATTTTCCACACAAATGTAATTAGCAACCCTTAAATTTCCACTTCCCTTTGTTTTATTGAATATGGTTTCTTAATTTGTACAGTCAATTCCCTTGTTATATGTTTATGTATGGAAGCCCTAGAATGTTCACAACAAATGTTTTTTGTGGACTGTTTTGAAGTCCATGAAGATGAGGCTGACTTGTGTGACAAATCCTGATAAGACATGGATGCTAAGAGGCCTGATTTGAATCTGATTGAACAGGCCTGGGAGCACATTGGTTGAACATCAAATTGTGGGAAACAAAAATACTAATGTACTAAATGTACTTACAAACAATTTGACAACTTTAGAATATGTGTTTTCTGTAAAACTATAAAGAAACTTAAGTAAACTATGCATATATTTCAGCATAACTGAAATACCTACACTTAAGAAGGCATTAGCTTAAACATTTGTATACTGGTACTTATTGTTTTACCTAAGATTTTATGATAGTTATTGTTATGGATAAGATTAATTTTCATAGCAACTATATTTGTATTGATATGCAGCTATAAAAATCAAGTCTGTTGTTTAAGTGGAACAGCACACAGTGAAACATACATTAACATTTATGAAAGTGACCCAAGGACATATTCAAGTAATAAAGAATCTAACTGTTTATTAAGAAATAAATCACACCAACCTAAAAAAAAACAACATAAGCAAAAGCATGCTTCTCTACTTTTTTGATGAAACCTCATAACAAACCCATAAAATAATGTCTTCTGACAACCTACAAATTAACTCCCTGTAATGTTACTGCAAAACAACACAAATTTTAAAACTAAGGCCCTGGGGAAGTAAGTTCTATAGGGGATTGTGACCTTGTGCTCACTACAAACTGCATCCTGGAACAGCTAAAATCCTACCATAAGTTGACTACGGGGTGCAGCCAGTTTAGACAGTCTTATGAGTTATTTGTGTCCTGTACAAATGCGGCAGTCTCAAAGGTTCTGTCGCCAAAAAAATATTTTTACATCTTTGAAGTATTATTATTTATTTCTTAGCAGACGCCCTTATCCAGGGCGACTTACAATTATTACAAGATATGACATTATTTTTTTACATACAATTACATTATTTATTTTTTGCACATTATTTTTACATTTATATAGTTGGGTTTTTATTGGAGCAATCTAGGTAAAGTACCTTGCTCAAGGGTACAGCAGCAGTGTCCCCCACTTGGGATTGAACTCACAACTCTCTGGTCAAGCATCCAGAGCCCTAACCACTACTCCACACTGCTGCCCTAGGTAGGTATATATGCTGCCCTATACACTAAGCTGCACGTTAAAATGTATAACTCCATATTTAACAGTATAACAAAAGCAAAATTGGACACAAAAAGAGACATTTTAAAATGTGTAGTATGCCTCCTGAGAAGAGATTGAGTGACATTTGTAACCTCTCAGTTCTTATATTTCTTTCAGAGTAGAGTAGCAGCCACCATGTAATGATAATTTAACAAGGAAACGGTCAAGTACACAAATGTTTTGGATAAAGTCTTCATCAGTGTCGTTTCTTCAAAGTTCGAATACAAACCGAATGTAAAATTGAGTGTTTGAATTTTGGATGTATGGCAATGTAAAATGAAACAAGGATTGTGGAACTCTGCAGCTTTTATCAGCTTTACTTCATTTAAAACTGAAGCACATTTTTTTCACATCCAAACATTTGTGGAGAATTTATGTTAGCTTCTCCGTTTACAGGTCTCTTGATAATTTTCACCAGTAGGGTGAAGGGGTGGGCTTGTGTCAGATTGAAAATTCTTTGTATTTATCTAATTGCCAGTAAATACCTGCAGCAAGTCTCTGGAGGTGCTGAGTAATTACTTGTATGCTACACATGCTGGACAAATGAAATGCTTACCCCACACAGGGGTCACTGGCATAGAAGAATGGCCACACAAAACCTAATGCCGAAAAGTCTACAGTTGTTTTTTTGTTGTTGTTGTTGTTGAGGAAAAACTTTTATAAAGTACTTTATAAACTTTCCGTCAGCCTATAAGTGAAGCACAAGAAAACATGTTTTCTTGTTTTCTAAACGCTAACACATGTTATGATAGAGGTGTCAGTGGCTATGTTTATCCCTTCATTGTAAATAAAAACATGATTTGGTATAATTTAATTATAACGCTATTAATTAATGAATCATACAGCATGGTTATAGCAGCAGTTTTTAAATATTCATTCTGTATTCTGTAAATATTTTGTCTAATAGTACAATGCTTATAGGAGTGTCATACATACAGATATACATAGATAGATAGATAGATAGATATACCAACATCGCCTTCCAGCCAAAATTGTAGATATTAGCACTGCTATAGCCTTATGTTTTCACCTATTGATTCACCCCATTGCCGCTGTACTTTTTGCATGCAGGGCAGGTCAAACGTCAGAAAATTCACAAATTGTGCGTCCCTTCCTGCGATTTCATCGGGCAGTATGTGTGATGGCTGCTCGCAAAGATTTCTTTTGCGACGCAACTTCCTCCATTGAAATGCATGGCGCACTGGGCTCGGGTAGATGCAGTAGATTTGATATGAGGAAAATAGTTATCTGAATTCAGCTGTCCAATTTAGGTTTAAATACACTACCATTTCTAAGTTATTATTATTTATTTCTTAGCAGACACCCTTATCCAGGGCGACTTACAATCGTAAGCAAATACATTTCAAGTGTTACAATACAAGTAATACAATAAGAGCAAGAATACAATAACTTGTTATACAGTATAAACATAATACTGCTGTGCATAGAACTCTGAAAACGTATATAAAAGAGTATTATTCTACAATGCAGTATGAACGTTATGGGGTGGGCTTTATCAGGTTAGTAATAGAACTGTAATTCATCTATTTGTGTTCTGCCAGTACGATACCTCATATTCCCTCCTCAAGGCCCCTGACTTCCTTTTAATAGTTTGGATATAAAGGCTGGGAAAGCACAACCACAGACTGAAATGAGCCTGAATGTACCCAAAAAGAAAAAAATATCTAAACCAAGAAAACATTCTCTTTAAAAAAAGGAATTGGTTGTATTATTAATTCCAAAACTGTATTATTATTATTACTTTTGTTTTATCCAGTATTATGCAAGTTAAATACAAAGTATTTGGACATGCAGACATATTGGACATTAACATATGTGTAATTTAAAAAAATAAAAATAACAACTTTAACTAGTAGTTGTACTTTTTTCTTACACTACAGTGTCAGAGAAAGACTGAAAGAGAAAGACAATGTAGTGTCTTAATTGTAGCAGAGTAGAGTCAGAAAGTTCAACCTCCGAGATCTTGTTTGAACTCAGTCAAGGATCTAAAAATTGAGTTTTGGTGGTCTGGCTAGATGCACGATTAGTGAACTCTTACATGCCAAAACATCTCCATCAAGGTGAAATAAAAGAAAATGGCTGCCATACTTAAAATGAATGTATCTTTGTGACAGGATTGGCAGAGGTTTGAGACTCAGAGACAGTTTTAAAGTTCAAAAATAAAGTTTTTTAATAAACAAATACAAAATAAACAGGCACGAGGGCCAAACAAAAAGGTTTCAAAACACAAAATAGACACAAAACAAAACTTACAAATTAAGGCTTCCAGGCTGGGCGTTGCCTTCACTGGATTCAATAACTAATAAAACACAGCACAAACAAAACCACTCTTCTTCTCCTTCCAGAACTCTCTCCTAAATGGGAGGCTGAGGCCTCCTTTTATGCCAGGTGGCTGAGTCCTTAATTGAATGATTAATTGACTGATTGCTCCCACCTAAAGCAATCAATCTGGGCAGGGAGGAGAATTTAACTCCTTCCCTGCCAGTATTTCCAAGGGCAGAGCCCTGCTCTGCCACAATCTTATTCTAAAACTCACTTTCTCTGTAATGTGCTCAACTCTGGAAGAGGGGTTGTGAATAATAATGCAAGTCCACCTACAAGTGGAGAACATTTTTTTGCATGTGCTTCACTTCACTTAACTAATTCTCAAACAAGCTAAAATACTATTTACTCCTATCAAGATGGAGCTTAGAGGCTCACTGAGCTTTATTTAAATTCATTTTAGTTCTAGTTGTTCAGAGCAGTGTAAGAATTGGGAAAAAGAAACATGAATAGATACTGTCGCTAAATATACAACAAAAAAATATATATATATTATTTTTATTATTAAATATGTATCATAAACTAAATACCTCCAACAGTGCCAATAGAGGATGCTGATGTCCCAGGTGTTTAGCATCTCAGTTTTAGATACTGGTACAGTAAAAACAGATGTTAGTGGAAGTGATGGTGTAGCTGTCCCCAGAACACTCTCTTAGTCATTTTAGCAGTAGAGGCTGTGTGTGTAACACACCACACGTAATTCATCACGTGATTACAGGTGCGTTCAGTTGATTAGACAGTACGGTTGATGAAAGATTGGATAATTGACTCTCTACTGTAATTATAATCTCCTTTTCAGTAAACTTGCTCTTTCTGTGCTTTAGAACACTTTCAGCTAGTGCTTGCATCAGTTGGGTGTAGTCAAAGTTATGATTACTTTCCTGCTTAGATTCATTCAAATGTATGAATTTCGCAGCCCTGATATTACTAATTGCCCTGCAGCTCTTTTTAATTTTCCAGACAAGCGAATTCAAGATATTTGCAAAGTAAGCAGAGTTGCATAAAAGTTGTCAAATCTTTGAATATTTGACCCTATGTGTACTGCTGTTCTATTTGAATCTACAAAATGCTTAACTGGATCCTTCTGACTCAGTGTGTCTGTAAACAATAAGCTCAAAATCTTTAAACAATGATGGTTCAACTTTGTAGGTAAAAGATCAGATATGATTTCATCTGGTTCTTGGCAGATAAAAACGTTTAGTTAAAACTTTAAAAGGGAAAATCTGGAATTACAGAAAACAAGTCTGGATCTCTGAAATCTTATTAAAGTACTGCTGTACTTTATTACTTGAAGAAGCATTTCTTGGAATGGAGCCATAAACCACACAAAAGCACATGGCATTCCCAGCCTCTGTGTTCAGCTGCTGTGAGTCTCAGTAGAAAACATGAAGTGGGGGACACAACTGTCACTAAAATTTAAGTTGCCATGGCATTTGTTTCTGTTCACAACTGCAAACAAGATATTTTAGTGCTTAACAATATATTTGGTTTCTTTCTCTTTCAACTTACTTGTCACTTGGAGTGATCAAACGGTAAGATTTGACACCTCTGGACTGAAAGGTTGCACGTTCAATCCTGGGTAGGAATTACGAAATCTTAGGCTGCCTGGCCATCAGTCAGGATTTATGCAAATATCAGAATTACAAGAGCCAATCAAAATGCATGAAAGTCGACCAAAAGGCTTCTACATTCACAATGTTTTAAAAGTCAAAGCACAATATCTGCAGACATGTTTCGCCCTGTTTGGAGCTCATCACTGCATATATATATATATATATATATATATATATATATATATATATATATATATATAGAGCCCACGTATGCAAGACCCGTTATATTTCAGTTCCATCAAGTTTACGTGGGCCAGGGAATTGCCATAAAAAAACAAATACAAGTAAGCTTTATATTTGTATAAAACTCATGCTCAAAAAAATTATCATTCTCATTAGAGATACTCATTTATACTCGTTACTCGGCATACTTCTGCTCACGACTCCCAAATACAGTAGCAACTCCAGTTTGTGATTGTCTTTTAAAGAATGGCTGTAATGACAGATAACTTTCTAAATGTTACAAAATAAAATCAGTTTTATCATGACACAAATGTGTACTTAAGTAATGTTTTCTTCAATCAATGGCCGATGGAAATTCCTGTATGTGAATTTCAAACAAAATAGACCAGCCCCCTAAAAACATACGCAAAATTGTTTTTTAGTTTGGTAGTTTACAAGATCCTGACTCTTTATAGTTTACATAATGCTCTATGAATAATGCCCTTACACTTTAATTCAATAACTGTACCGACTGAAAGCAGCAACAAAGTAAGCAGATCAGCATACCATATTACTTTGAATTAATGCCACAGCTAAATTGCTAATAACAACCACGGCGCTTATTCAAGGGCGGCGATAATTGTTTGGGTTTCATAAACTTCACAGTAAAACACTGGTATGCTCCTGTGTTTTGTATGTGCTTCTTTATTAAGTGCTTCATGTATTCGAGCTGGGGTAGGGAAAAAATGTACATGTTTCATTATTGAGAGCGGTGTTTATTCAAGGGCGGCATCTATTACAAATCTAATATCTCAGTGCAGTGCTTATTCAAGGACGGTGGTAATTAAAAGTAATAAGGTAACTCATAAAATGTCACTGATACAGGCATAGTAAATGAAAAAACCTTGCTCAGTAAAAATACTGACTGACCTGCTCACGGAAGCAAAACAGCTTCCAGATATTTAGACTCAAGGCGTACAAAGTCTTATGGAATCCAGCTGCTTATTGAACTGGGTAGTAGGCATGGCCTTCCTCAAATTACTACCAAATTGTTTTGGGATGAGGGGGCCCATGTCAGCTGCATCCCTTTCACTTAGGCACAGTTTTTTGTTTTGCAGCTTCACCTGGTTTACTGCTTATTCCAGGTTTACTCTTATTCGGGACCTCAACTAACATTTGTATTATCATCTGATACTTTTAGTCAGTTTAGCAGCATTAGTTATTTTTTTTATCTATAAATACATATTCAAATAAGGTAACACACAGTAACAAACAGGTGCAACATACCCAGCATTTTTTTTTTTTTTTTACTCAAACACAGCTTCAGCTTTTGCTTCTCACACGATGCATTTTTTTAAGGGTAAGCCTACGCAGGCTGCATGTTTGCAAAGGCCTGGTGGTGGGCCTGGTGATTTATTTAAAGTTTCAACCTCTGCTCCTGCACATCTCTAAACTTTATCTGCCTTGTGCAGGTGTGATAGCCTTTCACTGAGTTGTGGTTGCCAGGCGATCATGAAATGTACTGTATACTTGTAGTGTCTGCTTATTATGGAATACTTGCTGTAACAACATTAAAAAGGTAAATTTATTGATAGAAAAACTAACTGTTTGAATACGATACAAATGAGGATTGTAAATTGTTTTCAACAATTCATCGTCTCCATTTGTGCTCACGTTCTGTGTTATGAAGTCTGCATTTTTAAATTCTGGGCCTCATGCGGACCTGCGGTGCATTTATTTGAATCCCTGGCCATAATACATCACCTTTTCATATTTGACTAGGAATGAAATATAAATTGAAAGTTAACACATTAAGCAGCAAATCCCCTGAACCTGGCTTTATGCAGTTTCATATTGTTTCAATGAAAAACCTGAGGAGGCTTAGAAAAAAACAATATGTTAAAGGTGAATGTATTATGGTATCTTGCACACTACTTCAAAATAAACATTGAAAAAAGGCAACTCTAACTATAAATTGGCTGTTGTTATTGTAGAAAATGGCTCCATACTTAGTAATAGGGATTAAAAAATAAGAATTCTCTAACAGCCTTATTATCGGTTCACTCTTCCACCCTGGCTTCTGTCTCTCCTCACTCAGCTGCTTGCTCTTAATATTCTCATTAATTACCAGTTCAGCAGTAAATTACCCAAGTAACCAAACCACCACCCCCTCGCACAGCCCTAGAACTCCAACATTCTTGAATGTCCGAACATATGAGTGCATGAAAATATACAAAACACATAAAATAGGTTTGTATCTGGAAAAATATTTTAACACGCAAGTGAGAACAAAACACAACCTGAACTTGAAGTGATAAAAGAAATGAACAAATAAAAATAGCCTAAATAAAAATAATTTCATGTTAAGGCATGACTCATTTAGAGCTGTGAAATAAATACATTTACATTATTACAGTGCTTCTGTAGAACGTGGGAGCTGACTTGACAGCATAGGGTCCGTAACCTTTGTTGAGATATGATCTGAACTCATCGCTGTGTCAGTTACATTGGAGTAATAAATCCCTTTTTGCATGGTTGAAGCCAAGCTGTTCTTCAATAAGGTAACTGTGGCAAAAGGCCCATTTTACATTTGTGGCTCCTCATCACTTTGAACAACGTGTTTTAAGGATAAGAATGTAGCCTGTACAAACTTGTAAAGACTGAAGGTCAAAATGGTGCTTGACACCCATAATTTAGCTGCTGTCACTAAAGTGTGTCATGCACTAACAGCACTATGAACAGACTACAGTACTTCTTTTGAATATGTACAGTACTTCACATCAACAGAAATAAAACTAAATTAAACCATACTCCATTACTATTCTCGAAACAATACAAGTATAAAGAAAGTGCTTACACACATTAGAATTACTGTATGACAAGTGGGATTTTTCTGCCATTCACATTCATTGGGATTCCAAATCCTGTTGAAGTGACACAGAACCAAATGTTTATTAAATGCCAGAGCGTGTACTGTCCCTCGCTTGTATAAAAACATGACCAGCGACCTCTATAATTTTATAATGTAGTATGATGGCACAGCTGGCTAATTACCAGTACCACTATAAGTTTGACAACCTACTTAGAGAGATTAAATGGTGATCAAGCAAACATCATGGCTTGGCGCCTGCATCCTCTCATGCCAGCACCTCCACAGATGCTGCCAGGAAAGGTTGGCAGAAATATTCAATAAAATAAATCATACTGGCTTAATAACTAGTTGTGACTTGTGTCATAGTGTAGCCACCTTTTTTTTCAGAAAGGCGCGTTTCAGGTTTAGCACAGTTTGGGGTTCTGCTTCTACAGTAGGAAACTAATTGCTATTATATTTATATTTTTATTATTAATATATTTTATTTTTGATAACCTAATGCCAAATGACTCATTCTTTGCTTCTGAATGGGTGAACGTATTCTAGATTCCAACTAAAGCAAACTTTCATTGCACTCCTTATTTCTTGGAAACATCTCTGAAATGAATGTAGGCTGCGTGTTTGCGAACGCCTGCTGGGGGGCCTGGTGATTCAACCTCATTACCTGAAATCTGAAACACTTTGAAGAGTCTTAATGTTGCATTGTCCTGTATTTGTTTAAGCTTTACTAATTATAATAAAAAAAGTATCTGAAATAAAAAATATATTTTAATCAACTCCCCTTAAACCCTACACAGCATTTCTTTGTCAAAAATGTTAAACCTGTCTTCTCTGATTCTTTGGCTTGTCTGTTTTCTGTGTCTTATCTTCCATTCGCGTCTTTGTAATTGTATCTCAGTTAACTGTTTTGTGTTAACTTGAGTAGGGGTTTAAACCTTGATTTCAATCCAGATAAGATGAATGTCATTGCTTAAGATGTGTATTGGTTTAATTGTGGGAAAGTCAGTAAAACCTGATAAAAACTGTACCTAGAAATCACTAATTTGTATAATTTAAGGGTGCTCTTTCCTACTACACTTCCCCAGGGAAAAGAGCAACTGTGGAAGCCACTGGGGTAAAGTGTGGTAACAAGTTACCACGGCTTGCTATTGCAGCACTGAGTGATGAAATGGAAGGGTTTTGCTTTACATTGTTATGCATTTCTGACATTTCACCCTTAAGTTTTATGCATGCAACTTTTCTCAATAAATGATAAAGAAACCACAAAAATACTTACTTTTTTTTTTTTTAAACAGTCTTTGTGAATAGGATACTTTTGACCAAAATGATTTGAATATTCCTCGTGTGGGCTTTTACCCATTAATGCATGTCTTTGTTAATCAGAGGCCTGTGCCTCCTTATTTATAAACGTTACACAAAAACTTAACAATCACTTCTTTTTGTAATCTAAACAAAATGTTGGAGATCCTAGCCTGGAAAACCTAACTAACACAAATCACTAAACACGAAGACTCCCCAGATGTTTATTGTTTTTAGAAAGCAAACTTGCATTTCTTCTACCTCCCTGGGAGAAGATTATCTATTCCCTCCATCACTGATTTTGGTTGTTTGTTTTCTCCCTTTCCATTCATTTTAAGTCTTATTGTGGATTGTAGAATGTTGAGGAGAGTAGAATATATTTTGAATATTCTTGTGGCCAGACATCACCTTCGTTTATTATTTATTATTTATTTCTTAGCAGACGCCCTTATCCAGGGTGACTTACAATTGTTACAAGATATCACATTATACATTATATCACATTATACAGATATCACATTATTTTACATACAATTACCCATTTATACAGTTGGGTTTTTACTGGAGCAATCTAGGTAAAGTACCTTGCTCAAGGGTACAACAGCAGTGTCCCCCA
Organism: Acipenser ruthenus; assembly: GCF_902713425.1. Lineage (NCBI taxonomy): Eukaryota > Metazoa > Chordata > Actinopteri > Acipenseriformes > Acipenseridae > Acipenser > Acipenser ruthenus. The sequence goes on along the minus strand of NC_081195.1, from coordinate 60,938,374 downwards.
CTGGGGATTGAACCCACAACCCTCCGGTCAAGAGTCCAGAGCCCTAACCACTACTCCACACTGCTGCCCTTCGTTACCTACAGTAGGTCCTCAGCTGAGTGGTCTTCCCCAACCTTTGTAATTTCTGACCATATTGGGTGATGTCTGCCACATTTTTACCCCATGGCTAAACATAAACTGGCTAGTGCTGTACCACAGCCCAGCAATGGTAGTCCAACACTTTGTCTGTCTGTTTTATCTGTGCTTTACCAGGTTTTCACTTGACTTTCACTGTTCTTTTTACTACACTGCTATGCTTTTACCATGGGAACCATAGTACACTTGTCTAAGCACTAACTTGGCAGTAGTGTCCAAAATGATTAATTAACTTAACTATTGACTCCAAGATATTTACTGTAGACTGAAACTTATTCACAAAGCAACAGCTTATGTACTGTTGGGCTCATCTGGAGTTAAATGTTTAGTTAGGTGTCTCACTGTTCAGAAATAGAAGTGTGCTGTCTAGTTTATTAATCCATGTATCTCAATTAAGCTAAAGGGGGACTGAAGTTTAGACTGTTACAGTAGGTATTCTGAATGTTTAGAATTTCTTCTAGGCTTCAGGCTATGGAAAAAAATAATAAAAATAATGCAATTACTGGATTATGGTGATGTTGTCTACACAATGGCCTCGAAAGTTGCTTTGGGGAAGTTTGGTGCTTTATACCATTCTGCTATAAGATTTATAACTGCTGCTTCTTATCTTATTCATCACTGCGATCTTTATATTATGGTTGAATGGCCTTCATTGCGCACTAGGAGATTGGCTCATTGGCTTAGGTTAGTTTATAGAACCCTGTTTGGGACAATCTGCACCACCTATTACAGTTATCTGCTTCAGTTTACAATTTAAGGTCAGATTCATTTATTAGATTGGTTCTTCCCAGAGTGTCCACTGGTTTTGGGTGTAATTCATTTCAGTTTGCGGCTGCTCGTGACTGGAATGAATTTCAAATAAAATTAAAATTACAGAGTTGTGTTTCGGAGGATGTTTTTAATCGGAATCTGAATTCACTGTTGTCTGATGCACGTGTTTGTACTTGTTAATGTGTTATTTATTTATTTATTTATTTATTTATTTATTTTTCTATGTTGTATTTGCGTTGCTTTGTGCTGCTGTGATGTTTTGCATCTTGACCAGTTTGTCGTTGTAAATTAGAACTTGTTCTCAATCTTCTTATCTGGTAAAATAAAGGTTAAATGAAACGAAATATAACTTACTAAAATGGTTAACATCCTGACAACTTTTTACACTTATAACTTTAAAGTTTCTTTCAAAGCTCTTTTCAAAATGTCCGCTCTGTGCACTGGGGTTAGAGATATGTCCTCTAAATCAGTGGTTTTCAACCCTGGTCCTGGGATCCACTGTGTCTGCTGGTTTTCATTCCAACTGAGCTCTCAATTACTTAACTAGACCCTTAATTGAAATGATAATTTGGCCGTTTTAATTGTTTTCAGTTATTAAACAGTTACATATTTCAAGTTAGCTATAACATTTTATAAGTAACTTGAACTCTGCAACTGTTTAGGAGCTGAAAACAATTCAAAAGGCTTAATTGGGGGCTCCTGAGTGGTACATCCAGTAAAGGCGCTCCACGTAGAGTGCAGGATGTGCCCTATAGTCTGGACGTCACAAGTTCGAGTCCAGGCTATTCCTTTGCAGACTGAGGACGAGAGCTTCCAGGGGGCGGCGCTCAATTGGCCGAGCGAGCTGAGCCTAAAAATAATTGTCCATTTCCAAATTGGGGAGAAAATAATAAAAATAATTGGCAACGACTAAATTTATATAAAAAAAGGCTTAATTAAGCAAATTATCATTTCAATTAAGGGTCTAGTTAAGTAATTGAGAGCTCAGTTGTAATGAAAACCAGCAGAGACAGTGGGTCCCCAGGACCAGGGTTGAAAACCACTGCTCTAAATCACTGCATGAAGAGAGATTTAAAAAAAAAAAAAAAAAGAACTGAGCAACAAGAGCTCTGTCTTTTCTGTTCTGTACCAAGTGATGGATCATTATTGCTGTGTTACCTGTTTGACAATGTGGGCAATAATCCTTACATTACCAGTGGACTAGAGCGGACATTTTGAAAAGAGCTTCAAAACAGACTAAAGTTATAAGTGTAAAATGTTTTCAGGATGTTAACAATGAAAAGAAAAATGACGGGTACATTATTTGAATGCTATATTTTTTGGAAACCTGTTATTTACTCTTTAATGTTATGTATTTGTATTTACAGTAAATTATTAAAATAGGTAATCACTGACATTTAACTTGATAGATGATAAAGTAAGATATTGAATAACAAAAGCATGTGCTTTGATTTATTTGACAGAAAGATTATTATTATTTATTTCTTAGCAGATGCCCTTATCCAGGGCAACTTACAATTGTTACAAGATATCACATTATTTTTACATACAATTACCCATTTATACAGTTGGGTTTTTACTGGAGCAATCTAGGTAAAGTACCTTGCTCAAGAGTACAGCAGCAGTGTCTCCCACCTGGGATTGAACCCACAACCCTCCAGTCAAGAGGCCAGAGCCCTAACCACAACTCCACACTGCTGCCCAGATAACAGGCTGTGGATAATGGACTTGACCATTTAATCCACATGATATTGGCTGATTACAAAAGTGTTGGTTTTAGTGTTTTAGAGGTCCTGTCCCATGTGTATTCCGGGACATATTATGTATTTTTTACTTGTGGGTATATTCCATGAAAAACATTTGTGTAATAGGAAACAGCAATATTTAACATACCATCTGCCAGAGACTAATTCCTGATCCACAACAGGCACACTGGAGAGATGAACCTAATCAAAACATGTTATTTTCCACTAGCAGAGCCACAATGCAAGACAACCTCAAAACATTACTCAGATCACAACTGAGATGGGGGAAGTTGGGGAAAAGGGGGTGTTTAGAGGCTTGGGTACCCATCTTGTGCATTTTGTGTTCCAGCATATTGACTTTTTGATTACAGTTAGACATGTTTTAAAGGAGGAAAAAACTTTTGGATGTCTTTATCTGTAAGGAGGAAGTCATATCTGTGATAAAAGCCATGTTCTTAAGTAAAGCTTCAGATTCAGCAGCCTGTCCATTGATTTCAGAAGGTTCAAAAGGGCAAGTTTGTCCACTGTTGCAGTTGTTTTTTTTTAATCTTCAAGCCAGAGCCCTTGGTTGATGTGATAAGACTAAACCCCCAAACTTTGTTGCACAGTGAAAAAGCACAATTCTGTGTTTGGAACGCACACACAGTTGTTCTCTGGCTATTTAAACTCTGGCAAGTAATGACTACTGCTTGCTGTACAAACCAAACTCGTCGCAATGTTATCTTTTATTTATTGATACAAAACAAATTCTTGACTGGGCCTTGTGTGGCTAAAGCCAATGCCATTTTCACTCCTGCGTTTTGCTGATGTTGTCCCAGCAATCTCCAAAATCCTTCTATGCATGCAATCAAGGTGACAGCTGATTAGACAGGCAAGCCTACTGATCTTGAATATCCTGCCAGTTGCAGGCTTGTTGGCCCAGTACACTTGTTCATTTATGTATTGACCCATGGTAGCACAAAGTTGGGAGTGTGAGTCCCCCTTTGGCAGTCCTGTCGATCATTCACTTTCTAATTGTCACATACACTGTTATGATAAGGACTATAGCTATAAGGAAATAGTGTGTGCTGTTTTTTTTTGTTTGTTTTGATTTTCAGAGAGTGGGGTGAGTGTACATATTTTTTGTCTTATATGAATAATAAATAAATAGCCTAGAAGGTACAGTAAACCTACAGAAATACACACCTCTTTACCCTTTTACAACCTTCAGGTCACATTTAAAAGCATTTGTTTAAGGCTGATAGTTATAGTGACAGAGTTCAGCATTACAGCTTCTTGAGCACAAGATATTTTGCTTTCATAGGTGAAAAGAACCAGCTGTCTCAGCATCATTACACAGGCTAGAGCTACTGGCTGGTGATCCACTGGTCCACGACAGAGTCTGGGCATGGCCTAGCTCCCAATGACTAGCCACAAGCTGGCCTCCCCCATGGGGAGTTTGTTTAGGCACTTGTGTCTAGTGAGAGGTTGTTATTGTAAATGTAAAGAATAAAAATGCTTTTAGTTCATATTGCCTATCACGTTTTGAGATCCAGTTCTGCAATTTAGTTTTGGCACTTGCTCATAATGTCATACTACCACTAGAGTTATCATGACTCAACAAGAACATTCTGTTTTAAACTGTGTAATCTCTATTCCTGCCATAAGACATTTATGATGGGGGGTAGACAGCAGTCTGAATCCCACAATCCAAACTGCATAGCCCAGTCTCCCATTAGACATAAAAGTTGCAGATAAGGATTTTGAAATACTCACCAGAACTGTATAGTTAGTGGGTCACTCATGTAATGCTAAAACCCCTTAGCTCCTTTTTATAGGAGTCTGTCAGTCTCAAAGCCCTTACTTAATAAACATACTGCCAGTCTGCTGTTAGTAGACCGAAAAATACAGTTTGTTGAAACCATTGAATGTATTTAGTTATTTAAATGTATTTATACAAGGGTGTTCTTCAGATGCTACATCTCATTTACAACTACCTCCTTTTTGTAGGAAGATTTTACTATTGTTAGTGTACTGTACTAGCAGCACACAATTAGTACTATTATAATTATTTGTTATATCAGATGAGCATTCAGTATTACTGAAAAGAAACTTAGTTATATATTTAGACAAATTCAATTATTTGATTGTGTCAATGTCTTATGTGCTTGTTATAACTCATTTTATAACAAAGCTTGTCTTTAATGTTATTGAACATCTTATAATTTATCAAACACTGCTTGGTACAGAGATTTTGTTGTCATGCATGTAACTCAATAAATTATATACTTTTTGATGGAATGGCCTAATACTAGTGAGTAAGTAACTAGTGTTTTGTTCATTTTGGATCCTGGTTGTACCAATCAAGAAATTGAAATGGTCTATATTTCCAGTGTATGCTGCAGTCCCTATATTTCTCACTTTGATGGTTATTAAGAACAATCCTTTACAATGCACTGCTATTTAAAAGTGATATATCCTCACGCTACGTGGTGGGAACAGACTTTATCATTTGTTGATAATCTTGGAATTTCTCCTGTTTACACATTTGTGAAAATGTTGAAAGATGTTGTCAAAGGATGTTGAAATCCGAAGCCCCCGTGTAAAGGCAGTAACAGTGTGCCTGACAGGTTTAAGGCTTGCAAGACATTCTAATGATTTTTGATAAGGATGTGCTGCATATGCATAGCATTATCTTTTACAACTTCTTTATTCTACACAGGTGATTACAATATATGTATTAAATCACAGTACATTATTACAATTTTATTTTACAGCAACACACATTAAGACAGTTTCCCGTGCAATTCCCCAAATAAATCAGATATCTAGTACTACAGTCAAATACCCTTAATATCACTCCTGTAAATGTCACCATCCACTCATAATCAACACATTGAAGTGTCTCAGCCAGAATACAATCGGATTCAGTGGCAGCTTGTGATAATATTCTGATAATATAGTTAGGCTGTTATCACACAATTAGCAGTAAAACTACTGACTTCCACTATTTCACCCTCTTTTGTTAACTATCACTACTAGTGCAATACCTAGCTCAGTGTTTTCCACAGCAAAACAGGCATCATTGTTTTAACAACACTTCTTCAGACATTTTTTTTTTTTGTATTCACATTTCTTATTTGGTTAGGATATTTATGAACTCTTTAGTCAACCATTTTTGCCCATGTGATATGCTGTAGTGACATTTTAAGGTTTTGACTATATTTCAGATATTCTACCGTAGAGTAACATGAGCCGAAGCCTAATCTCACCTCAAATTTCACCTTGATAAAGTCAGCTACAGGAGTCCTTGAAAAAGCGCAAATGTCATTTTTAGCTGCATCATCGTTGATCTTTTTTAGTATGTTGTCTTCTGTTTGTCGGGATGCATTCAGACATGTTTACTAGGTGGGTGTTTCTGACTAGTTATTTTCAACGGTTCAAGTATCAGTCATAAATCTACAACAGGGGTTTTCTACCTACGTGCGGCAAACATCTTGACAACAGCTCTGCAACCTTAAAACACTACAGTGCAGCAAGGGAAAAGGAAACATGAGTACACATGCAGAGTAGATACTTTGTCTCATTCATCTTGGGGTTTGATATTGGGCTAATCCTGTTCTTGGTGTTATCATACATTTCAAACTTTATAGTTCCAAACTTCAAGGTCGTTAAGTCAAGCACTATTTGTGTTACCCTGTTTTTTTATTTTACTCTTTTTGGGCCTTCTTTCAATTTTACTCTATAAGCTTTTTACTGATCATACTTTTGGTTCAGCTAGGTTACTGTACAGAAACTGAAATATTATTATAAGAAGCTCCTTTTTAACACATTTTCCATTTGTATTACTTTTAATTATTAACTATTCTGAGTTGTTTTCTTTTTCTTTTGGAGAAGTTCTAACAAGAATCCAAAAAAGGGAAATCAGTATTTCAAGTAGCATGTAAAAAACGCAATGCAATATTAACTTCTCTGCATTAAATTGCATTTCTCACTCAAGAAACTCGCATAACCCCTGCATGATTTTTAAATATTTACATTATTGCTGATACTTTGCAAAACCCAGCTTTCACAGCTCAGGAAACAGTAAGCTTACAGTATAGTATATATAGTTTACTCAACCATGGGATTTGATAGAATCTTCAGTAGCACGGGTCAGTTCCCTGTGTTCAATTACCCAGGACAAGTTTTTTGTATTTTTATTTTTTTAAATTTGTTTTTGCATTTTAAATAATGTTGCAAAACAAAAATGTAATCAAAAGCAGACCGGTTTTACCCGTGTCACTACTTCCCTGTGCACATTTAATTTACTGTTTTACTGATTTATGATATACTGCCCACGCCAACGTATTTCCCATATTTCATTCTATTACTGTCAAACATGTAATAGATGCTTAGAATACTTGTACTCTGAATCTCTCAAAGGGTGCCTCTATGCTATTATCAGCTACCCCAGAGACAAAAATACACTACCAGTGGGGTAAATGGCCAAACCAAGATTGGCATATAGTGACTGAGCAGTCTGTGATGCACATAAAGACACTGACAACACAGAAAGGCCAAAACCACATCCTCACACAGCACATAACCCTAACCTCAAACTTGTTAATACCTTTAGTCAACCCTATCAACGTCTTTATCTTCATGCCAGAGTGAAAACGCCTTCCATTTTATACCCTATCATTAAACAGCATTCCACCCCAGGTAGTTCTCTGTGGCTGTGGACTGCATTTGATCACAAGTTCTAGCCATTCAGTATTCACAACTGCAATTTACAACATTGTTGTTATGCTGTCTGTGCGAGCGCAAAAAAGGCCTGCTGCCCAGGGGTAGTTCCAAAGAATGCAGTGTCTTGTTAATACCCGATTGAGCAATGAATGTAAAAGGAGACTCCCTGAGCTTGAAAAACCAAAAGGCCTTGTAATAAAGAATGCTATGCTCCCTACTGTGAATACTGGTGACCTGGCATGTAGACCACCGCAAAGTGGTAAATAATTCACTAACAGAGTCATAGTTTTTTTCCTGCAGACCCCAGCAGTGTTTTGGCAGGCAAACTGTTTTTTTTTCTTTTTCTGACATAATGCCAATAGATGAAGGGGGGGGGCACTAAATTATCAGTGATGCGTACAGGCCACAAACAGTGAATAAGAGAAATAAGTTAATGTGGGGGTTGGGGGTGGGGGGGGATATTTGAATGTGGAATAACTAGCTTTGCAATGCTTTACTGTTTTATTACTTAGGTTCAGGTGTGAGGGCAAAACCTACTCTGAAGAGTTGATAGAAATCTACTTTTTTTATATTGGTCACATGACTCAGGCTGCCTTTCATTTTACAAGAAGCCATTTCTAAAAATAAATCTGTGTAATAAGCTTGTCGCTAAAAAGCAGATCCCAATGTGTTCCTGAATCATTTCAAACCAGGCCTTTTTGTCATCTTCAGTCGCCATCATAGGCATAATGATTCCAATTAGGATAATTTTGTTATAACAGTTTTTAGGAACTTGTGGAAAAGACACAGCATATTAAAAAATATTGAACAAAATTATAATATTAAATAACAAAATAACATTGTATGTAAATAAATCATTAAACAAAAATGTATTTTTATTTTTATTGTAACTGCAAAAAACTGCAAAAAACTTTTAACTAATTCAGATACAGGTTCTTGACTGAAATCGCAAGTAATAGCAACATCAATTTAATTAACTCAGTTATGCTGTTTTATTTCCCATTGGGATTTATGTTACCAGTAAGGCAAGGAATTGTATGTTTAGAATTGTATTATGTTGCTTATGCACAAGACAACACATGTGTACAGCAGTAGTTACTGTTCAAATAGAGTTCTAAATGTTAAGGCCAGTAGTCTGTCGCACACAAAGTTCACTATCCAAGTTTTGTTTGACTACATACAACCCGTCTGTCACAAAACACCAGGCAACTGGAATGTCGAGAGATGGTCAAGTGGCTCCATTTTTTTTAAACTGCAGTCACAGTTACAATGGGAAGCACAGGCCGGATCTTTAAATTACAGACTCAAAGCAAAACATTCTAGTGTCAACTCCAGGAGTGGTGGAAATGAAGCTATCATCGCTGCATTTTAATGCCATTCATGGATCCCTAAATGCAAGTCAAAATCTTTAAAACAAAGAAAATAGACGCTATTTTCCATGGCAAGCAACAGCAGTTTTGGTCAAAGTGGTCGCAGTGGTAATACAATTGTTCAAAAATGTTTCATTACTCCAGAAATGTTCCAGTACAAGTTCTGAAATCTGCACTCATTTTTAAATATGATGTGAGAAAGCGTTCCTTTAACATCATACCAATTTCCAAGTGTTTAAATTACAATTTTACAGTTAGTAAAGCAGTCCCAGTTGCCTAGCAGCTAGAGCTGAGGAGTGACAACCACGAGATTCTGGTTTCAGATACCAGCTAAGCAAACAACTATGAGGACAAGGGGACAACTCACATCACCTCTCTGGGCCTAAATTAAATAAATAAATAAATACAATAAAAAATAACCATTCCCTATCATTCCTTCTCAAAGAAGGGATGTGAGTTGAACTTTCTTTATTAAATATTCCTTTAAAATAAATAAATAAGATACCTGACAGCAAATTATAAACAAACAGGATGAGCACATCTCTATGTCCCAGTTCTGTGGAAAGTATTTTTATTTTTTTTTTAAACCTGGGAAAGCCAATATTACTTACCAGTTTCCTGGTTGAAACATATTGAGTTTTGTTGTTGCAGATATATGAAAAACTCTGTACAAAACACACACAGTCATCAATGTTCATGTTTGAACCATTGGAATTTGTTTACTGTGTCATGAGAGTTGTGCACCACTGTAGAATGTATATATGGCATCAGTCAGGTCTCCACATACCAAAAATCACGTTATCTTTGTAATGTCCCTTTCTTTATGGAGTTAAATTATTACAGTTTTTTTTTTTTTTTTTGTATTCTTAGTTTATGAATTGTGAGTGGGTATTATAAAATATCTCTACATTGGCATTGCCCCATTCCCTGACTGTAACCTCTATATCAAGTCTTTCTTTTTTGAATGTATGTACATTTCACCTGTATAAAAGGGTCCCTTCTACAGATAATAATGAAAAGCCAAGGGGTAGAGTATAATCAATTAAAAACGGTGGATCATTGAAACTAAAGATGTCAAGGTCTGGGGATTGATGCCCATTCTTTTTCATATACATTTCATTGTGTGAAATGGTAATATGCTTCTTACACAACTACAGTCACTGTTAAGAGGAAATAGTGGGTGGACTATCCCATGACCTGAGGTAAGAAGAGCTAGACTGCCATTGACTACCCTTCACTGAAAGCCAGGGCTTGATTCTGAAAGTATTTGGGGGAATGTCTAGTAAAATGTTCACTGCATGGAAGATTTTAAAAAGCTAGGCATTGTTTTCCAGTAATAATTACAGTCAAATCTGCTCATGTGACCACCTTTATTTAGCGACCACCTAAGTGACCACTTTAAATTCCTCCCAATGATATTTGTTCTTTTCTGTAACTGTTTTAAGCGGCCACCTGTCTAACGCGACTAGCGACCACAATTCTCTTACCCAGTAGCAGACTCAAACCTGTATTAAACACCCTTACACAGGGCTAAATATGGTTTTAAATGGTACGTCCTAAATTTAAAGGAATACGGTAACCATTTGTGCAGTCTTTTATCCATTATCAATAAAACAACAGCGCTCTCTTGTAAAGGAAGAGAGAAAACGTGGAGAAACAAAAGGTCCTCCCTAGATGACAGAATTAAAGTTGTTAAACTTGTAAAGACAGTAAGTGCCAGAATAAACTGCTGAAAAATTGGCATTAGAAAGACACAGATAAGAACATAAGAACATAAGAAAGTTTACAAACGAGAGGAGGCCATTCAGCCCATCTTGCTCGTTTGGTTGTTAGTAGCTTATTGATCCCAGAATCTCATCAAGCAGCTTCTTGAAGGATCCCAGGGTGTCAGCTTCAATAACATTACTGGGGAGTTGGTTCCAGCCCCTCACAATTCTCTGTGTAAATAAGTGCCTCTTATTTTCTGTTCTGAATGCCCCTTTAATCTCCATTTGTGACCCCTGGTCCTTTTTTCTTTTTTAGGTAAAAAAAGTCAGCTCATACTAGAAAGATATATAAGTTCCATAAACTTTTACAGTCATTTCATTTTAAAAGAGGAAAGTAAACAATGGTTTAAGCAGGAAAATAGGGTGGCATTATTGGTTAGGTCACATACTCCCGGGAGCATTTAGTTCCTATGTTGTAATGGCATCAGATATATACTACTGTCCTTTGATTGGTGCCTGTATGAATGTGCTGAACTTTGTATCACTTCTTTGATAGCAGTGGGCAGCAGTGTGGAGTAGTGGTTAGGGCTCTGGACTCTTGACCGGAGGGTCATGGGTTCAATCCCCGGTGGGGACACTGCTGCTGTACCCTTGAGCAAGGTACTTTACCTAGATTGCTCCAGTAAAAACCCAACTGTATAAATGGGTAATTGTATATAAAAATAATGTGATTCTTGTAAGTCGCCCTGGATAAGGGTGTCTGCTAAGAAATAAATTATTTATTTATTATTTATTTATAAATAAATTATTTATTTGAGCCTTGACCTGACTGCCTCCCACCCTCACTCAAAAAGAGATGATTCATCTTAATAAGGCTATCCTGCTCAACCAATTTTACAAAATACATAAACAATGAAATCATTCAGCTACCAATGAGAGCTTTTCCATTTCCTTCATTTCCTTAGTCGCTTATTTTGGTAGCTGCTGAGACTGCCGCACTGTGATAGCCATCAGTGTTATGAGCAAGATAGGGGTCACCTTTAAAAATCCTTGCAGCAGTCTTTTGCAGCTGTCACATCTTAAGTTTCTTTGCTTTTTTTAATCATGTGTTATGATCTGAATTCAAACCCAGATGTCCAAGATATTAAAAAGTAATGACAGGGATATTTGTCAAGGATATCCATAACTTTTTCATACAATAGAAGTCATAACATCTTCATGTTCAGGGAGGCTGCTTTGGAAGCAAGGGACCCTTTTGGTCGGAATTTCAGCTTGACTACTGAGGGTGTTTATGTTTATTTGCTTACAGTTCTCCAAGCGAATAAAAAAAATACCTTGGAACTCCACGCTGCATTTGAAAACTCATCTGATAGGGATCACTTTCAGAGTCGGGCGATCAACACACGTCCAGAGTGGATTTCTAAACCTGAACAGCCAAGGAGATGGGACCAGAACCACTCGTTGTAGTACCAATCACAGAGAGTAACCGACAACTCAGACAGGTATGTGATTGTTTTCTTTGGCAGTGTTTTGCAGTGCTCGACTTCGATCTGGTCACATGACCTGGCTCTCCAAGCCAATGCACATGTACCCCCTTGCCAAGAAACATCTCTATAAGACTCACCTATTAAAAAATATTGGCAGTCTCAGAGTAAATCAGTCTACTTTGAAAACTGACCCTACATAACTGGTTAGATGTGAAAGTAACTCCATCATAAAGGCATTGTTTGAGTGGTGATTTTGGTCAAAATGTGCTGCAGCATATTATCATAATCTTAAAACTGAAAACACACTGTTTATGCTAGACACCATTATAAGCCTGAATATCAGGGCCAATTACATTGTGTGAAACCATCTTTTATTCAGGCTTCTTTTAAGCAAAGAATGTGAATTGGGTAAACGTGTTTGCCAACTGGTTCACTCGTGTTCATTAAGGTCTAAGCTGATACTTCATTGGTGATTCAGTCATGCATTGTCCATTACACCACCTGGTTTCAGTCATCAAGTCTGTTTGTTTGTTTGTTTTCTGATGAGTTGTTTATTTAAAGGATTTCCTGGGGAAACCCTACTAAGAGAGCATCTCTCCTTTAAGGGGTAAAGACACAAGTCAGTATAATGGCTAAATACAAAATCTCAAACATGTGCAAGACACACAATCATGGAATTTCAAACCACTGGACGCACTACCATACCGTATACTTTTTAGTACTGTGTTCACATAAAAAAAAAAATAATACATTATCATTGTAAAGGGTGGTCTCAGTTACATTGCTTTCACTTATAATGTATTAAATAGCCTTTTTGTTTTCTTTAAACAGTAGATGTGTTTCAAATTTTATAGGTCTCCAATTATACACACGTTTGCATATATTTAAAAAAATATATATACAAGTGTTTTATTAACATTATGGAATCATTGATAAAAGCATAACTGGTACATTTAGGAGCCCTCAAATGGTCATTGTGAGTTGTTTATAACCAGCATTAACAGTTGTATTTTGACTGCCCTATTATTCTTTTCAGTGTTTTTGTACCTACCAGTAATATTATAGTTTCAGGAATAATGTGAGTATGGTATTAAAAGTATGGAAGTTCCACTTTTTGGAAGTTAAAAGTCATTCAGAAAATGTATTGTAAATGAAAAAAATAAATAAATCAAACTAAAATAAAACTTTTTTATGGTATAATGAGCCTAAGTATTATAGTTTAATTTAGTCAAGTATTTGTTTAGACCTGCTGATTCTTCTCCTGTAAATGGTGAAAACAATCATATGATTTATACATATAAAAGATACTTTGTTAACTTTTGTGTTTAAAGTGTGTGAGTTCTTTACGTCCTCTACAGTAGACAACAACAGTTCTTTAGCGGTTTTTGAACATGTATTTCTTTAAAGAGCCTTGTACAGTACCTTATTGTTGCTGCACTGACTCCTGGTCATGTTCAGCTATACTTTTACTCTTTACACTAAGTATCGCTTGGTTCACACAGGAACCTGTTCCTCTGTTAATAAAGAAAAGCTTAAGGTTCTGCTGTAAGGTCAGACTGCCCAAAGCCATACAAATACAAAAAATGTTAAAACAAATTACAGGGAAGTGCTTTTATGTGCTTGAAGACTGCATTCATAATACAGTATCTTCCCTAATTAAGGGTGGTTTGTTTCAAGTCTATCTCGACAGGAACTGTTCTAAGCCCTGAATCTTGTTAAAGGGATTATAGATTTAGACCTCGAGTTTACTACTGTTGTGAGCACCTGCTTTCATCATGAACTTCATGAGCAGCACCACATTCCTTTAAAAAAAAATATCTTAAAGGAAGATACATATGTATTTAATTACTGTATGTCATAAACATTACAGTAACACATCATTAATGGCCACAGTATTTAAACAGTTGTTTTTTGGTATGTTATTTTAAGTTTGTATTATAAATATTAAACAGATTTTTTTTTGTAGTTTTCTATTTTTTGTTTGTTTCTACAAAGTGTTACTTAATTGGTTTATAATTTAATTCTACTGATCTACTGTAAGATTAGTTGTGTGCTTAATCAAGATCACTATTAAGATTACTGGAGAAGATTACATTGAGCATTGTCCTACTGCTTCAATGGTGTGATTGTAAGGATTTACAATTGATTTACTCATTACTCTTCTATACACAATGCAAAACATTAAACAGAGTAATGTTTTGCATAATATGTACATTTCTCATAATATGAACATTAACTCTGGCAATATTAATATATTCAGTATGTGTAATAAATGATTGTTAATAAAATAATAAAGCATTGTAAGCTTAGTTTAAAACCTACATTTGCTTTTTCTTGGTAAACCTGGTTTGTAATGAAAATGTTTATTCATATTACAGTATACTTTAAATATTGTACGGTACTTTATTTACTGCTAAAGTTTTTTAAGCAATGTTTTTACCATATACACTTTCAATTCTAGATGGTATTTGCTAATACTAATGTATTTGTGTGCATTTAACATATTATTAAACGTTAATTTAAAAGAGATGTGATAAAAATAGGTTATTTTAGAGGTAAATATTAAGAGACAAATTGGTTAAAAATTGGTTGCAGAATATTTGTTATTTAATTTAACATTTGGTTACTGTATTTTTTTTTTTTATTTCTCAAATTCTTTTAACAAACAGATTAGGAACATGATGCAATGCAATGCAGATTAGGAACATGATGCAATAGTATTAAAAAATAGATAGATATCAACATGATCGCCACTGCATGGTAGTTGGTTCCATTTATATAAAGATTGTTTGGAGGACTATGTGAACCAAGTTCTGGTGGCCTCTGTCCAGTTACTAATGAACATGTGTCTATGTCACAAAAAATAACATCACAATTGGCTACTAATTTGCACCTCTGCAGGTAGGCAAGTGGACAGGTTGGCTAAACTATCTTTTTACCACTGTAGCGGGTAGTCCCTCCATGGCAGAGAAGAAGTACATTGGTGGGGATGTGAATAGAAGCGTGTGTTTCTATTAACTGTGGATAGTAGTACTTTCTGTCTGGGTAAATAGAGAACTTCTGTCTTCCAGCGTTGTTGACCTGGCACTCTTTCACATGCAGTTATAATAATAATAATAATAATAATAATAATAATAATAATAATAATAATAATAGCAGCAGGATCAATGGTTCTCCTCTGTGGGTATACATATAGGTTTACCTTTTATGTTGTACTGTAAATGAGATTAATGCTACAATACCCCTTTAGATGTAATGAGATTAGACCAAACGTAACTGGCTACAGAGACAAAAAAAAGGTAATTCAAGGACCAAGAAGAATTGAAAAAGTAAACTTTGTATTAAGTAGATCAGGTTTCTGCCTTTGCAGTTCTACAGTATATGGTGAAAGAAAACAATTGTGAGAGCCACAGTGGGGCACAGCTAGGGCAGATTAACTAACAGCTTAACAAGGCGGAGTGAAAAGAAGGTTCACTAGTTGCAAATAGGATTTATTTGGAGGTATCTTTACAGGGTTGTTCATTGAGTAGGAACACTAATTTCCATAGAGGTCAAGTCCCCGTGCTGGGGATGAGGAAGTGAGGTTTTGTAGGGAGCATTTTCAACAGGTTGCTTGAAAGCATTGCCCCTGGTTTTGTTAAGGAAGCGGGAACTTAAAGATCTGTAGGGCAGACAGGGTTTCAGTTTTAAGTGCCATCTGATTATTCATACTGGTACTTAAAAGTTTCCAAAATAAGATTTTTTTTTTTTTTTTTTTTTTTTTTTTACTGTATTTTATTTTAATTGCATGTTATTTTGAAGCTGAGCATAAAAAATGAAATTATTGTAAAATGGTTATAGCTAAATGCACATTACATTTTCATTACTAATTAGTTATCTGGAATGCAACATTGTTTGGCTTCAGTATACTTCTCCTGCCCAGTACCAGTAACTGTTATGAGGTGAAGGCTACAATTCCAACTAGGAAGACAAGGCAGTCTAACTAATGCATGTATTTTACAAATGTACACCCCAAAGGAGATTTTAAAAACCTTAAATCACCATTTAATTTGATTATTTTTATTTTATTGTGGAGCAGTGTGGAGTAGTGGTTAGGGCTCTGGACTCTTGCCCGGAGGGTCGTGGGTTCAATCCCAGGTGGGGGACACTGCTGCTTTACCCTTGGGCAAGGTACTTTACCTAGATTGCTCCAGTAAAAACCCAACTGTATAAATGGGTAATTGTATGTAAAAATAATGTGAT
This sequence comes from Acipenser ruthenus, assembly GCF_902713425.1. Taxonomy (NCBI): domain Eukaryota; kingdom Metazoa; phylum Chordata; class Actinopteri; order Acipenseriformes; family Acipenseridae; genus Acipenser; species Acipenser ruthenus. The sequence goes on along the minus strand of NC_081195.1, from coordinate 60,922,211 downwards.
AACTTGTAACAATTGTAAGTCACCCTGGATAAGGGTGTCTGCTAAGAAATAAATAAATAATAATAATATTCCATGCACTGTAATATTTACAGAGAAAGTGTTTCTTTTTTAGCTTTGTTTTTATCTAATGGTTGTACAGATGAATGATTCCACCTGACTGAATAAAAATAATGAAGATTTCATTTAAATCGGGATATGGTTAACGAGAGGGTAACAACTAATACAACGGTTTATTTTTTTGTTGAAAAAATCTGCTTAGACAGGGATACCATAGCTATTCTAAAGCAAATAAACCCATGTGTCTCTAAACTGTTTTTTTCAGTACAACACTTACGCACACAGCATGTCAAGACTGAGCTGGGATCCAAACCACCAGTGTGTGGGTACTTCTAAACCACCAGACAACCACTAGGGTCAGTGCCTGTCAATTTAGCTGGAATAACTGCAGGCTGATTGTATGCTGCATAATATCCTGTCCATTTAATTCACAATATAAATGTAATAATTCAACCTAATTGAATTAAATATACTCAATATTTTCAGCTGTATTACAGATCATTGCATCACTGATTTTCCCTTTAAAAACCACATTGAATACAATTGAACATGTGTGCATGTGTGTGCGTGTCTATATATATATATATATATATATATATATATATATATATATATATATATATATATAAGATCAACTCAGGTGAAATGGGAGTGTGAGAATTTTCCCTTTTAGCTTATTTGCTGCCAGCATACATTTTGCAAGGCAGTGAATTGGAGAACTTTTTTTCACCCTTGCTCTGCATCACTGAACATACAGCAAACATCATTCTTCGTGTTCAGGTAATCACATATGTAATCTGATTATATAGAATGCCCTTTTATGGAGGTAAAAAGGAAAACACAAATTTAAACGATTCACCCTGTCATAACGGTCTAGAAAGAACTTTAGGTTTTGTGCAGCAAATCCAAATTTTGGCTGGATGAAACCCTCCAGGTTTTCCTAACTACCAAGAATTTCAGTGTCGTGAGGATTGGTGGGTCGATTGTTTAAGCCAATAGGCTGGGAGTGATGTTAATGTTATTTCAGTGAGCATGAAGCACTGAGCCCATTAGCGAGCGAGTCACTGCTATAGAAAGCTATTTACTTAAATGCCAGAGCTTCTGCAGCTGAAGCCTAACAAGACCCCCATTCTTCAATCACTCCTCAAAATGCATTCATTTACATTGTACTGACTTTGACTGGGCAGCCACGAGTGGAAACGTTGCGGAGCAGCAATTTTGTGGACATCTGAACTGAAGCTAATGAGACCAAATGTGATTCTGTTCTAGAAAAAAAATGAGTATTTGGCTGGACATTTTGCGTATTTGTATCAGTTACTATTGAGGTAAGCTTGAGAACGATTTAGTTTATCGTGTTTTAATGTTGTTTTTTTTATTATTTATTATTTTTTAAAACATAATTGCTACCGTTTATAAAGTTAAGTTAGATAAGTTAAAATGTTTGGGTATGGTGCGCTTTGGAATGCGTCTCCCAGTGACTGCTGTCACCGTATCTTAACAACATAAACTTTTAATGGGGTTTTTACGGCACCGGGAGTCTGTAAATCGAAATATTAGACTGTGGATATTTGTGGTCGTGTTGCTAGTTATTCTACATAACCCTTTTGGCATATGAATTTCACTCAAAGTCTCTTTTTCAGTGATTTAAAAGCATGACTTCTTTTAAACAAGGGTGAATTCATTTTTTTTTTTTTTTTTTCACAGAGCAAAGGTTGTTCAAAAGTAATGTAGTCTGATGAAGTCTTGAATAATTATTGCCCCACTTAAACTCTTATTTCTGGGACTTTAGAAAACTAATTTTCAGCAAGAAATTTGTAGCATATGAACGGTGGTGTTATGTAAATTGAATGTTATTGTACAAGCGTGAAAAAAAAAAAAAAGTATTTCATTGCAGAGGAAGGCGTTACGTAACAGTAATTTATATGGAGTTAGCAAGAGTTATATTTATCGCATAGAATGTGAATAGTTATTTTCAGTCTGAGCAATAACCATTACACTACTTATGTATAGTTAATACGTGTTTTAATATGGCTACAAATCACATTTTAAAAAAATCTATCCAATTTCAGTAATATTAACTAGGATTCGCTTTGATCCCCAGTTGTCTGATATTTAGACCTCATTTCCAAATACATCAAAAGAAGATAACATAAAAAAGGGATACCTTTGAATAAAGCTAGTTTAAAGTACTGTTGTAGACTACTTGAAGTTTTGGTGTGCATCTGACGCCAGCAGACTCCAGATGTATGAGCTCAGCTGTTGCCTGTCACTTGGGTGACAACAACTGGTTGGTTCCCTTTTAAGCTTTTCCCTGTCCATTATTCCTCAGCTAATAAGTGTCTAGTCGCAACCCTTGTATTATCTTGAGTATACTCCTTTACCAGTACCAAGGGAGGTGGCAGTATTGTTTCCTTCTTCTCCACAGTCTATATCTCTCCTGCCCTTTTCTTATTATTTTCATGACAACCTGATGGATATATTTGGAGTCAGGCACTGACAAATGCTAAAGGATGCTGGTGAATAGGAAAGAAGAAAAAGTGATGCAATATTTGCCAAGCTGTTTCTTTCAAACAATATTTACTCCTAGCAGGGGACTGTAAACGTAAACAGCAGCCATTTATCTTGGCTGTCTGCTTAGGTTTTTAATTCAGCATGCCTGTAGTCTGGTGGCTGGGGCTGGCCTTGGACAGCAATCTGTCATTATGGCCACAGCTGGGGGCAAAGGAAAACAAAATATAGCACTCTGCTGGGACCAGCATCAGCCTTTAAACTCCATTGGCTAAGGAGTTGGGAAAGACTCTGGCCGAGTTCTCAGGCTCCAAGTGCAATGTTTATACAGAGGATTCCGGGGTCAACGTGACATTGGGGGTGGGGAGAGAAGTTGGTTAGCACCTCATCATAGCTCTGCAGACAAATTGTATGTTATTTTTATAGATACTTTGACACTATGCCATAGTAATTGTTTTAGGACATGGTGAACCTTCCACAGAGATGATGTATACACATTCTTTGAATATGTTAATACCATTTTAATACCATTTTACTAAATAGATTTTAGGGCTATAGTTTGGTTGGTTGATTGGTTGGTTTGTTTATGTCCTTATAACTGGGGCCCTTCTGAACTCCAGCCAAAGTGAATATTGCTGAAAAATATTTTAAAATAAAACCATCTGCCTAATTTATAAAATTTCCTTTCAAGTACAATAAAAATAACGATGATGATGATGATGATGATGATGATGATGATGAAAAACTTTGAAAGGAAGGTCGGAATGCTTGTCTTTGAAAAGCTCTAATTAAGGTAGCAGTGACCCCTAGTGGTGAGAGCTACAGTTTAGAGCCTGAAGAAATCTCGGCTCCGACACGACTACCTACAGGACTGTTATAATACATTCCAAGATTGTGTGCATGCATTTGACCCCAGAACAATTTTGACTTATCATACAAGATTGCTTTTTTTAAAAGGTTATTTTAAAAGCATTTACTTTATCATTTGGCTGATGATAAAAGGGATACAAATCAATTTTCTGTCTTCAGTTCCTTTTGAAGTGGTTCTAACACACAAATAAAAAACACAAACTGTTGTTAGTCTTTATCATGACTTACAAATTGCTTAAACAAAAAAAAAGTACACTCAATATATTTGCTTATTCTAGATAAATAATGGTCTCCAAACACTTTGGCCACTGTAGTTTGTGAAATGTTAGCAGTGTGTGGCGACTATTTACCCAAATAATGAAGCTAATGGTAATCGGCTAGCTTGGGTCAAATATGTACATTTTAATGTCAAGTAAAAAGGCTCCTCTGGGTTAATAGATAAGCCATTAAGATTAGACTCCGCTGCAGGTATAAACGACAGAGGAATTCCATCGTAGCAGTATCTCGCATGGTGGTTATGCCTTGTAGAAAGATACATAAATCATACGGGGGGGGGGATAGTCATTTTGGACGTCAGAACTGACACGCCTGCATGTTTGCCTTGAAAAATGTTTGCATGCTCAGTGCTTGATTAACTGACAAAATGATTTGTATTTCCTTTTTGTTTTTTTTTGTCAGAATAAGTTTTTTTGGAGGGGAGGTTTACAGGGGGCTTTCTACCTTGGTTTGGTGTTTGGTTTTATTTTAGGCTACTGTAGGCCATCGTGCCACTTGTAGCATTCATGGCCACTTTTGCCAGTTATCACAATGTGGGGGTGTGATCTTATGTTGTGTAGTTTGTCTAGATCGCATTGATTTATGCAAATTGTCTAATTGCCTATCTTGGTTGTAACTTTCAGTGTTTATCTGCATGATGTTGGCACATGTGTGCTACACTTTGGCAGACTCTTGAGCTTTTAAATGATTTTCCTAATGTTTTGTTTTGCCTGCACTTCAGCTGAATTTAATGTCCGTGTTCAAGAGTAGGGTGCTTGGTTTGGAAGCAAATACCCAACCAAATTACTCAGTTGCTCGCTGTACCTAAACATTTTGAGCAGAGCCTTCACTTTCAAAATAAGAAAAACAATATCTATAGGTAAGTTGGGACTGTTCATTAATGAAGTTAGTTGCTTGGTCCTCACTAGACCTTCTTGCAGAAATGCCTGGTATTTCTGCTGACATGCAAACCTGTTTGTAGTATCACTGCAGCTGCTATTTCAGTTGCTTAAGTATTGTCACATTTTATTTTGCTTTCTGATTCTCAGCTACCAGAAGACTGGTCTGCTCTCCTTAAGTTCTTTGCTATGCCTCCCACAAAACAGTTTAACCAGGTATTGTCTTTTTCAGCACCCACATTTTTCTATTTAGCTCAATTGCTTATTATCTGAGGTGCAGATCCTGGAAGCTAATAATTATGGTCTGACTCTGGTAGTGATTGTGTTTGAAATGTTTCCAGTTACACAAACTGTTGGCATGGTTAAAAATGGCTGTGTGCCAAAAAGTGTTTTAGAATGGCTGCTACTCTGACTTGAACAAGTGTGTTGGTTTGTGTCTGAGGGGAAATTAATTTGATTATATTGTATAACATATCTGTAATTTGTGCTTAAGACATTTTCCAAGTTGAGTCAAAGACCTTCTCTTTTTTGTGTCTGTGGATGAAATGTGCTGGTAAAAGGTAGAAAATGTATTTAAAATGATCTAATACCCATGTGACAGGCGTAATCATTTTTACACTAGAAGAAGCCTGAGAGGATTACACTTGTAAAGATAACAAATCAGCTGTTTCTTGGCTCGGGTGGTATGTGTCAATTACAGAGGTACAGCCAAAACATGTTGCAGCAAACAAATTAGGAATCGTGGTTCTCATAAAGACCTTTTTATTTTTATTTATTTATTTGTAATACATTGTGGCTCAGAAATATTGTTTCAGAGAAATAGCAACCACTAGACTCTGCATTATCAATGGGCAATGCTTTCCCTTATGCTTGTCTATGGCTTGTAACGTTACCATAAAGCACTAGTTTAAGCAAGTTTTGCTTCTATAAAATAGCTGGGACCAGATTGGACACTTTAGCTGGCACATGTATATGTTGACAAATTATTTAGACCACAGGTTAGTGGTTGAGAGGACAGCATGAATAACCTTCCATATTTAGGTAGGATAGCAGACAAATTGCCCCATGCATCTTTTATTATGGCATGTTTACAGAATGGCTTTCTGGTGCCATATGAAGTATTAGCAGCAAGGTAGCAAGAGTGTTCATACTGAGGTTCTTTATACACTGAGTGCTGGAATATCCTGAGCAATAAATACTGCTGTGCATACATCTTCACGCAGTGCTGATTTAGTGCTTGGAACCGTAGCAGTTTGAAAATGTACACAAAGCAATGTTTGTGTTTAGCCAAATTAATCATAGATTTCTTTGCAATTCAGTAATAACCTAAACACTTTGGCACGCACCTATCCAGAAACATCCTCGGATACTGCCAAACATGCAGAAAGTAGACCAGACAGCCTCCACATTTTGGGACTGTAGAAATAACATTGTCATGTAAGACATAAAGCAGTGGAGAGAGAGAATTCGCATAGACGAAGCAAAGCACAGAGTGTGTGCTGTGGAGAACTGTTTGTGGCAGCTTAGTGGGGAAAGAAATGATATGCGGCTTGTTTTAAATGATGGCTTTCTGTAAGTAAATGGACACAGACTAAATGTAGATATCTGTGCTCATTCCCTAGCATTCTTTTCAGCATGCATTTATTTAATGTGACACATTGTAGCAGGACTTGAAAAGCTTTTCATACACAATTACTCTTTGCACAAATGGAAGACAGTAAAAGTAATCTCAGAATAGACCATTTTACTTGCAGTATTTATTAATTATGTATTTATTTTCTCCTCTTATCCCCTCTGTTCTGCACTGTAAGCACATTTTGCTCAAGCGGAATCAAAACTCTGTTTGGGTTTTCTCAACAAAATGTAGCTAAAGCTCTTGGTTGCTGTTTAGCTACATATGCTTAACGTTATTTATGTCCAATGAAAGTGAGCTGAAGGCTTAATAATAGCAGACGCACTTGGTAACCATGACCACTAGGCTTATTGGGGGGGGAAGGAGGGGGGGGGGGCCAAATCTGGCAAGCCAGTCATAGTTCAATAACCATATATTGCTTGTCAAAGTTCTGCTTATTTGTGGGTAAAATGATCAGACCACCCTGTTAACGGAAGCCACACACAATACAGTATTTTAGACGTCTTGTTTTGCATTATCGGCCTATAGGCTCCCCTACCCCTTTACAGTAAGTCTGTCTGCACACAAAACAGCATTGCCATGGCAATGCTGTCAGGACATAACTTCAGAATATCTCAGTCTCCTAGAGAGATTTCTTTTTTTAGAAATGAGTTGGCCAGTGGAGGCCACATTGTTGCTCAGCTCCAGTCTAAGATAATCATTTATAGCTTTCCAGAGCCCTGGCTTGGTGTATGTACCTACTCCCCTTCCCCTCCCAAACAAGGCTGCTTCACTGGGCTTGTCTTCATTGTCAGAGGGGTAGATTCAAGTATAATTTATGAAATGGAGAAGGTCAATAAGAGACACAAATCAACCCCTACGGTCAATAGATTTGCCACGCTTGAAAGGAAGCACTTTTTTCTTTTTCTTTTTTTTTTTTTTTGTACCTTCTGCAGAGCAAGATGGAAGTGTGTTCTTGCCAACCTGAGTTCACTACAAAATTAGTGACTAGGTGGCGCTTTCAGCAAACTTTCACAATTTCAACTTTTTCCAAAACGTTACCCTTTTAGCTTTTTAGGCTATTGTATATGGTAGACTGTTGCAAACCCATAGTTAAAGTTAATCAAGTTCAATGCTTAAATAAACGCAAAACTATGCTGTCATTTTTGGCTTTGTATAAGAACAGGGACCAGAATTACAGTAAATATACCACCAAAATATGCATTTCTAATGAAATGTGTGTTTCTGTAGGTATGTGTAAATATATTTTTTTACATTCAGATTCATCTGCTTTAACATCTATGACTTGCGTTGGCACGCATTACTGCCACCTGATATTCCAAAAGTGCCGAAGGGCAGGTATGTCTCCAAGATAATTAGATACTGGTTCTATATATGCCAGACAGGTTTGATTTTTTTAAAATGCATCATGTCCTTAATTGGTTTGAGTACAGAACATTTGTGTTTTTAGACATTGGCAGGCTGTTTTTATCAGAAATTCCAAGGTACATAATTGCAAAGGCGCTGCAGTCACTTGAGAGGTTTGGAAAGGTCAGTCTACACAAGGACACTGAGAGTAACTAGTGTTTTTAGATGAAAGGACAAACTGTCTGCATTTCAGATGACATGCATGTGGGCATCATTAAACAGGCAGCACTAATAAAAGGCACCAGTTGTGGATGCTTTTGGTTTCAAAGGCAGCTTTTTATTTTTGCTCCAATCTAATTACAAGACTGCTCTGGTAAGCATACTGTAGTGCCCACCCCCTTTTTTTGGGGGGGGGGGGAGCAATTTCATTTACTGCTTTAAATATAAATGCATTCCATGTGTTATTGTTTATGGTCCCTACTCTAAAAAAATTCAATTACATAGGAAAAACTTAGAATAATTGTTTTAAAACTATCCAGATGGCGGGACAGCCTTTATCTGTTCAGCAGCAGACTAGGAAACAAATATTTAGTTTGCATACACCATTCTTTATTTATTTATTTTTTTTTAAACATAGTGTTGTTCCAGTCCTGTCCTCTAGGAGGTGGTAGACACCCATCTGATAATCCCTAGGGTCATGCAGAACCAACCCACCATAAACGGCTTGATTCTGTAGTGGGGCAGACCAACAGTTTCTGGTTATGGAACTCAATGATGTACATTTTTGGAAATAGGAAGTTTGACAAAGTACTAACATGTTCTACCAGTATTAAGCCTGCTGGGGGGATGCCCACAGCTATTATTGAGGAGCATTTTGTTTTTAAGGTGGATAAAAAAAAAAAAGGGAATCAGTGACTTCTGGAATTAGAATTTCATGTCCTGGGGCAAGGTCAGAAAGTTAGAGTATCTTGGTCATCCCCTTTGTTCTCCATCTGGAAATATGATTATTGTCTTATAAAGCATGTTGGGGCAAGTACACCATCTAGTAAAGTGTCTATTTGCTGTGATGTGTTCCCACAAGTAATATCCCATGTTTGACAGAAGCACCAAATCTATGCATCCTACCGTTTTCAACCATAAAGGTTTCCAGATCACCTTACAAGTATCCTGCCTGCTTACTGTATACCCTTATAAAGGCGTACTAAATAAAACTGCTGTTGATAGATATGTAACCCGCAAACCACCGTCCATCTTTTTTCCCTGATTGCAGAGCGTACAGGAGCCTTTGGCTTGATTACAAAGAGAGCACTTGATTCACTGTCTGCCGGATATTCTACAGATCGTGGAATATGCTCCGGAGCTGGTAGCAATTGGAGAGCTTAATGGAAGATCTCCTGTCGACCGTCAGGTGCTCAGGGATATCTCCAGCAGATGCTGGAGGATGAATCTTGCCTGTGAAAGTGTTTCTGTGTAAGAAAAAACAAATGCATTTCTGTTGCTAACTCACACAAATTGCATTGTATGAAACCACTGTTTTTAGTAACTACTGGGCGCAGACATTACTGAGGTCGAAGGCATTAAGTTTGTAAGTGGTGTGTTTGTGCCACTGACCCACGATTTTTTTTTTTTTTTTTTAAATCCAGTAAAGTGGCCAGACTACTTGGGCAAATGTAATTATCTAAAATAAATCAACTGTATAGTGAAACAAGTGAATGCCTGTGTTTGAGCAGTCAGTATACTTTCCACTAGAGAGAGTCCTGCTGGAATTTCCCTTAGGCACTTCAACATCTGGATCTGTAAAGAAAGTTTACCTCTCAATAACATGGTTGTTAGTCTAAAATGTGTGTTTTGGTATATGAATGTGGTGTGTTTTTTTTCTCAACAATTCCTTATGAAATTGTTGGGTTTGCAAACAGAGTTTCTGTAAACAGTCTTCTAAATGTTTTGCATGACTGCTTTCTGTGTTACAATTATTTTGAAAACTTTTGTAAGTGAAATTAAAGGTTTGGTCCTAATTTAATATTTAAATGTTTGTATGTAGATGCAACACTGTTTGGATCAATTTAATGGACACACTTGTTTCCAGTTCGTGTCAAATCCAGATGCCAAATTTTACGGTGTAGAATGGATCCACTTTTAGACTGCGGTCAAGTGAAATGCTTAAGCACTTGTGCTCATGTGCTGGAAGCTCTGTATATTAACTAATGCTCTATCTACAGGGGCCTGAAATATTCTTACTTAAAGTGGAATAGAATGGAATGGAGACCACAATTGGAAACATGTGCTCAAAAAATCACTTCTTTACATATTGTGGTTAGATTATTTTTAAGCCATTGTGGCATCCTGAGAGATTCTTAACAGCAGTTTTCCAGATATTCATCTTCTAGAACACAACACAAATACTGTGTTTTTTTTTTTTGCACGCTTACTGTACATCTGGTTTAAAGAAATTCTGAATTCTTGATTGGAAAAGACTAACATGGTATTATGAGCTTAATTAGACACACCTGAGTATTACAAACACTATGGCTAATTAATCTACCAGTAAAAATTGGAAAGGGGGAGGTGGGGGGGGGTGTGAACAATCATGCTTGTTGTCTGGGCTTATCAAATGTAATTGGGTCGTTTTAAAAGGAGCACAGCTGAACCTAAATGGGTTGTAAATGTTTCTATTTTATATAATGTGTTTCACAGGGAAATCTCCAAGCTCATGCTGTGGGTTGGTTAGGGGCCTGCTTACAGGTGGGTCAATATTAACAGTTGCCAACCTGGGACAGTCCTTCAATTAAAAGGTCCTACCTACAATGGCTCTGTAGATTTACAAAAGAAGGCTTGTTTGTCCTCCCTTAGAGTTTTAAAGTTCAAAGAGGGAAACTTGTTTGGAATGCTCACAAAGTCTTCTTGTTGAGGGGTGGCGGTAATATTGTGAGCCAGCTGCACACAAGGTGTACAGAGTTTAAGGTGCCTGTAGTAAAATATGCAAAGCCAACTGTAGTTACAAGATTGCTTTGTCAACCTTGTTGAACCCCAATTCTATACAACTTAAATGTCTGATCTCTGATCAGTTGTCCTTTTTTAAAGAGAAATAATTTTAAATAAGCACAAACATTGCCCAGAATGAGAGTAGCTTTGATGTTCGAATTGGATACGTGCATATTCATTATTCGGTTTTTAAAGCTTAGTAACGTAGAATATGTTGTATTAATCCCATCTGGCTGCTTGAAACAGGAAGCTCAGTGTACCTCCCTCAAAACCCTCTGCTTGACCTTTTTCAAACTGCTAATAATTGTTGCAGGGGAAAGGAAGTCAGCATATTTTGTTATCCAGCTCTTTTAAGCTTGGGTTTTGATACGGAGGTATGAAACGGGGCAACAAACTTCCTATTTCAGTTTCATCAAGTTAATAATAATAATAAGTCATTGGAGCCATTAAACAAAAGTATGATTTGAAATGCCCATGACGGGATACATTCATAAGTCAGGTATGGAATAATAAACGGACAGCTGATCAAAACAAACCCAGGCCTCGTCATTAAGCAGATGTTTTCTATTAATTCTGAGTGAAAGTAAATGATCGCAATTAACTAGATGTTTAAGTCAGGCTGTAGCATTCATCCACATCCCTGCAGATCTGATCTCTTCTGTAGTCAATTATTATTATTATTATTATTATTATTATTATTATTATTATTATTATTATTATTTGAGGGGCTTTTAAGGATTCTCTAAATGTTTTGATCTATAACTGAAAATAGACTGGGAATATTCTCAGATAGAGCTCAGCTGTTCCTAAAACCACTACATCATTGAGACTCAATTCTTGCCTCAAATGATTTCTGAATTCGGTCAAAAAAAAAAAAAAAAAAACTAAATATTGACCCATTGTCAGCTTTTGCTTTGTTGTGGGATCCTGGTGTCTGTAGAAAAGATGGGGTTGTAAAGTGCAGGGCAAGATTCTTTGACGGCTGCCCCTTTTTGAATTTCTGTGGAATAGAAAAAGATCTGATGTTTTGTTTCTCTATGCATGTTCTGTTTGAGCCCCCTATTCTCTCCTCCTCCTCTCCCCCCCCCCCCCCCCCCCCCCAACCCGGTTGCATTATGGTTTTGGCACAATTTAAAGCACTGAAAATGTCAGCATGACAAACTCGCTGGCTATTTCACTCAGTCATGCAAATTAAAATTCCCATAACTTCTAGGAGTGATATTTTCACTGAGCCTGTGAGTATTATTCGATATAGGGGATATTTCAACATAGGGCAGATGACTTGATTATGGTAAACTAATAGAAATCTTTAGAATGGATCTACAGATTAGACAAAGTTGAGACTTTGCCAGTTATATTCCCCCCCCCCCCCCCCCCACACACCCATGGTTCTTGCTAATCTTTTATTGGCATTGACTCTGGGTTTCATACATTCCTGGACAGATAACAGCATCTTATCATTGCTAACAGTATGTCCTGGTATCCTATACATGACCTTGTTACTTCCCATATGTGAACTCGATCAAGGCTTATGCCCTTACGAGTCCTTGATTTGACCTCAGATCTCTCTCTTTTGGGTGTGCTGTGCTCCATGTTCTAGGAAATGACATTTTTATCTTGATTTCTGTTTAGGAGAGAGAGGCAGAGCACTGATGTGTGTATGACCTTTGGCAAAATGAGGTTTGGTTTTGGCGTCCGTCACCCTCTATTAACGTTGGTACCAGTCAAGACTGATTTGTGTTTGTTTATGGATTTAGTGTACTAATTAATAAACTTAATTTGGTAGTTTGCAAATTAAATTATCTATAGTAATTTGTGCGGTATTTTCAAAAAAAGGGTACATTGTATGAAATTGGTGGTAATCCTTTTAAATGAGTTTTGGGCATGGTCATCTCCTGAATTCCCTCCCAAGACCCAAATGGAAATGAGCCCGTCAGTTTGAGTCCATTTCTATCATTTAAGTGAGTGAAGAAAGCAAGAGTGATGGAAGTGAATGAAACATTTTGTTAAAGTAGACTGACGCTAAAACAAGTGTCCTGTAATTGCCTTTTAAAAACCTATGTGGATGAGAAATCATTATAGACTGCTGCTAAGGTGTTTTGTGTCCCATTTTGTTTGTTTTAAGGGTAGAAAGTGTGAAAAGTGGGTTATTTGAAATGTCAAGATTTTGGTCGTCTGTTTTGATATTTGGTTTAAATGGAACATAACCTCAGTACAATAATTATAGGTGTGGTATTTTTAGTGAGTTAAACGCAGGAAGCACACCAGCTGCAGTCTGCATTCTGATAAGCAAGCGTTTTGTTTTTTCCATAGCAGACATACTGTATGCACGACACTCTCCCCTCTATGTATCTGATTCCAATAGTGCAAATGGCTGTGGCCTGTATTTTGTCTAGACAGTAATGTCTCAAGACGTTCAACAGAGGGAGCCGATTGCCTGGGCCAAACCTTTCCACCTCCTTGCTGTGACCTAAGATGCAGCTTGACTTATTTGATTAAAACCAGTCATATACATCACAGCAGGTGACTAGCTCTGCTGGACATTGCTTCTTCTGTGACCAATGTAAATTGCATCCGTTGTTTCAGGGCAGAGGAGGGGCGGATTGTGAACCCTGAATGTAATGTAACATGACAGGTTCAAGGTTCAATAGTTTTGGAGGATTACTGTGAAATGGTAAGGACGTGTTATGCCCTTATAAAAATGAAGTGATTTTATGCTTCAAAAGTTCACCTTTCACAAGGGCATGGCAAACCTGACCTTTTCGTTCCATTTAAAGTAGAATGTATCGGTTACAATATCACAATAAAGAGGGAGGTTAAAGCACTATAACTCCAGTAAGCTATAATAAAACCAGCCCTTTAGTCTAACACAATGGTGCTCACAGTTGGAATCCTAGAGGATGAAAGCATGAGAGGTCATTTAACCTACTCCAGGAATTAAGGAATAGAATCATAATATTGCTAAATTTCAATTGATTCTTCAAATCGGATCAATCATGGCAAGTTATTACTGATTCTTATTGGGAGGTCTAGTCAATCCCAGTCTCTCTTTGTGAGTTCCATGCAGATATATATTATAGGTAATACTATTCAACATTGTCTGCTGTCGTTTGTAAACTAAATTTATGCCAATTAAGATGAATTAGCGTGCATCTATCTATATCTATATCTATCTATCTATCTAATATTGCATTCTATAAAAATTAGACATGCACATGGATGTAATTAGGTCATTGGAAAAGACCTATCTGAGACATTCTAGTGGAATGTTAATAGTAAGTGGGATATGGATTCAAGTGACTGGCGTGAATGGCTATGAAGGCAGTATTGTTAAACAAGTCTTGTTGCTGGAATTATTTCTGCACAGGGATTACTGCTTCTACATTATCAAACTCCTGTTTCCTATACCCACTTACAATAACACTTTGGCATTTGGCAACCTAATTTTGATCAAAGCTTTGAGAGGTTGTTCTCTCGCCTAACTCAGATCATGTCTCAGTCTTGCACTTGAAATAAAAGTGAAGGAAAGAAAACCTTCCCCTAATCTAGTAGATTGTGTCCAATTATAACACTTGGAATGGCTTACATGTGACAAACTCTACCAAAGTAATATCATTGGAGAGAGATGTTAAATTGGTTTGTTTACTGCCCCCTACATTAAACAATACCATACAGCTGTATAATGTAACCTGACATACTTTGGAGTCTTGGATAAATTTAAATTGTATGGGGAAAGTTGGGCACAACATGTTTTGGGATCACCGATTTTAAATTCTTCAGAGTATGAGTTGCCACAGGTGTCGGTTTGCAAACTTGGTTCCACTTGACCCTGTCGTCACAAATCTTGTTGGTGATGAAATCTGAAAGTTATGTACACAGAAGACCTTTTTAGATAGAACTTTTTTTACATGACAGTGAGGACTCGGACCAGGACAACCAATGCATATTGTATTTAAACAAGTGGTGGTGAAACTTCTGAAACCTTTGGTGATTGTAACTTCTTAGTAATTAAGTTCCGGCAGTCTTCTAGATTTAACCCACTTTTGCAAACAAACATGTTGGGGCAAGTTTGGGAATCACATTACTTGTAAAGAAAGGGGGAGGGGGGGGGGGGGTTTATTCCACAAGTTGGAAATACTTGGCTGATCAGCTCCTAAGAAGTTTAGGATGGTAAACAATAACATTTAAAAAAAAAAAAATCATAATGATAAAGGGTACATGGTATGACTTATGGATTTGTTGTAAATGTTTGTATCAGTAAGTTTCTTTTTTGCACAATTTTTTATTGTGATGGGGTGACAACCATTTGTTTAGTAACTTGTTGTTAAAGGCTTCATTTATAGTCATCTTCTATGTTGCTCAATCATACAGTATACTGTGACTGTAGTCTTGAAAGAAAGAACACAACCATTTAGGGTCTCAAATATTTTAAAATAGTTTAAAATGCTTATTGTGGTTTTTTTTTTTATATAAAGCAGTCAGAGTATGTGGAGATGAAGACTGAATATTGACTTCAGCCATACTAGAAGGGATTACATTCTGCTCAACATTGTTATCTGGTGTGACAAGCATTATGTGAGCATATGCAATGGCAAATTCCATTCAGTCCTCAGTCTTCTGTCAACCTTTAGTTCATTGTTTTATTGGTTGGACTAACGTTAAACATTAAGCGTGAGCTTCATTTTTTTTTAGGTAACGCAAATATAATGGATATTTGTTGTACCTTAAAGTGAAAGTGTTTAACCCCTTGTAACCCAAGTGTAATTCTAAGCTTATATTCTATGACCTAACATGTCCATTGTTAAATTTATATAGTAGTTTCCTCTGTTTACCCATGGTAGCTGAACCGTGATACACACCATTGTTTCTGCTAAGTTCCAGGGAGGTAAAGATAAGGTAACTTGTCCAAGATCACTGAGGGTATGAAATCGAGACCTTCCGGCTCACAGCACTCTTCAGGATATGCTTGCTGTCTCATTGTAAACAATTTTACAAGAAATCTGGAATCCTTTTAGAAATGCCATACTAATTGTCATGGTTTTTCTATTCTGGCACTTTTTTAAAGCAGTGTGCTTTGACTAGCTTTATATTTCAGGCCAATATCTGCATATTTTTTTAATTCTCAGCTGATTTAAATATTAAGGCAAAACTAGAGCGTATGAACCTCTCTTCTTTCTATACAGACTACCCCATCCAGTTAGTCGGTACAAATGGTTACTGTACCAAATATTTTAAATATTTAAACACATATTAATAGGGTAGCTCTGTAGCAGGTAATGTTTTCAACAGTCTTGCCTCAATGCGCGTCGAGCATCAAAAAGCTTCCTCAAAGACTTTTCGCCCACAGCTTTGCTGAAGACCGTTGTCAGAGGTGGCTTTGAATCTGCTGCAGGCATGCAGGTCAAAATATAAAAGACTAAATAGAAAAATTAACAAGTATCTGGTTTTTAACAGGGCACAATTATACCTTTTCAAATGAGTGCTGACAGATCATATTTTAGGTAAGGGCCCAGTTTTCAGAAACATTCATATTACTCGACTAGGCAAACGTCCTGTGCAATTTTGCATGTGGACTGTGCTACAACACAAGCAGAAATCTAGATTTTGTGGTGGTGTTGTTGTTGTTATTATATATTTTTTTTTTTTTTTTTTTTGGTGTGTAAAAATATGATACAAGCATTGGAAAGGGATTTTCAATTATGTTTGTAAAAGAATTTGGTTCGATGAGGGGGTGTTAGTTCACAGGTTGTTGGGACATGTTTGGCTTGTGAGCAGGACCCAACCCCAGGAGGTTTACAGTGAGGGCAGTACCAGGTGTGAAGTGCTGTTCAAATTGTTCAGCTAGGGATGGCAGAAGTGGTTGTAAACTCTTGGAAAATAATTGTGGTAATTATTTACAGGGTAAATGGGAGTTATTGCTCTGACAGCAATATATTTGGAATTAAGCTTTCAAATCAGAGAAAGGTGATGTAACTCTATCCATTTCCAGAAGTGTTAATCTTTTAGAAATGTTCTAGATCACCCAGTAAACACTGATATATAGTGAAGTGGACAATTGGGATGAACATGTTTATTCATGGATGAACACAAGTTACAGATGCAGCTCAGACTTCAAAATGCCTGTCATTAATAAATGTGTTCAATATATTCAACCAGTGTCTCTGAAGAATAGCCATGACTAAACCTAGTTATATTACTTTACTCAACCAGCTGCACACTTTATGACAGGAACATGTTGGTGTTAATGGACTACCAAAAAAAGAAAAAAAAAACTAGTCAAAGTATTTCAAGGCAGAATAAATTCAGAGAACAGTAAGTCAAAGCAGGGAAAACCTGAAAGCAATAATGTTTTGTCAAGTATTATGAAGTCAATCAGGCAATCTCCAAGCAAAGTTTATCATGGCACAATGAGACAAGTGTTTATAAACCTTCCTCTAGTGGTGCTGTACTGTAGGAAATCACTTTAGGTATTTTGACCTTGTGGAAAGGAAACTAGTGCTGCATCGCAGATGTAAACCGATTTAGTTAAAGGCTGAAGAGTAGTCTGTGTCTATTGAGGTGGAAATGAGGCCCAGCTTTGAGTTGTATGTCTTGTTATTCAACAGGAAGTGGACTTTCACAGCCGTGTGATTGTAATATATGGGATAATAATAAATGCCAAGCAATTGATCTTCTCATATGCAAAGGACTAAAGCAGCATTTTTTATGATGCTTTCTGGTAAACAGTTATAGGACTTCAATCTTGACAGCTCATAAATCCTAATAGTATTTTCCATCTCTTCTATGTGGGGGGGAAAGCAAGAATAGTATTGTATAAAGTGTTTTTTGCTTATCCCCATGGCCAAGAAGAATGCTTTCTGACAACTTTTTATTAATGCCTGCATTACCTCATTTTTCAGCTTCAGGGCAATATGTGAGCTGCATTAGAATTGGGCACAGGAGCATTTTATGGCTATAGGAAAAAATAAACCCAGACTTTCTTCTTACTTACATTATATGCATCTTCTACTGCAGTTGTGATGCCATATCAAATATAATTGCTGTACAACCCCCAAAATGATGATGCATACTCCAGGAATAAATACAGCACACACACACAAATATATAAGAACTTTGGACTTTCTACAAAACCAGCAGTGGACAGCACTTTTTTTTTTTTTTTTTTTTTTTGAAGATTTAAAGGGATTTTATTAATTTGATTAATTGTTTTTTCAACTAAGTATTAAAGTAATTAATAATCTGCTTAACTATTTTATGGTGAAATCATGTGTTTGTGTTCATCTCGAGGCAGACAATGTACCAAACACGCAGGCAATCTTGCCTGACACAGTCCCTTCTTTTATTCTGTTTTTCAAATGAGACAGTAATCACAATGCCTTAGCCTGCTGTTTTTCCCACATGTTTTTGGTGGTTGTTGTTGTTAGTCCCAGGATGTTTTGTGTTTAGAATATACAAGACAGATTGAGATTCTGTTTTTATTATTTAAATGTATAGAGGAAGGTCTCTGGATACAACCCATCTTGTACCTTTTTGTATGATAATTCAGCAGATCAGAGGAGTGCAAACTGCAGTCATCTCCCTCCTAACTGAAACAAAAGAGAACCCTGTAGAACCCCAAGCTTGGCTCACGCCTGGGCCTCTTGTGAATGGGTCTGTGCCCTTGGCTGTAACAATGGCTTTCACATGATAATGACTTTTCTTAGCACCCTGTAGATAAAGTCCAACTCTCAAACATTCAGTCCCTTGGAAGCGTTTACTGACTGTAAGTACATCATCACACTGATCCGAAAATCCCCCGTCTATCTTTTTTGTTTTTTTACAAATAAATGCTTGAGGGACTGGACACTGTTTATTATAAACAGTAACAGTTCTCTAAATTGTAAGGGGGGGATATTGGACTGTACTGGTTCTACAGGTGTAAAAGGACCCTCGTTTTTTAATATAGGTATGCACTTAGGGCAATTTTTTTAAATAGTTCAATTCTGGTCCTTTGGGGCTTTTTGAAGAGTCAGTATTGTGAATGTTGATCTTCTAGTGGCAGGGGCTACAGAATAAATCTCTCATTAATTATATGACCTACATAACACTGGACATCTGACTGAAAAAGGCAACACCGTCGCGTTTGTTACAAGAGGCCACTCTAGCTTTTGACCCAGCAGTCCAGTAAATTATAAATTATCTCTGATAATGACATCCCAGGGGAAGCAAAATTGGTTAGGAATCAGAAAAAAAGTAAATGGAGCTTAGTTGCCTGATGCTAACTTTCTTATTCCACAGAGGAAGCTGCTTGCTGTCCTTTCAAGCCCAGCACAAACGTGCTCATGGGCAGAGCAGGCTTGTTGTTAAAGGCAGCAGGAAAGGCTACACCTTTTTCAAATTCCTTGGGGAAATAAAGGGCACCACAAGGTCAACTGTCCCTCCCATTTTGGAGATTGTTTTTTGTGCAAGATGTCTCTGGCTACTGGCCAAGCAAATCTGAATTACTAATATTAATCCATTGTCTGTCAGGGGATTGAAGTCTGTATTGTATCCTTTTATAACCCCCCCCCCCCCCAACATTGTCACCTCAGTAAATTATCTAAACAATTAAAAAATGGCACGAAACAACATATATTTGGAATAATGTTTTATCCAAATACATCAATCAAATGAGAATAATATTTCACTTTACCCGCGCCCTACCACATTGTTTTAAAGTTTAGACCACTGTGGTGTTTTATAAACTCAAAAGAACTTTAAACGCTTGCTTTTATGCAGTCTTGTGTGTTGTGTGGTGTGTTTGTTTTTTTTTTTTGTTTTTTTTGTTTAACTTTCCATTTAAAAAAATTATACTGTAAGCATTTTATTTTTGTATCTGATAATCTTGTGCATTAGAAGGGAGAGAAATGTCATCCAGAAAAGGGTTGTTAAGCTTGTAAAGCTGGGGCTTTTTTTAAGGGCACAATAATACATACACATTTTTTTCATTTGATTTGATAGTGTTCTGTCCTAGCAAAAAAAAAAAAAGTTTTGTTTTAGTGTTTTGGCTTTCTCCCTAAGTGGGGTCTATAACTAAGTGCAAATCCTTATCTGGGTTGGTTGGAGCAGAGAACTGTTAGGATTCATATGTTAATGACCTCTTCAAATTCAGGGGCTACTTGTTAAATGATTCTGGCACAATGTATAGACTTGCTGACATCATTGTTAATTGGGAAAGTAGGAGATGACTTTGAGGGAACCTCCTCACACATGCATTCAGACTTGAGAAAAACAAGTGTGTGTGTGTGTGCATGTTTGTCTCTGAAGGAAGTCTTTTGGAACATTTCTTTGTAACACTGGCTACTTAACTAGCTGGAGCATATGGGGAGATAAGCACATTCCTGGAGAAATGAGGTAAGATTCCAAGGGTTTTATAACTTTTTAACTTTAATCCAGTCTGTGCTTTTGCTGTCTTGCAGCAGAAACTTTAACCAAAGGGATTCAAGCACCGAGTGAAACTTGCTTTGTAAAAGACAACAGACTATACTTAAAATGTCAGCTACATGAATGGGACGCTATCGTTGTCTAACAGTTTCTTTTGAATCTAATCTGCAATTATTGAATCTAATCGGTACTATATTTGTAGCCCTTAACTCTCTACTCCTGGCTTTTTTTAAATGTATTTTATAAATGTTGAATTGGTCAAGTTAAGAACGTACCATTGTAATGGTGGCATGTTCATGATTAGTGTAAAGTTCCCCGGAAGCTGCAGCTATGTCCGGGCTGACGAGTGTTAAGACTCCCTGGTGTTTTTGGAGTCTCATGATGTGTTTGAAGTGTGCTGGGAGGATCTTCCTCTGTTGTTGCTGCTTGGGTGGGTAGGTGGGTGTGGGGGATGTGAGTGGGCAGGGTTCACTGAATGGGCTGGAGGTGAAGGAAGTCGGCAGTGCTGGTAGCCATCTGGGTCTGCTGTTCACCACGGTGCAGTGTTTGTACAGGCTGTGGGTATAGTGACAGCTTGAATATGGATGCTAAAACTTCCATCTGAAGTGGGAACAGCCTCAGTCCTGGAACAAACAGTGTAAGATTCACTCCAGACTAGCCAGCTACTGCTTTCAGTGTGGATGAGTAGCTCTGTGCGAAGTCAGCAGAAGTAAAGGGTTAACCGGAGCATAGTCTACTCTACAGTCATGCATTAACTTTCAGCTGTAAAACTGTTTGTACACGTCTGCTGTGGCTGGACTCGGCTTTGAAGGTAGGAATTGATTTATATTTTTGGTTTTGCCTGCTCAAAGATTTGGGGGAATTTAATACTTTTATTCCCCCTTCTTTGTCTTTTCTAGATAGATAATTCCTGGTCTGTCTGTTAATGACACAAGTCAGACGAGTGACAGAAGGGGCATTGCCTTCTGAGAGGACCACATTTAGAAGGGGCTAATGTTCGAATCCAAACATTTTTATAATTTTGTTGACATTGTTGGTTCAAAAGTGTAAAACTAGTAGGAGTAAGAGCTTGAACAATACAGGCTATATTATTATTATTATTATTATTATTATTAGTATTATTATTATTATTATTATAATAAATACATTTTTAAATGTTTTGTCAATTAATTACGTAGCATAGCATATATGTGTGTCTAATCCATTACTGTATAAACAGCTTATTTGTAAACTACTCAATCGAGCAGAGACAATTGCGATTGGGTTTACAGTTGGAAATGTTTACCATTTTTATATTACTTAAACAATATGGTTAGAGTAATTTAATTTCTGGAATTAATTTTAGACTAGTCTAATTTTTTCTACTTCATAAATTGCTGCTTCTTCGTTTGCATAAAGCCGAATTGGTAATTCACGTCAAAGCTTAGCTGTAAATTGTTTTAATTTTGATGTTGAATATTGATGCTACATTTGGGGTTGGCTAATGCTCTTCTCAATAGCAGATTAGATGACTGATATGAGAGCTGGCATCAGATTTGTATCCAGTTTGCAATGCAAATCTGTCATTGGGAGAGTACTCTGTCTCCAGGCACATGGATCCACCATATATGCAGGTGGTCCATGTAAGCTAGACTGATCTCCAGAGGCAGTCTCAGCAGTTACTTGGCCTTGAATTAATAGCTTTAATGAAGGATTTTTGCTGGCACTGCAATGTCCATGGAGTTTTGGCCAAATATTCTCTTATTTTCATTTATCATTGGTAATGTAGCCAGCATTGTACACTTATACAATGTGGTTGTATTAGGACTTGTATGTGTGTTGGGTGGGGGTGGTTCTATGTTTTTTTTGCTAGCATATGGACTGTATTATATGAAATTTATACAGTTCTAGTCTTGAGACTTTTTAAAATTCTCTCTTCTCAAAGTGTTTTCTCTAAGAGATTTGTTTTAAAGGCCTGTGCATTTTTTTTCACAAAGGAACACGTTGTTTGAGTGCCAACAGGTGACAAGTTGAAACCCGAGTGCATGTGTATATTGGACCACAGTTCTGTATCTGTCCTGTATGTGGTGTGTTTTGAGTAGAACGATGAAAAGCCAGTGGAAGGATTAAAAAAAAAAAAAAAAAATAGAAATGTAATGCAAAAAGGCCCTTCACAGAAAATAAGACTTTTTACGAGATGTAAAAGAACCCTTATTTTTTATTTTACTGACATTGCATTTCTTCCTTTTGTTCAGGGGTCTGTCACTGAGGCAGTAATAAAAGTGGAAGAATGCAGTGAAAGAATGAGACAGTTGTGGCACGTTGAGATTGCCTTTTGTCTGTTTAATGACCACAATGTGTGTCGTTTCCAGGTACATTTGATGTGTCACTTGGTGTGTGTGTGTGTGTGTGTACCATGAAGTTAAGTTGCTGGAAGGAGTTTTATTGTGATGCTCTAATAGGAGTCAAATGGTTAGATATGGTGCAGAGTTTGAACAAATTACCTTTTCATACCCAGAGGTCATGTTTTAGCACTTCACTAAATCAGCATATATATTATTCGGATGAAATCAATCCCCTAACAGGTCCAAGCTACTACAGGCAAAAGGCGCGCTCTCTCTCTTTGTTGTGTTGTAATTGCAGCAGTTCTGTTTTCCAGTGGACAAGCTATTCATTTAATTAGGCACAGACCATATCTTTGACCTTTGCCATGGCCTTTTCTCATTTTTTTTCAGCAAGCCCATATTTCTTCATATGTGAAGCCCATAGAACTTTAGAAATGGAAACTGCAGAGATTTAAGAAATGTAGGATTAGAGTTAGAGTATAATATTGTACATTTATTGCCCTGTAGGAATCCTTTGAGTTTACATATTATATAAATGTAATTATTTTGTTTTTTGTTTTGTATGATGCAAATACACTGGAGTGACTTGTGTGGCAGGAGCTAAGACTGTTTTTCATAAATCCTGGCAGCCTTGAAGGAAGTAGTCTCTCCAAGCAACCCAACATTGCTTCATTCAACTAGTCTTTCAGGAACAAGGCCTGCAGAGGAAAGACTTCATATGCACAGCGATTTGCATTGGGGAAGGTGTTAGAAGCCTCTGTCTTAGTTTCTCACGCCACTCTTATTGCTATTGTAATTTTCTGAATTGTTTGATACCAAATTTACCATACGACTCGCTGGAGCAGCCAGTGTGACTCACCTGCTCTCCAAGCAACCCCTGCACCCTCGCTTGAGGCTACCTCTGCCATTATGGGTGGATTTGTGTGATATGCATCTTGTGTTCCCCAAAGCCATGTTAACAAGCAGTTTCACAAAGAGAAGTTGTAAAACAATTTGCCCCACATGACACTGCTGAACAGCAGGGGACAGTGGGGGGTGGGTGTTCGAGTAACTGGTCTAAGAATCCATGACCTCTTGTACCTGATCACCGGTGACGATACAGGATGTAAAGTTCAATGGAAATGCAGTACTTTAAGAAAGACATTGAGGTTTATCAATAGGACTTCCCTAATCGTGTGCCAATCTCTTAGAGTGTATTGACCACAGTAATTCAGGAAAGGGATGTTAAAAAAAAGAAAAAAAAATGAGTACACATTCCTACCGGTAATTAAATGGCAATTGGGAAATGAAACAAAGCAGTACTGTAACTTTTTTTTTTTGTGTGTGTTTTCTTAAACCTTATTTTCACACAATGTTTTCTGACTAAATAGGATTTATTTTATAGTATTATCTTCAGAATAGTCTGCTAGTTTAAGGCACTGTGGCATAACAGTTGACATGTACTGTTTTCTGTAGGGCCTCAAATACCTTGTTTTATGAATAGCTGGTAGCCACTTGCAGAGGATTAGCTAATCATTGCCAGGGAGCCAGAGAAGCCATGTAGAGCCATCACACAAAGAAAAGCATCGTTAAACCAGAGAAACTGTCTCTGAATCCAGCTGACACTGCAACAGTCAACCAAGTTTAACTTTGAAGAAACAGAAGTTGTGTTGTGTGATTTTTTTTTTTTTTTTAAACTTTACTTTGCACCCATCTTTGTCTTCAAAGCAAATGCAGGCATCATCTGATTAGTTTTCTCAGCTGTTTCGGTCTACCTCCTGTGTGCTTTCTGCTGAGTGTGGGTGATGGATGCAGCCCCCCCCCCCCCCCCCCGAAGAGGCTCACTAAAAGCTCGTGTCTGAAGAATGGGCGCAACTGCAAAAGCATCCGTTCACACAGGGCCTGCTATCTGTCGTGGGATGAGCTTCAGTAGCAGAAGAAATGCTTGTGTGACACCTAAATGATTGCAGGAAATATCTGAAATGAAAGAATATTGGAGCATTTACTTCTAGTTTTAACTTTTTTTTTTAGTTCCAGTTTTGTATGACCGATACAGACCGCAAGGTGTGACTTCTAGCTAGTGATGTAAATGACTTCATGGAAGATGACAGCAGTGTCCTCCTTCTTTTGGTAGTCGGTGTGTTTTTTTTTTTTTTTTTTTTAAACATACCTTTGCCATGAGCTGCTCTGGCTGCCATTTATACTTTCGATGCATGCTTTAATGTTTTGTGCTGCGTTTTGCCCTCTCAACACAATTTCTACAGAAGAGTCAAAGCCTTTCTTCTTGGTTGAAACACTTGAATGTATTGTATTTATTGAAGTTTATGGAATTGTCAGTAAAAACACAATGGGGAAAACTTTGTTTGGTCTTGCTGGTGTGAACGTTTATGAATGTGTTTTGATTACTCTGCTTTAATCTGGCAGCAGATTTTTAGACTTTGAACATATAAATTGAAAAACCAACCTTCATGCAAATCGAATAATACTTGACTACTGTGTGCTTGAACCACAGTGTAATTACTGTAAGATTTATATCATTACTGTAGCTTAAACTAATTTGAGATGCATGTATGTATCGCCATGTACCAGCAGAATTATCTAATGTTTTTGTATTTTTCTAAGATATTTGTTTTATTTTTTTTTATTATTTTTTTTTTAGACTTGTAGCAAGCATTTTTCTTTTCAAGAGTGTGTTCAATCCTGAATGCAATTCAAAGAGCAAATTATATTTCATTGAAGTTTGCCAGAGCTTTTTGACTAGGCTTATATATTTATTAGAGTTGGACAGCCAGTCAACATTAAGCAGTGCCTCTCTTGATGGTTCGTTGCCAATGTCAACCACTGGCACTCTTAATGCAGAAAGATAAGGCTTATGCTGTTAACATGTTTCAACCAAGTCTCTAAACGTCTAGCTTATTTTGAGGCCTGTGTCTGATTTCTGTTTGGTTCACCCTATCTGATTTAAGACATTTTAAAGTGACATTGAACATCACTTCAAAGATAATCAAAATGCTCTTGAAACTCAATGTTATATGACCAAGGTAGAATAATATCTTAATCTGCTAGACCATGTTATCTCCCTTTTAGTCCTCTTTTTGTAACAAGTCTCCTCCACCTCTGCACAGAATCGCTGTTTGATGCATTTTGACTGTTCAAGCGGGTATCATCAGCAAGGAGTCTTGTCGCTAGAGATGGAGCAAAAAGTAAGCAAACTCGGCTTCGGTTTTCAACGCAGTTCTACTTCAGACGATGATTCTGGCTGTGCTTTGGAAGAATATGCCTGGGTTCCACCTGGTCTTCGGCCAGAACAGGTATGGATTTACATGATTTGCTTGTGTTCTGTTCTAAAGTCATTGATGTATGTTTAGGTGCTCGACCAGTTGTTCCATAAAAGAACTGCGATCTGGAAGTTCTTCACACACTTGGCAAAGTTTTAGCTCCAAGCATAGACACAGCTGAAGGTTAACTTCTTATTGAGAAGGGTTAAAGCAGTACCATAGCAACTGTTTTGAGCTTCCAAAGCAGCTCAATGGCTAGAATTTACTGTATTTGTGGAAATGATCCCTGCCCCCTGGCTGGTTCTTAGGGCAGGTAAAATCCTGCCTTTAGTTAAACAGGGCCAGCTGTTGCTGAAAGCGGTATTTTATTAGGTGTTGGGTGCTGGACACTAATTAATGAGACCCTTGCTTCACTGCAGCTTCTCTGTATTCAATCTGTCATCAGAGTTTGAAAGCCAAAGTGTGTGTCCTCTTCTTTTTATTTTTATTTTATTTTTTTTTACATCCTGTTGGAGTCGATTTAATAAGATCCCATGATTTTTGCAAAGGCCTAATGATTTGAGGTAAGGTTATTTCATAGGCTTGTCTTGCATCAAGGGAGGAAAATGGGTGTTGGTGCACAATGAAAGATGTGTGGATTTTCACAACCCCCACCCCACCCTAATATTGACCCCATACACCAAGGGCTATGTGTATTGTAGAACATTGGCTGTACACCTGGCTTTAATTTAATCTCTTTTCTTTTCACTGTATGTGTTTCATGATGCAGGTCCCTTGTCTGGTTTTAACACAAATCAGAAGCTTCATTGGCTGGTGCAGTGAAATCTTTAGTAAACAGTTTTTTCATACATTTGAAATGGTGAACATCCAGGATCAGGGTTACACAAAATACTGGTAGTGCATACTCCCTTCTCTGTTAACCAGGAGATGTTACCCAGGAGAAAATGAACTGAGGGTTGTGGTGTTCAGTTGGTTCCCATGCGGCTCCTGGTTCTGTTTCATACTATGCAGTTGTTGGAGTTGATCTTCATTTTTTAGAATTACCAACAAAACACTACCCAAAAATGCTCACATTTGTGATGTTTACTTGCATGTTTGAGTCGCAATGATTGAAAGTACATTATTTAAAAAAAGGCTGAACATTAGGTTGTCTGCAACTTTTTTTTTTCTGCATGGCTTGCCTTCAGTCAGTACTTGGATTTCAGTGCATTGTTTTTTTCATTCCCTGTTTTTTTTTCTAATGAGGTCTGGCATTGATTTGCTGCATTCTTCAGTTTGCACATTACAAGCTGGGCCTGCATAAGTTGTAAAACCGACCTTTTGTTTATTTAGAGAGGAACCCACTTTAGTAAAAAAAAGATGAAACCAAATGCAGCCTAGGCTTTTAATTACTGCATTTTTATTTGAGGATGTTGGGTTAAACCAGGCCAGGGGATATGCAATTTACTCTTTCTTTTTCCCACAGAATCCCCAACTGAAAGGTGTTTAGCCACAGGAACTTTTGACAAAAGTCTTTCTAGCCTGCAAATTATATATATATATATATATATAATATATATATATATATAAAAGGAGGGGGGGCTACAATGACTGGTAATGCAATAATTTGGACCTTTTACAGTCAGCAAAAAGATTGAACTTGTGTCTGGAGGAGGTGTGGCATTTTCCCAAAGAAATGGAACAGAGGGGGGTGGGGAAGGAATACAATTATATTCCTCCTTGGAAGCACACATGGAAGCAATGAAGATTGATGTGAGGGATAGGCCAGATATGCAGGAGATCACTAAAACTCCAAGCTTTTGTCTTTCCAATGTGCAAAGTGTGTGGAGCCAGTGTAATTTTGTTTATAGCGGCTGTTTATCAGGATTGCTTCACACATTATGTGTGGTAATTGTAGCTCAATGTGGAATGTTAGGTGGGCTTGTTGACCAGCTTGGGAGAGGGAGGCGGAATTAATAGCAGCATTAAATGTGCATAATTTATGATACCACCTCTCCTTAATTGTCAGTGTAAATTGCATTCCACAAGATGAGTTCAGCAGTTGGGTGCTAGTTATAGCAGAGACGATCTAATTCTACTGACTTGGCTCATCTGGTCCTTGTAATGGCTGAAGATCGTAAATCCTGCCCTGGACCTCTGGTTAATGTAGCATCACACAGTTCCTATTAAACTGCAGTATCCTGGTTAAAATGACAACCGTCTGCTACTTGCCGGAGGTAATTTTTTTGTGGTAACTGTGGGACTCCTTATTCCTCATTATCCTCTGAGTATCCACCGTTAATCTTTGCCAATTAAGAGCTCCAAATGTCCTTTTTTCTTTTTCTTAACGTTTTTTATTTTTCTTGTTCACAGGTACAGCTGTACTTTTCCTGTCTGCCTGATGAAAAGGTTCCTTATGTGAACAGTCCTGGAGAGAAATACCGAATCAAACAGCTCTTGTACCAACTGCCTCCTCATGATAATGAGGTAGGAAAAAAAAATACAAAGTCAGGCATGCAAAAAAACAGCAGGCGTCCTTGTTAAACCGTTCCTTTAAGTAAAGCTTGCCATGGAAACGCACCACTTCTCTCTTTTTAAAGTTTCAAATCAAATTATTTAAAGCCTGCAATTAGCATGCACTGCTTAGCTCACATTGTTTGGCAGTTTGTATTTTAAGAGGTAACTCAAAAATGCAGTGCTATCACTAGGGTTACCATGTGACTCCATGTTCACTGGGACAGTTCAGGCATTTTAACTTACACCCCAATGGATTCTAGTAAGTGTAGTCCTGCTACTCTTAAAGAAAAGAAAGCGAATGGTACCCGAGAATGGTCAAATGTATCACAATGCATTGCGATCTGAGTTGAAAAGCCTGAACTGTCCCAATTTTTCCTAATGAACATGGAGTCAAATGGTAGCCCTAGCGATCACAGAGAATATTGTTCTCTCTTGTATTCAAAGTGGGTCAGTACAATAAAACTTTACACAAGAAGCTTTCATGCTGTTTGAAACCACCCACCGCCTATCATGAGCTTAAAAATTCCTAGCATTACTTAAGTGTAGAAAAGAAAATATTCAGTGTCTTAAGGTTTGAAATGAGAGAAATGCATTTTTTTTTAATACTCCTTGTTGAAGTTTAACTTTTATTTTTAAATAATTAACTGAATTAAACTTGATTTTGTTTAAGACTGTGTTTTAATTCCTTATGTAGGTTTTATTTAGTTAAGCTATACTTGGGTTTTTAAAGTGACACATGGATTTTAATAAATTTGAATCTGTTTGCTTTTCTTCTTTCAGGTAAGATATTGCCAGTCCCTTAGCGAGGAGGAAAAGAGAGAGTTACAGATGTTCAGTACACAGCGCAAAAAAGAGGCACTTGGGAGGGGCACGATTAAACTGCTACCAAGAGCACTGATGCACACAGTCTGTGAACAGGTTTGTTACTTTTAATTGTAAGATTTTACAGTATTTTAAGAGGTCATTCGTAATATGTGTTGACTGCATTTTCATAAGGCAGCTGCAGTATTCAATCAGATTCTCAGATGGTTTAGATCAAGTCAGTTTTAAGTAAAAAATGCCTTAGTAACCTGTTTCCAAGAGTGCTGAAATGTTCAGTGGTTGTCTTGTGAAAACCGTTAAAACCTGTCACTTTAGCATATGATCACCATCTATCATTTTTTTAACCTGGATCCTCTATGGATATCTTTCTTTCAAACCAGAGACTAAGCCCAATGTTTGTGGTTCTGGGTCCTGTAGTCAACAGATGTCAAGAATTGATGCAGATCCACATGGACAGGGCAGAATAAAGGATATATTTTTCTCTGTAGTGGTTCTGTGAAACTCTGTGCTGGTAGAAACTACATTCCAGTTGGCTGGTTTGTTTAAAACCACATTTTGGGCCGTAAAAAAAAAAAAAAGTGAAGTTGTTGAAATGTATTTATGAACTTTACAGGGAAACGTTTAAAATGGCACTGCAAACTGGGTTCTGTATTCTGCTAAATCTGTATACACTGTTAACGAATACTGATCCTTGAGTAAACTCCAAGTGTTGCTTTACTGGTGACCCTATTAAATAGGTACTTTAATGTTACTGTACTTTGAAAAGATGGTTGTAATTTAATGCTGACCCATTGTATTTGGTTTGTTTTCATAGTGTGGAGAGAACATCAATGGAGGTGAAATTGCAGTCTTTGCATCAAGAGCAGGTCCTCAGCTCTGTTGGCACCCAGCATGTTTTGTTTGCGCAACCTGCAATGAGCACCTCGTTGATCTCATCTATTTTTACCAAGATGGAAAAATTCACTGCGGCAGGCACCACGCCGAACTTCTGAAACCCCGCTGCTCGGCATGTGATGAGGTAAATTGGGTCAAAATGTGCCCATTATAACAAATGAATGTAATAGAAAATCTAATTTAATATTTTGGCACTTTTACATTTCCGTTGTCTTATTTGTACTGAAATAGGGATATTCCATAACCATGTTTTAAGCTATAGGTAGGTTAGGATTGCCATTTATTTAGTTAACACTAGTTGGTTTGTTTATTAAACTGGGATTTTAATTTTTTATATCCAGTTTCAGTTTTGTGTTGATAAGTAATGAATATAACCCATGTTCTTTTAAAAATCGGTTTCATGTTAGACAGGAATGTTGGGTGGGGTGGGATTTGAGGGAACCAGCTTTTTATTCCATTTGGTGGCAGATAAATTCACAAAGCCTTTTCTTGTGTGTGAACTTGCATTCTGTGTAGTTCGACAATATTGTGTAGAGTTGTGGCCTTTAATCATTTTACAGAATGTACTTTGAATACCAAAAGAGGGCCTACAAATGCAACTTGTATTTGACAAATAGATGTTACATGATGCAAGATTAATAGGATTTTTTTTTTTTAGATAATATTTGCTGATGAGTGCACAGAGGCTGAAGGCCGCCACTGGCACATGAAGCACTTCTGCTGCTTTGAGTGTGAAACTGTTCTGGGTGGGCAGAGGTACATCATGAAGGATGGACGTCCATACTGCTGTGGCTGCTTTGAATCCCTTTATGCAGAGTATTGTGAGGTCTGCGGAGAACATATTGGTAAGTTTACTTGCACCCAGTATTATGCAAATTGACCTACATGTAAAAAGCTTGACTGTAAGATAAACCGTTCCCATTGTCTATTTCATTCAGGTGTCGATCATGCCCAGATGACTTATGATGGATTACACTGGCATGCTACCGAAATGTGCTTCTGTTGCTCCCAGTGCAAGACCTCCTTATTGGGATGCCCATTTCTGCCCAAACAAGGAAGGATTTACTGCTCCAAAGCCTGCAGTGTGGGGGAAGACATTCATGCTTCTGATTCCTCCGACTCTGCTTTTCAGTCTGCGAGGTCGAGAGAGTCCAGGCGGAGCGTGCGTATGGGCAAAAGCAGCAGATCCGCCGATCAGTGCAGACAGTCCTTGCTGTTCTCTCC
This sequence comes from Acipenser ruthenus, assembly GCF_902713425.1. NCBI lineage: Eukaryota > Metazoa > Chordata > Actinopteri > Acipenseriformes > Acipenseridae > Acipenser > Acipenser ruthenus. The sequence continues at coordinate 60,891,241 of NC_081195.1, read as the reverse complement.
GGCTGTGAACTACAAATTCCCTGGCTTTTCTGGCAACGCTGAAGACACCTTGTCCCGGAAATTGGGTGGCCTAAGTCTCTCTCGGCAGGAAACCAACCTAACGGATGATCATTTTTGGAAGAACCGTGAGGAACAGGAGGCCCCTGAGGACCACGAAGAATGGGCTGAGCATGAGGACTACATGACACAGTTGCTTCTGAAGTTTGGAGACCGGGCCATTTTCCAGCAGTCTGAGGACACTAGACAGACAGACCTATGGGTGTCTGACAATGGGATGAAACTGAAATCTGAATCCAAAACCAATAGCCAAAATCAAAGCCTGGCAAGCAAGAAATACCAGTCTGATATGTACTGGGCTCAGTCACAAGATGGCTTGGGGGATTCTGCTTATGGTAGTCACCCAGGACCTGCCAGCAGTAGAAAGATCCAAGAGCTAGAGATGGATCATGGTGCAGCTAGCTATAAACAGGACCAAAAGCAGTGGTATGACGACTCCTTAGAATGTATTACAGATGAACTCAAACAGCCTGAACACAGTGTCAGAGACTCCATGGATTCTTTAGCTCTATCTAATATTACTGGTAAGTACTACATTGTTTTAGCAGAGATTAAGCATATATGAATTTTAGAACAGTTACAATGGTTTGAAATATAGTGCCAAATTATAGGTGGTGTGAAGTTACGACATGCATATCCCTGAAAAACATTTTTATATTGCTTTTGGGTATTTAATTTACCAATTAAAATAATTATTTAGGAACATTTAAAAAAAAAAATCTTTCTTTTTTTTTTTTTTTAAATATTGGCATACGTTGGATTCAATCCAGGCATGATTTGAAAATGTACCCCAATCAGTGTATTGCTCTTATCAGAGGGATACAGTAGCTTCAACATTTTGAAGCTGATACGGAGAGACATTTTTGCTTCCAGTATATGATATTTTAATGATTGTAAAACTCGGGCATTATAAAGTGTGCACAAAATGTCTGCAAATGTAGTACTTGAATCGTGCATTGACCTGGAAAGCATTCCTAATTATAAACTATTCTTGTTCTACAGGAGCTTCAGTGGATGAAGATAGCAAGCAGAGGCCTTCCTTGTATTCTCTACAGAACTTCCAGGAACTTGAAAATGAGGACTGTGAAAAAATGAGCAACATGGGGACATTGAATTCCTCAATGCTTCACAGGAGTGCCAGTTCCTTAAAGAGCCTGACTTCCGAGCTGGAGCAGGAAGAAGTGTCGCTGCCAGAAGAAAAACCAAAGCCGATTCACATGCCGATGCTTCGCAGATCCAAGTCTCAGTCGAGGCCCCAGCAAGTGAAGTTTTCGGATGATGTCATTGACAACGGACACTATGAGACAGATGAGGTCCGCCAGCCTCCAATGAGTGAAAGGACTCGTCGGCGGGTCTACCACTTTGACGAGCAGGGCCAGCGACCACGCCATCATCACCATAGGCACAGGAGGAGCCGGAAATCTCGTTCTGACAACGCACTTCACCTGGCAGCTGAAAGGAAGTCCCATCCCAAGGAGAGATCCCATATTTACAACCCAGAGGATTACGACAAAATGATGCAGACCAAGTGTCCACAGGACGCTCGGGCCTACATGCACAATCCAGAGCTGTATGGACAGTTTTCCCATGCCACATCTGACCGTGCGTTGCAGAACCAGGTAGTGGATACGTTTCTCGGGTTGTATGGAGACGAGGAATCCTGGTGCTCTACCTGTTCTTCTTCTTCATCTTCTGACTCTGAAGAAGAAGGGTATTTTCTTGGGCAGCCCATTCCACAACCCAGGCCACCACGATACAATTATTATACAGATGACCTTACCGGTCCAATGTCGACGTTGCCAGCATCCCAGTGTGGGAAAAGAAAAACTAAATCAAAAAAGAAAAAGGGACGCAAGGGCAAAAATTGCATCATTTCATAGACCAGTGTATTAAGGAACCTATTTTACCCCTGTGGACTATTTATGTTGCACTCAAATTGAATAACAAAGTCGTTTTTTTTCAGTGCAGCCGTTACATTTTTTTTTAAACCAGGTTTACAGTCTGAGTGTTTTAAATGATATAGAATTATCACAGTTGACCATGTAACATGTTGTTAATGCATATGGTCTTGCAAGCAAACGGATGAAGACTCTTAAGGGTTTTCTCGTTAAAAAATTAGGCTACATAGAAAAAGCATTAAACACAACAGCATTTAGTAATTTACTATACTTTGTATTTATAATGTAGCTATTAGTGACTAACTGTAATCATAATTTAATGGTGCAAATATTAATGTACATATTGTAAAGTTAAGATTTTAAAATATTTTTATATCCCTGAATTACAAAAGACTTCTGTTTTGTTGTAAGAAATAGAATTAATAGTGCCGCCAGCCAGCTGCCTTTTAGTTCGAAATGATTGCCCTTTTGTTAGTCAGGGTTTTAAAAATGTATAATGTAGTATGTTGCCAGCAAAGGTGTTTTGGTGTTCTTGTTGCTATTTACATTTAACAGCTTTTTTTGGTATTGTATGTCTATAGAGGACCCTGTGTGTGACAGGGCAATGTAAATACCCCAGTAAATAACCAAGGCCTTGTTAGGTTCATTTACGGGTTAAGCATTGTAAACGGATAAATGTAATTTGTATAAATGTAAAAACTGGAACATATGGCTAAGGATAATAAAAGCTGATATTGTGATGTTTGAGACCTGTTCATTTTTTTGAAAATCGTTTTAATACTGCAATGCTTTAAATTCCACTTTAAAATTAGTAATTTTATCAATTCTTTTTTTAGTAATAATGTGCTTGTGATTGTCTGTCTTTTTTTTTTTTTTTTTTTCTTATAGGCAAATTTCAGTATCGCTGTTGTAGATTTAATGACTTGCAAGCGGAGTATGTGCATTCATACATTACTTGCAGATTTTATTATTGAAAATTAGCCAAATGAATTGGACGGCTTTAATATTGTGTATGTGTTTGTTTTTATAAAGGATCTCCATTTTCCTAATAAAAGAAAGTTTAACTCTCTTGATGACCATGCAGAAACCAAAAGATTGTTTGAACATGACATGGTGGTATACTTTATGTAGTAATACTAAAATAAACTTTTTATAATATTGTGTGACAATGAAGGCATTGAGGTAGACTTGTAGTCTAAATGTTTGTCAGTAATCTGTTTCTTTTAGCACTTTTGACACAAACACTTGGCTTGACTTATTTCAAAACAGTAGTAATATAAAAGCAGTAAGCTGCAGATATAATAGTCCACAGATTGTAAGCCAAAATAAAGTTACAAAATTGGTCAGTCTATAAAATCTACCAAAATATGTGTCTTTATTACCAAGAATTTACCCCTCCACTGTGTCCACTGCGGTCCTGGAGTCCTGTTCCATTGCTGGTTTAATACATACGATTATTATGCTTTAGGACCTGGTCAGAGGTTTAATTGGTAACATTTAACAACTAAGGACATGATTGGAACAAAGACCTGGACTTGAAGTGCTGACATTGCTTAGCCTTGCTGTACAATGCTTCATATCAAAAGCGGACAAGTGTTTTGGCTAATGCCAGCATCAGTGATTCAACGTTGGCCGAAATGATTGTGTACTTGGCTTGACTTATTTCAGAACAGCAGTAAATTAACATTTAAATGCATCTGTGCTTTGCATTTTGTTACCTTAATTTTATGATTCCAAATGATTGTAAAAACCAGAGCTAATGCACTGTGTTGGAGATTGACCTGTCTTGTGTCATCTTCATGGCATTTCATTTCAGTTGCAAATGTGTTAGACTCTAATGACTAATGTATTGTTGCTTTAGATGCCTGGAATGTCTGCATATGTCATTATGCCCTTTCATTTTAATACATTGCATTTCCAAGCCACTGAGGAACAGGCAGAGTGTGGCTCCTCGTACGATGGCATGTCCTTGAGGAACAGGCAGAGTGTGGCTCCTCGTACGATGGCATGTCATTGAGGAACAGGCAGAGTGTGGCTCCTCGTACGATGGCATGTCATTGAGGAACAGGCAGAGTGTGGCTCCTCGTACGATGGCATGTCATTGAGGAACAGGCAGAGTGTGGCTCCTCGTACGATGGCATGTCATTACTAAATGTCTTCATTTCGTTTCCGTTTTCTGAATGCTAATGGAAAATGTGTTTAGAATTGTTTTATTTTCAAATGCCAGAATAACCTACAGAAAAGCAATCTATGGAAACTTGTTAAATCTTAGTCAGAAGTAATATTTTAGACAGTTTTAAAAGGTGAAGCACATAAATCAGAACAACTTTTACAAGTAAAGCGACACTACAGGGACAGCTAAAGCTGGAAAATACTTAATTATAACTTTCAGCCAAACCAACCACATGTATGTGCTTTAATTTTTGTAAACCCTGAATGCCTATTATCCTACGGCTACAGAATTCCATAGATGGAGGTCATAACTAAAAACCATCAACTTTCCTTGCAGTACAAAACGAAGGCTGTGTATTTCCAGAAACTAACCTTGAAAGAACAAAAAAACTAGTCTCCATGAAAATCTGCAAAGAAACATTTATTTTCCATAAAGAACTTGTCCAATTCTATAGCAATGACTTTTCATTGAAAAATATTGATAACAAGTATTAATAAATAAGAAAAAGCAAGTCACAGTTAGTTAAATAGCCCACTACCGGGTGTGTGGTAAGACATAGGCCTTATCTTAAGTATGCATGCAGTGGGTTATTGCGCTTATAAAATGGCAAAATATTTGTGGTTTTTTTTTGGTAGTTTTGAAAAACTATAAATATAACTGCTTGTTTACATTTTATAGACCTTGGTAAGGTTTATTCCTCCAAACACACTACCTACATCTCGTCAACATTAGTTCAACTTCTCCAGAATCTCCCAGTCAGTCACAGTGAGGGAGACATGCCAAAGGTCATATCAATCAACCTACACAAAATAGTTTACAGCATTGTAACACACACTGATTTTTGCAATTACTGTAATGTATTTAACTTTTTTTATACCATATTCTTAAATATGAACTTAAGGGTTTATTTTTATTTTCAAACGCTGCCCCTTTTGTGATGAGCCAATTCAACCGATCTCCAACCCTGATTTTAGATCCTGCAGTCTACAGGAATTTGATACAGGGTTTTTATAGAAACTATTGCCCTTACCTGCAAGATAGAGATTGATATTTTACAGAAAATAAACCCAAGGAAATTGATTGATCTTAAGAGGTGAATTGACTTTAGTTGTTTGTTAGAATTTCTTAATACACAGTCATGTGATCTTGTTACACAAATCACAGCATTTAATTTATCCAAACCCTTTTAGACTTGTACTTCTTTTAGGTTGTACGGCCTATATAAGAAGTTGCTTCACACTGCGCTACTCTAGTGCCACCTAATAGCAGTAGTAGGTACCACTGAAGAAAAATGTACAAGTTTTTTTGCAAGGGGATGCTAATACCCCTTTCACACAGATGAGTTATGACGGCTCAGAACTGGCACTGATGCGTTATTTTGGTGTGTGTGAATTGCTTATATCGTCACACAGCCGTCTCTGAACAACCATCCTAACTACCTGTGTGAAAGGCTATGCCGGCACTGAAGCACTATAGTGGGCGTGTTTGAAAGTCAACATCCCACGTGACTATAACAGATGCAGTTGTTCAGCCAGGCACTCAAATGTTTATCTTCCCATGCGGAAATGTTTTTTCCACTCAGTGTCTGAAAATCTTGGGAGTGTTTGGTTGCAAAATACATCACCATGTTGTCGTTCCATTACCCAAGTCGAGTGCTCACACATAAATAATTTGTGAAAATCAATACAATATCCCATATGCACCTATATTATTATTTGTTTATTTAGCAGATGCCTTTATCCAAGGTGACTTAGTGACTAGAGTGTGTGAACTATGCATCAGCTGCAGAGTCACTTACAATTACATCTCACCCGAAAGATGGAGCACAAGGAGGTTAAGTGACTTGCTCAGGGTCACACAATGACTCAGTAGCTGAGGTGGGATTTGAACCGGGGACCTCCTGTTTTGCATTTTGTTTGGTTTCCATTGCCATGAAAACAATTTGTTGACTGACCGGTTTGAAAGTTATACTCACATGATCCTGATGGCTGTGTGAAAGGATTATGACGGTATTATACCGGCATAGATTGCGCACGTTAATGCTGTGTGAATGGGTATTTAAAACAAGAACTGAAAAGTCTTGAGAGGGCTCGGTAGCCATATGTGTGTAAGGGGTATAATTCTGTGTCGTGTCGTGTCGTGTCCCGTCCCCCCCCCCCCCCGCAAAATGGGGACAGTGCTGGAATATTCAAAAACATCAGTAGATACTAAATACAATCAAGTAAATAAAAGTTCAGAAAAACAAAGTACTTGCTTGTTTTAGCCATGAAATACAAGCAGGTTTATCAATCTGAACAACCTGCTTGATGCTTACTGCTGCTTTATTTAAATATTCCAGGTTCATGTACTGTACTAATACAACCATGAGTCACAAATTACACACATCCAAATAACTTTATACAATGTTTATTACCATTAAGTCAGTTTAAAACTTTTCTTTGGGGGGGGGGGGGGGTACTAAAAATGAAAATATATGAAATAAACAAACCTCTGTCACAAAAAAAAAATCTAACAGCAGGTAAATAATTCTCTTTAAACCTGCAATAATAAATCCATAATACATGTGTTTTTAAAATAGACTCTGTATGCTGACCAATGTTCTTTATAACAACCATATATCCCAATACTGTTATGCAATCAACAAGATTTTACAAAAGAACAATCAAACTATTGAATGGGTCTCCAGATGTAGACTATGGAGTTCACTTTTTTGGCAGAACTAGGATTAAAACAAGTATTTCATACTTAACACTGTAGGAAAAATGGTAAGGAATGTAATGCGAGGGGTTTAATCCAACTATAAATGAAACTTTTCTTCCTCTTTCCCTCTGTGGTTTTCAATTTCATAAATAAAACTATATCCAGGCTCTTCTGGTAAATTGCAATGTTTAATAAATGTAGAAGCAGTTTGCCAATGAATTCACTGTGTTTTAAAATGTTATTGCCAAACTTGTTTGTCAGTTTCTAAATAACCATTTCTGGTTTCAAACTTAAACCATGTAGTCCCAACTCCTCCCCCCCCCACGCCCCCACGCCCCCCACACCCCCCACCCCACCCCCCCAAAAAAATAAACAACAAAATTGTCACATGAGTACATCGTCTGTATGTTACCTGAATAACACATTAGTTCTAATAGTAATGCAACAGTCAAATTATATAAAAACATATCAGATATTGTTGTCTATTCATTCTGGTTGGGCAGGAGCATTATCATATTCTGAAATAAAATTCTTAATTTCTTCAATGCACCTTTCACCGATCTCACGCAGGTTCTCTCTCAAAGATAACTGCACATGTTTCTCCAGAGTTGGATCTTTATTAACCAGCATCTTCACAACCATCCCAAACGTCTCACAGTCTTGTCTATAAACCTGCAAGCAAACAAAATAGAAAAGTTGGATCTTATTTTTACTCCTTGCTAAAAAAATCTAGACACTGCTGTCTAGTTTTAAACCACCAGGAGTTGGGAATCGGAACACATTTCTGGGTTCTGGGATCAGTAAGCTACTAACAACCAAACGAGCAAGATGAGCCGATTGGCCTCCTCTCATTTGTAAACTTTCTTATGTTCTTAAAGAGATGGACTCGTTTGTAGCAATTACAAAAGTAGCCAACAATGGATTGAAATGCACAGTAAATTGACTGTTTTGTTTTCCTGAATTAGTTTAACCAGCTCTTCAACCAGCATTAAGTCTCTTGAACCAGGATGACCAGTTCAAAACCTGTGCACAACCAACACTGACTTTTCAACTGGGCTCATATGTATAAAAGTATAGTAAACACAAGGGGTATGATGATACGCTATGCCAGCAGGTATAAAATAAATCAAAAACACACCTATTTATTAATGTGTTGATTTCAAAACAAACAAAAAAAAAAAAAATAAAATAACCTTTACAATTGAGTACCAATCAATGAGATAACTTCTGCGTTGAGTGTTATAAAACCTGAGTGGAAGCGAATTTTCCTCTCATCGGGGGAGCTCATGTTTTTACTGTCATACCGAGACCATAAACTGACTATGAATATGTTGGGAAAACGTGACCTTTCCTTAAATCTTAAGCTACAGTTGTGGAAACTGGATATGTATTTCTTTGTGGAGTTTAATCAAATACACCTTGCCCAGAACTAGAACACCACAATTCACTGCAGAGAGAATTAAGGAAAGTGAAAACAAAACAATTAAAAAAAAATCATATCAAAAGGATAAAATAAAGGTCAGACAGATAATCGCTTATGAAATATAAATGCGTTTTAGTTCATTTGTTTGTGACAGGTTCTATATTAAATAACACTGTCAGATTGGTATTGCTTGATACTCATTAATTTTGTAAACAAGGGAACCTGAGGGACAGCATTGTTTTGTGCCTAGCATGTATGACATTATTGGTTTATTCAGTTTAACCTCGAAATATTTCACCATCTGTTAGTATTTTTTTTTTTTTTTTTTTGTATTCTGATATTTAAAAGTATCAAAAAACATTTTAAAAAAACACAATAGATGAATACCAAACTCTTTGTATTACATTAAACCTAAAACAACATCCTATATAAAACTAATAGAATACTCCTCAGCTTTAAAATACCACACAAGAGTTAAAATACCACAAAAGTTCCAAAACCTAACAATTACACCCTTGGTTACTTTAAGGAAACAGATAACCTGTCATTGTCAGATAATACCACAGTAATTAGATTTTCCCTCAGATTAAATCTGATTTGAATCAGGCCTTCCAGGTTTAACCCCTTAATGTAATTAGTCTTATATCTCCTTCACTTTGAAGTGTGTTTCCAATTGGGTGTGGGCATGCCCTACCGTCCCAACACTTGAAAGAAGCTGTGAGTAAACAGATTCCTTTGTTCTCATTACATCGCATGCATTAAAAAAAGAGGGTACATGTATGTCATTTATTTATTTAAACCCTTTATGTGGCCAATATACAGTTTTAATTCTGACAGTAACAGGACTTTTAACATTTTACATTCCTTAACACAATTCATTGAAAAATAAAATACACAACTATCAGCACCATCCTGGATGTACACCGTTTTAAAAAGTTAAGGAGCTTGATGCAAACAGCGTGTCAGTCTAGGAAATGGAAAAAAATAAACATTTAGAAGCTTTGGTAAATCTGATATGGGATTATGCACTTTTTACAGCATGTGGACCACTGTTTGTAACATGTTTAGTGCTGAAGAGGATTGTGGTATTACCACTAATAGATTTAAACAGCTATTTGATCGGTTGAAACCACTGATAGAACAGTTACACCAGTCAAAACACAGCTTTCAATTAAGACACAAAAAATCTCACATTTCCATCAACTTTTCAATTATTTTCCTCAAATAGGGGAGTTTACACTTGCAGATAAAAAGTACAATGAAGGACTAGGCTTTATTTGAATAACTCTTGGGATGGACGTGGAAGCTGCAAAAAGCCCCTGAAGCGAACTTTGTCTACCACAGCCATTAGATAAGTAAATTACTTACATCCTGAGTACAACACTTTCATTCAAGTATTTATTGCCCCTTATTATGGGTCTACTAACATTTGTCACATATTTTAACAGCAGGTCAAATTTGGAAAACCCAACGGACACTGAGCTTGAATTAAGTTTTCAGTTTACGCAAATTCTATTCTATTAGCAAGCCTGAACATTATATAAAAAAATAAATAAATACAACACACACACAAAGTAAACAATACACTTGTGTTAAAGTGATAATGAAATGTGAAGGCAGATCTTGGGACCCTCTGTACCATTTAGCACCTCGTCTCATTATGGACTTAATTAAAACATGCATAAAAATTAACAAACATAAAAGGTAAAAAGGCAACAACATTCTGCTAGACTACAACAAAAACACATTTAAAAACCACATATATCTTACTATTGTTAAACAGATTTTACATTCTATTCATTAAAATATATATATATATATATATATATATATATATATATATAATAATAATAATAATAATAATAATAATAATAATAATAATAATAATAATAATAATGTATAGATTAAAAACTCAACCGACATTAAATGACTACAGGGCCAATATTTAAAAACAACTACATCAGTGTTTTTTATATATATATATATATATATATATCATTGTATGTAAAAAATAATGTGATGTCTTATAAGTCACCCTGGATAAGGGCATCTGCTAAGAAATACAAATAATTAATATATATATATATAAATAAAGTATTTCTAATTTGTAGCCTAGTTGGTAATTGGTTAATGCTGATGATAAAGTAGAAATGTTCAATATACCAATTTCCCGGTTACTGTAAGAGATGAACATGTTCACCTCTCATACAGTACATGCATTTTTTCTTTGTGGAAAGTATGTTGTTTTCTTTCCAACATAAATCATTGTATTCACAAGGATAGCATCAATTTGCTAATACACAATGTGAGCCAGGGAGATTAATTGAATTTATGAATGACTGCTTGGTTTTGGTTTGATTGATTACTTCAAAACACTCACATCACATCAGTGTTTATGTAACAGTAATTTCATAAAATTGCTTTGCAATAGTTTTTCCAAAGAATAATAATAAAAAAGACACATTAGTTATGGGCTGGTAAAGGGAACATATTAGTTTATAAAAGGTGGAAAGAACAACACTTTATCAGATGCACAAAGGTGCTCCAGCTGTGTCCTTGTGAAGTCATTCACAAGTACTTGAAGGAAGGCAATAGATGTTAGATATGGGGAAATCTTCCAGTGCATTTCCTTACTATAATACTACTGGTTCAAGTACTTCTTGTTTCAAAGAATTGATTTAAGAGATTTACAAAAGAAAGTATCCTCCGTTTTGCTTGCTTGACCAATGTAATCAAAACATTTAAAATGAAAGAGTCTGTCTATGAAGATGAACTTTAACAAACACTAGTTTACTTAAGAGTGGGATTTAAGCGGTGTGTGATTTTCAAACAGGTGTGTTTAGACACAGGACAATCAAATAGTGTTAAACCTGTTAGCAACCTGCTGAAAGATATTTTACAACTTTCCTGATACAATAGCAGCTTCACTGCCCAGCAGAATGGCTGTTAAAACACTTTAATAAAGCCAATGAGCATCGCAGGTGTTGGCTCAATGCCCCTTTGGCACCTAAAGGCAACACAACGACTAAAAAGCATTCCGTTTGATCAGTCATGTAGGGCAGGTTTAAGGCTGCTTTCACACTGCCGTTATAAAAACCTCAAACAGCACTGGTGTATGTTATATAAACGTACAGCACAGTGCTTTCATAGTCCCAACAGAACTTTAAGGTCTTGACCAGAGGTAAACTGTCCCAAATGTGTCATGTGATAGATATCACAATGTCCTATTGTCAGATTGAAATTAAACTTTCCTTCAATAACTGATGGAAACTGTTGATTTTGGCTCCTAAACGTCAAGAATGCCAGCTGATTTCCACATTATATAATCATGCCAACCAAAGGCTTTTGCTCTTTAAACAATTCAGTGTTTTTTCTGCAGAAACAAGGGAAAGATAAAATGTACCTACTTTTGTGTCCAAGTGCTTCTCACAACCTCTGAACTAGTACTTTTGCTAATCCTACAGTCACTGGCTTTTCCCACGTGCCTGCATAATCACAAGCTGAGTTTTTTGTTCTGTATTGAAAGCAACGCGTTTTTGTTTTGCATCAGTTTCACTGAAAAGGGACAAAACAGTCTGAGAAAGTGCTTGGGTAACAGACTAGTTGTTAATTGACATAAAAATGTTAACATTCTATGGAACAACACTGTGTAATAACCAAAAACAAATATTTGAGGTCTGCTTCACTATGGTATCAATTTGGTTCGGTTATACAACTTCCTGAAGACCAGGTTGAGGCTGTGATGTTTTCTTAATTAGGCACTGTTATTTACAGAGAATGAACCATGTACTGAAAGGATTGATTTCATGAACACTTTGATGTAAATGTCCAGTCTGCTTTTAATGTTTTCAAGCAAATTGGCTTCATCACTGCCACTCATATCCACTTTGATATCCGACACATTATTTCTCTTGTCCAGTGCTTTTATAATCTGTTCTGTATACCAGTCTGACCGAGGGCGGGATCGTTACCAGTACTGTATGCAACCCTCCGATTGGTGGAAGCATTGGCGATCCAATCAAAATAGCCAATAAAGTCCAAATAAAGTACCTGCCCGTTATACTGTATAGCCTATGTTAAGATGTGCACTGTAAAAAAAAAAAAAAAAAAAAAAAAAAAAAAACACACAACAACAACAACAAATCACTTGCAATTGTTGTAGAGGCCTAGAATGATCTATTAGGGTAATATTATTTTGGGCAATTATGCTCAGGTTTCTTAGGGCAGAAACTACCACCTCTTTGCAAAGTCACAGCCTCCTTGTTTTAAAAAGTCATATAAATAAACAGATGTGTTATATTTTTGGATGCCACTCTCACTTTCAAAATCATTGTGATAAAAACTGAGTGACTGCAGTAGCTGAACTAAACTGAGTTCTGGCTTTGTGTTTTAAAGATTCCTTATTTTTAAGAATTAAATTAAAAAAAAAAAAACATAGGTTTCTGCAAAACAAAATACTTACTAGGTATACTACTTCACAGAACTGCCTTAAACCATCGCTGGTAGTCTAACATTTGAAACCGGAGTTGGTGTCAGCAGAAAAAGGGAGTCTGCATCGGATACACTTTTAATAAGTAAAATAAACAAATCTGTTTCTATAATAAAAAAATGAAAATGTAAATCCAAAGATCAACACTTCAAAAGAAAGACAAATATGTCCAGGCTCCACAGTACACATGGCCTTCTATTTCCTTCTAATTAAATTTTTTTTTTTTTTTTAAATAGTTCCTATCATTGTATTTGCTGTTAAAAGTGGTTTTGTTTTGTGGCAACAAAGATATAACTTGGCTCAGTTTACTGTTGAATTCACAGGATATATTTTAAATAATTATTGCAAATCTGCATCGAGAATATTGCAATATAAAAATAGAACAAATGTGCTCCAACTGAAAAGCAACGATGCATTCTCAATTTTTAAAACAGCAAATGGAGAAATCTGTTATGCTTCCCATTAAAACATAACATGAATCCACCAATAAAAACATTACATGAATCCACTAATAAAAACATTATGAAATTGAGTGTAAAACTACATAGACAAAACTTTATTCCAGTTTCTTAATTTAAAACACCATCCAAGTACACTCATAAATGTGCAATACAATTTTTATTGTAAACAGCACTGTACATTACTGGGACATGACTGAAGTTGGATGTTGTTACATAAGTGATACTTAATGTACTCATTAAATATGGTTGCAAAGCCTTGAGATGTAGGGGAATATTAATGTCTATTAAACAAATAATTAGTTTGAGATAATGTACAAATGGCATTAGGATATGCAAGTTTGCTATTGTATTCATCAGGGGCAAACAATTTGCATTCACAGACCACAAATCAAATAAAGTCATCACATGCAATGGATGTGCTTATGACCACCTACTGCATAATACTAAAATAACAGTGGTTTAATCTGAAGTATATCTTTGACAAATGGTCCAGTCAATCCAAACATTTACCTATTACAGACTCCAGATCATATCACAAATTTTACAATGACTAGCGAGCAATTGATTTAGGAGGCCAGGCAGAAGTAACCTATGTGGGAAAAGTCAAAGATATCCTGTTTTATGGCTTAACTGGAGAAATATTCAATCAAACCAATCAACCAACATAATAACAGTATTCTAACACCAACATACAGGCCCTCGGAGACTGGTTTGTGTGTGGCCTTAATCTTACTGGCTTCTATACAAACAGATGTGCGAGAGGGTAATATTACTGCATCTACTAACCTCAGGGTTAATAAAGCCATACTGTTTAACCCTATCTGTCCCTTTCCAAAATGCCCACAGTGGCGTGGGATAATAAAAAAAAAAAAACACATCTTTTCCAGACCCTGTCCACTTATATATGGAGGAACACCCTCAATTTTAGGTAAAGGCTTAATTAAACATAAGTATTAAAGTTATCAACATCTGTGGGTTAAAGTAACGATGTGGGTGGCATAGTTCCTTTAGGGTAGGTTAAAACTACTGATCCTTTAAATGCCAGAACTAAAGTATAATTGTTAAATACTCTCATTCATTAGTTGTTGTTTTTTTGTTGGCATTTCAGTATATTAGCAAATTAGCATTTTTTTTTTACATCTCTTTTATTGTAAACAAATTCATAAGTGACACGTACTGCTTTTGTGCTGGATAAATACAATCTTTAAAAAGAACTTCATTTGATGCACTCTGGTTAACCAACAAATTGGATTTTCAACTTATTACATTTTCTTTATTGGATTCAGCAATGTACTTGAAATAGCATGTGAAACGTTGCTTGCACAATGCACTGACAAGCACCCTTTAAAAAAAAAAAACAAGGTGAAACTTAAGTCACATGATTCCCCACGGCATTCCTGGAATAGTAACCTTTATTAAGACCCAAGTAGCATATTGAGGTCTAAACAGCAAATCATTTGTTTTGTGTGAAAGGAAGAGCCTTACCCAGGGCAGTTATATATATATATATATATATATATATATATATGTGTGTGACCTATGAAGAATTAGGATTCTCCTTATAGGAGAGCATACAAAATCTTCAAATTGTGGATACATGGGCCACACAGGAAGGTGCTTGCACCAATGTCTCATTCAAACTGTACAAGGATTAAAAGTTATAGGAAATTTAGAATTTAAACTTATAGGGCCCTAATTTTATACGAGACTAAGGGATGTAAGCGTGTTTTTAGTAATTTAAGACAGTGACTTTATGTTCGGTTTTCAAAACGTGTAAAGTTTAGGTGCTTCCAGGGATTTAGTTGGTTAAAATCGTCCGTTTAAGTTCACAGCTAGTTAAATTAGCAGACATACCCCTACGTGCGATTCTTGAAGCATTTACATATCTCGTATTAGGCTTTTAGGACTTTCCGATTTATTTTTTCATTTTGGCATAAAACAACTCTGGTATAAGCCAGTCTAACACGTCCAAAATAGTGACTGAAGTGACTGCACGTGAATAAATATATATGCTTTCCAAAATAAACTACACAGCTGTCACAAAAAAGAAAAGAATAATTGTATACAATTGCGGGGATTCAACACGTTATCCTATCCTCTTTTTTGTATTGTAACGGGATCTGTTGATCATTTGCCTTGCAGGAAGATTTTATATAAAAATAAAAAAGTGAACTGCATCAACAAGTATTTCTACTTCCTCAGATGAAAAATTAGGTTTTCTGTTTTTTATTTTCTCCAAAACCAGACACATGTTTCAGAAACACAAATGACCTTTACAAACGCCTAAAGAACTAAATGTAGGCGATTCTGAGCCCAGTCTGCTTGTTACCATCCTAATTGATATTCTGCCTAGTCAATGAGCACATTAGTGACTACAGGTTTAGAAAATCACACCTACATGGACACGTCAAAATCCAATGTTCCTGTAGGAGAGAATTTAGTCATCTAGACGAGCATAAGTGATATTTAAACCCCTAATTAAACACTTAGTAATTTACAAAAATCGGGGCTATACCAGCCCTGACAACACCTGCCTTAAAAAAATAAATAAATAAATAAATTTTAGGTCACGTACGAAAATAGGGCCCATAAGGGGTCGGGGGTGACTAAAGGTCTGTAAAGTGATATTTAAGACCTAGACAGTAATTCCACACAGTCTGGTGTTTAAATTTGCTCAGTTGTCAGCAGGGGTTCTAGAAATAAAGGACCTGGCAATAAATTTTTGCTGTGGGCTGTTACACAAAAGGGAATATAGTAAAGCACATCTGTAGCTTTCAAAAACTGTTACTGTTCTATTTTTTTCCTTCTCCGTACGTGTTGGTACAGGTCAAGATATGGAGATGTGAGTTTTTAATGAACATGAACATTATTCAGCAGTCAATATCAGCTAAACTATTTTTATGTATCAAGATTCAGAGAAAGCTCTCATGACAGACGGTGGTAAAAATGTTAAGTGAGTTTATTAGACTTGACAGGACTGTGCAATTAAACAGAAATGGGCTCTACACTGCAATAGAACTACCACCGTATCTTCATGAACAGCACAGGCCTTTCCTCTCAGGCTGATCAGATAGGATTGCTATGACACAGACATAAATTTAATTGAAAAAACTACCAGCTTGCAATTTGAGGGTCATTATATATTTGTAACTTAAAGTCCAAAACAAAAAATAATGATGATCGTATTGGCTTTTGAACTACAGATTCCCATCTGGATGGTAATCTTACTGCCTGAAAGAAAAGGTAGCAAACAAAATACATTTGATTCTGTAGTTCAAAAAACCCTCACTTTATTTATTTTACACTTTTGAAGTTAAATAGCAAGTGACATGGTCCATTTATACTGTTTTAAATAAGAATATCATTAATATCATATTGAAAATTCCCAAATAAAAAGTATAGGGAATTTTATTCAGTCAGAGGCTCATCTGAATTTATCAAAAACAAGCAGTGTAGTATTGTATATTAAAGTTGCTTTCATCACTGTGCATTTTGCAAAGGCTTAAATTATTATTGTTATTATTTTTTTGTAATTAAGATACATTATGTTACATTATAGGTGCAAGGTATACGTCTGTTGTTCACCTTTATATTCAGCCCAGCTGCTGTGAGAATGTGCTGCTGTGAGAATGTGCTGCTGTGAGAATGTGCTGCTGTGAGAATGTGCTGCTGTGAGAATGTGCTGCTGTGAGAGCGAGCCCAGCTGCTGTGTGAATGTGCTGCTGTGAGAATGTGCTGCTGTGTGAAGGTGCTGCTGTGAGAAGGTGCTGCTGTGAGAAGGTGCTGCTGTGAGAAGGTGCTGCTGTGAGAAGGTGCTGCTGTGAGAAGGTGCTGCTGTGAGAAGGTGCTGCTGTGTGAGCGAGCCCAGCTGCTGTGTGAATGTGCTGCTGTGAGAATGTGCTGCTGTGTGAATGTGCTGCTGTGTCAATGTGCTGCTGTGAGAGTGAGCTGCTGTGAGAGTGAGCTGCTGTGTGAATGTGCTGCTGTGAGAGCGAGCCCAGCTGCTGTGTGAATGTGCTGCTGTGTGAATGTGCTGCTGTGAGAGTGAGCTGCTGTGAGAAGGTGCTGCTGTGTGAGCGAGCCCAGCTGCTGTGTGAATGTGCTGCTGTGAGAATGTGCTGCTGTGTGAATGTGCTGCTGTGTGAATGTGCTGCTGTGAGAGTGAGCTGCTGTGAGAGTGAGCTGCTGTGAGAGTGAGCTGCTGTGTGAATGTGCTGCTGTGTGAATGTGCTGCTGTGTGAATGTGCTGCTGTGAGAGTGAGCTGCTGTGAGAGTGAGCTGCTGTGTGAATGTGCTGCTGTGTGAATGTGCTGCTGTGTGAATGTGCTGCTGTGTGAATGTGCTGCTGTGTGAATGTGCTGCTGTGAGAGTGAGCCCAGCTGCTGTGTGAATGTGCTGCTGTGTGAATGTGCTGCTGTGTGAATGTGCTGCTGTGTGAATGTGCTGCTGTGAGAGTGAGCTGCTGTGTGAATGTGCTGCTGTGTGAATGTGCTGCTGTGTGAATGTGCTGCTGTGTGAATGTGCTGCTGTGTGAATGTGCTGCTGTGAGAGTGAGCCCAGCTGCTGTGTGAATGTGCTGCTGTGTGAATGTGCTGCTGTGTGAATGTGCTGCTGTGTGAATGTGCTGCTGTGAGAGTGAGCTGCTGTGTGAATGTGCTGCTGTGTGAATGTGCTGCTGTGTGAATGTGCTGCTGTGTGAATGTGCTGCTGTGTGAATGTGCTGCTGTGAGAGTGAGCTGCTGTGTGAATGTGCTGCTGTGAGAGTGAGCCCAGCTGCTGTGTGAATGTGCTGCTGTGAGAGCGAGCCCAGCTGCTGTGTGAATGTGCTGCTGTGTGAATGTGCTGCTGTGTGAATGTGCTGCTGTGTATGTGCTGCTGTGTGAATGTGCTGCTGTGTGAATGTGCTGCTGTGAGAGTGAGCCCAGCTGCTGTGTGAATGTGCTGCTGTGAGAGTGAGCCCAGCTGCTGTGTGAATGTGCTGCTGTGAGAGCGAGCCCAGCTGCTGTGTGAATGTGCTGCTGTGTGAATGTGCTGCTGTGTGAATGTGCTGCTGTGTGAATGTGCTGCTGTGTGAATGTGCTGCTGTGAGAGTGAGCTGCTGTGTGAATGTGCTGCTGTGAGAGTGAGCCCAGCTGCTGTGTGAATGTGCTGCTGTGAGAGCGAGCCCAGCTGCTGTGTGAATGTGCTGCTGTGTGAATGTGCTGCTGTGTGAATGTGCTGCTGTGTGAATGTGCTGCTGTGTGAATGTGCTGCTGTGAGAGTGAGCCCAGCTGCTGTGTGAATGTGCTGCTGTGAGAGCGAGCCCAGCTGCTGTGTGAATGTGCTGCTGTGTGAATGTGCTGCTGTGAGAGTGAGCTGCTGTGTGAATGTGCTGCTGTGTGAATGTGCTGCTGTGTGAATGTGCTGCTGTGTGAATGTGCTGCTGTGAGAGTGAGCCCAGCTGCTGTGTGAATGTGCTGCTGTGTGAATGTGCTGCTGTGTGAATGTGCTGCTGTGTGAATGTGCTGCTGTGTGAATGTGCTGCTGTGAGAGTGAGCTGCTGTGTGAATGTGCTGCTGTGTGAATGTGCTGCTGTGTGAATGTGCTGCTGTGTGAATGTGCTGCTGTGTGAATGTGCTGCTGTGAGAGTGAGCCCAGCTGCTGTGTGAATGTGCTGCTGTGTGAATGTGCTGCTGTGTGAATGTGCTGCTGTGTGAATGTGCTGCTGTGAGAGTGAGCTGCTGTGTGAATGTGCTGCTGTGTGAATGTGCTGCTGTGTGAATGTGCTGCTGTGTGAATGTGCTGCTGTGAGAGTGAGCTGCTGTGTGAATGTGCTGCTGTGAGAGTGAGCCCAGCTGCTGTGTGAATGTGCTGCTGTGAGAGCGAGCCCAGCTGCTGTGTGAATGTGCTGCTGTGTGAATGTGCTGCTGTGTGAATGTGCTGCTGTGTGAATGTGCTGCTGTGAGAGTGAGCCCAGCTGCTGTGTGAATGTGCTGCTTTGAGAGCGAGCCCAGCTGCTGTGTGAAGGTGCTGCTGTGAGAGGGCAAGACTGTTTGTTGTTTTTGGTGTGGCCCAGGCTAACAGAGGCCAAGAATAATCG
Organism: Acipenser ruthenus; assembly: GCF_902713425.1. Taxonomy (NCBI): domain Eukaryota; kingdom Metazoa; phylum Chordata; class Actinopteri; order Acipenseriformes; family Acipenseridae; genus Acipenser; species Acipenser ruthenus. The sequence goes on along the minus strand of NC_081195.1, from coordinate 60,871,961 downwards.
TCCCAATAAACTGGATCTGAGTACCTGCAAATTGTGTGTGTCTCCTTCCTTTAATTTTCCACCGTACGCTACAATATTAATTTGGCTTGTGGGCACTGTAAATCATTTCGGGAACAAAAATGCCAATATCTGCTATAAGGTGACAACAGCATTGTATTTGTTTTTTGTATAAGAGAGCACATCAGCAATCCAGCACAAAGTAACTTTATAGAAAGACTTCCTTGGATAACAAATGGAGTCTCATTCTGCAAAATAAACAAACAAAACAAACAAACATTTACAAAATACAGTATACTTACTAAAAAGGCCAACTACTAAATTTGACTAACTAAAAGTAAACATTTTCATATATGAATCCTTCACAATATGAATAAAATGGCAATTACTAATGGAAAGTAAATTCTGTGGTTTGTTCGTTTGTTCATCACATTCTTCAGTAAGTGAAAATTATTTATTAATATGTCATAACCGCCAGCACTTCGGTCACTAAGCATGTTTTGTGTACCTAAAATACCATGTTTTGATATGCAGCCGACACTAGACAAACAGCTGGAAATGGCAACAAAAAAAGACCCTGTAACTCATCTTTCCTTATTGCAGGTTCACTGCTGTTGATGGAGATACAAGACTTAAACTTGTCAAGCAAATGTACAATGCAAATTCTCTTTCACTCCATTATTTCCAGTACTAACAATGCCTTGCTAACGGTGTTGTTACCACAGGTCAGTCAAGGAAATAACAGTGAGTCAAATGCTTTTCAAAATACTACACTTCCTACTGAGTTCAGAGAGTTACAATGAAAAGGACTGAAAGTACAGTATTATAAATCTTAAAGATTTTTCATTTAATATTTTTACCTTTGGGCATTCTGTACAAGTACAAACTGTGCAAGATCACAGCCCAGGCCTTAATTCTGAGTGACACATGAACTATTAGGGGATTATAATATTGATCAAGACAGCCCAGGGATAATCCACATGCATTCAGGACAGGCTTAAAAGCAAACAGTGATGTGATGTTATAGAAAACACAGATGCTGATAGGGGGAAACCGGAATTAGATCTTTAGCTGACGGCAATGGCTGTTCGTGAAGGGAGAGGCTGTGTGGTCCAGTGGTTAAAGAAAAGGGCTTGTAACCAGGAGGTCCTCAGTTCAATTCCCACCTCAGCCACTGACTCATTGTGTGACCCTGAGCAAGTCACTTAACCTCCTTGTGCTCCGTCTTTCGTGTGAGACGTAATTGTAAGTGACTCTGCAGCCGATGCATAGTTCACACACCCTAGTCTCTAAGTCGCCTTGGATAAAGGCGTCTGCTAAATAAACAAAATAATAAATAATACAACATATTGACCCACTTTATAACATCATTAAATGCAATACAAAACAGGCCTGTAATAGACCATGTTCATGAGATTTGTTTTAAAATGAAAATACATGTTAGCAATCACAAGAGTTTATTTTAAAAACTGCACATTTAAAAGCTAATATAAGTCCAAAAGAGGTAAGAAGTTTTACGACATTATAAACTTTAAGATCTGCTAATGTTTAGATCACTAAAATAACCCCCAACAAGGTTGAACTATTTCTAAAATATTACTTATACATTGCAGATGAAAAAAAGGAAATCTGCAAAACAGGGTGCTGTGCAACCTGCTAAATTATAAAAACAAGTCCAGTGCAAGCCAATGAGCATAAAATGATATGCTTCCAGGCCCAGAATTCGTATGACTAGAACTGGCTACTAAAGCAACAAATCTGTAAGGTCACCAACACATTTAACATGAAATGTTTTTATAACCCTGCAAATATAAGGCCACAACCTTAAATGCTATTTGTACCCGAGATTGCTGAGGCAGCTTTGTAAAATTCTTGCCCAAATGGGTTTATTTTTCTTGTACGAAACCCACGGTCAAAATTGATGTAGAAAGTTATAAAATAAAAGATGTGTACCAAATATGAAGAAAAAAATCTCAAAGTGTAAAGTCATGATCACATTATAGCTGCCATATTGGGTCAGAGTTTCAAAGGGAGTTTTCATAACATTGAAAAAAAATGAAGTCAGCATCTCAATTGGTTTACTAGATAACAGAAGTTGCTGCAGCAAAGTTACAAAGATATACAAGTTCCCTTCACAAGGGTGCATAATTACAGCTGCAAGTGTGTGTTATACATACATGCATTTACTCTCAGATTCTGGTACTCGATCTGTTGTGCTAAAGAATGCCCTTCAAAATAAACAGAAACGCTGTGGTAATTTACTTCTACATCCGGGTAATGTGTTCAATCTGTGTAACAGGGCCTTTCAAAAAGTCACAAATGTAAAAACCAATACTTCTAGAATGACCAAAAAAATAAAAACACTATTAACCTGTCATGACCAAAGAAATAAGCAATAAGCAAATGCGTTTTCTAAACATATTTACAACCCTTACATATATACAAGAGGTGTAACGTTTTTAAATTTATTGTTCAGAGATAGAACATTTATTGAAAATGTATACTTTTTTTCCCTTCCACTTTATTGGAAATGTTAATTTTTTTAAATAAAACTCCCAGCTCCATCCTTGTGACCAGCTAATTTGAAGAACTGCTTCTGTTTAGATCAGATCTTTATTAAGACCATTCTGATAAATCTTTTGTTGCATATATGGCTGCTTTCACGGACCCTGATTAGCACTAATCTTGGACTACCTAATGTTGCTTTACTGCAGGTAAGGTAGTCCAGGATTAGTGCTTATCAGGGTCTGTGAAGTCTCCTAAATGAAGATCTGGCCCTAAAGGCTTAATACACTTCCACAAAATAATACTCATTTCCAAAAGAAATATGGGGTCATTCCAGCATTTCTTTACCTTACAGTAAGATTTGGGGTCAATAAAATATATTTAATTAACTTTTTTCTTTCAAGTGTTATCAAAACTACATATTCATTTTAATAATAGGTTTCAATACACGCCCAGACACATTAGTTATTCACCACCTCTTCACATAAAAATTCAAACCACACTATTAACACCTAGACATCAACATAGACGAACGATTAAACCAGTAAAAACTTAAAACCTCAGCGCTCACCCTAACTGTTTCCACTTAATAAAGGGAATACGTCGTAGACCACAGGTGCCATTGCCTGGTCATTGGCAGACTAAAGAACTAGAGAGATCAACATAAAATCAGAGCTCACATGAAATAACCCAGTGCAGGAATGGAAAAAAGTGACTCCTGTGGTTTACCTTTAAATAGCAGCAGTTCCCAGATAGTGTCTGGAGTTGGTTTTGATGCATGACTTTTGTGATTATAAAAGGGACCACCTGGCTATTAACATGCAAAGGAAAGTCTGTAATTGTCTATAAAGAAACAAAGAAAGAAAATTACTTGATACTTGAAACCCACAGTTATTCATTTAATCTTTTCAAGTAAACCAAATAAATATTTGTATGAGGTTGCCTGCCTCTGTATATATTAAAAGATCAGCAATTATATAACCCGTCCACTAAGACGGGCTCTTTATCACAAACAACCCTCTAAGAAATGTAATGTAAAGCAATGTAAACAGGGCATGTCAGTTTCTCCTTGAGAAATTTCACACCACTACCTCTGCTTTTATTGTAGGACATCAGGACCTTCCGATAAATTAAAACCTCAGACACCCCGTTGTGATTTAAAGCAATCTGAATAGAGTCCATGTCAAAGGTGATGTATGTAAAAATATACCAGTATTTCCTGAACGCAATGGAAAGCAAATAGAAAAAGGGAGGCTTTTTTGCACTCTGAAATAAAGGATCCGTGGTGCTCTAATCTGACATTGGGGAAATTGGGGGGGGCACTGACTCAGGCAGGGGTGAAATTACAGGCATTATTGCAGAGGGAGTATTTAACATTAGGTAGATAGATTACGTTTACAATTAGGAATGTTTAAAATTCAAAAGGTAGCGCACAGCACACAGTCATGCTAAAGAATCGCCCTGGATAAGGGCGTCTGCTAAGAAATAAATAATAATAATCAAGAAGTGCAGTTAACATATTTCATGACTGGTGAAATACAATTGAAAGCTGCTGCAGCATGTCCACTGTTCTGTCATTTCAAATCTTTTCACAAAACAAACATTACACTTTAAAGCTGCAGTGTCCAGTGCAAAACCACATCATGAAAAACTACATTTGTAGTTAGAAAAAATATATAAAACATGTGATATTTTCGATCCTTTCAAATAAAGGACTTACATATTCCCTGCAAGTAAAAAATTGCAGTGTCCATTGTGAAAACACAACACGAAATAATAAAAATTAACATCCAAAGTAGCACCATAGCATTTAAATGTTCAATACAAAAAAATGGTGCCTGAGTTACAAGCTCTTGCAGTGTCAAAAAAACAAATAAATGGATTGTAACGTGACAGGAAAGCGACTCCACATCTTTGTTATCTGAGCCAAAGATAACCCTAACCCTACTCTGAATCATTCAATGCACAGAGCAGCTACTTATAGGCATTTTTTTCTATTTCACATGAGCCACGATATTTCCCCGGAGGCATTATTTGCACATGGTTATTAAAAACCGGAAATGAACAGTGAAAATGTGACTTTCAGCTAAAAGCTGGGGTGGAGGGCAATCGTTCAAACAAGAGCAGAATTCGGAATATCTTTTTAAAAAGTTTTAGTAGCATTCAATAAAATTGTACTTACCAAGGTATACTTGTGTTAAAAGGTCTATATTCTGTTCCCTATTATCAATTGACAATGATTTTGATGTTCCAAAGTAATGAATGGCTATGGACTTAACAGCCAGTGTTAAAAATCTCTGCATGCCCAATTACTGCACAAGATAGTGGCAGATCATAAAAATGATATCCCCATTAAATTAGACTAGTCCCCTGTTGCAATAAAAGTACTATTTGTCTAATAATTTGCAAACCTTACGGATTTTCAAAACACAATCTCGATGTCTTTAAGGTTATCTAAATATATAACTACTGTGTTACGACTGACAATTGAAATTATTCCCCATGGTCATTGTTTCTGTTTGGGTCTGTTTCATCTTGCACATCCTTAAGCAAACAGTAACTACCAAAGTGTTTAAACAGGGTTCCCTTGACACTGTTAAACATTTTTATTAACACTTCCCAAATAACATATTTATCAGATTAGAAGCTATAGGGGATAGCAACTCGGTTAAGTGATGGTGGGGCTTTTATTGGCCGCATTAAGAGATACCAGTGTAACTTGTAGACAGACAAACTGTTACTAATATTTTTAGAACACATTTTTTGTTTTACTTTTCCTGTTTTTATCATCAAATCAAAACACTACTGCTTTTGAAGTTTATTTTTATTTATTTATTCATTCACTCTTTAACCAGGCACAAACCCAGTGAGACCAAGGGCTCTTTTATAAGAGTGTTGTGGCAAACATGATCTCTGTAAACTAAAGACCCAGGTTTAGGAACTGCCTGTCAGCCCCATTAAGTTATAAGAGACCTGAAGTACAAATGGCATTAAAAAAATAACTGGAACACTTCTATACTACCTCTACAGATGCTTGCCTTTTGAAAAACGGATTTCTGCGGTAACGAGAATCCGAGAATTTGGCTGTGATTGATGGGTTTTCTTCAGGGTTTATGGGTTTGAAAACTTGCCTAGGTAAATGAAAGCATTTGGGGGGCTTAACTTTGGCTACATTTGCAGGATAGAAGTTTCTGCATACCATAAAACTTCGATTAAACTCCTCCAGCATTTCTTTACAATATTTGCCAGCAGACCCAGCGAGTATTGGAGACCGGCGTTTATATTAGATCTCTAGCTTCACATGCTTCATGCGGTCATTGAGAAGCTGCTAACACACAACTTTGCAGCAACATCGTAACTCAACTTAAACATTCCAGCAACTTTGTTAAAAGGTTGTGTGTCAGTGGGAACCAAGTAACAATTTTGTTTTATAACACAATTACATTATATTGTATTATTATGGTCTTTTTATAGGTTAACAAGGATACGGTATGCAAAATGTTGGAAAATAAACAAGCACAAGTACAAATTTGTATTTAAAAACTGAATTAGATCTACCATTGTTAATAATAATAACAATAAAAGCAGTAAGTATCATTATCAAAAATAATTTATTATTTAATCTCAAACTTTGTTAATACAACAAAACATGTTAAAATACACCAAGATGTTTGTATCTGGCCTACTTTCAGCACACTTAATTATTAAAACTTTTAATAACACATTAACTGCATTAAACAAATATGCATTACATATAGGCCTACCTTAAATTACATTTTCTATTATTATTATTATTATTATTTATTAATCCTGAGAGTCACTTTCATCGTTGTCACTTATTAGCAGTTCATTACGCTCAAGCTAATCCTCAGCTTCAATAGCAATGACAGAGACCCGGCACGTATTTGAGACAGGCGATTATTTGAGACCCGGCAATTATTTGAAGTTTTACGGTATGTACTTTATTAAAAACTAGCAAACATAACATGTGAGCAACTGCTTCTATACAAATTGTGTAGCTGGTCAGTGCAGCAGTGCCGACTTGATGTCTAGACAAGATAAAACCGAGAAAGCATGCTGTTAAAGAATGCATACTTTGTGTCACTAACATTTGGCATACCAGGAACTTTATATAACATGCTCTGTAGTGAATATACCTAAACATGGTCACGTTATGGTCTAAAAAATGAGTTTAACCACTGCAGTTACCAAGGTCACACAAAGTGCTGGTGTTATTTAGAGTGAGTTAAATGGCATTTGCACTACAGTTTGTCATAAGGTCCAAGTTTGTTTTTTGTCTTTAACCCAACATTGTATATTGTATATAAATCTATATCTCTCTGTCAGGGGCTACTATAAATAGCCTCATCTACTGCAATTATATATCCAGCATAGATTTTAGAAAGCTAAACCAGTTTTATTTAATTCAACATGAACCCCATTAACCCAGGTGTCTGACTTTGATTCACTACTGAGATACATATTCAATATGAACTGGCAAAACAAAGATATGCCTTCAGCCTTACAGTAAAATCAGTGAAGTGGAGCTTACAATGTGGACTGCATCCAATGTAAACACCTAAATCTCGCCTTGCAGTCACATTCAAAATGAGGTTTCCACAGCTTTGCCACAAATATTTACACAGACATGAAGATAAGAGCTTTTAAAAAAGAAGCAAGAGGGCAGCTTCTGGTGGTTCCCTAATGACTGTTGTTTCACTAGAGCTGCTCTCAGCAGTGAGACCGGTTTCTTTATTTCTTAAAAGCTATCAAAGGTTTTTCTTTTACACATTTCTCTACATTCACAAATCATTTTAAACAAATCAACATCATGTCTAATGTAACATTAGGTTAAATTAGCCTAATCTGCTAATTTAAAGAAAATCATTGGTACAGTAGCTGCCAAGGACACTCGACCACCACTATTTAATTTTTTGATGATCTACATGCCATGTGAACTATGAACTTCAGTATTAGTGCCCTGAACAGCATGATAACATCTCGGTGTATCTTACAAAAACTCAATAAAATCTGTGTGTTATTACTAGTTTTTAAAAAGATAGGATATAGGACATAGGATCTTGGTCCAAGTTTAAAACAAAATGACCACTGTGCAGAGAATTCCTGCACCTATGGATTGAATACCGGTGGTATCTATTTTCTAATCAAGAAAGCATGGTGAACTTTTTAATTTAGTCGTCAGTTGTATGTACTGATCTCGGTCCTCCGCTGCAACCCCCATGCCGACTTCGCGAAATGGTGGCAGACACACGCGTCCCCTGAAATGTGCCCTGGCAAGTTGCCTTTTTTCTCACTGCAGGTCCACAGCAAAGCCATCAGACCTATAGTGCCGGAGGACAACACAGATCTGAATGACTCCACAGCAGACCTGCAGGCGCCCTGACAGCCACAGGAGTCGCTGGTGCGCAGTGAACCAAGGATTACCCTGCCGACCTCAGCCCTCCCTACCTGGATGGAGCTCGGAAAATTGTGCGCCTCCCCCTGGGAACTCCTGGTCACAAATCGGCAAATGACAGTCTGGATACGAACCAGCAATCTCTAAGCTATAGGGCGCATCTTGCACTCCATGCGGAGCGCCTTTACTGGATGCGCCACTCGGGAGCCCTTGGTGAACATGTTTTTTGTTTTTACAGTTGACACTTAAGGATTATTATTTTATTTTTTTTTTTTTTTAAATGAAAGCCAAACATTTTTTTGTAAAACCAGGTCAGTGTTTGTCTACTGTTGTAGACCCTACTTTTTATAAGTAGAGAGAACATTTTTACTTTCTTGTCCACCACAATGAAACAGCAGGCTAGAGTAATGGAAAACCAGCGTTTAAGGGACTTTAAACAAGGCACTTTATGTCAGTTAGATACATTAACCCGCCAAGGATAACACATTATCCGCGTTATAGAAATAGCTGGCCAAAATTACCTAAAAACCAAATCATGTAGAAAAACATTTAAATCAAAACCAGGCCAATGGTTTCCAAAAAGATCCATGGGTCTATTTTAAAAGGAGTAAGTAGCTTTTACATTTTAAATGCTTTTTTAGATTTAACTAATGTTTTTAACATGTTCCTATATCAGGTGTTTGCAAGTGATTATTTTGCTCCAATATTGAGCTATTACAAATTTTCTTTAAAACCAGCCTCTACCTGACTTTGATCTTGCTTATAGAAAGTACTGGGACTAAACAGCTTTTCTCATTCCATTCAACAATGTGAGTTTCATCTCTGCCAGCCCCTCCTACTCTCTCTGTCTAATATACAAATAAAGTGGCTGGGGCCAAAATCCAAAGATGCTTTAACAACTGCTCTTGCACAGTAAAGTACAATCCCGGTTTCCAAACTGTAATGTTATTGCATTACAGGATTTGAAATCCCAATGAGTCGTGAATGGAAGAGAGATTCCACTTATGTAAAACTTGATAACATGTCAACACTAGATACCAAATTCCTATTAAGAAAGGGAAAAAGCAACACAATTACTTGGAGATGTCAATGGCACCTCAAACTAACAAAGGAAACAGTAACACATCACATGAATCAAGGGTAGTCTCTTAAAGAGACTTAAAATAAGTGTCCAAGTACAAAAGTTCTATGCCAAGGTCGTAGAAACTCAAAGAAAATCTGTTATTCTACTCTGCAATGTTAATCCGTCTTGGACATTTACCGGTTCGTAGTACCGTTTGCATTATACATTTTATTATTCAAATGTATGGTTTTCTTCCTGTAGAACTGCATCTCTCAAAATATTATGGATAAAGAATTGGTGTCAATAAGGCCTGGGTTTTAGACCCCTTGCTTACAGTTTATTACCTGTAAACAGCATCAGGGAAAAGCCCAGCCTTATGATCATGTACTACAATAACATCAAACTAATGTTACCAACCTCTTCAATTTCTTTTGCTTTTTCTGCAATTGCTTGAGATCGTCGATCCAGAAAGTCATCATCAAGAACTCTGCTGTCTTTACTTGTATGTGGCTCCTCTGGTTCATCTTCAAAGATTATTTTTTCATCCTTAAAAAAACAATACAAAATGTTAAGGTTCAAAATGCTGTAATTTACTGTATTTGGCAATACTCTTTAATGTTAATAATAAAGTTTACATTAATAAAGAGCTTTTTATACTACTTACCTGCATGGCAATCAAGCAAATCAACTCCCTGAGCTCTACTTGTTTTAATTTTTGCCAAACCTACCAAGATGCATATCACTGTAATATTTTACTGCTTAATAAAGTGAAAGACCAACTGAATCCGTTTTACACTGACAGGAAATCTGGAAGCAAGATTTAAATTTTCCCATGGTGCACCTTATTTTTTGACAGACAATGGTGTGGGCTAATCCTTGACTCTTGGCACTGATCTATACTTCGGATGCTCAGAAAGTTGCAAAAAGCAATGGTGCTTGAGCATGCATCTGCAACAGGATATATCATCAGATCACCAGAATGATACCGGGTTTCCAACAGGTGCTGACAAAGTTTAAATGCGTCTCTTATAGCTTTGCTTAAAAACTATGGATTTATATGAAAACACCTCCATGTTGTAAAATGGCTCCTATTGACGGCAATATGAAAATTCACTTTCAACGCAGTCCTAAACATAACAAGACTGACATGCTGCAAGCCCCTCTGAAATGCAACCGGATTTAACTCACGTGCACATCTGATTTAGAAAGTATACAATAAATCAAAACAGTTTGCATAAAAGAAAACTAAATAATGGATTTGTTAAATATTTCTACTATGTCTCTTCAGTAGTAAGGCTATTTTGTTGGTCCCTCAACTGGCCTTAATAAACTTTCACTATACACACGGTGTGTGGAAGTAACTACTATTAAGTATTTTTTATATATATATATAACCAGCTTTTTCAAGTGATCTTATCCAATGAGTTACTTCAGCACCCTTTTATAAAGCCTTTAGAAATAGATATATTGTAAAGGTAAATGTATACAGTGATATCGTAGGTATAAAATGCTTCTCATTTCGAATCGCAATAGGAACCCTGCTGTCTGTTTAAGTAGCAAACAGTCGGTAGGTGGTTGAAACATGTCAATGCTCTTAGTCTTATAAAAATATGCATACGTTGTTAGTTAATAACAAAAATTCTTATACACTAACTAAACGTCGTTGGCATACAGACACCTTAAAAACCTTCCATGAAATTAAAACCAAGAGGGGAATCTGTCATCGGTGTAAAAACTTTAGTGATTCGTTCTGATCATGCACTGAAAAATACACAGTACTGGCATAAATAAGTGCACGTTCATAGGAGTAGCCAAGATTGAGAGAGCTGAAAGAGAAAATGAGCAACAGCCTGTGAACAGCACCATGTTTCCATGCAGCTACAAGGTTAGTATGTATTTATTTATTTTTTGTGCATGCAAGTAAAATGCTGAATAATATGAATTTTAGCAGGTTGTATTTCATAACGGTCTTACATATTCCTTCTGAGTGTCAGATAAATCTTGTTCATTAGATTTCTCCAATATGTCATCAGGCCGCTCGCTTAATGCTTCTGTAGTCTGACACTCTGGTGGTCTGCTGCTTTTATCCAAGCTTATCTGAATAAATAAAACGCAAATCAAATAAATAAAATGAAGTACATTTTTTTTTCTAAATGCATTTGACCATACACGTTCGATTAATTTGATAATTACAGTGATGACAGTATCTTTGTTGGTTGTATTGCACTGAGTCACACTGATACAATATATGCCACTAAGAAAAGATAACCATATAATGCATTTCATATGCCAAGAACGCCACTTCTTACAGCCAAGACAGCCTTTGCAAAGTCCAACAAATTCTAAACCTGACCATCATGTAGCTTTTACTTTCTAAAACCTTAAACCGTGTCTGTCGAATTAAGTGAGTTAATAGACAGCACCAAAGAAGAAAAGGGAAGGGCTTTTATTGAAACAACTTAAATTATTACAAAAACTGTAGTTTAATTTGCTCATGGTCCCAGACATTTTATTTATTTATCCATGACACCAGCAATACGTGTTTTTGATTTTAATTTCTGCTTTAATTCCATTTTCTTTCAGTGTTTGCAGTCACTACACAAGGCTCTTGAATTGCATAATAAACATTTAGCAGAGAAAATGGAGAATAAAAAACAACAAAAGTAGAATCAATATGGTCAACAGCCTTAAAAAGTGAATAGAACTAGGCTCTAACCACTATCCCTTTGAGCGCCATTCTGTGTACATAGCACCTCCCAACAGACCACATATGGATGCAGTTAAATTGATGGTGCAATATAACAAAGAACCAATGTAACTATTCTATGTTATAGGTAACCCTGTTCCCACTACTGAATGCATAGCATTTAAAATCATTCTATGTGGGTGGTACAACCAGCATCTCAGAATATCTCATATCACTTACATTCTTTCTATCTATCTTTTCAGGCATGTAGACAGAAGTAGATGTATTGACAAAATCAAAAAAAAAATCCTACAAACTTTAAAACACATGGCCAATAACATTCTGCCAAAAATCATAACAGAGCATGCATCAGAAGAATCATACGCTTGATTTCTCTATATATAATAAACAATTTTCCCTTGCATGTATTCCCCCCCTCCCCAAAGTGAATTGCATGTACTCAAGGGTAGTCATTATGGGTAGTACTTATTGTGTTCCATAATCCAATATGTTAAGGCAACAGGTGTGCAACTATAAAAGAGCTTTTAAACACCAAAAGTATAAACCGTTTCTTTAAAGGTTGATACAAAATTTATTTTTATAGGCATCAGGTTCTTGATGGTCTCTATAGCTGTGACCTGCTGTGCTGAACTGCATTGGCAGCTGTTTGCAATCACTGCTAATAAAATGTACCTTTGAAGTCGGCAGAGATGTAGAACTCAGTGGAGAAGCATCTCTTGAAGTGTTTAAGGAATGGGTTGATGGCCTTTCTTTGCCTACGGAGGAAACAAAAAAAACAAATATTTAAAAACGCTGCAGAACTTCTTAATTATTTATTTTTTCCTCTGCAGCATTTGACAGAAATTATTATAAAATAATAAACAGGCAGCAAACATTGGTGCAGTAGTGTATATCTGATATTTCTTCTGGCTCCAAACACTGATGTTATGTATGGAAACGGTTTTGTATAAAATATTTACAACAGAATAATATTATAACCATGGCAACCAAGTTGCTTCATCTGTGATTATTCAAATTTTACTTCAATAAAACATCTGCAAAAATTAAGGTTTGAATGCATAATGTATGTATTTTGGGGGATTTTATGTGTTTGGTTCTTCTGAGTCACAAATTTATTATCTATCCAGTTAAGCCAACAGACACGTAGGAGACAAAACAGAACAGCATTTATAGCAAAGTATCTTCTAAAAGATTAATTGAGATGAATTGGAGCAGCTGGGGAAAACAACACAGACAAGATAGCATTTAGTATAAAACTAATGTAAGTTTTTACAAATAAATCCCTGAGGATTTAGATTCACAGTTAAAATATGAAATGTCCCTCTCTATTTTAATAACAGGTGATATTGATTAAGTCAATGCTTGAGAAAAGACAACCAAAAGGGATCAAGTTAAAACTACCTAAATAAGGGATTTTGGTTTTCACAATCTTGAATTAAAAGGTCAATTTATCCTACCTCTTGTCAGCATTTATCATCGTGAGACAGAGGAGTTGAATAGAGACAAATTCTTAACAGCTTTTGCATTTGCACATGACTTGGTATTCCTAAACATGAACATTGTGGTTGCTTCAAATATGTGGATTTTCTTTATTTTAAACTGATGCTCAAAACCAATCATATGATGCATTAAAATGTCAGGATTCCATGAATTCTAATCACATCAAGCATTCATTGAAAAGATGCTGTGTGGTTATGAAAAAACCAGAGAAGCAGAGCAAATGTGTCTGATGTAACAAAGAAACCGGAAATGCATATAATTAAAATATGACAAAACCATATTGTGCACATATACTAAAAACCAAAAAATGGATTTATTGAGTATCGACTTCGCGAAACGGCGGCAGACACACGCGTTATCCGAAACGTGTCCTGCCAAGCCGTCTTTTTTGATTCTGCAGGTCCACAGTGAAGCCATCAGACCTATAGTGCCGGAGGACAAAACAGATCAGAATGGCTCCACAGCAGACCCGCATGCGCCCTGCAGGCCACAGGAGTCACTGGCGCGCGGTGAACCAAGGATTACTCTGCCGACCTGAGCCCTCCCTACCCTGGCAGCGCTCGGCCATCTGTGCGCCCGGTCACGGTCGACAAATGACATAGCCTGGATACGAACCAGCAACCTCCAGGCTATAGGGTGCATACTGCACTCCACGCAGAGCGCCTTTACTGGATGCGCCACTCGGGAGCCCCAATGAGGTCTTGTTATTCCGATCATATTTTTGTATTAACTCAGATTTCCTGGAATACATTTAATTGTAAAAATACAGCGTGCAAGCAGTAAGCGGTCTGCCTGTGTGTTCACCCAATTTAAAACCCACTGCAAGACTTCACTGTGACAAAAGGCGACACTAAAACGAAAACTGACTATTTCTAAAGGAATATTGGTTCCATTAGGCACAGATGTGAATGTGAAGTAAAGGTGGGCGTACTCAATACAGACTGTTTATGATTTGGTGAAGAAATTTGAAATTAATCAGGCATTTACATTTAAGGCATAGTAGAATACACAAGACAAGTTCTGCTTTTTTTTGTAAGCCAACATTTTGTTACATAAAATCAGTGTGGCTGCGGAGTAGCCATTTAACCACTCCCAGATCCCACAGTTTTTAAACATATACAATAGTTTTTAGGAATAGTTAAAACCAATTTCACTGCTTTTTACATTTACGTTTTAGTCCAAGATAAAGAGCACAGATAGCAGACAACCTAGCAGTACCTAATTGTTCATGCCCCAGTACCTTCAATACCGATGGTTCTAATACAAATGCCTGAAAGCCAATTGCCATGGATGATAAAATAAGATCAGGAACTGCAGTCAGGAAATTGGCCGATTTAATTAGGAAATGGATAAAGCCTTAAAAAGGTTTTCTAAGCTGGAAACGGGCTAGTAATCCAAAAAAGGAGCACTTTGGTTGCCATTTAATTAATGTCTGGAAAATGCAACAATTTCTTAAAATTAATTAAATAAACTTTAGGAAAATATATGCAACCCGTAATGAAAATAAGAAAACACACTAGGATGAAGAAACTCAATAGGATGCTTAAAAAAAATAAAAAATAAAATTAGATTTGTTGTGCTAATTATTTTGAACAGACAGCCATCAGCAACTGATCTACAAATCATTGTCCTTTGTCTTACTCGAGGATTACTCCTTATCTCATAGTGATGATTCACCCCTGATGTAGAGAATTCCTGGAACTGAACTGCATACAGAACATTTCTTGAGTGAGTGAACAGGGAATCCTGTCAGACAGGCGCTGATGGGATTCAGACCAATGCTATCCCAGAGCAAGGGCCCTAAGCCTATTTTCTACTTGCAGTGTATTAATAAAAGTGACAGTAAGAGAGTTTGATAAAGTTCCTAAATATCAAGAATATTTAACAGTACATTTTACCTTTTTACCGTGAGATCTGAAATAGACTTAAGCTTTTCCCCTAACAGTTAATAATGTTGAAAAATGAAACCCTGTCTAATTCTATATATATATATATATATATATATAATATAATTACACACATATACACACACACATACATACACACACACACAGTGCCATGAAAAAGTATTTGCCCCATCTGATTTTCTGCATTTTTGCATATTTTTGACACTGAATTTTATCAGATCTTTAACCAAAACCTAATATTAGATAAAAAGGGACCCTGAGTGAACAAATAACACAAAAATTTGATACATATTTAATTTATTTATTAAAGAAAGTTATGCAACACCCAATTGAAAAAGTGTGAAAAAGTAATCGCCCCCTTTGACTCAATAACTGCTTACGCCACCTTTAGCAGCAATAACTGCAACCAAATGCTTCCTGTAGTTATTGATTAGTCTCTCACAGCGCCGTGGAGGAATTTTGGCCCACTCCTCCATGCAGAACTGCTTCAACTCAGTGACATTTGTGGGTTTTCGAGCATGAACTGCTCGTTTCAGGTTCTGCCACAACATCTGAATGGGGTTTAGGTCTGGACTTTGACTAGGCCATTCCAAAACTTTAAATTTCTTGTTCTTCAACCATTCTGATGTAGACTTGCTTGTGTGTTTCGGATCATTGTCTTGCTGCATGACCCAGCTGCGGATGGCCTGACATTCTCCTGTAGAATTCTCTGATAAAAAGCAGAATTCATGGTTCCTTCAATGATGGCAAGGCGTCCAGGTCCTAATGCAAAGCATCCCCAAACCATGACACTACCACCACCATGCTTGACCGTTGGTATGAGGTTCTTACTGTGGAATGCAGTGTTTGGTTTTCGCCAGACATAAAAACGGGGCCTATGTCGGCCAGAAAATTCAATTTTTGACTCATCTGTCCATAGAACATTGTTCCAGAACTATGGAGGATCATCCAGGTGCTTTTTGGCAAACTTGAGACGAGCAATGTTCTTCTTAGTGAGCAATGGTTTCCGCCTTGCTACTCTGCCATGAATCCCATTTTTGCCCAGTGTCTTTCTGATAGTGCAGTCAAGAACACTGACCTTAGCTGAGGTGAGAGAGGCTTGCAGATCCCTGGATGTTGTTCTAGGGTTCTTTGTGACTTCCTGGACGATTTTACGCCTTGCTCTTGGAGAGATTTTGGCAGGACGGCCACTCCTGGAAAGATTCACTACTGTCCCAAACTTTCTCCATTTGGACAATATGGCTCTGACTGTGGTTCGGTGGAGCCCGAGCCTTAGAAATGGCTTTGTAACCCTTTCCAGACTGATAGGCATCAATGTTCGTGGCATGATGTGCCTCTAGAACCTATGTGCTGACAACTTCACGCTGATAGTAAGGGCCAAAGTTAGTCAGATTTATATTGGGCAGGGCTGGCCCAAATCAGGCCTGGTTGTTAACCAAAGTACTCAAACAGCTGACCCTAATTATCCCTTTAATTGGGTTGAGTTAACTAGAGGGGGGCAATAATTTTTTCACACGTGAAGATTGCATGTTTGATTACCTTGCACACCAAACAAATGAAAGAAGCACCAAACTTTGGTGTCATTTTTTCTCTCAGATTCCCTCTATATACTACTACAACCCACAAAAAAATCTGACCAAATACAATGTAAAAAATCAGACAGGGGGCAAATACTTTTTCACGGCACTGTGTGTATGTAGGGTTACCATATGGCTCCAGATTAACCGGACGCTTTGAGACAGACCGGGATTTAAAAATTCACCCTAAATTGAAAGTAATTCACGTTTAAATGAGCTCCACCTTTGCTGAGATTAATCCTGCTGTGGTGGAATTGATTGGGCGCAGCAAACAATTCACACTGATCAGCTGCTTCTGATCAGATCTTAATGAACGAATAGCTAATTTATCGATAGAGCAACGAGATGATGATGCGATTGTATTTGCAGAATAATATGGGCAATTGAATTTTAACAAACAGAAAAAAATAGTGACTGGCTGCAATTCATTCTTAGTATAATACACTTATTTGACACGCATGCAGGTATTTAAGCACCATTCTTAATTGTAGCTAAGGATGGTTCATTTACACCTTCATTTATTTCAATTTAGGGGCAAGTTTGAAATCCTGTTCTGTCTCACAGCGTCCGGTTAATCTGGAGCCACATGGTAACCCTAGTGTATGTATAGATATATATATATATATATATATATATATATATATATATATATATATAGAGAGAGAGAGAGAGAGAGATATATATATATATATATATATATATATATATATATATATATATATATATATATATATATATATATAACACTTGTGCCTGTGCTCGTATTTCAGAATCATTCATAACTCAAGAACTCAGCAAGAGGTGACATACAAAGCACACATTTTTATTACAGATTAACCCATAACACTAGTTATGGCAAGTGTAGTTTTTGAATGTATTTACTGATAATTGAGTTTAAAAGACCCAAGCCTCAGCAGTAAAGAGCTATACTAATCAAAGTGGTTTTATTGCTATCATAAGGGCTTACTATTTTAAATCCAGTAAAACTGCTTTCTGAAACGGAGCATCCAGCAACAACAACTGTGCTGCTGACATAGGGCCGAAACGCCTTGCCTGCTGTCATACCATGTGTTTTGTATTGTGTATTTCAATTATTGCAAAAACTAACTGTTCAAATGATATGTCATGGCAGCTTCAAATCAAAATATCAAAAATTGGACTTCATATCCAATGAGAGAAAACAACGTTTCTGTATAACTTCCTAAAAGTTGAAATGCTTAACATTAAATACATGAATGAACTTGGAGGTAAAGCATACAAGAAAATAATTAAAGTACACAAAAGTGTACTGTAATGTTACTTTTTTTTTTTATTTTAAATGTCTTGTGTTGAAGCTTTTCAGCTTATTGGGAATTTGTTGTTTGGCAAATCGTGGTAAGTATTTTACAATGGGTAGTTCTGTGGGGACTTAGACAGATGACTGTAATTTATTTAATTCAGGTCATTATTTGAACCCCGTAAATGAAAGGAAAGTGCAATCAGGTCAGAAACCAGATGAGCAACAAGCTGGGATAGCAAAATTCTATTTAAAAAGATAATTGAGTTCTTACAAGAAAAAAAAAAATAAAGACATAAGATTTTGGAGCAAAATTGTATCAAAACCAAATGCATTTAAAAAAGGGGACTCCATCCTATCTCTTTGAAATCACCATGATCTAAAATTAGGTACCTTTTTCTTGTTGTAAAATTCAAAAGCAAACTCAAGATAAACTACCAATACTGCAGCAAGTTTAGCATGTAGCACAAGTTTAAGCTATAGCACATAAAACACAGAGACACCTAGCAGTGGTTTTCAAAACATTAACAAATCAGTATGAACTAAACAGCGTTGTAAGATACATTCTTTTGTAAAATTTTAGTTCACCAGAAAATGGTAAGCAATGCAAAAAAGGGAGGGGGGGGGGGAATGCTGTCCTGCAGCCACTGGGTCCTAGAAATGGTCTTTAGGACACTTCAGTCCTAATGATTTGGCAAAGTTCAGGGATATTAAGGATTTATTACTGAAAGTTCATTCATATTCCAAATTAAACAAAGATGCGGTCCATTTGGAAACACACCTACAGTAAGTCATTCACTTGCCATTGCCTTTTGTGAATCTTGTTGCGTTGCTGTGTTACAGTAGGTATGGCAGAAACAGACAGCTGGTTAATGGAGGACTCCAAGGGACCAGATATTTTAACCTTCTTTTAATGGCTCGGGTAATCATCATTTTAATGTGCTGTTTCGTGACTGATGATGACACCTGTTCAAAGGCCTGGTAACAAAATCAAGTGGCAAGCTCCCGGGGTCATGGCAGATTGATAAAAAAAATAATTTAAAAACACATACAAAAACACTCCAAGACAATTTTGTACCAGTTTTGGAAGAAACTATTAGTTTACAGAACTGTAGCAATAATTGTGATTGCACAGGTCATGTTACAAGACTGTGAATAAAGACTTGTGCTGAACTGCTTCAGACGCAATCTTCTAAGCAAAACATAGGCTGTAGTCTGGTAAGTGCAATCATTGAACCCTTCCCAGTGATTGATTTTTTTCTTCCTAGATCAGACGTCAGACCAGTAACCACTTCAACCATTTAGATGTCCACAGAGACCTTTTAATTGACTCCAAAGTTCACTGATGTTTTCAGATGTCACGAAAAGATCATAGACATTTCCATGGATTCATTTTTTCCCTAGTAAAAAATAGCATGCGATTTATTATCTTTAACACCTATGGTCATTGTGAGGTTAAGCTTCCAACCAGTAACAATGAATAAGGAAGGGTACATGGGTATTTATATACAAGTAATACAAAACCATTTGCAATGTATGTGTAAATTATACTGTACATATTACAGATACCAGAGATCATAAACTATTAGGAAAAGGTGCTTATACCGGAAGTATTTTAAATAGTTTTAAAAAATGTATAACCATGTTTATTTTAAAACCTATTTATTTTAATTCCTTAAATATTTACACTACAGAATTAAACCCATGACATTTCAAACTTATTTAATGAGGTATGGCAAAATGAATGTGGATAAAAAATGGATAAAAAATGTAATGAATAAACAACCTTAAAAACTGCACACATCCTACAGCAATAAATTACATTATATATATATATATATATATATATATATATATATATATATATATATATATATAGACACACACACACACACACCAGAAACCATTCCAAAAATCAAATATTTAGGCTAAAAGTTGTCATGGTTTAGGCTAAAGGTTGACACTTTAAACCGTTTTCAGGGGTTTGCTTCTGGTAGACTTTAAAAGGCAGTGAGGGTTAAGGCCTTTGGTAATACACATTTTAAAACAGCATGTGTTTCTTAAAGTTGTATGCAGAACAGAGCTTGGGAAACTACTGGGCTTCTATATGAAGCTGGAATTACTTTAAAGCCTGCTTGATCTTAGCTGCATTCCTTTTCAAATAGACTTGATGGTGACTGCTGTACACCACTAATGTTTGAAGTGGTAGGTAATTCCTTTGATTAGTAAACCAGATGTATTGCCTCCTTTAATGTTGATGCTGGAATACAAAATAAAACAACTAACTCCTCCAAGACTAGTCTGAATTACTTGTAACCAGTCAGTGGAGTATTAAAACAAAACAATTTATATATAACAGGTGCAGTCAGCGATTTCCTATTAATCAATACATTGAGAACACGATTATTCAAAAGCATGAAGCAGAAAAAGGTAGACTCTTCAGAAAGGCCTTCAAATACAAGTACAAAACAAGCATATCATTACATATATGATAATACATGCATTGAACACATTTTACTATTAAAAAGCAAAGCAGCAAAAAACAAAATTTAAGTGAGGCTTCAAACTGGACACAAAGACGTTTAGTTGAGGCTAGCAAAATAATAAAAAAAAGTCACAATAAATAAATGTATTAAGCGTTTACCTGCTGCATCTCTAAAATATCCATCTAGCTATATATTTCAAAACTCTGTCAAGACCGGCTTCTTCTGTACTGGATTTCCCATTGTACTCCTATTTCTATAGAAACATCTGCCCTGTCTGAATTCCAAAAAGAGATGAAATGCATCGGATGTTCTTGCAATAAAATCATATTTTATAATAAAATGAAAACAAAGTTATCGCACCAGCTTAGGACAAGATTAGAAACAATATTGTGAGCACATCTGTCAATTTGCCAATAAAATGACATTAAAATCAATCAATGTGAAATATTTCACACTCCTGGAGTTTGTTACTAACAAGCGCTGCCAGTCATGAATGATCTGAAGAACCTTCAGGCCTAGTAATAAAGAGTTTGCTCTTAAAGACATCTGCAAGTTCTGATGCCATGCTGCTTTCACAGAAAGGAAGGTCAGGGCTTGTATCAAAATCACCTATATAAATCAAGGGTATCCTTTTCCCAGTCGGACTGGGTGTAATTAACAAGTTCCAACAAACCCAACTTCCTCAGTAAATATGTGCCTTGTCCACAGAACCAGATGCTTTCCACTAAATGTGCCAGTTATTTTTTTTTAAACCGTGAATTTAACAAGAGAGAGAGTGATGTATTGTATTATACAATTGGCAAACAGGTTTTTGTTCCATTTTGTTTCATCCAGGTTTCATTTAAAAACATACATACATTATATATATATAACTTGTGAAATAATGAGAAGTGTCATTGTTTAATAAGTAACTGAAAGACATAACATTGAACAAGTCATCTGCAATTTCAGTGCCTGAGTTAATGGTTTATTAAAAAAGTAATGTTTGTTTTTATATCCTTTGTATACAAATACATTAGTTCTCAAATGTTGTAGAATTGTAAACTGTTGTACAGTTGCTATAAAAATGCAGTATTACTATAAATGACACCTTTTTTGTGAATATGAAGGCAAACAAAACTATTCAATTTGATATTGGAAAAATAATACAAAATGGTTATTACTTCACACGATCATTAGCTGCTTACAAAGATTACTGGGGGAGAACTTTCCCAAAAAACGAATTCAGGGTTTCTCAAGTTTTATAGGGATTCTCCTACACAAAGGCATAATAGCAACACCTGGTGGCAAAAAAACGGAATTGGAGAAAGCAAACAAATAGGAACTAATCTCCCAGCAGCCTTTGGAACTCCTTTCTAATTGCTGCATCTCATATGAGGTACATAACTGCAAAAAAAAAAATCACAATGGAGAAGCCACACAATTGGGAAAGCATGCAAGCAAAGCATTGGACAAGTTTAAGTGAGTTCCTCATATAAAGGTTATTTCATATATAATGAATTTGATACATGCATATTAAATAACACTGCTATCAAGGATTGTTTTACATGAATCATGTAAAAGTTGAGAAACCTGGTTCTGTGCGCTCCAGTGCAGGAGAAAACACAATGCAAATTACAAACAATCACTAAAAAGTCACTTTTCAAGACATAATGTTATCAGTGGTCCTGTATATTTATTTATGTATTATTATTTTTTTTTAAGCAACAGGAATCTTATAAAATGACTGCTTGTAGCAACTTTCCCTTGTTTCATAATTAAGTCATAAAGTCCAACTACGTTATTACCCCATGATCATGTTTTCTTGGGTACTGTGTGCATACCATAGCAGTTAAGACAGACCTCCCAGATTGACCTTTAATAAGTGCTTTTGTATTCCAGCTTCTTTACAAGAATTTTTGCTGTGACAGAATACTTTAATTTTCTTTCTGTCTTGTTAGGTACACTCTACTCTATTAGCCAGGTTTAAAAGAGCAAAGACTGCAGCATTTGTAGCTAATTGAATTTAGCAGGGATGGAGACAACAGCATCACAGGACAGCCCGCGCTGTTTGGAATGATGGAACTCTTTGGTTGCCAAACAAGGCAACAACTACATTTCAACCTTCTGATAAGCTTTATGTGTTTCAAAATTGACCTGTTTTTCTGTGTGTTGTTTTTTTTTTTTTTTTTTTTTAAACTATAGGCAATTAAAAAAAATATACAAAAAACTTAAAATGTCTCGAACACAGCTCATTAAAGTACTAACTATTGACAAAATCATTTGGTATGCCATGTGCCTTTTTATGGATTTAAAAAAAAAAAAAAAAAAAAAAAAAGTGCCACTTCTGCTAAGTCCGAGTTCATCTGAATCTATCAGTGATTCGGCGACAGGCCGCTGTACTACGCTTTCAGTGGGATCTTTTGTGACATGTATTCCTGTAAACCACAGATTTAAGTCCAGGTTTGAAATTGTACAGTGCCCTGTTAATCACAACATAACAGGAAACCAAATGAAAGTCAATGGCACAGGGACTCCACCTTTTATATAACACTTAATTTTCTCATTTGAATGTAATGCTACGTATTTCTAACACAAAGGCACAACTGTATTCAGCAGTACAACGTAATCCCTCCATTGCTGGAATTCATTAACGGAAAAAAGTGACTCCTATATTTGGTCCTATTTGATGTCTGGATGTGCTTTTTGGTCAATTACTATACCTGTCTGGTTTCTTTTGCTGACACAATTGTTGAAACAGGAAAAAATGTAATCTGTTTTTGTTTTCAATTAGAAATGGAACACTTACTCTTGTTGTGCTGAGCCTGATAGGAACTGGGCTTGTTCTTGTCTGGAGAGAAGCTCTTGTTGCTAACACTAGATCCAGAGCGACTATGTGGAGAACCCCGCCGTCCTCCAGGGGAATTTCTGTAGTAAGCAGGACCTTTTCTATTAGGTGAACGGTCTCTTACGTGAGGTGGAAAAAAGCTTTTCCTTCTAAACTGTTCCCGGTCTTCCCTTAAAAAAAAAAAAAAAAAAAACACAAACAAACAAACAAACAAACAAAAAAAAAAACATTAAATTAGAATAGGTTTTTTTTCAGTGTACAGCTGTTCAACAGGATAAAATATAATCATTTTGTTTTCTTTGCTAACCCTTTCCCAATTTAGCACCTGCTAGAAACGCATACCTGTTACAAAAAAATCTGTCGACGTTCTGCTGGCTCTACAAAGCAGCCCCTGTAGACTGCTTCAGGTAAAAAATGAAAAAAAAAAAAAAAGCTGCCTGTGTTCAACTAAATTTTAAATACAGGACACCTTTAATAGAGCGGCATCAAGCGACCTTATTCAAAAGGTCAAACCAAAATGAGCAAGATGGGCTGAATGGCTTCCTCTCGTTTGTAAACTTTCTTATGTTCTTATTCAATAGCCTTCAAAAGCAAGGCCTCTTTCTGCCACTTAGGATCTGGGATCACTGTCATATGGGTAATAAAGTTAATGTCTCTCATAGTATTTCACTCCAATCCCTTACATCAGTAGACCTGCCTGCTGAAACAGTCGACAATGATACTAAAAGTTGCCCAGGAATGCCCTAAACGACTCTTTGACTCCTTATGCACAACACTTTGATCCCGGGAGGACTGCAAGAGAGCACATGATGCTTCAGGACAACACAAGCAGTACCTTATGGAGTACAGATGCTCTACCTTCTTGCAAAATACAAACATACATGCAATTAGCTGATGTCCCAAGTATTTTCATCCAATTATCATCCTATTTTTAGCGGTTGTTATGGTGCAGCAAAAGCTTTGTGCAAATGAAGAGCACATGTCTGAAGTCTATTCATAATCATGTAAGCCTATTCAAGCTTTGTCAAACAGTGGTCGAGTCTTCAATCAACATCATAAGAAGCATTTTGATATGGCTTTTGTACGTGTTGGGACATACTTTATAACAAAATTCAATTACATTAATATTACTTTAAAGAAAAGCTATTTATTTTACACCACATGCCACTTGTCTGCTTAGCATTGTTCAAGTATAATTAGATTTTTACTTGTATAGAATTACAAAAACAGAGCATACCCAAAACAAATTCTTTAGAAAACTTCCTTTGGACAAAATTATTATTTTTTGGTAACCAACCATAGCCAATAATTAAATTGGCGAATTTCCAACCAAACTATTCATTATATTACACAATCTTTCCACATCAGAGCAAGAGAAATTCTATTAATGTGGCTCAGTAAGGTCAGGCTTGTGCCCGGAAACACAAAAATGGAAGGAAATTGGAAATACATCAAAGCTTTTTATCACTGTAATTAGAAAATCTTCACATTTTATCAAAGTTTGTAGTTAATTATCAATCAAAGCCCACTCCTAGTCTATCTAACTTGGTTTAAAGAGCTAGAAAAACGCAGATAAAATTGGTGCACTGCTCAAGAAAATCATGACATTGTTAACAAAATCTAAATGAAAGGATAACTATTCAAATTAAAGCAGAGACACCACCATATGGTATTAAAATCAGTAACTCTAGTGTTATAAATATGAATAGAAACTTGACCTATTCCAGTTTTGATTATTTACCTTATTTATTTATTTATTTATCTTAGAACAAATTCCACTATACTGAAATTATTTGGGTTTTTCGTCCCGTTTATTTTTCATATTCTAGTGCTAACACACAGACACTTTGCTTGCAGAAAAAAATGCATAACACAAAACAAAAAAAAATGTATTTAAAGT
Source organism: Acipenser ruthenus (assembly GCF_902713425.1). Lineage (NCBI taxonomy): Eukaryota > Metazoa > Chordata > Actinopteri > Acipenseriformes > Acipenseridae > Acipenser > Acipenser ruthenus. The sequence continues at coordinate 60,846,800 of NC_081195.1, read as the reverse complement.
CACAGATTGTGTAGCCTAAAGCACTTAAATGTAGAACATCTGTTTTTCTTTTTTGTAAAAATGTGACACTGCATGCATTAACTGGGTAATCTTCATGGGTAAGATTCTGAAGATCTAGCCAGTAATCCATTTGTTAAAAGAAGACAAGTGAACTGCATTCAGTTGTGGAAACAGCCAGAAGACTTTTGGCTGGATAATAAAAACTGAAAAAAAAAAGCAGCAAAAGACGACTAAATCAAAATGTTAGTCTAGGAAAAAAATTCCAAAAGGTAATTGTTAAGACATGCCTGCAGGACCTACCTGCCACCTGGAACTTCAAAAGGGCTATAAAACATTCCCAGGTGATCATTAAATATAGTATATTTCAGCTTGCTCTTCAGAAGCAACAGTGCTTATATGGACCTGTATTAAACTTTGCATTCTAAATCTGCCATTAATGCATGGTGCTAAAGTATTATCACTTACATATTACTATCAAGGATACTGTACAAAAAATAGCCAATAAAATGTAAGTAAAATTAGAAGAAATCCCCAGGTCCACAATGTATGTGATCACAGGACAGGCCATGTGATTCACTAGACCTACTATATATACCTATCTGTGCAAAAAATAATAGGAAAGTATAAGAATCGTAATTACTTCATGATATCAGGTGCTCATGCCCATCCCTCAATGCAACATACTGTGTCACGCAACAGACATGTAACATTGTCACAAATCACATGAAAAGGTGTGTTGTTAAATTCATCGGTGCAGGGAATTTAACAACAGTTTGGTGAATCATAGCTGATAATAATAAACATAGCTGATAATAACAGAAAGGTTGCTGCTGCGGCATGCAAGGCTGTGGTTGATGTGTGCGAGCTGAAAGCTTACTGGGACGAAGGTTTAGTTATCTTTAACCGACTAAATTAGCTTCTTGTTACATTAAAATGTAGAAAGCAGCTAGCCTGCAACTGTAAATATTTATAAATATGAATATATTAATGGATACACTTTCAAACACAGTTCGCCCACTTTTCGTAACTTTGTAACATATTTGTTTGAAGTATAAAAAAGGACAAATAACACACATGATAATAATAATAATAATAATCTGTTCGCTCTCTCATATCGAATTCTTGTACGTCACCAGCTCAGTCAGCTACTCTGGATAAGTTGGCAAATGTGATATTGTTTATCAATATATTTATTAGCACTATTATATATTTATTAAAAACACACAACTTCATACCCATTTTCAAAAGATTTGGCGTCTCTGAATCTACAATTACATTGATAATAGTATCTCCGTACAAGACAAACTTCCACAGTGGGAGCAGACATTTTGGTTTTGCTGCAGTTCACCGACTCTCAACCCCGCTAAATCCGCTGCTTCAGTGGTGACGCACCAGTGAATTTTGTAACAGTTTGTTGAGCAACTCCTGGTGAATTTAACAACGATTTGGTGAATCTGCTTTACATCGGTGCTGAATTTAACAACGCACCCAAACCTTCAGCACTGGACACACCTGTTTCCTCTGGAACAAATTGCCAGAGGATATACATTTTTGTGCTTTGGTAGCAGATCACTTAAATGTTTTGGCCAGTCAGTACCACAGTAGATTATGTTTAAATAGGTATTTACAGTACCTTTCCTGGCAGAAACCTCATACACTAATTTGCCATTAAAACAGATGACAGAAAATAACTATGAAAGAATTAAAATATATATATATATATAATTTTAAGAAAGACTTTTAAACCTTGGGAAAGGTTTGTTTTTTTCCACTTTTTTTTTCAGCATTCACTTGTAAATACATTCTTTAAAAGCGCTGCTAGCCTCAGATAAGACAATAAGAAAACACAATGTTCACAGTTTTATTTACTATTAAATGCAGACATGATGACAGATAAGACTGAAAAATGCAGTAACATAGGGGCCGGTATTTACATGAAAACCTGCTAGCATTTCACAGATAAACTCTACCTTGAACAACAATCCAAGGAGTTCCTTTACTGCACATGTATACTTACAACACCCATCTAAAAACCGTTAAACAGAAACAGGACTTGATAATCCATTTGCTACAGTAATTTCTGAATCGGCAGGTGTAACATCCATTGGCGCATAAAACCCGAAACTTCATCGGAATAAATATAGCAAATCGTAGACAACTCAGACAAGCTCAAATTTGCCATGAAAAAGTCAACTCACACCAGTAATTTATAATTGTACTTGGCACACCACACATCTTTGAGTCATACTGAAGATGATCTTAGACAGGGTCAGTTTCTAAATTGCCTATATTCAGTAAGATCACACAAGAAATAAAACATTTATAAAGAAATAAGATTGTCTGATGTACAGAAGGTTTCTTTAGTCTTCCAGAAGTTGTTTTAAAACAAACAAATTATTAGTTTCAATAAGAAACCTCTAGGGAAATTTGCTTTGAATCCGTATAGAAAAAAAAGTTACTTTTACAATTTCATAAGATGACTAAATAGTGGGGTTAGTCCATTTACATCACTGTTTAACTTCACAATAGTAGCAGCCCAAAAAAAGGGTATTATGGCTAATCATGAAGCTAAAGTACACATGGGTTTTACAGTAGGGATACTATATTGTATTTTTTAGGTATTTATTTGAAGGCATCTGTCTCAACAGCAGCAAAATCACTAACTTTCTTGCTCATACCCATTGTTTTGACTACAATCCCCACAATCTTCCAAACTGATTATCTCGCACTAAATGACGTGCAATAGTACGCAGATGGAGGTATAAATAAATTAAATGCACCTGGTTTTCATGACCTTTGCTTGAACTGGGGTCATGTCCCAAACAAAGAGCTGGCTTAATGTGGCCTCGCAAAGTTTTATGGGTTAAGGTCTGTTTTAAGTATCTGAAACTGCGGCTGCCATTGGTAACAAAAATAAATTACTATAATGGGTCTTTCGAATGTCCCAGTTTTTTTTTCCCCCCTCCCAATGCAATTTTGTTTTACATTTGTTTCCTAAAGTGGTTGTAAAATGTCACGCTGTAATATGTGTACAGTGCAGGTGGAATATTGAGGGATTTTGTAATTGCACCAAGAGTAAACTATCAGTTCTGAACGTACCTACACACAAACCACTGTAAACTTTGAAGTAAGTGGCTTTTTCTAAAATAAGTATTTGTATAGAGGGTTTAAATGTTTCCCTGAAATACTGGCTTACAAATCTACTGAGAATTGAAAATAATCACAAATCGCGTTACTCTTGAAAGCAAAGAAAGTTATTTCTTGCAGCTCTTTAAATATTATGTTATACACACATAATAGAGGGGAAAAAAGGTATGCAAAATGGTACCGGTTAAATCTGTTCAGGGAAGGACATATTGACCAACCTGTTGAGTGAACAATATATCTGACAGCTTTGTTATTTATTTTTACGGGTGACCTATAAACTGTTTTATTGCAGCTCCTCATACTTGTAGGGCATTGTGATCCATTTACTAAACACCGTAAGGATATATAAATGATGGCTTGTCTGCAAACATGCATATGAATAGAATAAGCTTAGAAACAATCCTAACCTTTCCTACAAGCATAGGTCAATACAGTAACTAATGCACAGCTCAAAAACAAACAGTACAGCCTTCTGGTAATGCAAAATCAATAGCGTTGTGACTTGAAATAACGCCTTGAACGAGTTACCCTGCTATAGGTCAGTAATGAAACAGGTCTCTCCATACTGTATGCAAACTCAATACACAAAAAGGCCTTGTTTCAAATAAAGTATTCAGATCTGCCATTGTTTACAACAATCAAATATAGCTCTAAATAATGCTCTAAATAATAGATTAAACTGTTGTATACCAATATTTACTGGAACATATTACTTCTATGTACACTTGATTTTTTCCTGAATCTTTCATCTGTAAGAAACAGAAACAATTGAGGATCTATTTGCATAGGATTTTTAAAAACAGCACACTCAGTTTAATGGATCTTCATTTCTGCTGATTTCGTACACTGCTTTTATGGAACTGTGTTTTGTACCATAGCAGAAAGAGCAGCATTCTGTAAGAGAGCACGTTGCAAAACAAAACAGCCTAATATGAATCAAGTGATCCTGTAGGTATTGTAAATCAGTACATTGAAATAAAAATAACAGGACGGTAAAGTGACCTGGATGATACCACAGTGCAAAACATGCTAAATATAAATCAAATCAAATTGAGCCTGTTTGAGAATCGCTGCTCTTTAAGGTCTTTGCATACTTGCCTTGAAAGAAAGAAGTGAAAATATTGTTTCATCCACTTTAGCATGCTTAGGTATGGCCCAAGTACAGCAGATTGCTGTGTTTCAATTCCACAGAGCTCTACCTTTAACTACAAAAATCATCAAAAACTCAAAGGCTACAGGAGAATAGGTTTCCTGTAAAGTGGTATCAGTATACTTTGTTGCTTTTTGCTTTGTGAGCCACAATAGAAATGCTGATGGCAATCATAATCACCTGCTGCTGCGGTTTTTGACAAATGTGTGTTGCTACTATGTAGCACACATATCCACCAACTACAATAAAAAACAAACGCAATTCTAATCCAGACTACACGGGTGCTCAAGCTTGTACATTGTCAAGCAGGTAACAAAGCAATAACGACGCATGATGTGGTACGGAACAGAAAAGCCAAAATCACTCTTCCTGCAGTGATTTAGAGCAGTGGTGCGCAAACTTTTTAAATGCCGCCCCCCATTTTTTAGCATACATTTTGTCGCGCCTCCCCCCATATGAAAACATTCGATCTTAACAGGTGTCCAACCCCCCCCCCCCCCCATTTCATGTGAATTGTGTATTTTCCTTAAATCACAAAAAGTCCATATTTAGACAAATACATACACATATCACAAATTCAACATTTAAAATCAGGCTATAGTTTTTGTTTTTTTTTACTTTGTGAATGAACATTTAGCCGACATGTTAAACCTGGGTTTTTAACAAATAAATCTGTTCAGCAATTAAGTCTTGGGTTTTCACAAAAGTATGCACAACGGGAGCGAAGTGAACGACAGCAATTTCCAATTGTTCTGCTATTTCTTGATATGTGGCATCATCCTTTTTATTGTCTTTATACCACAGACACTGGCATCATAAAGAAGATTATATTTTTCGACTTCAATAATTAAATTCTCATTGATGTCTATTTATTTTTTATTTCTGTGGTAATGTCTGCGTGAGCGAGACACTGACAGTCTGACAGCCACTACCATTGACCTTCTTTCTGATTGGTCCATTGCAACGCGAACAGCGCGTCGCAAAATACAAATACATGTATTTCTATATTTGCTCGCTTCATTCGCGCCGCTCGCGTCGCTTGCGTTGTGCATTACTCCATTTAAATCAACAGTTTTAATTATTTTTGATTTGCTCGCTCGCATCCGGTGTGCATAGCTCTTTAACATGCAAGCCCATGCCCATTGACGCATTTGATTTGGCATTGTATGTTGTTAACATTTATGTATTTAGCTAAATCTGGACTTTAATTTTCAAATCTAGGAAAAAATACACAATTTACATTAAATCTGGGAAAAAATGCCTGTTAAAACATTCGTTTATTTTTTCATCACTGCAGTTTCACTGACACACTCGCCATTTCAAACATAATTTCCAGTTCTGCAAGTACTAAAGTGATCATCGATGGCTCATTTGAAAGGTAAGAATTTGGCCTAAGTAGCTGTCATTTATGTATTTATTTAAAATGTTCTATCCTTTAGTCATAGTCGCACACCCCTTAGTGATCCTCTGCACCTCCCAGTTTGGGCACCACTGATTTAGAGGACAATGCACTAGAGCAGATGTTTTGAAGAGCTTTGAAACAGACCTTAAAGTTATAAGTGTAAAAGGTTGTCAGGATGTTAACAATGAAAAGAATTACAGGTAAGTTATTTAAAACATTTGTAAACACATTTTTCGGAGACCTGCTACTTCCGCTAAGGTGCATTAACTAGGAGTTCAGGGCTTGTCAGTTCTAGTTGCCTGCCAGATTATGCAGATCAACCAAAGTGTCTATTTTGGTATACACCTGCACCATCTAATGCAGGTCAAGAAAGCCCCTTTGCAAAGACTAATCAATATCTGCTGGGGTGTAAAAAATAAAAATAGAACAAAAACAATATTTGAGAAATTACATAACTATCGGATGATTGCAAACATCAGGAAAAGAGCAGAAAGTAAAAAATTAAATCAAATTTGAAGCTACTGTAAATAAAGTATGGATTCCCACTTAACAATTCTCCATTTTCTTTATCGCGAGTTGTTTAACAGTCAACCAGGAGATAGGATCTACGAAATGGCTTTATACGTTTAAATCAACGTGTTACATAATATTTTCTATCTGAAACTGTAACCTTATGCACAATCAGTATTAGCAGTTTTGATTAAAACCCATGTTAATAAAATAAACATAAAATTGAAAGGAAAGGTATCAGATATAGATATGAGTTGACTCGCAGGCTACCATGTGAAATACACATTTGACCATAAGCTTCTTCAGTTACGCTGCAGAGGGTTTAACAGCAGACTTTGAAGCGATACAGATTTCTTCCTTGATAGTAAAGAACATATCCTTACAGGAAATGACTGTTCCAGTTTCTTAACCTAATCACAAGAAAGGTTTCGTTTTTATCATTAAAGGCCTGGGTAATCCATTGGCTTCTCAAAAGCAGATTTAGGGTGCTTGGTGAATTTCAGCGTTTTTATTTTTATAGCGGTGCTCAGGATCTGTGCCCTAAGTCTGAAAGCTATTAAATAGCATGGGTTTATCTGCTAGCCTATTCCAGCTTCCTACAATCCACAAGGCCCACCTACTAGACCACCACATAATCTTGATTCTTAACCACCTGATTTATCAGGTTTTTGTGAGAGAACTGATTTTACATTGAAAAACATGGAACTCAATATACTATTAAAAAAAAAAGCAATACTTCTTGCACAATATTTATTTATTTATTTTACTGCAATATATTTCAATCGTGTAAAGCGCACATACAATTAAAATACAGGTTCAGGTCCTTCAGACCATTATTGTGTAATGTATTCTCACAGTACTCAATCTGTACACATATCCTCAGTGCTACCCTTTTTCCTAAACTATACTACAACTTGCTTGCTAACAGTAGATGTTTATTTAGCACAGCTGCTGCTCAGAGAGCTCTTAAAGGAGGCTGTGTGGACCAGTGGTTAAAGAAACAGGTTTATAACCAGGAGGTCCCCGGTTCAAATCCCATCTCAGCCACTGACTCATTGTGTGATCCTGAGCAAGTCACTTAACCTCCTTGTGCTCCGTCTTTCGGGTGAGACTTATTTGTAAGTGACTCTGCAGCTGATGCATAGTTCACACACCTTAGTCTCTGTAAGTCGCCTTGGATAAAGGCGTCTGCTAAATAAACAAATAACATAATAATAATAATAATAATAATATCTTAAGGCTACTCATCTTGTTAGGATCCAGGGAGGATAAAACAGTCAAACATGACCAGAGAAGCTCTACAGTATATTGGTGGATCTGTAGACTTGCTGATTTGCTGCAAAGAGCTTTTTGTTTTGTAATATTAATACATTATTCCCCTCACCCCCAGTTTAATTTGCTACACCAGCATCACATATAATGCAAATGCTGTTGAAGTGTCACATCAAATGCGTTTCTAACTTTTTCACCAAGCTACAAAAGGTCGGCACAGAAGACTGAGGGGTTCATAGGGAAAGACTGAAAACAAGGTGCACCACTCACTCCGCAGAAAGGCTTTATTGTGCTTGCTATCTAAATCCATCTTATGAGGTCAACAGCAAGACAAAGCAACAGATTGCCCAGACTTCCCACCACTTCTGTCATCGTCACCCCTTACTGCGCACACCATTACTGCACTTCACTGGTTCCTTTTGATTGGGTGTTGAAACCGTTTAAAGTTATCTGCCAAACTCAGCTGGGCTCCAAGACTAGGCCTCAAAGGGACTTTTGCTGCCTGTCTTGTGTCTAGCCGTCTTCCCACAGGGTCACAGTGAAGTCCTCCCAATATAATCAGGCTCCGCTCCTGGGAGTTCCTCTCATAAGACTTCCTGCCAGTACTTCCTGCAGAACGCCAACCCACTGGGGTCAGGCTTTCCACCTCCTGACCACACGAATAGCTAAAAACTGGGCCCAGATGGGCTTTTCTAAATCCTCTTGATGCTGGTTATCGGCCTTGTTTTCTCCCGCTCATCACTAATACATCAAAAAAATGAAAGCTTTTATGAGCAAGCATTCAAGGCTCTCCCAAGACCTGTATTTACTTTCAAATGTCTAGTGAACCAAAATAATACAGTTATAAACGTAACAAAAAGATTGTGGCTGCAGAGATAACACATTTAGGTGATTGGATATCCATGCAAATACCAGTGGTGCAGGGAGGTGGCCATAGAAACTTTAGTTGACCTTATTTTTTCTGTTGTGTGTATTGGATGTGATGTAACTATGTAAAGACTAAATATTATGCGCAGAGAAAATGTATTTTAAAATCAAAGAGAAGACAACACACCACCACAGTTGGGCCTCATTATCCTTTTAAAATATATATTTTAAAAAGTGTAAATCTTTATTACCCTCACTGGTCTGTTTAAAATAAAGCACTGAATACAACAAATTATTTTAGAATTAAGATTAAATCATATCCTTATCCAATGTACAAAGACCTCATTATACAACCATACAATCCATCATTTAATTGCATCAAATTCCTGCATTTACCCAAGGCCTTTGACAGAAGACAACTTTTTCCAGTTTGCAATTTGTGTAGTTTAACTTAAACGAATAGCAGTGCTGCCCCCTGCTGGCACAATCAAGAAAATGTCATTGTATAGACAGTTTAATTTACACTGTGTGTTTCCTATAAAACTGACCTTTCCAGGTAGTGTTTGTGAGATTTTCAATATTTATTGTTAAAATTAGTAATGTTAACAATAACACATTACCCAATATTGTAATGTTCATGATTACTATTGTCATTTGTACCTCACCCATTCAAATGTATACCAGAAAGGTCTTGCATTAATCTTTTTAAAACCCAAAGCAAACCTACATTTTAACCTTAAAATTCTCTTGTAGAAATGTCACCCGGTAAAGGAATTAAAACACCAAGCTGTGTTTTAAGGAACAGAAGTTACCTTGGAAACACAGCTGGATTCATAACATTACATACACAGAAAAAATCCCAAGATACAACCCCACAATTCTTTTCGCAGTCCTTTTCTTGTCTGTATAACTGATGCTACCACAAATGTATGACATTGATGACTCACCACTGTTAAGTATTAACCTTGACAACTGTTCAGCATTCCAATTCTATAAAACCACCTGCTTCTGGTGGCACATTCACAGCATGATTGATAACTAGCTACAACAGTCACATTCAGATAAGCCTCCTTGAGGGCAAATAATGTCAAAAACAGAACTAATCTGTCAACATGCACTTCCCTATCGAACCCAGAGTAATGAATTAGCTGCACCGTTTCCTGTTCGGTTTTATTTACAGGTAAATACAGATATCCATTCCTAACTATATACACCAATGTATGAGCAGTACTAATAAGGGCAGCAGTGTGGAGTAGTGGTTAGGGCTCTGGACTCTTGACCGGAGGGTTGTGGGTTCAATCCCCAGTAGGGGACACTGCTGTTGTACCCTTGAGCAAGGTACTTTACCTAGATTGCTCCAGTAAAACCCAACTGTATAAATGGGTAATTGTATGTAAAAAATAATGTGTAATGTATAATGTGATATATTGTAACAATTGTAAGTCGCCCTGGATAAGGGCGTCTGCTAAGAAATAAATAATAAGAAGAAGAAGAAACTTAGTTATACAATTATAACCATCTAATTGGATTACTCCTGCAAACAGACAGTATAACATGGAAATGTGTATGCTTATGGAAGGCATGCTTTAATAGGAACATTAACATTACTATTGAAATAAAACTAATTGATTTGCTTGGTGAACTACAGAGGCTGTAGTTCCATGGCAGAGATTTGTACACACAAATATAACAGTATGTTCACAGCAGGGCTGGGTATCATTGAGTCAGTATGTGATTACAAAGCAATACACAAGCAAACAGGAAGTCAATATTAGTTCTATCTGCTTGTCAAAATACAGAATTTGTAAACGTTTGCTAGCATTAAAACTAAACAGATGTTTACATGTTAAAGTGGCCGAATGTTCCCTAGCCTGCACACCAGAAAGTAGGTATAAAACGTCTCCTGTTTTATTACTATCCTGAAAAATGAAGGCAATGATAACTTGTATTTACACAAGGTCATTGCCTGCCAGGTGTACTGAAAAAGTAGCTGACACTTTCACTATCCCCAAACAATGTGTCCATTACTTTACCCATAGATTTATGGCTTTGTTTCAGACCATCTATGATGTTGATATTACATGCTCTGCACTTCAATTATGGTTGAGAGAAATTCATCTATGTTCTTTCTCCAGTCTCAGAAAAGAGTCACCTTGGCCAGTGCAGCAATCATGACGTTCCTTGCAGATGTTAACACTTGCATGCTTCTGAAAACAGGTGTTTGGGATCAACTGGTATGTGGCCAGCAATCTCCAAACAACCTTTATGCCTTGCCCACGTATTCAGCTGTGGTAGCAAACAAATACATCACATGTGTACTATCGTTCAGATCAGTAATATTGACTATTGTTTTGCTACTGTACAAAAAACATTAGGTCTTCGATGTATGCAAATCAAGGTAAGCAAGCGCCTGTTGGAGTTTACACCAACTTTATTTGCAGTTATGTTAATCTCCATGGTGTGTTGGCAGGCATGTATTACTATTCATACACCTAGCATTTTATGGTCATTTCCATACTGTGCCATCTTTAAACAACTATGAGATGTGATAAATAGTAAAAGAAGACATTGGCCTTAAATGTGCAAACTTGCACAAGTGGGTCTGCAATGATTCAATATACATGGAATAAATAAGAATGTGTTTGTTTTAATATGAGGCAGCATTCTCTGTAGCTTTTGGAATTACAGTATAAATACATCTTTATTTTTTACTTCATTATAGAAGTCTTTTCTAAAAAAAATAAATAAAGTTGATATCACTGAACAGCGTATTCCATTTTAAAAACACACTATTTATTTTCTTACCTCTTTTTTTGTAATTAAATAAATACACCATACAGCACTTTTCCAAACTTAGTTTGTTAAAGAAATAAAAAGTAGAGACCAGAGCAGAACCCATTTCTAAACTATCAGTTTGCCAGCTGCTACATTGTTTTTATTGGGAAACTGCCTTCATAACCTTGAAAAGAGTGTTGTCCAGTATGCCTTAAGATCTGCCAAGTACTACAGCCAGAACACAGTAGATCTATGCACGCTTGTAATACCTTTCTATAAAGAAAACCATCTGTAGCTCAGCTTCGTGAACTGGAAAGCCTTGTTTTTTGGTTTTTAAATTGCAGGAAGTGTTAAGAAAGAACATTTTAAAACACTATCCAGTACAAGTGTCAAAAGAAAACACTTAAATAATAAAAACTATCATAAAACAAGTGGTTTGAAAGAGGTTTTAAGTACTTTCTGGCCTATAATACTGTTGAACTATTCAATTTGTGACTGCCACTAACAAGAAAGCAGCAGTATTTTTTTTTTTTTTAATTAAATTGAATGTACTGTTGGCAAAATGCTTGTTAAGAGTGCCAGACATGTCCCAATGCACTGGTTTGCAGATCAGTATACTAGTGTGAACACAATGTCTGCATTTTATACTTTAATACAGTAGGTTTGTAATGGGAGCTCCAAGATGAATTTAGATTCTGTGGTCGTTTCTGGACCACCTCTGCTACTTGAGTGAATGAGAAATGAATAATGAATGGATTGTTCATGTAACAAGAATACTTTGCTTCAAGCCAAATTATCCCGCTATTGCCTCCCAAGTTAAACCAAGGGACAGATGGGTTGTGTCATGTTGTGTATTGGGGATGCTGTCCCTCGTCCCAAACCCAAGTTTTAAAACTTCATATTGCACAGTAAATGCATCAGAATAAAACTACAGGTTACCTGAACTCTGCTTGTCTTCCTCCACGACACTGCTCTTTCTGCCATCGATCCTGTTCTTCCTAAAAGAACCAATTATTAAAATGTGCATCACAATAAGGCTATACATTCTTACCCCTTCCATTTAAACATTATAATCAAAACATTATCATTCAACTATTGATCAACCATATGTTTCAACATCTGAAATGATTACTTCTAGAGGTATTGGGTGATTAATGCACAATAGCAGTGTTACATTAAAAGCTGTCAATTATATATATATTATATATATATATATATATATATATATATATATATATATATATATATATATATATATATATAATCTATCTATCTATCTATCTATCTATCTATATATATAGTGAGTTTTCTAAATTCTCAGCGCACAGCACATTTGTAAGTCAAGGGTTTGGCACACTTCATTTGATTGAAAGGGAAAGGCATTCCACGACAAAGTGAATTTAACATCTAAAAATGTTAACTATATGGTTTGAAAAGGTTTTCCTGAAAAGAAGTGCTAACCCCAAAATGATGACCAAATCATATCACTGTTCCCCTTTTAATAATTGAATTAAAAATACTGCAGTTCAAAAAGCTACACAAGGAATGCTGCCTTGTATTAAAACAAACACATTCTTTCCATGTGCATCAAATCTTTGCAGGCCCACTTGTGCAAGTTTGCTCATTTTTAAGGTCAATGTCTTCTTTTAATATTGATCACATCTGTGCTCAATAACATACTGAAGACTTTTTTGCTTGTATTTTTTACTTCAATTTGGAATAGGTAGATATTTCAAAAGACAGCTTTATAGAAGTGGTGTACGTTTGGTGTTGCTTCCTGGTGCCAAATCACTTCCTGCACGGTTGTTTGGTTTCACTTTATAAAAATGCACAGGATACAAGAAAAAGATACTTTGATTTGTTTGGACTGACAAACTTGTACTTGATAATTTGTATATACAGATTTATTTATTTTTTTTAAGCAAAGAATTAAAATACCAACAAGAAAAAAAAGGGGATCAGTAATAATGCTGCCAATGCTAGCAAGAATTAAAAGAACAGAATTTAAAATCATGGTTAGCACTCCTTTAAGCCCATGCTTAAACTGCAACATTAACATTCCAGCACAGAAGCAAGAGAAATGTCAAGAGGCATATTTGATGCATGTCTGACCCCTAGTGGACTCTGAATGTATCATTTTGTGAAAAGTTAATAACACTTGTTAGTTAGTCATAAAACAGCTAAATCTACATTATTTCCAAGAAAACTAATATTCTTTGTTCAAATCTAGTCTGGGATTCTGCAGCGAAATATCATTTCAACATTGTGGTACTTTCCTGCAATATCATGATATCCAAGTATTAGGCAAGACCTCTTTGGTAATCATACTGTAAAATGGTTCCAATTATATTATCTTGATTAAGCAGCAGCAGCAGCATTTCTTCTGCTCAGCTAACTGGCAATTAATACAGGAAATACAATTGGTAATGTATCTGAGGAAGCCTCGACTTCCTCCTTGCAGTTTCCTGTGCTGATAATCAAGCATTGCATAGCTCAATGAGCTGGAAAATACAGTAACCAGAATCCTCAGATTATTGATATTTCATTACTTGTTTTTATTGGCATTTGGCCGATGTATTTTTTTGGTTGTATCTTGTTCATAATTAAGATTTGGATAAGACAGATCTTTATAAGATGGTTCCATGCTAGTGTCTACCTGATCTAAAATACCGTATTTAATGCAAATTCTAATTATTTTCACTGGACAGACTGTCAAACGACATAGAAATGTTGTGGTTTTTTTTTTTTTATGGCTTGAATTATTCTTAATACATTTGATACTGAAAAGAAATAAGCTAGTACCCCAAGGTTAAAACCACTATCTGGGAATTTAAAAAGGAAAGGTATATTTTCTGAGAAAGGGGAAGCCACAAAAAAGTTAAAGAATACATTAAAGCTCTATATTTAAAAAAAAAAAAAAAAAAAATGGAAATGAAAAAAATGGAAATGAACACCAGGGGGCACCAAAACTTAGCTGCCCAGCTATGAGAGCTATTACTTAACTGACCTTTAAAACCTCAAGGTCCACGTTACAATCAAATCCAGATGTAAATGTTTGTATTTATTTAACACATGTTGTGCTTGTATACAAGCCATTTCAATACAAAATGCAAGTACCCTTTGTACAAACGTTTCTATCAATTTCAGAAGCAGGGTCTCTGACATGCACTATCATTTAACTTGAAGTTTCAACTAACCTTTTCGTCATTGATATTGTAGTCCTAGGCATCTGGCACTATTAATAAATGAAACACATACCCATCTCTGAGGGGGGCCATTCCTCTGATCATTTCCATAGTTATCACCAGGAAAGTTTCTGGAATTCTCCTCATACATGAATTCTCTGTAATTTTCTTCTGGTCTATCAAACATAGGATTCCGTGGGACGACGTTTACTATTCGTTGATAGGACCCCTTTAAAAACAAAGTAAAAATAATACAAGTTATTGAAAATAGGCTCCCTGCTAGGACAGTATGTTTAAAAATAAATAAATAAATGTCCTGTTTGGTTATCATGTTTCCCCTCTTTGGCAGAAAGGTATTCCAGTTTTAAAAATAAAACATCTGTGTTGCTTTAGTATCATTTCCATTGATTGACTCACTGAGGAAATCTTCGTCATCCAACCCACTGTGCAGAAAAAGTTAAATTTATGCATAAGTAGGTCACCATGGCCTAGATTTAAATGCCCTCAAGAACTTGTGGTATGCACTGACCAGAGCATGCCATCATATTGAAAATAAACTTATCAGTTACACTTGAATTAACTTTAGTTTACTCGTTCAGCACAAAGCTACTTTTCAAAAAGACAACCCTAATATAAAACGTATACATCAGATTCAGTGTCTCATATGAAAATAATTAACATAGAAAATGATATTGGGGCATACCCAAGACTGGCACTGTTTAAATGGACAGCTACATTAGCAGTCAGGTGTTTTCAGTGGACTTGTTTGTCTGCAGTTAGAAATAGTTAATACATGTTTATTTTCTTGGGTTTTAAAACAATGTTATAAGCCTACCGATTATTTTAAAAAAAAAATAATAATAACATTTGTTTCAAAACACGTGGAAAAGCAAAAGTCATTTACTTTAGACGAGTTACAGACTGCAGGGTTTTTCCCAGAATTAATCACATTTATTTTTCTCCTCGCTACCCATCTACCTCCTCTTCAAACTGTCTCTGTTATGTCCTCATCCAACCCAAGAACACCAACAAAGTCGAGTAATGAATAGCTACACAGAAGGCTTTGATTGTGGGAGGTCAGTAATGAGAACTTGCCACCAGCACAGGAGGAGGGAGGCTTAGTTTCAAATCATCATTTGTTAAACTCAAACTTCAGTACATTGTCAATAAATTCTCTCACTTCTTTGAGCTAGATCCATGGGAAAATAATATATATATATATGTTTGACATACACATGCATTTCTAGATTTCCAGATTCTGACACTCGATAGCAAGATATAAAGAAAGTTTCATCAAACTAAACAATACAGAAGAGAGAGAGAGAGAGAGAGAGAGAGAGAGAGAGAGAGAGAGAGAGAGAGAGAGAGAGAGAGAGAGAGAGAGAGAGAGAGAGAGGAGAAATTTGTCTAGTGCAAAGTCTCGGTAGGAATGCTAAAAAACCTCTTCTCGGATATGTTTTTTGCCAACTGAAGAATGGATTGTTACTGCTTTGTATTAAGTCTTTCACTGCATTCGCTCACAACTGCAGCATAGATAACTCCCTCAGGGTCTTGCTTTACATGATCACCAGCTGGAACGCATATCGCTGCCCTTCGATTTTGCTCATCTTACAGATTCAGATCCATTAACGTCAGGAATAACATAAGCCACCACAATAAGGGCCCTAATGAAGAGAGCATCATTATCACCCTCCTCTGCTGTGAAACTGATAGCTATGCTGCTGGAAAGGCAAGTTTAATTGGCAGTTCTGCATATTTTACTGGATCTGCAGCAGAAAGTGTTTGGATAAAATAGGGCTCCTGGGAACAGCATTAATGACGGTCAGTTCCCAAACGATCACATATGCAGCAAGTTTAAGAAACTGACAGTGCAATACAATACAGTTATATTCAGTAGCCTTTCATGTCAAATACAGCAGCCTAAAAACACACAGCATCATTAGAGTAAGAAGCACATAATTTTAGCCAATTGACATGATTAAAAAGGGAAAGTCTTTAGTTTGCTTTTAAAGTTGTACTAATTGACATCCCAGGAGCCACAGAGCAGAGGAAATGCTGTCATACATGAACATTTTAATTGGTGGTGCAGAACTGCTGACAAACTTCATGGTCAGACATTGAATATGATAAGATGGGCCAAATGTAAAACTTTGTTCAGTATGAAATCTTTAAATCGTACTTGATCATATATTTCGCTCTCAAATTCTAGAACACTTTTTCATATAAAGGAAAGGAGACAGTAAAAGTTGCATCGAATTAAACCAAAAAATACACCCTTTAACTAACAATGAATAATAATTACTGGTTCCTGATTTAAGGTACCTCAGTGCTGCCTCAATTTTCACTGTAATCTCTCCACCGACACTAAAAGTTAACTTCCTAGCCCAATCTCTACTTGACTTTGAGAAGTTTGCAAAGATTTACCTGACAGTTATATTTCTGCAGGTGTATTTATAGTTTCCTGCCTGCATCTTTGCATATATCTGTGAATAGTGTACTTCAGACTCCAGAAATAACAAAAATAATTTTGGAAACAAAGCATATTTCCTTTCCCCCCCTCTAGGTCATGTAACACAATTGATTTAGTTTCTTCACCGCCTACACACAATACATATTAGAATCCAATGCACACATAATTCCTTGTGATCATTTAACTTTAAAAATCACTTTAGCTGTAAAATAACAGCTAACTGGGACTCATGTCTGCTTAAAATACCAGATTCTGGAACACAATCCCAATTACCAGTGTTAAAAAAGCATTTGTCAAAATGTTGGCAAGTATTCATTTATTTGACGCTCACCTCTCTTGCTTGTGGGAAGCGCTGTTGATTTCTCTCATTGAAATACTGGGGACCATTCCACGTTTCACGCTGGTCTCTTCTGTAAGCCACTACGGATACAAGTTAAACATAAAGTGAAATCAATCATGTTTAGTGAAGCAATACAAACCAAGTGCCAGCTTAGAAACACATTGCTGTTTAAAGGTTTGAGCTGAGGTTATTAACGGTCCTATAGAAACAATGAAGTAGTTTCCAACTTCAAATATTATTTAAGATCAAAGAGAGGATTTACTTATAAAACACTAACATTAGACACAAGGAGGGTTCAATTAACAGCAGCAATTTATTGAATAGGAGTATTAGCAAAGAAAATAAATCTTAAAGTCAGAAGTGAATCTTAAACATGTATTTTATATCAAAAGATAATTAGTCACAAAGTTTCAATCTAACTGATCTAAATATACTTGTCTACCAATAGCAAGTTTACTTGAAAGCTCTTCATAGAAATAACATGAGGTGATTCTAAGTTAGAACTTTCATAACGTTTCATGTGAAGAATGTAACACAGATTATACACAATAGTCCCAGGCAACACCGACTCATTCGCCGTTCGGCTGCAGAACGAGGATCATTGGATTGTACTGCAAAATCCTCTTTGCGATGATTCTTCAATCCCCAACAGGATCAACATAGTCTTTATGCAAAGTTCTCTTTCATTCTTCAATCTTATTCAAAGAATGGTCGCTATATTAATACTAGTTTTTGTGGTTGGAAACGTGATAACATCATACTTATGGCTTGCCACTGTTCTTTTGTCTTAATTGCTTCTTATGACTTATGAACATGCAGTGACAACTTTCCAAATGAAGCAATATGCTCAAAGACTAATATAAGAAGGTTTTGAGTAGTACTCTCAGTATCCTACAATAGATGTCCTCTAAAGCCAACAGGAGTTTAGAATCTTGAAACTCTTAAAAGAGCAACATCAATTTCAAGCAGGCTAAGCGATCCAGACCAAAAAATAACCTAAACACCACATTTTAAAAACGTCTTCATACACAAAACAACTTATTTGGTTTAGATCACAGGCCTTGTTGTTACCAGTCAGTTATCAAGCAGGTAGTGAACACTGGGTCACCATTACTTTCTACTCTTTACTCAATGATATTCAATGCCTTTGAGTATTGTAGAAGTTGAAACAGAACTTGTGGAAGTTGACTGTTGGCATGCAATGCAGTGTCCTCCTCTTGTTGATTCTTGAACCATCAATGGGGTTAAACTCAGTCTCTTGTGTTCCTTCAAAGGTTTTTCAAATTATGAGGACTAACAAAATTGAAATTGATTTTGTGAGAGAGGCTCATCTGAACAGTCCTCAGTAACTCACAACAGTACAGGTTTATTACCAGTGCACAGTGAGCACTCTCTCTCTGATTAACACACAGCTGTTTGTCTCACAGGCTGTACCCACCTCTCATCGAGTACTGAAGTCTGTGACGGAGCTTTGCTAATGGATAATTTACAGTAAGTCAAAGAGTGTTGCTGTGGCTTTCCGTAGGTAGAGCATTGAGCTCTCTTTGGGTACAACTGAGGCCTACACAGTCCTTACATGTTGGCGTACAAAGGAGATTTTCAAATAAGGGGTTGACACAAGAGTTCCTTGACACAAGACATTTTTATGTCAAGTGACACTTTATAAAGCTTTATCCAGCGTCTCAACCGTGACCTTTCTATACTTGTACTTGCTAGAACCGAAGTCATTGTATTTTATCTTGCTTTTAATTGTATTAATACTTGTACTGTGATTCTTGAAATGTATTTTTGTTTACGACTGTGTCGCCCTGGATAAGGGCATCTGCTAAGAAATAAATAATAACCGAATATGGTAGTTAACGTGGTACTTGAGTTACCCTGCTTTGACCTTCTCTTGCCCTGCATTTATGTAGAGGGGCACTTTATGTGGATATTCATCCACTCCGAGAGCTTGTTTTATTGTGCATTTTAGAAAGTCCTTTCGGATGCCTGGAATTTCTCTCAACACTTTGTCAGCAGGAAGGGGGGGATGCACCCAGCATTTTTTAAATGAACATCTATTATAACTCTCCCAGGATATCCTTACATGTGATTAAACATTAACACCTTCACCTCCTGTGCAAGCCCTATTATTGACGCTGACGAAGGGTTAAAGACTGTTGTCTAAATGTATTACCAATGCTCTTTTTCATATAACTGTGAAACTGAACAGAGCTTAAAAGAACAAATTGCAATTTGTAAGCAAGACCAAAATAGTCAAAATAGAGACTAGACATTTCTTAGAGTAAGGAAACCATATACACACTTTTAGATACTTTTTGTAAAAGTTTAAAACCGAGTTTTAACTGAATATTGTGTTCTTTTGTGTGTAATAATCCTTAATAATGTAACTCTTTCTAATACCATTTTTTTTGGTAATTGTAACAATTGACTGACTATCTGTAATTATCAGTTTAATCTTTATCAACAAATTGATTGTTAATTTGGGAATGGATACAAGTTAGCTATATTCCTATATTCCTTTGTCTGCTAAATACTATTGTTTTGTTTTTTTTTACCAATAGTATTTATGTGTGAGTTGCAAGGTTTCCTTTAGCTTATTCTGATATTCTTTTAACCCGACGCACCACAGTTGCCTTTTGTGATGTAGCACCAGTTCTTATCTGTTTTGCTGCAGTAGCGGACAAGGTACAGCAGATTCAATCTTCAGTATTTTCAGCCTGTGGGTAATTGCTTTCCAGTTACAACAGCAACTTATTTACTGAAATATTATCCAGTCCGGCCTACTTCAGCCCACACAGGAAAAACAAGTTTGGTTGAGGCTTCACATTAGAAAACACTGCAGATAAGGCGAAAGGTCTGTGTGAGCAGGCTATACAGCTCACCTATTTTCCTTTACAGATTTTAAACTACCATTTCCTAGGTCTCATATTTTCCTATATAAAACTGCATATATTATGGTAAAGGTTCATTTGATTTTTTTGTTAGATTTTTTTTTTTAAGCTCCTTGGTGACCTAAATACACCGATTAACTATACTGCATTCCTTCCATTCTACTTCAAAAGGTCACACGACAGAAGAGACATTGGTGTCATTTTAGTCACGCAGATGCAGTTCTGTGCAGCTGACTGTTTCTCTCAGCCGGGACCACAGCTTTTAAAAGTAGCTGCAAGATCTGAGCTGCTGCTACAAACTAAAGAGATGATCCAAAGATCAAGATTTACCTTCTGATCTCAGTAAAAAGTAACCTGCAACCCAAATACTGCCACCTTGACAGTGGTTCTCTTTTTCTTATAATAATCAATAACTTGGTGGTTCAGAGTATCTACTGGTGAAAAATAATAAAATAAAAACATGTACACAATACAAGGGGTGTAGCAAGCTAGTCATTCTCCTCCCTGCTGCAGGTGACGCCCAGCAGACTGTAGCCAAAAACAGCTGGGGCAGCTTGCCCAGGGGAACAAAAACGATCATTAAAAACATGCGAGTCATTGGAAAAGCTGTGATTGGTTATTTAGTTGCAGAATGT
This sequence comes from Acipenser ruthenus, assembly GCF_902713425.1. Taxonomy (NCBI): domain Eukaryota; kingdom Metazoa; phylum Chordata; class Actinopteri; order Acipenseriformes; family Acipenseridae; genus Acipenser; species Acipenser ruthenus. The sequence goes on along the minus strand of NC_081195.1, from coordinate 60,826,153 downwards.
AACGGATAGCTGCTTTTCCAATGACACAAGTATTTCTAGATTCCTTAATTTGACCACTCAACAGGAGTGCTGCATTGAAATATCTGCAAGAAAAATCAGGGTATTTTTTGATTATTTTTAAAGAGAACTTGAGAGCTACAAAATGATGGTAATATTAGATAGGGTTACTGGCATTTTTTGTTTGCTTTATGACCTTCAAAACTTCTAAATTTAAATTGTGATCCAAATCAAATTGACACTGTTTTTTGCCTATACTACCCCTGCATTGAAGAGGATTCCAAGCCAGCTACTGAATATCCAATTTCATGAAGCATGGCATCATCAGCATTCAATTGGTGATCATGAAAAGGAATATATTCTGGTACCTTCCAGCTATACTACACCCGGTTGACCCATTTTCCAGATTTCCAGCATGTTCCTTTTGCATACTGCATATCACTTCCCTCTACTTTGTTCCTAAAGCTTGATTTAAAATCTCTTAATATGATCTTAGTTTCATTACATTAATATGTATTCTGTATAGTGTACTTTATCTGTCAACCACGTAACCTTTTTTGTTGTAATGGTTTAAAACCAACAATTAATTTAATCCTGGGGGCCAACTGTTCATCGCAGCTCCAGAGAACTCTTCTTTGTTTTTCAGCATGTCTACAAAGCATTATTATGGAAGAAAAACTCAAAGAAAGAGTTCTGTAACAAAATGATTTAACAATAGTGCACATGTCACAGTGGAATTTAATGACAGGACTGCAGATCTATGTTTACATAAAGCAGGCTCCTTTTCAGTACTGTAACAGTATTGTATTTACACTACTGTAGTCCTAGGGGGTTACACCTGGAACTGTAATTACTCTCTCCTGTGTCATCAGGGAGTCACTGCCATCTGTTAGAATACAGAATGGTAAAGTGCATGACAAAAATAGCCAAATCTATTGTTTTTCCCCAAACCAATGGCTGGAGTTTGACACTACATTTTATTTTGGAGTTTCTGCTTTTCCACTTTCCATTTCTTCTATTTGTCAACAGGATTTTCATATTATTAAGTAGACCTCCATTTCAAACTGTACATCTCAGCATTAAATGGTCTTTTGAGTTTCAAGCTGTATATGATTTACAGTGGCTCTCAAAAGTATTCACCCCCCTTTTCCACATTTTATTGTGTTACAACATGGAATCAGAATGGATTTAATTAGGCGTTTTTGCCAATGATCAACTCAAAAAAGTCTATAATGTCAAAGTGAAAAATAAAATCTACAAATTGTTCTAAATTAATTACAAATACAAAACAGAATATAATTGATTGCATAAGTATTCACCCCTTTCAGTCAATATTTGGTAGAGGCACCTTTGGCAGCAATTACAGCCATGAGTCTATTTGGATAAATCTCTACCAGCTTTGCACATCTGGACACTGCAATTCTTGCCCATTCTTCTTTGCAAAATTGCTCAAGCTCCGTCAAGTTGCATGGGGACCTTTGGTGAACAACAATTTTCAACTCTTTCCAACTCTTTCCATATATTCTCAATTGGATTGAGGTCCGGGCTTTGACTGGGCCACTCCAGGACATTGATCTTTTTGTTTTTAAGCCACTCCAGTGTGGCTTTGGCTGTATGTTTGGGGTCATTGTCCTGATGGAAGATGAATCTTCTCCCAACTCCCAGGTCTCTTGCAGACTTCAGCAGGTTTTCCTCCAGGATTTCTCTGTACGTTGCTGCATCCATTTTGCCCTCTATCTTCACAAGCTTTCCAGGCCCTGACGCAGAGAAGCATCCCCATAGCATGACGCTGCCACCACCATGCTTCATGGTAGGGATGGTGTTCTCAGGATGATGTGCGGTGTTAGGCTTGCGCCAAACATAGCGCTTAGCGTTGAGGCCAAAAAGCTCTATTTTGGTCTCATCAGACCATAGAATCTTCTTCCACTTGGTCTCAGAGTCTCCCACATGCCTTCTGGCAAACTCTAGCCGAGATTTGATGCAAGTTTTATTCAACAATGGCTTTCTTTTTGCCACTCTCCCAAAAAGGCCAGTTTTGTGAAGCACCCGGGCTATTGTTGCCCTACGCACAGTGTCTCCTAGCTCAGCCGTGGAAGACTGTAACTCCTTTAGGTGGCCTCCTTAACTAGTGCCCTTCTCGCCTGGATACTCAGTTTATGAGGACGGCCTGTTCTAGACAGATTCTCAGTTGTGCCATAATGTCTCAATTTCTTAATAATGGACTTTACTGTGCTCCAGGGGATATTCAATGCCTTGGAAATGTTCTTATATCCTACCCCTGATTGGTGCTTTTGAAGAACCTTATTCTGGATTTGCTTTGAATGTTCCTTCGTCTTCATGATGTAGTTTTTGTTAGGAAATGTACTAACCAACTGTGGGACCTCCCAGACACAGGTGTATTTAACCTGAAATCATGTGAAACACCTTAAATGCATACAGGTGGACTCCATTCAACTAATTATTTGACTTCTAAAGACAATTGGTTGCACCACAGCTTATTTAAGTGTGTCATAGCAAAGGGGGTGAATACTTATCCAATCAATTATTTTCTGTTTTATATTTGTAATTAATTTAGAACAATTTGTAGATTTTATTTTTTACTTTGACATTATGGACTTTTTTTGTGTTGATCAGTGGCAAAAACTCCTAATTAAATCAATTTTGATTCCATGTTGTAACACAATAAAATGTGGAAAAGTCCAAGGGGGGTGAATACTTTTGAGAGCCACTGTATGCACATTTGAGTTATGTGTGTAATGAAAAAATACCTGAGATATTGTTTTGTTTCATCAAACCACAAAACTGTTCTTCAGAAAGCACTATGAAGGAGAACGGTCTCTGTTTTGAGCTTGGTTTGACAGATAAAACTGCTTAATTTTTACCAGATGATATACATTATTAATCAGCTTCTCAATGAGAATTAAGTGGGCTAGGACAACCTTATCAAAGGGCCCCAGAGCAGTTAATGTAACAGACAGCCTATTTTACAGAATGTTTTGGCCATCTTATCTAGAACACATAATAAATGTGATGGTTTTTTCACTATCTGTTTCAAAGAGCCTGTTAATTAAGATGAAGCACCAGGAAGGGAACTGAAAATCCACTAAAAAAAGATGCCTGTGTATGGAATGTTTCTGGATTTCATCTAAAGAGTTTATGTAATTCTAGTGTTGTAGCACTTGGGCATTTAGTAAATTGTCCCCCGAGCTACTCTATATGACAAAGTAAGCTCCAAATATATTTTATACTGAAAAGATATTATACACAAACTGATGCAGTACTATCACTGGACAGCATTTATTGTTCATTTGAATATACTGTAACATTTAACTTTCATATTGTCTCAAAGTTTACGCATGTTTATTATGTCTCAGGCCTTTTGGACACAACTGCACATCTTATTATAGTGTTCCTCAGATTTCACTCCTCCTCCCATTTCACTGTATACTGTGGTATTGTCAGTGCTTTAGAGTACAGCACTAAAAAAGGACACAAACCATTACTACAGACAGTTTTAGTGCTACAGGCACTATATGTTATATTGCAAAATTGTATTGCATTTCATTAAAGCCATGCCTTAAAATCGTGATTATTAGTAACAGCAAGTGCAGTTTTCCAAAGCACAAGTATTGTAATTACAAATGGACATTTCATTTTTTGCGAAAACAAAGTATCCCAAGGGGCAATAATATAAGAGGAATGGCAATAGGAGTCTTCTTTCCATCACTGCAATATCCCAATGTGTTTCTGTCTATCATATGGAAAAAGGCACATAACCATAATATGGCAGATGCATTACTTCACAGATCAACATGAAGGATAATGTTAGTTACAGTTTGCCTGGAGGGTTTCAATACATTGAAAATATGATCTCTTACACAACCCTGTCTCCCGTACTGTCCCAATACTTGCTAAAGGGTAGTTTATGTAAGCTTAAGAAATGCTATTAAGCATCAGCCCAGCTGAAAACATCAGATGTGATCAATCTCAGTGGATTAAAACCATTCCTGTGCGTGCCGTGTGCAAGTAATTCAACATGCGGGTGGGTTTCAAAGTTTCTTAAAAACTGGCTCAACAACATTGATGCATGCACCCTACCACTTGAGTGGCAAACTGCAGGCAAATGAGGCAATAAATGAATTGAAGTGAACAAGTTAAATGAAAATCATAAGTAGCAGTACACGAAACATAAATTCCACTTACTTTTAAGATATGTAGAAACACCGGTCTTCAATAAAACTCCTTTCCATGAAAAATGTGTCAGCTGTAAATGAAAACAATACAAAAATGGGAACAAATACAGATTATTAATAGTCTGATAAAAAGTCATAAAACTGAAAAACCTACATAAACAATGTATACCTGTATTTAAAACTGATCTCTCAATTGGCCAACCTTAACCTTGAGAGTCATGGAATAGCATAACAGATGAAAACACTGATTTTATTACTTATGGGGCATCGTACAGTAAAATAATAATACAAAAACACACACACAATAGAATGTTGCTTGAAAGCAACATTTGGCAATATAGTGTTTAAAGGAGATAATATATTGCACCTAGCAACAGGTTTGGTTTCTTAGCTCATGTGACAAAAAAACAGGTGGACCCAAGAATAATAGGCCTATCAAATAAAAGAGAATATAAATTAGGCTACTTATCTGGATTATGATAAATGTCTGTTCTACTACTGTTAGAAATACAAAAACCCAAGGAAATAAAAAGCATGCTTCCCTAAAAATATTACTCAAATTAATTGTGTCTTTGCATAAATGCAAGGCCTGTATGTGCTGTATTCCGTTTAGTCTCAGATTCCTCTGTCTAGAAAAATGTTTTGATCTTTTTCCACTAGGGTTGGTAAAACGGAGTGTTTGTTCCTCCAAACTTTCCTAAAGTGTCTAACCACTGTACAACCGTGCCGCGCTTAGGCGCACCAAGCACTCGAGCTGCGGTTAAGAGAACCTAGGTTGTTTTTCCACTGCAGAGAGGAGCCGTGCTACTAACGTCACACGCAACGAAAGAGAGTTTTTATTAATTATTGTTATTACTTCAGTTTGCCAAAAGATGCAAAAATTAATAGACCAACGCTCGGCTCGACAAATAGCCAGTGGACAACCACCCATGCCCGTACCGAGCCCTCACGGGTCGGATGTGCCAGTGGAGAAGGCAAGGGATTAATTTGCAAATGGCCTCTTCCACAATAATTTGCATTAGTTTCCGGGCACTCTTTAAACGGACACATTTTAATCCATTAGTTAGAGGAGTGGTTCATGAGGATACCACACTGGCCACAAGCAAAACACACACACAGTAACTTACATGTGTTACAGTTTATTCAGATTTCCTGTCATGACAGAACAGTCACTAGTCAGCAAACTTGACACAACTAATCTGACTCAGGCACACAAGAACACACATTCCAAACTGGGGAAATCAGAGAGAACAAAGGAAATGCCTTAAATATGATCTTAACAGTTTCATTATATATTAATTTAACATCGAATTAAAAATAGAAAATAAAAAGGGAACTCGTCGATAACAAGCTGACAAATACAATCATTTAAAATAATAAATAAAATGCAGCACAATTACATGAGAAGCGTCTGTGGACACTGGTCACATATGAAGGAATCCTTGTCTGCGTTGCAAGCTATATGTTAATGGAGCCACACCGATACAGTTCTGGCAATATATAGAAAAAAACGTACCACAATCAATTTTACACTAATATATGATTATGGGTGAATGTTTGCTACATTCTCACTTAGTAGTTTCCTCATCGTTAAATTTCATATTTACAGTTGCGTTTACGTTCTATCAGGCAGTTTTGGGGCAGGCACACAGCTCTGAAAACTAACTAAACAGCTATCATCCTGCTGCTACAGTATAAGTGAAACAAAAACATACCACTTCTTCTTCGTACTGTTGTGGTTTCTTTGGTAGAACTAGAGAATATGTACTCCCTGTCCTCTAATTAACAGTACACTCCCGACGACCACATTTATCACGTTGGTTATTTGCTTTGGTCCTACCGCGCGTCTCCTACACAGGAAACTGTATCATCACAAGGCGAATCACCAGGTCCGTATCTGCTTAGTTGGTTGGGTCTAACATCGTATTAGATATTTTATTGGCTAACGACAATGGCACTCAGGGAGCTCTGGAAACGTCATTCTAAAGCGACAGTTTAGACAAAATAAGTACTGTAGATTTACGGAAAGTGCATAATTTGTCTGTTTATGGTAACGGGTTGGGGATTGTGCTTTGATGACCCATCAGGTAATTTGTTTGGAATATTTGGGTTTGGAATAACTGGGAAAGTGTTTAGATATTGGGAATACATGGCTGTACATAGCTTTGCATTTCCCTTTCGCAATCTGACACTGCTCTCTTATAATATCGATAACGCGTTAAAATGACCCCCCCCCCGGCTTAATTCGTATGGTGTGTGATTTTTGGATTAATTGTTAATTTAGTGCTTGTGAAATGTAAGACTCTGTGGACCTTTCTCAACACTTCAGAGCGTGCTTAATTGTGTGATGTCCACCAGTGTGTAATTGTCAGGAGCCAGGACGAGATTACCAAACTGATTTTACTTGAGGCTGGATTTGAACCCAGGCCACGAGAGTTGAAGGTACTCCTTTAAAAATGTCATTGCATATACAGAAGCTGTACCTCATTAAAATCACACCCACACTGTGTGCATACTACATGACTTCTCATACAAATTCAAACCGTATTTTTCTTTGTACATTCTGTTGTTTTGTGGTTTGCAGGGTTACTATTGTGAAGGATAAAGACATCAGAAGAAGTAAAGGAGTGGCCTTTGTTCTTTTCCTGGACAGGGAATCAGCCCACAATTGTGCAAGAGCTCTTAACAACAAACAAGTGGGTTATATTTAAAAGCATTTCAAAATAAATAAATAACTATACTACAGCCTCAATTTACAAAGAATAATTCACTAAACCCCATTTTCTTTTTTATTCAGTTGTTCGGCAGAACAGTAAGAGCAAGTATTGCGGTTGACAACGGGAGAGCAGCTGAATTTATTATGAGGCGCAATTATACCGACAAGTCCAAATGTTATGAATGTGTAGTAAGTTTCAACATCATTCTATAACTCTATTTTAAGAGTTGTTGGTCTGTGACACCAGTTGTAAACGGACCAAGACCACACTTTAGTTGGGATTATCACAAAACGTCCCCTCCCCTTTTGTGTTCAGATGTGTGCCACTGATGTTATGCAATAAGTGCTCTCTTGAAATACTTTAATTTTATTATTTTTGTTAGCTGTGATTTGGGAAAATGTAAGTGTGAAATGTTGCACATTACATTTTTTTGAGCAGCGTATTTCAAGTCTTTTGTTTTTGTCTGTTTTGGAGTGTTCAGAGAGGGCTTTTTTAACATTGTAGGTTTGTTAGTTTTTATTTTTAGGCAAACACTCTTTCTGAATGCCCTAAAAACATGCTTGGTGAAAGAGAACCACCCAAGAAGAAAGAAAAGAAAAAGAAGAAGAAAGTAGAAGAGACAGAAGAAGTGTGAGTGTAGCTATAGTACTGTAATTTGGTTCTGTGTCTAATTGCAGTTATTGTTTGTCAAGATGTGTTTTCAAGCCTGTTTGTAATTGTTAAATCTTCAGTGAGGATGAAGAAAGTGAAGAGGAAGGAGAAGACCCTGCTCTTGATAGTCTCAGCCAAGCTATTGCGTTCCAGGTGAGCAACAGTCATGGTATATGCATGCTTTATATACAAAGCCGCAACTACAGTGGTTCGAAATGAAGTCTGATTATCTTCTAGGGTGCTGTACAATGCAAGCTGATATTCACCCACTTGTGGGCAGCCACACTGTCCTTGAGTGAGGTGGAAAGCAACGTGTATCTTACAGCAACATGTAACACATTTTTATATAACAAATACAGTGCCTTGCGAAAGTATTCGGCCCCCTTGAACTTTGCGACCTTTTGCCACATTTCAGGCTTCAAACATAAAGATATGAAACTGTAATTTTTTGTGAAGAATCAACAACAAGTGGGACACAATCATGAAGTGGAACGAAATTTATTGGATATTTCAAACTTTTTTAACAAATAAAAAACTGAAAAATTGGGCGTGCAAAATTATTCAGCCCCCTTAAGTTAATACTTTGTAGCGCCACCTTTTGCTGCGATTACAGCTGTAAGTCGCTTGGGGTATGTCTCTATCAGTTTTGCACATCCAGAGACTGAAATTTTGCCCATTCCTCCTTGCAAAACAGCTCGAGCTCAGTGAGGTTGGATGGAGAGCATTTGTGAACAGCAGTTTTCAGTTCTTTCCAAAGATTCTCGATTGGATTCAGGTCTGGACTTTGACTTGGCCATTCTAACACCTGGATATGTTTATTTGTGAACCATTCCATTGTAGATTTTGCTTTATGTTTTGGATCATTGTCTTGTTGGAAGACAAATCTCCGTCCCAGTCTCAGATCTTTTGCAGACTCCATCAGGTTTTCTTCCAGAATGGTCCTGTATTTGGCTCCATCCATCTTCCCATCAATTTTAACCATCTTCCCTGTCCCTGCTGAAGAAAAGCAGGCCCAAACCATGATGCTGCCACCACCATGTTTGACAGTGGGGATGGTGTGTTCAGGGTGATGAGCTGTGTTGCTTTTACGCCAAACATAACGTTTTGCATTGTTGCCAAAAAGTTCGATTTTGGTTTCATCTGACCAGAGCACCTTCTTCCACATGTTTGGTGTGTCTCCCAGGTGGCTTGTGGCAAACTGTAAACGACACTTTTTATGGATATCTTTAAGAAATGGCTTTCTTCTTGCCACTCTTCCATAAAGGCCAGATTTGTGCAGTATACGACTGATTGTTGTCCTATGGACAGAGTCTCCCACCTCAGCTGTAGATCTCTGCAGTTCATCCAGAGTGATCATGGGCCTCTTGGCTGCATCTCTGATCTGTCTTCTCCTTGTATGAGCTGAAAGTTTAGAGGGACGGCCAGGTCTTGGTAGATTTGCAGTGGTCTGATACTCCTTCCATTTCAATATTATCGCTTGCACAGTGCTCCTTGGGATGTTTAAAGCTTGGGAAATCTTTTTGTATCCAAATCCGGCTTTAAACTTCACCACAACAGTATCTCGGACCTGCCTGGTGTGTTCCTTGTTCTTCATGATGCTCTCTGCGCTTTAAACGGACCTCTGAGACTATCACAGTGCAGGTGCATTTATACGGAGACTTGATTACACACAGGTGGATTCTATTTATCATCATTAGTCATTTAGGTCAACATTGGATCATTCAGAGATCCTCACTGAACTTCTGGAGAGAGTTTGCTGCACTGGAAGTAAAGGGGCTGAATAATTTTGCACGCCCAATTTTTCAGTTTTTTATTTGTTAAAAAAGTTTGAAATATCCAATAAATTTCGTTCCACTTCATGATTGTGTCCCACTTGTTGTTGATTCTTCACAAAAAATTACAGTTTCATATCTTTATGTTTGAAGCCTGAAATGTGGCAAAAGGTCGCAAAGTTCAAGGGGGCCGAATACTTTCGCAAGGCACTGTACTTAAGTCAGAGGAATTGGACCGCATGCTAAGTGTACTGGATATGTTTACTGCTGAACATTGTGTCCCATGTTCTGGAGACTTGCAGTCATGGTGAAAATATCTGTATATACTGCCCACTATGTTTCTTAAAGAATTACATTGGTGTTCCTGACAAGGAGACACACAGAATAAAATAGGCCAGTTTGGAGTCGGGCTCTGGGTTTTTCAGTCATTTTGTTTGCAGATTATTTAGTTTTAATGGTTTGTAGAGGCTACCTTGCTCGAAAGCTGTACATCTCCCCCCCCCAAAAATGGTGTTATAGTCATAAGACACATATTCCATTCACTGTGTATACAAATAGGGTTGTACACCCTGATATATTTAAAATATATATGTAGGATACAGAATGATCATTCGTGGTATACACTTTTTATTCCCCGCAGGAGGATGTTTATGTAAGGACATTCTCCGAAGAGGATTAAAAACTGTATACCACGAATGAGCATTCAGTCTTCTGTGTATATATTTAAAATAAATAGCAATATAATGTGAATTTTTTAAAATATTAAATAAATTAATTCAGGAATTATTTTACCTGGCGGATCTTTACTTTCATTTTCAACAGACTATGTTTCAACGCAGATTAATTTCAGACCCTGTTTATGGCCTCTTCACAACCGTCTTTAGATAGAACCTTGAGCTCTGTCAATTTACATCCTCTCTGTTGTTTCCTACCTTTACTGGTTTTAATGAAGGGGCTACATGCTGCTCAGATCAGTCAGATCGGTAACTGGCATTTCTTGACTAAACTGTTGTTTGCTACCATTACCAATATTAATGAAAGAGCTACAGGCTGTTCGGATAAGTCAAACGCAGCAGCTCGGTAACTGGCATTTCTTGACTAAACTAGTTCTCATGGAAATCAGTCCAAATCAAAGCAACAATAGAAATCTCAAAATTATTTCAGACATTTTAAGGCATAGGTGTAGAAAGACAGGCCAAGCTTTTCAGATATGGGCCAGCTGAGAGAATTTGAATACTGAGTTTATGATTTAAATAAGTTCTTAATTCTAACATACACCCACACCTACCTTAGCATTACGGTTAGGGTTAGGACCATAGAAGAATCGCATTTATGGCAATTCATTTCATTTTTCAACACTCAATATAGTGCATATTACCTTTTTAGAGTATCAGCGGCAGTCTCACTTACCATGGTCTCGAGAACAAGCAACGGCTCAATGAGAACGTTTCATGTGTTCAAAAGAATGTTGTAGTTTTACATTGGCCCGTCTTTCTGCACCAGGTAAAGAGTGTGACCCGTTTTTCTGCACCTATGCCCATCTTAAAGTTGTTATTAAACACATATAGGTGGCAGTATTGTTTGAACTGCTGAAGCACAGCTCTGTCCTCAATTTCAGCTGCACACCACTGGTTTGGAATGTAAGCAAAGACACATTCAAAACTAGTCCCGGTAAGCATGTTATCCCACTCCTGTGGGATAGCAAAAATATATCCCACGTTATTGGGGGCTCCCGAGTGGCGCATCCGGTAAAGGCACTCCGCGTGGAGTGCAGGATGCGCCCTATGGCCTGGACGTCACCGGTTCAAGTCCAGGCTATTCCACTGCCGATGGTGGACGGGAGTTCCCAGGGGGCGGTGCACAATTGGCCTTGGCACACTGCGCACCAGCGAGTGTGTGTGTGTATGTATGTCATGGTTTTTGTTATTATTTCCAGCAAGCAAGAATTGAAGAGGATGAACAAAGGTGCAAACAGAGAGAGGATGCAAATGGGGCTTCTACTTCCGAGGACTCCAGACGACCAAGAATTAAAAAGAGTGCTTATTTTAGTGATGATGAAGAACTAAGTGACTAAAAGCTCGTATTTCACCCATGCAAATTTTGAAAGTGTATTTACATTTTCGCGATTTTATAAGTTTCCCTTTACCCAGATTCGTTCATTTTGTTTTATTACTATTCTTATTTATTTTATCAAAATAAATTTGTGTTCATATGAGATTTGTCATTTTACCAATCCGGATGTAAAAAATATATTTTCATATTTTAATAAACTCCTTAATCCTTTATTCCCTCTCACATTTCTGACCAGGGTAATATGAAATTGAGAATGTCTCTGTTTAATTCTCTTCCACATAAAACCTCAGCTGTAATTAATCCTCTTTTGCCTCCAAAGCAACCTGTAATTGCTTTTTCAGGCTTCAGTATATAGCTTTGTAGCTGGATGTGCAATTGCAGCAAGGGGCCATTTCTGCTCTGATTCCATACACAAGGTATACCGAGACCTGAATTAACTGGTCACCATTAAACATTTGTGACTGCTTAAGACATGTGGCTGTTTATTCAACGTGCCTAAATCTATGCCAGGGATTACTTGCTAGTAAGAACAGTAAGCACAGGTTGACTGTAGCTTTAAACAAGGAGAACATGCATGTTTCCCACCCTAATTCAAATGATGTCATATTTCTTAATATATGGTAGTATTACACAAAGGTGCTTCTCTGATGGTTTGTTTTTTACTGTATTAAAACTTCTTTAAATGGTGTTGGTATTATTATAAGGCAGTTTCTTTTTTTACATTCCTTGTACACAGTTTTCAACGTTGTTGCTTTTTAGTGTTTGAGAACATCAAGAAGCAGTATTATTGGTACTATAGATGTATGTGGTTTTAAGGAAAGCTTTGATGTTAATCTTGCTATTATTATGGCAAATTAAAACCATACTAAATGTATTGTTACCCAAATAAAGATATATTAAGAACAATAAAATGATGATGGTTTCCTTTGTTAGTTGCAGCGTTGGAATATTTTACAGTCCCCGTTATTATTCTGCAGTTGATTTTTTCTTAAATTTCCAGAAATGTTTTGCTCTTTAACATTTTTGGAATGTACAGAGCTGTATTAGAGAACTACTGAGTGCCAGATCAAAAGCCCTTTGAGCATATCTGGCAGGCACTGAATCACAGGGTCAAGGCTAGGCACATAGCTTGCAATAGGGAGTCTTCAAGGAGTTTATAGCTAAGAGATGTGCCAGGCTGGGTGTGGATGTGGGCCAGAAATCTGTGATTTAAGCATTCTGGCAGCAGGAACTAGCACTTGATAACACACTCAGCAATTCTTACACTGGTTAACTCTATATAGTATGTGCCTTTAATGCATAATGTTATGCAAAATTAAAATGTTTCTTTATCCTGTTAAGTCCATAACAGGTAAAGTCCTGCCCAACTTTTTTGGCGGAAGTACATTAAATGTTATTGTATTATAACCTTACTAGTACTGCTGTTGATCCAACTAGGGCTGTTGGTACATACAAACTTTCCATTCTCATTGAGATTTGCAGTAAGAGTAAAGGTTAAGCATCTGTTCAGATTATACTGACACTTTACATGTAGATAAAATATTCTGGGAGATGACAGTCCAGGAATTAGTCTGGAGTAGACCATGCCAGCCTTTGCCAACCTGGTCTCTCATGAATGGCTCACAGAAGCCAAGGTTCATTCAAACACCACGATTCAGGCCAGTCCCCTAAAATAAGCTTTGATTAGCTGTTTTAATGAACAAAATTGGCCAAACCAAGGCAGTTTGCAAGTTGACTTTCACGTGGATGTGTTTACTGCTTATATAAACTGGGGAGCTGGATTTTAAAGTATGATGAGACCACAGCCATCTTCTCTCTCATATTTGCTTTTGAGACTAGAGGTTACAGAATCCAAATATTATGATTTGAGTGTAATCGATAAAGGAATAATGTAAGTCGCTCTTGTACACAAGCATTATGATAATTAAGGGGAAATGAACTGTACTGTAAGTCCTGAAAACCAGTATAGTATGTTGTGATTGGAGAGGGGCAGCACGTTTACATAACTATAGTTATATTTCTATTCACTAAATACACCATTATTCATATAATGCATAGTCATTAACTATTCTGCTGTGGAAGTTTTGCATAACTTTTTTGCACAGTATTTGTTTGTCTTGTCCATAGCTAAGTAGTTTTCTACGTATTGCACAGGTATGTCCAAGTGACAAAAAAATTGGCTGAAAATCTATTGATAATAATTTACAGTAAGGGCGCGTGTCGGCTGGTAACGATGTTGAGCAATGGTGTTTCGTATAAGAGTATATTGATGCAGAGTAGTTAATAAATAAAACAAGAACAAAAACATGCGTCTGTCTGCTCTATCATAATGCAAACCTGCCGCCTTCACCTTTATGTTTCTCTTTCAGGAAACTGCCTGCCGACTTGATTGGCCAGACCACCACCACGTGACCTCCGCGACTGGAGTTTCCACGACAGCTGGAAGCTGTGTGATCCGGGCGCTCGTCATTTTTTGTTGACTATTTTTCTGTTCATATTTCAGTACAAACTAGTACGTTTCAGGAACATGGGAGACAAGAAGAGTCCGACAAGGTAAAGCACGGCACGAATGCGCAGACTGAGGAATGTTCTCAAAATGCATTCACTGTGAATAATTTAAGAATTTTGAGCGCAGTGTGTGTGAATGAGGTAGCCGCTACAGTGTAGCAACCATGGCGGACGGGCTGTTTCATTACAGTGTCAATGCGTAGACATCATAAATCTAGTAGGTTTCATGTCAAAACGGGGTCCGCGGTTTTTGTTTATGAACAGTTGTTGAGAGCTGTGTATATAAGTGTAGTAACCGCAACAGTAAAACCGTGTTTTTTGTTTGCTGTTTTGTTTGAAGGCCGAAAAGGCAGCCCAAGCCTTCCTCCGACGAAGGATACTGGGACTGTAGCGTTTGTACATTCAGGAACAGCGCAGAGGCTTTTAAGTGCATGATGTGTGATGTCAGGAAGGGCACATCAACACGGTAAGTGGAAACATCTATGCTTTCTATCGTATGTATTTTAGCAACATAGACGGCGTGCACTAAGCTGATGCTTTACTCCCGATTATCTCAAACGCGAAAGGTCTTGGAAGCATTATGACAGCAATTGATTATTGCAAAGATAACGTTTGCACTAACAATGTGTTAATTAAATATTGATGAACTGCAACTGGGGGCTTTTCTATAACGATACTAGGAAATCTTACGCGCGTTGTTTAGTGCTTGTGTTTTTATCTGGCGCTTGATACTGTAGAGGAAAAATATCTAATTTATGAGGGGGCTAAAATAGGTCTTATGTTGCTAACCGTTTAAGTTCTAAAGCAGTCAGTCAAAAATGGCTTGTTATGTCAGAACCAATTTCTTACATAATGAATTGCAGCCGCCCAGCGAAAAAATAAGCTGACATTTTTCATTGTGTGCATGTGTGTTTATATTGTTTCATGATGTTACGGTTTTTGGTTTTGAAATTAGTGATACCAGTACAAAGGGGGATATCACTAGGTGCTGAAACCCAGGGCTTCCCCACAACATCCTGCCAAAAATGCCACAAGGGTGAGACCATAGGGGCGAGTAAATTATTATGCTTGATACATCTCTAAAATAAATATTCATTTGTAGAATTGTCTGTTGATTTTAGGATTTGGACAAGCGACAACCAAAGCAATTCGATTTGTCCTCCAGTATTGAGAGGGAGAAAATGAGCTTTAGATAAACATTTAACCAGTTTGGTCGTTTTGAAATACCATTTATTTTAGCGCAACTAAATGTATGTAAAATATTGTTTTAAACAGATGACGTTGATAACCCATATATTTTGAAAGCCAAATGCAGTTAATTATAATCCAGTATCCATAACTTCTAATGCTTGTCATGATTAGCCTACATTTATTTAAAAACAACAGTAATCAAGAAAGCTTAGCAATACCAAAACATACAATTATGGCTGTAGTGCCAATAGTCTCCGGAGCAATAACGTAAACAGTGTGGTTTCTTTGGGCTCTCCATTTAATATATATATATATATATATATATATATATATATATATATATATATATATATATATATATATATATATATATATAATATATACTTGAACCTCCAGAAGATGAACATAACAGGATTTTCTTTAAACTGAAGGTATTTTTTTGTGTAGGTAAACTTGGTGAAATTGGTATTTTTTTATTTTATTTTTTCTAAAACATGAAGTTACATTCGCTGGAATATGCTCATATACTTTCTAGTAAAGTGAAATTGTGTGCTGCTGCTGTCTTCTGGGACCCCCCCTTGGCCCCCCTTGGAAATGAGATGTTGATCTCAATGGGTTCCCATCATAGCTAAGCTTTCAAGTTTTGTTGTGTGTGTGCTACAAAAGGAAAAGAAAGGGTTGGTATTTTTTTTATTTTTTATAAATGTGATTTTGTGAGACATTTATGGGGCATTGGAGTTTCCAGTGAAACCACATATTCTAACTTGATACATAAATTGCTGCGCTTGACCTTGGAGAATGTGCATTTGTAGTTACCACCTTTGTAAGCTATCTGTTAAGTGAACCTTGTTATCGTTCATACAGCTCAGAGGTTCAGAAAGAGGAACAGGTTTGATATAAACAAGGATCTGCTCGGCAGCTGAAGTGTACTGCTTTCACTGTATGACAAGACGTGCACAGAGGTGTAGGAGCAAACCACTAGCCCACTTAACAGGGTTGGTTTCAAAAGTGGTGTGCAAGTCTACTGGTGTATTGATCTTAAGCCTCAAAAGGTCATGAGTCTTAATTCCGTTACTGAAGATGGACTGTGAATTCAGCTAAGTTATTAATCAGGTTCCGTGATCTTTATCACACAGAGCAGGGGAACAACTTTATTTAGTGAGTGTATGACCTCCAGGGAAAGGAGAAGACAAGAGTAAATTATAGCTGCTCCTTCACCATCAGTCTTAAACACCATTTTGATCAACAGAATGCCTTGGCAGCCACTGGTCATTCCAGAGGGGCATTGAGGCCAGCTATTAAAACTGTTGCATCTATATTTAGAAATATTATTTGCCCTTCTTGTGATCTAAAGGAAGAAACAGTGTAAAGCTTACTACATTTATAGAATGTAAAACAAATACCTTTATACATAAAGATTTTTGTAATATTTCTTGTAGAGAAATTTGATATAGTGCCAGTGTATTTGCAAGGAGCCTGATTTTTTTTATTTATTTATTTTATTTATTTATTTTTAAACCCTTCGTCAGAGTACAAATGCACCCCAGCAAGTTTAAAATGATTCTCATGACTTTTAGAAGATCACGGGTGTCTTTGCATGCAGCGCAAGACTTTGGGTTGTTGCGTAATTTACTCTCCAATTTAAACACTGTGCGTAAACTGTTTTCTGGTGAGTACAATGCAACATTTCCTTGAAGTCACAAGTACATCCAATAAATAGAGTACATACTTTAATGCTAACTTGGTACAAAAAACATGGTCTTATTTAGTCCTGCCTTAATCATATTACAGTCTGAGAAGTTGCTACTCTTGGTGTAGTTAGCAACTGCATTCACAGAATCTCCTCCCACTAGTACTAGGCTGTTAGTTGTGTTTCTTTTCTCAGTCTCTTGTGCTCGCCCTTTCCAAGTCGACAGACACATTCCCTAATTTCTTTTTTTTTTTAAACTATACCGATACTGCACTAATGCAGATAAAGAAATGATAATATTGTATTCCTTAATTGATCATCTTACTATAGCAATGTAAAGCATCCCAACTGTCTCCTCCAAACACAAATTATTATATTTACCTTCCAAAAATTAGGTTGACAGATAGGTAAACTGGTAGGTTAGGTTGAGGGGGACTAAAACGGCTCCTAGAAATTGTGAAGATCAATAATCCAGTCGCTTATTCATCAGACACAAACAAGAGAGTGCATTCAACCATACATTTTGATGATTATTATTTTTTTCTTTTTATTTATTTATTTGAAAACTCAGACTTATTGGTCATGTGTTTCTGGAAATTCCCAGGCTGCCTACAATTAGCTGTCGTGGTATTTGTATGACCCATTCTCTAGCTACCACTTGCTATATATTAATAATTGACCATTGAGATGCCTGGAACCAATGAAGTTCAAGAAGCTTGATAACATGCAAACTCAAGCTGCGCAGCAAAATTGTGTTGCGTATTCTTTATGCATTAAATTTAAATATCATGCGTAATTTAATATTTTTTTCAATGTGTAAAACACCCAGTACACAGCTTATCTGGAGCACTGCTGACATGTGATTAAACCAAGAACATCCTTGTCCGACTTGGGAAACTGGAGAAATCCTTCTTCAAAGTGTGTGTTGATTAAAAGTATGGTGACGGTCCTGATAAGATAGGAGGGCTATTTTTGTTTTTTTGCACATACAAAGTAGGGGGATAGTGACAAATAGAAAAAAAAACTATTTCAAAGGACTATATGGGGGATGACTCATGACTGTTGGTCTGGTAAAGAGGGGGAGGGGTGCACGTCGACGTATAGTTTTTAAACATGTTGGTTTTGTTCGCTCCAAATCAACTTTTATTGAAAAGACAGTGTCTGTGTTTTGTACTGAGCCCAGTTAATGTACCTTCATGTTGAGATGTTTGATTCTTCGTTATTTATATTTATTTATTGTTTATTTGTTTGAAATGTATAAAATATATTTTTTTTGTAGTGTTTTTTTTTTGATATACAGTAAGGAGCAAGCGACACATCCCAAAAGTAGACAAATCAAAATCTAAAACAAAATGGTTTAATAGATTAATTAAAAAAAATATTTGGTGAAAAAAGGCACTTTACAGAGCATTTAAAAGGGACCAAGAACAAAGTACACAAAAAGAGTACTTGAAACTGCAAGCGCAAGTCAGAAAGGAAGTTAGAAAGGCCAAGAGAGAGATAGAAATGATCACTGCAAAGGGGGCTAAAACCAATTCCAAAAAGTTTTTCCAGTATTATAACAGCAAAAGAACATTCAAAGAGGAAGTAAAATGTCTAAGAGATACAAATGGCAACATCATAAATGAAGAGAAAAAAATAGCAAATATATTAAATGATTACTTTTCACAAGTTTTTACAAAGAATGATACAGACAACATGCCCCACATGTTCCAAACCAGTTTTAAATAACTTTAGCATAACAGGGAGAAAGAAGTGTTAAAGGGACTAGGAACTCTTAAAATAAACAAATCCCCTGGGCCGGATGATATTCTCCCAATAGTACTCCAAGAAATGAAAGAAGTTATTTACAAACCGCAAACCAAGATCATGCAACAGTCGCTTGACACGGGTTGTACCGACAGACTGGAGAATTGCAAACGTAATACAGATCCACAAAAAGGGAGACAAAACCGAACAGACCAATAAACCTGACTTATATGTGAAGTTATGGAAACTATAATAAGATCCAAAATGGAAAATTACCTACACTGCTGTGCAAAAGTCTTAGACATTTTGCACATTGGGGTGTGTGTGTTATATTACCATAGAATCAACATGCTTTAATACTACCATAGAATCAACCAACCCACAGAATGTCACGTCACGCTGTTGAGAACCACTGGGTAAATGTGATGGATTACAAATGTCTTCATTTAGGCAATGTGGGGAAGCTATAAAAAAGGCCAAGAAAATGCGTGGATATATAGTGAAAAGTGTTGAATTTAAATCAAGGGAAGTAATGCTAAAACTTTACAACGCATTAGTAAAACCTCATCTAGAATACTGTGTTCAGTTCTGGTCACCTCACTGCAAAAAGGATATTGCTGCTCTAGAAAGAGTGCAAAGAAGAGCGACCCGATTTATTCCTGGTTTAAAAGGCATGTAATATGCAGACAGGCTTAAAGAATGTAATCTATTCAGTCTTGAACAAAGAAGACTACTCAGTGATCTAATTCAAGCATTCAAAATTCTAAAAAGTATTGACAATGTCGACCCAGGGGACTTTTTCGACCTGAAAAAAGAAACAAGGACCAGGGGTCACAAATGGAGATAGGTAAAGGGAACCTCTTTACAGAAGTGCACGATACACTGTAAAATAAGTCTCTTTACTGTCTTTCTGCCTTGAAGGGTCCCATTTTAATAATTGACCTGAATTTAATAAATGACTTTGATCTGCCACTGTTTGGGTAAATTAAATAGACTCCGTGGTATTCATGTTTGGTACACAGCTGTAGTCTATGATTCCCGCAGTCAACAGCAGACCGGTTAGTGCTGGTCATGGGTATTTCTACATATACTATTTATATTACCTTAAGTAATAGTTATATTAGGGTTAACTTGACTGTTGTCTAATGCTGTTGTAGTAAGTGAGGTAAAAAAAAGTTGCACTTCCATTTTTTACTTTTATGATCAGATCTATACATTTCATAAATACATTAGCCAACACACACACACACACACACACACACACACACACACACATTCATTAAAATACAAGTAAGTTTCCATATTCAGAATTATATATTTGCCAATTATACAGAACAATGTTAAAAGAATTGGCTATATTTTGTGATTAAAAATAGACAAACAGTGTTGTCCACGGTACAGTTATAATACAATAATCACTTTAGCTGCAAATTGTGTATTAAGTTTTCTTAAAAGCAAATTTTCTGGTCCATGACCCCCTGCATATTTGGATCTCACATTATGGTTGATGGAAATCCCTAGACAATGGGTTGGTGCTTTTAGAAAAAATGTCAGAGCCCTGTAGGATTCAGACATTTCTAATTACTGTAATATGCTTGTATTTCATTTCATATTTCATTGGGGAATAAGTAGAAACTTCCCCTGATTTTCCAAGACCATTTAATTTATTACACTGAGCAGTGGATGAGTCATACATCTAAACCACAGTTCAACACCACACTGGCCAAACTACTGTACATACGTCATGCTTTAGTTTGCAATAAAGTACTTGAAGTCGTAGCATTAGTGTGATTAATACTGTCTGTTTAAAAAAAAAAAAAAAAAAAAAAGTTGAAGTAAATCTACATCTGCTCTTCTTAATACATGGATGGATGTATTCTATATGCTATCCAAACTACTGACACCATAACCTGAATTTTAAAAAAAATTATACTCTTGTTGCTTTATTATTCTATTGACCCTGATTTTTAATTTTGAGTTTTATAATTAAAGAAGTCTGTAGGGACTGCTCCATTACCCAATCGGAGTCCAGAATTGGGGGTTTCAGTAATGAAAATAACACCGAATTTAATATGGACCATTTCAATTAAAGGTAAATGTTGCATGAAAAGCACAGCAGATTATGTTCTTAATAAGAAAAAAAGAAGCATTTCTCCTGTTTTTTTGAGAGAAGATTTAGTGGGGTGGGGGGTGGGGGAGGATATACTACTTTTTTCAGTTATAGTATTTGTATAATCACAATTTATGACTCATAGAAAATTATTTTTATGTTACATTATACCACTGAAAGAACTGAAATTTACAATTACATTTGATCCTTTTGACAGTGAAAGTTATTTGCAAGGAAAATAATATTGTGTTAAGCCCATGTCATAGAAACTATGGCTTGCTTGAGATTCTCATGAACTCTCTCTATTAACATTGAAACATAATTCACAAAGAGTGTAATTTTATTTCTAAAGTTTATACTGACAACCTCTGAACTGTGGGTACATGGAGTTCTGTCTGTATGTCTAAATGTTGTTTGGGATATCGGGGGGGTACTGGATGTGTCGCATATTACATAAACCTAGTGTCTGGGTATACGGGGTGATTCAGAAAGTAGGTTTTACCACATCAATGCACCATATACTGATACCGTTGTTTCTGCTCTTCCTTGTGTCGCCTTGGTGAACACTTTGGAGGATATGGTTCAGCTCTACAATAACCCTGACTACCATCCCTAATAATACAGCCCCTGAAAAAACACATTCTGTCTCCTATACATGCTGTTCTCCCTGGTATACGGACCAGCTGCGCTCTATGACAGCAGCTTGCCGTGGGCTTGAGCTTAAGTGGAGGGACTCTGGGTTAACTGTGCACTTTCAGGTCTGGAAACAACACCTGTATGAATATAGGGATGCTATTGCCCCAGCCAGCTCCACTTATTTTTCTAGACTTATTGGGAATGCCCATGGTAACCTGAGGTTTTTGTTTTCCCACTGTAAGTCACTTGTTAGAGCCAAACCGCTTGTCTACATTATCAGGTTCTCAAAGTCTATGTAATAATTTTTTAGAATTTTTCGTCGTCAAGATTGTAAACATTACACGTCAACTTCCAGTTTTTGACAGACACACCAATTATTTCGTTTTACCTGGCCTGATCCCTTTGTTTGTTTTGCCCAGGTTACCTCCTTAAGCCTGACTGAATTGATTCCAAAAATTCAACCCACTACTTGCTTGTTAGACCCCATTCCTACTTTTCTAGTTCGTTCCTGCTTTTTGGCTCCATGCCTGTTGGTGACTAACATCATCAAAAAGTCTTTGAGCTCTGGAGTTGTGCCTTCAGCATTTAAAATCGCTGCAGTCATACCAGTGCTGAAAAAACAAACCAAGTCACTGATAATTTGTGTAATTATAGGCCTATATCAGATTTGCCTTTTTTGTTTAAAATTCTGGAACGTGTTGGGGCACAACAATTGAATAATGGTACCGTAAACCATAACATTTTACTTGCTTGGTTAGAGAGCCTATTTGGCATTTCTGGCACTGTCCTTAGTTGGTTTAGCTTTTATTTTTCTGGGTGGGTTTAGGTCCGTTACTGGGTCGGTTTCCTCAGGGCTTGCCCAGGGCTCCATATTGGGGTCTCTTCTATTTAGTGTATATATATATATATTCCCATTTGGTCAAATTCTTAGACATCATGGTGTGAATTTCCATCTCTATGCTGATGATTTACTTGCAAACTAAACCTAACATTGAAGTGGCTGTTTGCGTGCTTAATAATTGTATAACTGATATTAAACTTTGGATGCAACAAACATTTTTTGCAATTGAACTATGATAAGACTGAGGTCATATTACCAGGTTCTCCACACCAACTGTGTAAATCTAACCGCGACATGGCTATCGATGGTGTACAGAATGAGTTTTGCTCTAAAATGAAAAATTTGGGGGTCATTTTTTGACCCTAGCTTAACTTTTGAGCCTCCTGTATGGAATATCACCAAGATGTCCTTTTTTCATTTTAGGAATATTGCACGTCTACGCCCTGTTCTCTCTGTGCCTGCTGCAGAGAAACTGGTCTATGCCTTTGTCTCGTCCAGACTTGACTACTGTAATGCACTGCGTGCTGGGGTTACCAAGAACACCCTAAACAAATTGCAGTATGTTCAAAACTCAGCAGCCAGGGTTTTGACTAGGTCTCGATCTAGTGAATATATTACCCACTGATGTTGGACTCTTGTGTCCCCTTGACCAGATTATGAACTGTGGGTGATCGGGCCTTCTGTTCCTATGCCCCTAGGTTGTGGAATGCCCTTCCCAAAAAAATTAGGGACTCTTGCCTTAACTTATTTGTTTAAACTGGCTTTTTTTTAGATTTTGTGTTTTAATACTTTTTATTATTGTTTATTTTTATTTTGTGTTCTTGCGTACAGCGCTTTGTGATCACTTGTATGAAAGGCGCTTTATAAAATGAAGATTATTGTTGTTATTATTATATCTCACAAATGTTAGGGCATAGGAAGGTGAAATTGCATACGGTTGTTAAGGGAACCATGGGGATGCAAATGCCACAGTTACTTGTCACGAGGGGGGTGTCACTGTGGTTACTGCCATGTATTTCCATACTACAGTACTGTGGGTATAAATAGTCCTGTCACTCGCAAGGCAGCTCAGTCAAGCAACATGAAGTTGACAAGTGTGCAGAGAGGTGAACTGGTCAAGTTTTTTTTTTTTTTTTTTTTAAAGCAAAGGAAACAATGCCGAGGCAGCTCTCGGGGAATACCATAGAGTGCATAACATTCGCAACGGGCCGTGCTTAAAAGCTGCTGTTCACAAGTTCATCAAAAAATTTGAGGAAACAGGTTAGACTTGTGATAAGCCTCGTAGCGGCAGGCCACCCACACCAACCGAAGTTGTCGCTGAGATCAGCCATGCCGTAGCAGAACAGCTCAGCACAAGCGCACGTGCTGTCGCTTTCTGCCTGGATTTGCCCAATTCAACTGTTCGTAAGGCTCTTCGTTCAACTCTGCAGATGTATCCATACAGATTGGATCATGCTCAAGCATTGGAGGAGACGGATTTCTTAATATGGGCATCATTCAATAAAACAAATAACCAGCCATGTTTGCTTTCCTATAGCCAATATTGACGACACAATCTTATTTACTTTTGGTACATATGTGTATTCTATTATGGGCATCATCCAATAACAGACTAAGACAGCCACATTTGCTTTAACCTCTTCTAACATTGAGATACTTGTAACATGTGTTTTGCAAGCTCCTCATATTTCTGTACAGTAATGAAAATAAAAATCCAGAAGGGGCAGAAAATTTGAATAATTCTTCAATAAACTAATATTGATCCTGTCAGTTCCAATTGACCTGAAAGAGCAGTAACATTTGTTGCTTGCTTGAATAAGGGTTAGTAGATATTTTGCCATTTTAAAATGCATTTTGTAATGTCATATTTAGTAGTGCTAAGAAGCATAATAATGTTATTTAAATGTATATTCAGTTGCAGGATGCCACTCATTTGACACAAATGCTTCTATAAATACTTCCGGTAAGCAGTGACCTGTGTTTCTGACACTTTAGCATTAACCAGAAGGATGGAGCAGAAAATGGGGTACTGGGGCTGCAGACACTGTCATGAGATTATTGTTAGTTTACCCTGAAAAAATACTGTACTTTGTTTCTTTTTGTATAAGACATAAAAAAAAATATTCAAAGAAATTCACCTGTATTTTAGTATGAATTGGCTTGAAATATAAAATGGCTAAATTAGAATGGAAGCGCTATATTAAATAGTCCTGTTGTATTTTAAAAATACAGTATTCTGTTATTTCCCTATCTGACTAACACAAAAACGAACACGTGAAGGACTTGTGTAATTTACTGTCAACATGGCTTTAAAGTGAATTAACTTCATGAATGATGCTACATAACACAGTGCTCCGTTTCATGTAAAAGCAAGCCTTTTGTCTTGGGGGTGCATTAAATGCTACACCGAGAGGTTAAGAAATGTATGAAGATGAGATGACAACAAAAATACACAGGAATATCATGCACAGGTGTTGTTCTGACATTAAGACTTGGCAGGGGGGTGGAGAATCTTTTGTTTAACAAGAACAAACGTTAGATGGCGGTGAAAATGATGCTGTGTTTACATTAAATTCTAGGCTTTTCTACACTATTTGTACTTCATTTACAATGACATTGCCAGCTGTGGCATCATAAGTAATATGTACTGTAGGTTATTTCTATGTCAGGGTTGAATTTGTGTTTTCACATCTAATTTTTAAGCGTCACATAAATAAAATGTAAAAAGAAAAACCCACCACATGTTACACTTATTTTGTTTCAGGTTTATAGATGAGTTGTTCAAAAGTAATTTCTGGCATGTAAGGACCAACATTTTCTTTGACCTACAATTTGTGGAAACAGTAACCTGATTAATCTAGGCTGATATCTGTAAACTGGTTTAGCTAAAGAAAAAAAAAAAAAAAACACATCCTTTTCTGTCAATTTGTCGTATATAAATTAGCTTCTCTCTTTATTGATCTACTGTGTGTAACACCATATTAACAATTGGTCTCCATACTCTGAACCACTTGTCTTTTTTATTAATGCACATGTTGGCTTTTACATAATGCAAAGTTTTAAAGCAAAATGAATATATAATACAGAAATAAGAGAACAGAAAAAAAAAAAATCTGCACTGACTGCTGTGTTAACACTGGTTTGGCGCAGTACATTAACCAAAGGACATTTATGCTGTTCATTATTAATGTAGAAGATTAGTGGCTTTAAATAACCTTCATATGTCCATGAACTTTATATTTAATAAGGCAAGCCATTTGTATTGGTTGATGGTTATACTATTGAACACTTGAGGCATGTCTGTTAGACACATTTACATGCATTTGCTACTTGGTGTCTTACTGACCTTATAGAATGCATGGTTTCTCAACAGCAGGAAAGTATTTGACGCTGAAAAAAAAGATAATCTGCATTGTAGAACACTGACAGTTTTAATATCGGCCTTTCTAAATGTCTAATTTTTTTACTTCAAATATGAGGGATAAGTTAAATGACCTTGAGAAACCTCGCACACTCTATTAGCCTATATGTTTGTTTATACAATGCGTGCTAGTACACTTTACTACATAAGCAATGTTATTTTTGATTGTGATGTCAGAATATTTGAGTGTCTGATACATATTATTTAAGAGGTCCAGGTGACGGAAAATGAGTTGGTTTTTTTAATTATCAAAGCATAAACAACAATCAAGTAAGACATTACATAGTGGAATCCCTTTAACCATTAACATGCCATTCATTCATTAGAAAGATTTGAGGTTTGCCAGAACATACAGAGGTAATGTCTTCAGGACAGTGCCACAGTAATGCTCTACATTCTAATATGCGAGTAACTACATATACTTTTTTTCTGCATGTGTTTTTAGTCTGTAATTTTGAAACGGCATAGAAGAGAGTTTTGGTGGTGGCTCTGTAGGAGGCCTGTAGGGCTCACCTGTTTAATGCGAAATGGGACTGTGTGCATTAAGGGAATGATTTGATTAAGAGTCCATCCTGGGGGGATCTAAATACTGTATGTTCAAACCATGGCAGGAAAAAAACAGATGGATTTTTTAGTAGTGCAGTTTACACTAATGGGTTTGTATAAATTACATTTTGATGCACACCAGCATAATCATTAGGATAAGTCATCTTGGAATGCAAAACCAGAATTTAATATATATATATATATATATATATATATATATATATATATATATATATATATATATATATATATATATATATATATATATATATATATATATATATAATGTTTGTATATATATATATATATATAATGTTTGTACCCACGTGAAATTTTGAGGTGTTCTTTTTATTTTATTCCTACCTGATGTAAAAATTACTGTAGAATTGTTTTTGTCCCATCCCTGTATGTGGGGAGCATTATTGTTGGGTGATTTGGGCAGCTCAAGAAACCTCTTTTAATATTATTCTTTTTGTGCACTTGCTACACTCCGCTCTGATCAGTCTTTGTTTAGTTTTTTTCTGATTTTGATGTATGATTAAATATTTTAACACGCATATATATAATATATATTACAGTACAGTACCGTGATCTTAGTACACTTTTATTAGTCACTGTAGTTTTAGGAACTGTCTAGCATTGATGCACAATTTTTTTTTTATTTTCTTTTTAGTTTTGCATTGATAAAATGACATTGGGTGAATTTTTTTGTGTGGGGGGGATGGGGGGTGTTGCCTGAATTATGTTTTCTTTGTATTCAATCACAAAAAAACTTTCTCCCATAACAAATCATTCTAGGCGGCCAGCACTCCGTATAGAGAAAATTGAAGATTCAAGAAGGCGAGGCGTCCCATCACTACGAGGGGGGTAGGTGGGTTTGTTTACATTGGGAAACGCAAACTTAGGCCCTGTCATTGGAGTAACATGAACAAGGAAGGGAAGGTGGGACCATGGCTAAAAGAAATACTTAAATGCCAATAGAACGTCGCAGCAGGAGTGTATCGGCTATGTTTTGTCAATTTCGCTATTTCAAAATGTTATTTCAATAAACTTTCTTTAATGATTAGGCAAATCATTGAAGAAACATTAAGTCGTTGTTCTGACCAAACCAAGTCAATTTATAGTTGGGTTTCTTACCATCCTAGTCCTGCTAATATATACAGACGTGCTCAAATTTGTTGGTACCCTTACAGCTCATTGAAATAATGCTTCATTCCTCCTGAAAAGTGATGAAATTAAAAGCTATTTTATCATGTATACTTGCATGCCTTTGGTATGTCATAGAATAAAGCAAAGAAGCTGTGAAAAGAGATGAATTATTGCTTATTCTACAAAGATATTCTAAAATGGCCTGGACACATTTGTTGGTACCCCTTAGAAAAGATAATAAATAATTGGATTATAGTGATATTTCAAACTAATTAGTTTCTTTAATTAGTATCACACATGTCTCCAATCTTGTAATCAGTCATTCAGCCTATTTAAATGGAGAAAAGTAGTAACTGTGCTGTTTGGTATCATTGTGTGCACCACACTGAACATGGACCAGAGAAAGCAAAGGAGAGAGTTGTCTGAGGAGATCAGAAAGAAAATAATAGACAAGCATGGTAAAGGTAAAGGCTACAAGACCATCTCCAAGCAGCTTGATGTTCCTGTGACAACAGTTGCAAATATTATTAAGAAGTTTAAGGTCCATGGAACTGTAGCCAACCTCCCTGGGATTGGCCGCAAGAGGAAAATCGACCCCAGAGTGAACAGAAGGATAGTGCGAATGGTAGAAAAAGACCCAAGGATAACTGCCAAAGAGATACAAGCTGAACTCCAAGGTGAAGGTACGTCAGTTTCTGATCGCACCATCCGTCGCTTTTTCAGCAAAATGGGCTCCATGGAAGAAGACCCAGGAGGACTCCACTTTTGAAAGAAAAACATAAAAAAGCCAGACTGGAATTTGCTAAAATGCATATTGACAAGCCACAATCCTTCTGGGAGAATGTCCTTTGGACAGATGAGTCAAAACTGGAGCTTTTTGGCAAGTCACATCAGCTCTATGTTCACAGACGAAAAAATGAAGCTTTCAAAGAAAAGAACACCATACCTACAGTGAAACATGGAGGAGGCTCGGTTATGTTTTGGGGCTGCTTTGCTGCGCCCGGCACAGGGTGCCTTGAATCTGTGCAGGGCACAATGAAATCTCAAGACTATCAAGGCATTCTGGAGCGAAACGTACTGCCCAGTGTCAGAAAGCTCTGTATCAGTCGCAGGTCATGGGTCCTCCAACAGGATAATGACCTAAAACACACAGCTAAAAGCACCCAAGAATGGATAAGAACAAAACATTGGACTATTCTGAAGTGGCCTTCTATGAGTCCTGATCTGAATCCTATCGAACATCTATGGAAAGAGCTGAAACTTGCAGTCTGGAGAAGGCACCCATCAAACCTGAGACAGCTGGAGCAGTTTGCTCAGGAAGAGTGGGCCAAACTACCTGTTAACAGGTGCAGAAGTCTCATTGAGAGCTACAGAAAACGTTTGATTGCAGTGATTGCCTCTAAAGGTTGTGCAACAAAATATTAGGTTAGTGGTCCCATCATTTTTGTCCATGCCATTTTCATTTGTTTTCTTATTTACAATATTATGTTGAATAAAAAATCAAAAGCAAAGTCTGATTTCTATTAAATATGGAATAAACAATGGTGGATGCCAATTACTTTTGTCAGTTTCAAGTTATTTCAGAGAAAATTGTGCATTCTTCTTTTTTTGTGGAGGGGTACCAACAAATTTGAGCACGTCTGTGTGTATATATATATATATATATATATATATATATATATATATATAAAATGTATAATGTGTGTGTGTGTGTCTATATATGTATGTATGTATGTATGTGTGTGTGCATGCATATAAAGACCATATATGTAAGTTGACCATTACTTGGCAATGTGGGAACCTCCAGTTTTTGGGGTCCCTAAAAAATTAATTAATGTGACATACAAGGCTTGATAATAACATTTGTATGATCAGGAAAGATAAGAGGTTTAGTTAAACTTCAGAATCAAACTGTGTCATTTGGAATCGCTGAAGTAAAAATAATAAAATACAATTTTAAAAAATACAAAAAAAGAAATATGTAACCGTTGCAAGTTTATTTCTTTTAAACAAATGTTCTTGAATGAGCTCCCAGATTAATGCAGTCCACATTACATTAATAACATACAAAATGCAATACTGAAGGCTGCCAGGCTTCAAATAAGTGGCTGCTCCGTTCTGGAGTCTCCACTGCAGAGAAATACGTTCTGTAATTGGACACTAATCCTTGCACCAATCAGAAAACATCTCGTCTGCAAAAACAGTACGATATAGCGGTTTGCCAAGTATTTTGCAACTATAGTGGACATTACTACGTTGTTGTGTTTATTTTATTTTATTTTTTTTTTTTTTTAAAGCCATCAGAATAATAATGTATAATGTGAATATTCCATTGTGCTCAATTGTAGAAACTGAATCACATGGTTATGTTCTAAATACTTGATTTTTCTGGTGAGTCATGTCTTTCATAGTGCTTCTTCCAGACAAAATGGAAACAAAATAACATTTGTATATTCATAGATTTGTCCAGTCTTGAGCTATCATACACGTGTCACCCTGAAGTGTATGAATCATTCGTGTGCCACTGTTACTGGTGCCAGATATTGGCTGGTGTTTAACAAATCATATGGAGGTGATTAATTTCAAACTCTTTTATTCAGGAAGGCAAAAAGAAGATGTCCTGTGGCCAGCTGTTTAAATTAAATGCTACACAACCAGTGATATCAAGGATATTGTTACTGATATCAGCATTCTTTTGTTGATATCAATAGTGTGTCAGGAGTCTGTTGTAGAGCTCCCTGTTTTAACTAACAGGTTTTTTTGTTTTGTTTTTTTTCAGGAAACCTCGTCCAGTTTCCCAGTTGGTTGCACAGCAAGTAACCCAGCAGTTTGCTTCTCCCACACAACCAAAGAAAGAGAAAAAAGACAAAGCAGAAAAGGAAAAAAATGAAAAGGAAACTACAGTCAAAAAGAACAGTCACAAGAAAACAAGGTAATTCTAACTGTAATAACACTAATAACAGTTTGGGTCTTAATAAAATGTGTTTCTGGTTTAGGTCAGTTTCCGACAGCAAATTGTGACAGCTTTTGTTTTTAAGTAAATGTTCCCTCTTATAACCAGTAACAGGCTTCATTTGATTACCCACAACCTCATTTGAAGTAGGTTGGGAAGTGGCCTGGTATACGTAACTTCCCTGTTTTCTGTGTCTGGCCCTAAACTCTCACTTTTCTGCTCGCTGCAGCACAGTTGAAAAGCTGACGTTAGTGTTTGGTGTGTCTAACAATCTGCCTGTTTCCTTTTTGCTGATTTAGGCCAAGATTAAAAAATGTGGATAGAAGCAGTGCACAACACTTGGAAGTCACAGTAGGAGACCTGACTGTTATTATCACAGACTTTAAGGAGAAAACAAAGTCCACGCCTACTTCCAGTGCAACATCTGCTGATCAGCACAGTCAAAGTGGCTCCAGTTCTGACAACACGGAAAGAGGAATGTCAAGGTCATCTTCACCTCGGGGAGAAGGATCATTAGTCAATGGAGAGTCCCACTAAACCTCATACCACCCCGTTTCTTTAGTCAGTTTGGAACGAACAAATATCTTAAGCCAAGATATACCACAAGTCAAAATTTCAGCCCAGAATACACCACACATTCATGACATGCAGGCATTGTTGGTGCACATTGAAGAAGTCTTCCGGAATGTTTCACACACCGATGACTTTTACAATTCTCAAATAAACTGCCAATTTTGAGTGCACTTGAAAAGTTAATAAATAATGTATTCCACCCTTGCTATACATACATTCAAACTAAAAAAAAATCTGTCCTATGTACCCAAAGGTACAACCGTTAGTGTCATGTAAATGTGGTAGTATTTTACATCGATTTCAGTGTTATAATGTCAATATAAACTTTCAGTCTCTTGCTTTCTATCAGTTTCCAACCTGGACTGTTATGGCATGAAATAGGTACAAGTTTGCAGAAAACAAGTCAGACTGCCTAATATGCATTACAAGAGAAAAATGTGAAGCAGCTTACTGTAAGTATACAGTGACGTTGATAGACCTGATTAACTGTTGTAACAACAGAGCCTTTTCTCAATGGTTAAATGCACCTGCTGGTACTTGGTGTGGCTGAATGGGGAAAATGTTCTTTAATTAAGAAAAAAAATATTTGTATACGTTTTTGCCAATGTTTTGCAGCACATGTTATTTTAATAGAACACATCACTCTGTTAATTTGCTGGTTTTACCAAACAGTGCTGTTTATATGTATATGAACATCTTGCGTAATAATAACATGGTTTTACTGTCAGAACAAAAGTTTGTAAGTAAAAGAATGAACTGATAAATCCATTGTTTAGAAATGATCTATCTTGATCTGCTTCCCATTCATTTTATATTCTAGATGCTAGTTTGTCATTACAGTGGTTTATAATATAGACATGATCACGAAATAAAATAAAAAAATTATAGACCTTAGTAAAATGCATCCTAAATATAAGTCATTACAGTGTCTACATTTTTGTTTTGTTATGCTTCAATATAGGATTATTACACAACTTTTATCAATTTGGAACCCAGAGAATCGTGTGTCCCGTTATATTTTCAAAAATATAAGATGAGGCGTTTGCATCATTAAAGAGTAGGAATTAAAGATATACTTTATACTGTCTCCATTTTTGATTATATAAACCCTGCGCTATCTATTGTTTCACCTCGTCCACAGACATTTTTAATCTCACCAAGCAGACGTGAAGGATCTTGCGACGTATCAAACAAGCAGCAATACAAAGCAAGAACACTGCTTAGTCAGCTGACTCCTACCATCACCTCCTGCTTTAGTGCAGGAAATACCGGTACATTTACCTTCTAATGCATTATTTGGGAAAGGGTTACAGACGAGTACGCTAAAAGGACAGAAAACATTTTTGGTGATTCCAATTCAGACCTGAGCAGACCCGAAAATTACATTTTGTGACCCACGCCTGCACTGCAAACCGCGAAAAAGTTCACATTCCGACCTGAAACCGACCCGCTTTTGTGGGTCGCATGCGGGTACCCAACCTGATCCAGGACTCTGCTTCAGGCTACATTTCTGAAGTGAGGTGGGTTTTAGAAATGACCACTAGGGGTATGCAGCTGTGATTTCTGGTTGAAAAAGGATTTATATAAGCCTGATTTTAAATAGTGATTTAAGAAGAAATCGCAATAGAGAAAAACTAAATACTCTGAGTTGTCATTTGCTCAAATCTGTTCAAGACAGATGCTCCCTCTTGTGGATGACTGATCTGATCACATCACTGCCTCTGACCAATATAATTTTTTTATCAAACACATGCTCATATTTTTAATTGTGTTTTCCACTGTAGCTGAATTTAATTAATTCACATTTTAACGATGCTCAGGAAATCGCAGTGGAAGACAAAGGACAGTACTGCAGCCTGCATATGTTCTTCGATCAGTACTTTAAATTACAGACAGTTCAAAGCAAATGGTCCACTGATGAAACTCATGGTTTGTTCCTGAAATATTAGTTTGTAGTAAAATTCCTATTTGTTTGAGTTCTTAAAGACATAGGTAATTATATATAAAAATGTTCAGCCTTTCAAAATGTGTCACTTCCTAAGACATGCTCTATATAGGCTACAAATTAAATCAAATTGCACGTATCGTTGTTTCACATCTGGGACAAATTTCTGTAAATGACTAAATCGTATAGCAATATCCCTACACAACACACAGAATTCAGAAAAAACAGCACCTTTTTCCTTTGTGGACACATTCAAAACCTAAGCTGCATTTCCTCTGCCAAATGTTGCAGTTCTCAGGTGGTGTGTACAGATGCGTTCTTGCAGAGCATGGTGCTTGTGAGCTTGTAATGAACAATGATGCTTTTCACCTCAAGGCGTAGACCTATAATTAATTAGAAACGGGCTGAGAGTTGGAAAATTGTGTGTGTGTCCAGAACAGGGTACGTGGCACTGGAATTAAACAATGCTATAATCAGGGCCCATTGCTTTTGAAAAACGTTATCATCTTTTTTATATTAATCACATCTCCTAAGGACGAACCACATACTGAATACTGAATTAAAGATGGTAACCACACTAAATGCAAAGTAGGAACAAATTACCTTAAAATTAGATAAACTGCAAAAGGATTTGAGACGCATGAAAATAAAAATGTGGCATTAGACAAGTTCATTTCTGCAAATACAGGTGAAACAAGTCCTGTACTAAACACATCATTTGTGTCCCATCTTATAGACCCTTGTCCTGTCTTAATATTAAGGACATAACAAAGCTATCCTAACAGTACACTGTTTTTGTTTTGTTTGTCTAATTCCTATTTCATTGCTTTACAATGACAAATAAGTTGGTTGAATAGATATGTGTAAAAGGCAGTCACAGATTACAGTGGACATTGCCAGGACACACTAATGCTTTGCAAGATACTTGATCACTGATACCTCATTAGATCTTATGACATGTCAAGGTGTTCAAAATTCTTCAAGCAGAGATAACTAAGCCTTCTACAAGCACATTGATATAGGCATTGGTAGGGCATTAAATGTGATGCACTAAGCTGTATATTCAGTTACTTAAGATCTTCAATTCACATATTTTAACTAGGGATGCTGTGCCTGGGCTGGTCCACACACCAAATAATGGTTTTACAGTCCTGTCCACTTCATTCCGAGGGATCAACTGAAGACAACTGCAGTACTGTAGAAAATATATAATTGATATAATCAAACCTGTTCTTTCCTCCCAGGGCTGTGTACAGTAATCAACTAAAGCAAGGTACAAAATACCTTAAAAGGTTAAGACAGCTCAAATATTGCCCCCCAAAATAAAGTAAAATGTATTTCCTGTCCACAGCACTGTTTTCTCCTCTTTCTAACTACACTCAGCAGAGATACTGGAGCTGTGTTTTTAATCATTGTCTGATAAAAATGTCTTGCGAAGGCAAGTGTTCTTGATAGAATTGTTCCCAGCTGATTTGTGTCAATATTTTGATCTTCACTAGATTGAGGGTGCCATGTGCAAAAGGGATTCCTATGGGTGTGCTAAAGGTTTATCAGTATGTTTGTATACAACATATGAAAAAGAAGCACAAAGATTATCAACTATAATCAATAGTTCAGGAGGAATGTTGATTATGACATCACAATGTTTTAATCAATAGTGTAGTAAATGCTTTTCATACAAAGGGCTGGAGAGGAAGATGTAATTTAACAGACTATATCAACTACAATATATACAGTATCAATATGCATAGTGTGTGCACAGAAAAGATTTTGGGTAAACAGCATAACACAATGGAAATAGTAGCCATTTTAAAGGACTGCATAAATCAGATGTTAAATGTCTAATTTTGTGGAAAATAATGCAAATACTCTATTACCATTGAACTGTGTTTATATTTTAATGCTGACTTAGGGCCCTCTCTCTTTTGCACACTTACTTAAATTATTTTGCTAAAATAGTTTTTTTCTCTTTTTGAAGTTGTTGACTCATTACCAAACGAGCAGCAATGTGTAATATACACCACTGAACTAATTAGCTGATATTCCATTCCATTTTAAATGAAAAGAAATGTAGTTCCAATGTTAACATTGTAGACTTAAAAGTAAAATATTTTCTATATAAGAAAATGGTTTGTTGTTAACATAACCCCAAAAACTACATATTTGTTTTTAAGGATATGGTAAATGCATACTGTTAGTTTAAAAAAAAAAAAAAAAAAGTACAAAGTTTTGGTGTCTGGTGCATTCTATTATGTTTGAAACCAAACAGTATGGTACATGTATGAATCCATACCAATAACCTTGTATCTGATTAATGCGTAAGCCGCCAGCTCGAAAGGCTGGTGTGTGGTATACACTGTGTTTGTGAATGTCACCTCTCTGGTTTCTTCCTCCCAGAAGTCAATGCAGCTTGTTTGCTTTGACAGCGGAGGAGGTGCCAATGTGGTGGACGTTGCTGTGCCCATAACACCTTAGTTTAGGGCCCTGACTTTTTACTTATGTAGGAAATTCAGGTTCAAAATATCTTTCTAACAATGCGGCGGTACCTCCGCGTGCTCCTCGTCTGTATTTTGTTTGGTTTATGTTCAATACTGTATGTGTTTAGCCAGCTCGCTGCGTCTCTGGAGCCGCATGACGGATGGATGGGGAGGAAACCACAGCAGAGAACCGCTTTTCTGCGGGGGGAGAGCGGACACGGAGCCGGGAAAGGGGCGGGAAAAACAGGCCTGGAGGATCAGCACTGGTACAACAGGTAAGCATGAACTTTATATGCCATATATAATCGTGATCACTGTAGTACATTTCTATAAGTAACATCATAAATGTACCATCAACCGTAATAGCTATTTGTGTAAGTCTGTATCACTCAGTTAAGTGAAACTTAAGGTCTAGTTTATTCATTATGCTGTTGAAGTGAATCATTCTAGCAGCAACTCAGTCGTGTTGCCAAAACTTCGATTGCGTGCTGCAGATGATCCCACTTTTCATTACATTATCAGATAAGCGGTGACTCCGTCATCTTCAATTCAACGTCAAACTGAAATTGGTATGATTACTACTACTGCGACGACTACGATTACACGCTACGACTACTTAAAACGACTTTGTAATCATTGAAATACCAACCAGTAGGTCGCCAGGTACAGACAGGCTGCTTCAAAAATTTTAAAAAAATAAAATTAAAAAATTAACCTAATCATAAAAGTAGGACAGGCAAAGGAAGGTTATTAATAATGTTCCATTTTTAAACGGTACAAAAAAAATCAAATGTAGATGCACATCTCCCCAGATAACCATTTTGGAAAATGTAGCTACTTTCTACGTGTAGTTGTAGAGATACAGCTGGACATTAGTACAGTACAGGGATAATATAGTCAATTCTATAGAATTTGGTAAATACAATATCCCAACCAAAAAGGAAGTTGTTATGAAACTGTAGGGTGTCTCCCTTAGAGGCGAGGGTCGGCGGTTCGGTTCTGGACCGCGGAAGAGGACATAAAATATAATAAATACTTAAAAAAAACAAAAAAAGCCTTAAAGTGTGTAACTGCATGGCAAAATAATTATACTCCAGTTATAAGGTTAAGGTAAGGATAGCGTTAGGGTTAAGGAGTAGCCGGGTGCAAAATATAGCTTTACCCGGCCCCACGTGTTGCTACAACTGTTTAAATAACATATGTGTAAAAATGTACTTTTCATTGTTAACATCCTGGCAACTTTTTTACACGTACAACTTCATTAAAGTATGTTTCAAAGCTATTTTAAAAATGTCTGCTCTAGTGCACTGATAGTGTAAGGATTATTGCACACCTTGTCAAACAGGTAACACGGCAATAATGATCCATGATGTGCTGCAACAAAAAAGCCAGAGCACTTGTTGTTATTTATTATTTATTTTTATTATTATTCTTTTAATCACTGTTCCTGTGGTGATTTAAGGCAGGACCGATCTCAAACCACAGTGCACTACAGCGGCCAATTTGAAAAAAGCTTTGAAAAGGACTTTAAAGTTACAAGTGTAAAAAGGTGTCAAAATGTTAACAATGAAAAAATTACAGGTACCTTATTTAAACAGTTGTAGCAACACATGGGGAGTAGAACGCTATATTTTTTGGAAACCTGCTACTTACTGCTTGTCTGGCTGCAGGATGCCTGCAGCAGTTTTCCAAATAATGTACAACTCCTTCATTCTGGTGTTGCCTGACAACTCCTCCATTTTGGTGGTAATTGTTGTTCTCCTTTTGTATGTGTTTTTGCTGCATTTTTAAAACATTTGCTGACCGCTATCATATCGAGCATCTTCTGACACCCAGCATTACCAGAACATTACAGCAAATTCTGAAAAAATAAGTGACAAATACATGCGTGACTGAACTGTAATTTATCAGCTATATGGTATAATTACAATTACGCAGATGTGCCAAGGTTCAACTATAATTGCAATTAATTACAAATTACACAGTTACAATTGTGATTGATCCCAGGTCACACAGTAAATGACTTTTTCATATTAGTTACATTTTCTGAATATTTTCTGTATGTAAATACCCTTGAAATTTAAAGGTGTTTATTCAGTTGAGCTAAACAGCTGCTGATAAGTACTGCTGTTGCTCGAATCAACATTAAAAAGAACCATTTGTGAAAACTAACATCTGTAAAAGGTACTGCACGTATTTAAATTCGAATTGTACGTCTTAGTCAATCAACGTTGCTCTTATTTTAATTGTTTAAACAGTGGCAGCTACAGCAAATCAGTTGCATTAACCCCAACACGTTGGCTTGGGCTGGCACAAAGCACATTAGTGTGGTAAATTTAATCAGATGGGTAATACAGTACTCTATGTTTTGATGTGCATAAATATAGGCTAACATCTTATCAAATGCCCCCCAAAATCAAACTTAACAGAAATCAGCACAAGATATAGAACTGTGTTTCTGTCATCAACACACCAAGACTGTGAATAATTTACAGCCTTTGTCATGACAAAACCATTTCAGAATATA
Source organism: Acipenser ruthenus (assembly GCF_902713425.1). NCBI lineage: Eukaryota > Metazoa > Chordata > Actinopteri > Acipenseriformes > Acipenseridae > Acipenser > Acipenser ruthenus. Next base: position 60,788,434 of record NC_081195.1, on the reverse strand, counting down.
GACATTCCTTTTCTTTTGTTAGTGAGGCCTCAAGATGAAGTGCTTCGTCGATTTCTTGTTGTAGTCTTGTCTGTTGCCTTTCAGAGTCCTGTGTGCATAATCTAGTTCCAGTCAAGAAATGTATAGCTCAGTTGTTACTGTATACCACGGATTCACAAGTAATTGGCTGCTCTGATGCGAATTCAGCATGAAAGGCAGTTTCAGTGTAGTAAAAACACAAAAATGTAATATTTTCAGGTTTTCAAATTCGAACTGAAACAAAATTGAAAAGAACAAGAACACCAAGTTTTGCTTCGCTGTCTGGGGTAGGGATGTGCTTTTGGTAAATTTTTATGAACGTTTAAATGCCACGCAGGTGTTTCATTCTGATGTAGACTGACAGCCCTGGTTAGTATTTTCTAAGCAAATAAACCTTAAATAAGCAAATAACATTTTAACATCGTAAAGACTTCGTAAAAAACAAAACAAATAAAAAAAAGAACAATGTACACACCTATTGATTGCTGTCACTTGATTCAAATTTTGGACCGGTTAATTTATAGGCTAGTTGATTAACCGGTAGATTCATCTGTGCACAGCATTGTGGAGTAGTGGTTAGGGCTCTGGACTCTTGACCGGAGGGTCGTTGTTTCAATCCCAGGTGGGGGACACTGCTGCTGAACCCTTGAGCAAGGTACTTTACCTAGATTGCTCCAGTAAAAACCCAACTGTATAAATGGGTAATTGTACGTAAAAAATAATGTGATATCTGTATAATGTGAAATAATGTATAATGTGTATAATGTGATATCTTGTAACAATTGTAAGTTGCCCTGGATAAGGGTGTCTGCTAAGAAATAATAATAATAATAATAATAATAATAATAATAGCGGCTGTCCTGCATGTAATACTAAAAAAAATCAACAGAATCTTAAAAAAAAAAAAAAAAATAAGCCCAATGGGAATTTGGTCTTTTTAAAAGCATTTGTACTATTTTTATCTCAGTAAATGTCTCTCTTTGTATTTGCACTGCACTATTGAGATATAGCTGTGCTGGCCATGTGAGCACAAAGTGAATAAACTCTTTTTTTAAAAAATTATATTAAATTCAAAGAGCAGAACAAAAACAATAATAATAATATAAAAACAAACACAGCTTACATATGTTACAGAATCAGAATGCACAGATCCCAATACATTGTTATATTAACTCTACTGTTCAGGGATCAGTACCACAAACGGGAAATTCTATTTTTTTTTTTTTTTTTTTTTTATAAATATCCCCTTCTGTTGACAAATTACATAGATACCAAGGACATTTACGTAAAAGTGTACTGGTAAAGTAAAGCCTATGTATAATTTATTTACACTTCTCCTTTCTCTGAATTAATACTGAAAAAAAAAAAAAACCTTTAAAATCGTGTTACACATATTCACAGGGATGTCAGGCCTAAATAAGTTGCCATCTAGAACGTTCTGATTATTATGGATGTTTGCTCTTTACTGCCATCAGTAATTGCATTCACAGTTATTTCTGAATGTTTTCATTTGAAATGGTGAAGCATTGAACTTGTGTTTTTGTGGTACAGCAATTTTGTTTGTCATAATTATTTACATACCACGGTTTTCTCGACCGGTTCCTCAAAATAATTCCAAGAGGCTTCGCCTCGTTCCTTTGTTTAGAGATGCCATTTTATTAAACATAAAAACCGTGACCGTTAGACGTCTAGCATATTATTCAACGTTTAACCACTTCTTTAGAGTTTATACGTTTTAATTGTTAAAAATTCCCAGCCGTAGTCTGGGTATGTGCTTATCTTCAAAAATGCCATCGTGGAGCTTAATCTGACAACTGCTGTAGAATTTAAATGTGTTCACAGTAATGCTCATATTTACAAATAAGAATATATATGACTAAAGCAGATGGTTTTCACAAGGGAAACATTTTGGAATTGTACCAGGACACTGTAGATTTGGTGAATAGACAGTACATAACCAAACACAACACCTTCTACCAGAGGCCGCCAACATAGACTACAGTACTGTCCTGGCCCTATTAAAGTACTGTCATTGTAACAAACTTATATTAAATAAAAATTTAGGGAGCCAAGCTGATAAAAAAAAAAATACTGTACTCCCATCTCTACTTCTCTGAATCCAGAAAAGGATTGTAGCTCCACTTTTTAAAAATATTTTTATTGCTATTTGTTTTTATCTCTATTTGCTTTTATCTGGTCCTCGTCTTGCTGACAATATCAAAGCTTGAAATTCAATTTTTTCTTTGCTTTGATTTGTTGAGAAAAAGCAATGTGACTGCTACAGTTACTGGAATCAACCGTGTAATCTGTGTGTAATAAGAAGAAACCAGCAGAGTGACATCAGACCATGCATTTTAGAACACATCTTGTTTGTTTATTGAAACTGTATAACATAGGATAATCAAACTCATAACTACTGAGGAGTTATAAATGTGTAGGACTTCATTAGTATTGCACTGTTTTCTGTAGATATTTAGGGAATTCTACTGAAATTATACGCTACAACTACAATCATACAACTTCCTACCCTTTTGAATAGGGTACTAGTTTTTTCAAACAATAATTGCAATATAAATAAATAATAATAATAATAATAATATAGTTTTCTTTTTTAATTAATAGGTTGAAAAAACAAAAGTTGTTGTGCTTTTTTTTGTTTGTTTTGTTTGGCGGGCCTTTGAAAGAACACAAGTTAAATAAATCCAGAAACCTGAGCCATTTTTAAACTTCTCATTTTCATTTGATTTACTATTCAAGTGTTACAGTATAGGACATTGAATCTGCAAAGCAAGTTTTCAACTATAGTTGCAAGAAGAATGACAGACAATAAAATGCAGAGATTGGGCAAAAAAAAAAAACTAATTCCACATGGTGAGGTTTTTAAATTGATCTGCAGAGATACTGTCTCTAATTCATTGCATGCATGTTGGAAGAGTATGTGCTTTCAAGATTCTCCATACAAAAGTGTGTACTGTACTATGGATAGTAGTGTTTCAAACTTTTTTCCAACCCCTGAAGGTAAGCATGACTGCTGCTGAAATATGCCACCTTCTATAAACGAGGCCCATTCTTTTTTCACCTTCTGACTGGTGATTTATATTCAAATAAGTGCTATTTTATACATAGCATGTTTTGTCTTGTCCTGTTAGGTGTAAGAGATTTTCAGTGTCTTTCTGGAATCCCTATTGGAGACTGCCCTCTGGTGTTTGTGGAAAGAACTGCTTTTGGGAAGCTGCTTTTAGGTAGGCTTGACTTTACAGGACTGTAATAGTATACAGTAATCAAAAAAATGGAAATTAACTTCTGTTAATTTGTATGGATGCAGTTAATAAATAAATCAAATAAACATTAAATTTAAAACACTGTAAACTCCCCAGTATTTAAAAGGTCAAACTTGCAGGACCACCAAGTTGTATTTAATCAGATATGGGAATCTTTGGTTACCGTGGTTTAATCACCACTTTTCTAATAAAATTGGGCTAGTGGTAGTTGCTACTCAGTGTCCTAAAAGGGGCAATCAGATAGCTTGGCCTGTTGAAAATAACCTAGCCCTGTAGGCCTTTTAATGTCCTGAGTCAAATACTAAATTGGTCATCAAAATTCATAAATTCTTTGCGGTCTTAATATCCTTATAATTAGGTGTCTACCTAAGTCGCGATTTCGTGGAAATCGTGAAATTGAAGGGTCACCGCGAAATTCACCTCTTAGGGGCCAATGCATACAAACAAGTACAGAGAGGGAAAAAAAAGAAACCTCGTTTAAATGAACTATCTTCCTTCTGTAGATAGGCTTTTTTATTCCTTCGCCGTCCTGTGTGCATTGCACTTAAGCAAAAAACAAACAAACAAAAAACGTCCACAAATAACATTTACAAAAAAAATTCTCCAAAGCAGGTAACGTTGTTGTTTTACTATTCAAATGACAACAAAGTTTTAATCAGCCTATCAGTGCATCTATACTGCTTTCCTGTGACCTGTACTGTGCATTAGTGGGTGGGACAAAGTCAGTGCTGCATTGTTTTGATTTAGGTTGCTAAAATCTAGTTTTCAGCATTGGAGTTAAAATAGTAGAAATGGACAACAGAGCAAAAAAAAAAGTATATTTCGGTGATTGATCGTGTCAAGATATTTCCCAAAGAAACTGTACATGCAGATGGAGGTAATTGTTTTCCATATCTTAATTTGTCTTTGGAGAAAATATGATCAATCGCTATTTAGCTTCAGAATCACACATTAAACAAAAGGCTACTACAGAGGCTGCTGAACAGAATGTGAAATAAACAGCTTTCAGAAACCAAACTGGAAAGTCAGCCCAGACAAAAAGTATTCCTGTCGGCAAGTTAAATCAGTACTACAACGATCTAGCACAGCCACCTCGCTTCAACCTGCTGCTTACTTTTTCAGCATTGCAGACCTTTATAGCAGTCTAGGAAGGTTACAGACTGCTCAAAACAGCAGATTATTAACCTAATTCACAATACTAATATACCTATTTTTATATTTTTAAACTTTTGAAACCATTTTCTAAGGTTTGATTTTTTTGTTTGACTTGTGTTGAGACTATTTATTAGATTAACTGCTATATAAAATGTCTCTAGTTGAATTTAAAAAACAGGTTTAGTCTTTTCAATTGCTCCAAACGGTTGTGGATGATTTTCATAACTTTGGTACACAAAGGGCCCTATTTGAACAGTGGTGCTATTTAGATCTGCCACTGTTTAGATCATTTGACTAAACTCCCACATAACTGTAACTTTATTAATATTAATTTGAGGGATGTATGAACACCATGATGCTATTTTAAACTGGATGTACATTTCATATATATATATATATATATATATATATATATATATATATATATATATACACACAGTGCCTTGCAAAAGTATTCAAACCCCTGACCAATTCTCTCATATTACTGAATTACAAATGGTACATTGAAATTTCGTTCTGTTTGATATTTTATTTTAAAACACAAACTCAAAATCAATTATTGTAAGGTGACATTGGTTTTATGTTGGGAAATATTTTTAAGAAAAATAAAAAACTGAAATATCTTGCTTGCATAAGTATTCAACCCCCACACATTAATATTTGGCAGAGCCACCTTTCGCTGCAATAACAGCTTTAAGTCTTTTGGGGTAAGTATGTACCAGCTTTGCACACAGTGTCGGAGTGATTTTGGCCCATTCTTCTTGGCAGATTTGCTCCAGGTTGTTCAGGTTGGTTGGACGACGCTTGTGGTTGAATACTTATGCAAGCAAGATATTTCAGTTTTTTATTTTTCTTAAAAATATTTCCCAACATAAAACCAATGTCACCTTACAATAATTGATTTTGAGTTTCAGTGTTTTAAAATAAAATATCAAACAGAACGAATATTTTTTAGCACTAAAGAACAGCTTGTGTGCACAGAAGTTGGTCCTCGGTGTTAAAACACAGATGACTGCTTTGTGGGAGAGGACTGTAAATAATAATTGTTTTCAGGCACACAGTATAACCCATGCTGCCAGAAAGGTTTATGCTAGCTTCTTCATTTATAAATAAAGTCCTAAATTGTCACTGTGGTAGAAAATCTAAATCTCTAAATCTTAGCACTGCAGAGTAGGAAATAAAAAAAAAGGGCAAAGGCATACACATCCCAATACTAGTCTTGTACTATTGAGTAGAATATAGAAAGCAAGAATGAAGAACACTATTACTGCTTGAGCAAGCTGTGCTGTTTTATGGGTTGAACAATGCAATATAAATATCTAGCAGTTCACTGTTAATGGGAAGCTGGGCCTGCACGGGCTGCTGGAATTTGAAGTGGCGAGTCTATGAGGTGTTTTAAAAACTGTTCTAAATACATACACTTTGTGACCAGTGCTTGGTGCTCACTGCATCTTGATCCTGCTGGTAAATGGGGAAATAATTTGTAGTTATGTCTGTTCTAAATGTATGCAGGATTCTAAAACCCTGTATGAGGTTGTTCACAAAACAAAACCCTTATCTTGAGTTTCTCGTCCAAGCAAGTGACTTCAGTAAACTTGACTTTCATAGTTTCATCTACAGTAGGGATTATAACCTTTAGAAATGGTTGGACTTTTTTTTTCTTTTTTTCTTTTTACACAGATACATTATGAGAAAAGCAGATGCCTCAGATCCTTCAAACACTCCTGTTGAAACGATGCACCTTGCTGTAGTGGCTTGTGGCGAGAGGCTTGAAGAGACTGTTACAATGTTGAAATCTGTAGTTTTATTTAATATCAAGCCCATTCAGTTTCACATCTTTGCTGAAGATAATCTGCACATCAAATTTAAGGCCATAGTAAGTAACAGCGATTTAATCTGCCATACAATTCAGTTTTTAAATAACATGATGGTGTTCTGGAACTTTTCAGCCATTGAAGTGGTTTGCTATAATATTTGCTAACAATTTTATAAACTGTAGAAGAGTGATTATTTTGCATAAATCCACTTTTGTCAAAAACAATAATCTCTCTGGGGATCCCACACTGTTTATTGCATAGCCTCTGTACAGCTTGAAGAAACATTTTGGTTATAAATGGGATATAGCTGAACTGTTAATGGTATTATTACACATACCAAATGTGATTTAGGATTGTAAAAATATATTTAAAAAACAACCTATGCTGTATTTGTTTTAAGTTATAAAATCAGGAGCTGATACAAATCATTAAAAATCAACATGTCAATATTTTCTTTGTTTATGCAGCTGGATTCTTGGTCAGAGTCTTATCGTTTAAAGTTCAACTACACTGTGCACTCCATAACATTCCCCAGCGAGAATGCTGCAGAATGGAAGAAACTGTTCAAACCTTGTGCATCCCAGAGGCTCTTTCTTCCTGTAAGTACAACTCTTATCTTCTGATCATCTCTGCAGTTTAGTAACCCCCCCTCTCTTTTTGTTTATTGCTGCTTTGGGGACTTTAGCTCTAATCTAAACAAAAAGAAAAAAATAATTTTATATATATATATATATATATATATATATATATATATATATATATATATATATGCTTTCAATTTGGGGCGATTTTAATATCCTTTTAGCCTTTCCGTTATGGGGTTGAACATTCAATCTGTATATTTAACTAGGCTTTGCACTTTTAAAAAGGCTTAAACTGTTTTTCTGGAGTCGAGGCATAAGGAAATGTTATTTCTGGCTGTAATAGAAGTAATTATTACAGATCAAGTGAGCTACTGTCTGTAATAATCTAGCAATTCACAAATTCTACAAATGACACAGAAAGTACAGCTACCAAATAATGTTTTCAGTTCATTCAGTTTATATCATGTCTTACCTGACACGATCCTGCTTAACACTTTTGTTGATGTTTTTCAGATCATTCTTAAGGATGTGGATTCTTTGCTGTATGTAGATACAGACATTTTGTTTCTGCAGCCAGTGGATGAGATGTGGTCTTTTTTTAGAGAATTTAATTCGACTCAGATCGCTGCAATGGCACCAGAGCACGAAGATCCTAACATTGGATGGTATAATCGCTTTGCCAGGCATCCTTTTTATGGCAAGACTGGAATCAACTCTGGAGTCATGCTTATGAATATGACTCGGATTCGAAAAAAGTATTTTAAGGTAGCCATTTGTTTTTGTTTTTTTTCCCCATTAATTTGATGTATGCTTCTACTGTTAAGTATTTAACTTGTCACTTTATTGACACGTGTCATGGGTCAGATCAGCCAAATCATTATTATTCTTTTTTAGTAGTGTAAAAGTGAAAATATGGGGCTTGTTTCTGTAAAGACACAGCTGTGTATTGCTCAATTTTGAAGCTACTTGGTCTTTAAATATTCATACTCAGAAGAGGGTATAATTATTAAGCAGCTGCTTAACCCTTTGCGGTCCATTGTCGGACTGGGTCCGACATTGCAATTATTCCTCACAGGTCCTTTGTCGGACTGGGTCCGACATCATTATCCCTTTGCGGTCCATTGTCGGACTGGGTCCGACATTGCAATTATTCCTCACAGGTCCTTTGTCGGACTGGGTCCGACATCATTATAGCAACGCAATAAACGGGTGTTTAGTCGTTTTTTCTCCGGAAAAAGCCGAGAAAACCATTCAATTGCCGAGTGGGAGCGACAGGAGCCGAGACAAGTCGGAAAAAAAAAAAAAAAAGGCGTATTTCATGATTAGTCATACATGGTATCAGGTATCAGATAATGGGGCGTTCATAGTAAACAAGCTGGATGAGTGTGTCAGCGCACTGAGACTATCATGGACATTTGCAGAGCTTTTTTCAGATGTTATAGTAATAAAATAATGACTTGGATCGCATTATTGAGGAGTTTGGTGATAAAACGAGTGATCCGGAGATGATCGATCGGTATGTACGACTATTATTATTATTATTATTTATTTCTTACATAGGTGAACGCTATAGCAAACGAAAGGGTGGGGCGGGGCTGGAGATGCCTAGTGTGTGCTTTGTTGATATGCAGGGCCATTTAAACCCGTTTGACTGTGAAAAAAAATACTTTTAAACAGCGCGTATAAAATTAACTGCGCGTGTGAAAATTAATTAGACCTGGCGTGCCTGACGCGCGATTAATAAATGGACCGCAAAGGGTTATAGCATCGCAATAAACGGGTGTTTAGTCGTTTTTTCTCCGGAAAAAGCCGAGAAAACCATTCAATTGCCAAGTGGGAGCGACAGGAGCCGAGACAAGTCGAAAAAAAAAATTTAAAAAAAAAAAGGCGTATCTCATGAATAGTCATACATGGTATCAGGTATCAGATAACGGGGCGTTCATAGTAAACAAGCTGGCTGAGTGCGTCGGCGCACAGAGGCTATCATGGACATTTGCAGAGCTTTTTTCAGATGTTATAGTAATAAAATAATGACTTGGATCGCATTATTGAGGAGTTTGGTGATAAAACGAGTGATCCGGAGATGATCGATCGGTATGTACGACTATTATTATTATTATTATTATTTATTTCTTACATAGCTGAACGCTATAGCAAACGAAAGGGTGGGGCGGAGCTGGAGATGCCTAGTGAGTGCTTTGTTGATATGCAGGGCCATTTAAACCCGTTTGACTGTGAAAAAAAATACTTTTAAACAGCGCGTATAAAATTAACTGCGCGTGTGAAATTTAATTAGACCTGGCGTGCCTGACGCGCAATTAATAAATGGACTGCAAAGGGTTAATACAGTGCTACCCCATTATAGTGCGGTTGTCGGGGTCCATAATTGGGAGACCTGTGTTTCGCCTTATAACGAATATTGGCATTTTTGTTCCCGAAATGATTTACAATGCCCACAAGCCAAATTAATATTGTAGTGTACTGTGGAAAATGAAGGAAGGAGACACACAATTTGCAGGTACTCAACAAACAACAAACATTCTTGCACTCTCACAGCAGCACATTCACACAGCAGCTTGTCTCACTCGGCTCTGCCCGTGCTGATGTGGGCACCCCCCTATATGCTTTCATATCACCGTCTCCCTGTTGATGTTCCTGCAGAAATCAAGCAAATAAAGCAGTCTTAATTCATTGTCTTCAGTGCAGTGCTTTTTTTCCCTAGAGCAGCCCTCTTTGGAGTCAGTCTTATCAAGAAAACCTTTCTTTGTCTTTATAGCCATCCATGCAATGTAGATTCTGCAACATTTATATCTTTTGAAACTGCTGCTTGAGTTTCACCTTTTCTTACTCTGTCCACTGCATCGAGTTTCATTTTAACAGAAAGATTTTCTTTTTTTGCTGTCTGCCATGCTTCGTGCTGTATATCTGGAATGTTCACCCAATGTTTGAGTCAAATTGCATTATGATGGAAATGGGAGCCACAACCATACCGTGTTATAACCGATTCCACGCTATAACAGATCGTGTTCTAATGGGGCAGTTCTCTCTCTCTCTCTCTCTCTCTCTCTCTCTCTCTCTCTATATCTATATCTATATCTATATCTATATATATATATATATATATATATATATATATATATATATATATATATATATATATATATATATATATGCTTTCAATTGCAATTAAGTCCATGTTTAAAAAAAATAAATAAATAAATAAATAAATAAATAAATTATTTAAACTCTTCTGGTTATCCAGGCATAATTTAGAGGGACTGCAATTGGAAGTATTAAAATTTAGACAACTCTTATCTGTTGAATAACATCGTATACTGTTTGTTGAGGAATTCAAGTAGATTGAGTTAATTTCTATAAGCAAACAGCAGGTGGCAGAGTTATGTCATACAGCTGCATAGGGTGATGTGCTAATGGTGTAGAAATATTTTGATATTTATTAGAGCTCTTATTTTGTCATCACGATTTTTAGATTAGTGCATGTTTCAAGTGTTTCATATGAGAAAACTAAAAGGTTAGGCTAAAATCTGTTGGTGTGTGACCATCTAATTGGAGTACACATTGTGCATCTCCCTTGAAATGTTGGGAACCTGTGAGCCACCAAAATATCAGCCTTAATTCTCATCCCTGTCATTGTGCTTTGTCTAAGAGTAAAATGTCGTCCTTTTTTTTTTTTTTTTTTTTTAACAGAATGATATGACAACAGCACAGCTGCAGTGGGAGGAGTTGCTCATGTCCTTACTTAAAAAATATAAACTGAACATAACCTGGGGAGATCAGGACTTATTAAATATCATCTTTCATTACAACCCAGGTAAGCCTGATCAAAAATATTAAAGTGCATTTGAGGGAAAATCTTATTTCTCAAAAGAAAAAATGGTCATGTAATATAATGTGGGCCATGCTTGTACAATTTGGGACAAATAATAATTTTTCATATGGTTCTTTTTTGGTTGACTTAACAATGCAATCCTTTGTTGAAGAGGACTATGTTGCCTTAAAAACTTTCTGCTATAACTGAAAAAGAACAAAAACATGTTCCACTATGCTTCAGATAGTGCAAGCAAGTTGTTTGTACTTTAGTTTTAGGGTATGATTAAATACATGCTTAAATATCTGTCTGATACAAACCACTGAGAGGTAGCAATATTTAAACGTGGTAAGCATTCAGAGATGACTCTCTTCAAACACAAACACACGCACTCCATTTATGAATTTCATCTATATTTATATATTTTTTTAAATGATTGATTAATAGCTGAACCTTTTTATCTGATTTAGCTACAGATTGTTTGAGACCATAACTGATCTAGCTGTTAAAACAGAATACAGGAATGTTAAAGATGAAGCTTTGTAAAATACTGTCATGAAGAAGGCGCCCCCTCCCCCCCCCCCCCCAAAAAAAAAGAGTCTATATGAAAAGCTGTAATGTGAAGTTAAGTGCAATTTATGTGACGGCATCTACTTTGCAAGGCTTTTAAACCATGTTCCAAAAATGAAAATAAACACAATAAATTAGACAGAATCTCCTGAATTTATTAGGCAGTATATTTATATATAGATGCTGCCACTGATGATGACCTGCTGTGAATCTTGCCTGTCTCTATTTGGAAGCTTGCACTAATATGAAAGAAATCTATGTTTTCCCCATCCATCCAGAAAGCCTTTTTGTATTCCCCTGCCATTGGAATTATCGCCCTGATCACTGTATTTATGGCAGTAACTGCAAATCTGCTGAAGAAGGAGGCATCTTCATTCTTCATGGAAACCGGGGAGTTTATCATGATCATAAGCAGCCTGCTTTTAAAGCAATCTACCAAGCAATACAACAAGTAAGAAGTTACTTGTTTAATAATTTTTTGTGGAAGTGGGAAAATTGGGAAACAAGTGCGACACTGATGCATAATAGACCATCTTCATGGTAACTCCACCACATTATACCAGGGGATGAGGGAGGAGACCAGTATTTCTTTTAACTTGGCAGATATTAAGGATGCCATCAATTTTCACCAAATCACTTGCCCAGATTTGCACAGATACACCATCAGGCACCTCTGCAACTGTCATGCATCGTTTGCTATTCAGCCTTCCTGCTGTGACCTGCAATTGAATAGCCCCTTATCTGGTAAACAATGGCTTGGTTTACATACAGTTTAACCAAGAATGTGACGTAGCACGCACATATCATGCACATTCCTCATGCTGTGGCCAGTACACGGTCAAAACATGGTCTGGCTAAAAAGGGTGGGTAAATTGCCTTCTCACGCTAAAAAGCAGCTCAGAATGACTAAAAACCAAGGGTTTTTTGCATGGCAACAAGTGCGAAAGCAGTACCATACTGTATGTTCACAACAGTGAAGATCCCTTTTGTGACATAACCTTGCGCAACTTTCTATGATATAAAGGCTGTATCAAGCAATTGTTTATTAACAACTGAGATCTGCTGAAAGTAGCCCTGGCAAGCTTCTCTGACCAAATAAAAAAAAAATAATAATAATCATACAGTACGAGGGGTTTAGAGACCTTTTCATTAAGTTTTTTTTCATGTGACACCATTTATTCAACGTTATAAAATTATTTCCATTTGCAGGTGACTCCTAAAATGATAGCGCTTTTATAGTTTTAGTAGTTTTATACGCAAGGTTATAAAGAAAAACTGAAGCTACTACAAAGTAAAAAATAAACCCTTGGCAAAATAAACAAACAAGTAACAGAGCCCTTTGCAAAGCAGAGGAAGAGATTTTTTTTTTTGTCCTTTACACTTTTGTTGTTTGCATGTGTGTAATCAGATAGCTGATTGCTTTAAGCTCAGACTTTTATGTCCTTTAGCAATAAGATAAGATGCAATTCTTGTCACTGTCTCTAAGTAGCATCTATGATTGGTACCTACCAAGAAGAAAAAAAAACTCATGTTTGTACCCCACAATGTATTAAATTAGTGTAGCTGGGTATTCGTGCCAGTGGTCTCCTATATTACTGCTGCAGGCTACCAGCCTCAGCTCTAGGCTTGGGCTATGGTGTGTAGTGTTGAAGTAAAATCTCATAAACTTAATTCAAATTGTTAGGTTATTTGAATTTTGAAGGATAATTTCTCTCCCTAAAAGAGTGACAAAAAGGTGAGACTTATTTTTATTTTTATGTAAACCAAGCCAATGTAATTTAATCTTTATTGTTTTTTTTATTTCCTCATTCTAGATACTACACCACCAGTAACATAATTTGCTATCAGTTAGCCTATCATTAGTTCAATTTGCTAGTGATGCACTTGTTTTGAGTTATTTGTAAACTACAGATGTAGGTTCTTGCATATGAACATGGGGTCAAGTTCCTCCATATATCCCCAGATTCTGATTACAGATTCTGATTCTGATAAATTTTATTGCAGGTAATATACATGTGTATGCAAGGACATACTAAGAGGCACCTCCGTGTATGGGCTAAAAAAATATTGTAACCTTTTACCTGGATATCTACAGTGTGACCAACATACATACTGTAGGGATCCCCAGTGGGGTGATCATAAACTGCATATCGCTGTCTTTTATATGGATGTTTTTAATAGTTATTTCCACAACTATTTGGTATTTAGGTCTGTTAGGATATCTGACTTAAGTCATGCTATGAGTACAGTACCTACCAGTTTTCAGGAAACAGTACAGTCAGTGTTGTCTTTCAACAGCACCATTCTTAGTCTGTAAATGTATATTCATAGTTTCTCCTTACTGGAAAGATTGTGACGAAGTTAAATCCTCCGGAGAGAGTAAGTCCTGTGGGACAGGATGGCTTGAAACAGCTCATCTCCAAAACTAGATTTTCATTGCTGATAAAGTGCTCCAGCATTATATCACTGAACACAATGAAGAGTTGTAAAGATGTAGTGCCGATGGTGCTTTTAGGATCCAGGATGCTTATCTGGACTATGCACAATTATCCACATAAAATCAATAGAAGGCAGCTATTATTGCTGGTTGATGTGTATATAGTCATAAATTAATGTTCTTTTGGTGACCTAATGCTAGACCAAACCGAGGTAAATGAGCTCCCATAAAAATGTAATTTCTCCTTCTTTCCTGTGAGCATTGTAAAAGTAGTTTCATTATTGGAAAGAGAAATTACATTGATGCTTTATTCATGATATTACTGGAAAGGGCCAGTTCGGGGTATAGTAAATGTTGTTGATAAAAACTACATTTAGGAGTCTAAATGGTTTTAAAGTTTTTTTAAAATCATAAAAATAAAGCTGGTTATTCAGGAAAGAGTTTATGCCCTTGTTGATAACCGAGAAATGTTTTGTATTGCATAACAACTTGTCTCAGTAAAGTGGTTCTGTAGGAGTTACAAAGTTGATAAAAACTACAGCCTTTTATGGAAAGCACTGCTTTTTTCTGAGATCCCTTTACAAATGGGAAACTTTGAGTTTAATTCAATTTGCCCAGACCATTTTACCATTTTTAATTTTTGTGTTTGTTTTACAGTACACATTTGGAGATGACCTAGTCCATTCTCTCCTATACCCGCTTGAACAAGATCTGCAAAAGACAACACATACTTACTGTGGAAAAGTACAACACTTATTTACAAAGCAATTACAAAAGAGTATAGGAATGATTCAAGACAAAGTCTCAAGAGGAAGGTAATTGTGTTTTCAGATATGTTGATACAAACATTCACTTTTAACTTCATGAACTCCAAACTGCGTTTTGTCATCACGGTGGGAGGGGCTCCTCTGTGGAACCTCTGGAAGAGGATTATCAATCGGTTCTAATCCAAGTCCTGTATGTTCAGACTTAGGGTAGAATTTATTCTTCCTGTCTCATTTTTTGTATTGTTACTTCCAAGCTGTGAAGGCAACGTATCAGTTTGTAAAAGCACTAATCTCACTTTGCTGTGTGTGAACCCAACTGTTACTTAATTGAGGTTTCATTTTGTAACAGCCAAGGGTGTTAGGTTGAAACAGTTGACAATCTGCGTCTTAATGTTTCTTTTGTTTTAAATGTATGTGTGACTGGGAACCTTTTTTGACAATCGTGTTAACAGTAAATAATTTAGAAGAAATAATTAAAGACTGCACAAAAGTCTGTTTACAGTAATGTGTTAAACACGGCTGATTTTCAAACAAAATCGTCAGTTTAACTGTCTGGTAATACATTAAAATAATACATTTATTTAAAAGACTAATTTATGAATAGAAAGCCACATATTTGGATTTTCCAAATTGGCACTGTCCAAATGCATACTGTTCAAATACGTTATCTGGTAAGCCAATAAGTATTGATTATTATTTTTATTTAACAGCCAGTAAAATTGGCATGCAATAAACCCAAGGAGAGATTTTATATATACAGTATAATCTTTCATATTGATTTTTAACATTTTTAAACATTTTCCGTTTTACTTTTTAAAACACACTTTTATTAATTCTTAGTCAGGAAGATACATTGCCGTTGTGTCCGAGTGTTTGTCGAATTAACTTTTGTTTAGTTTCTTATGAACATTCAGAACATTTCTTTACGGTTCCAGTTTCAAAAAATGTGTAGTGACCTTGTGGCAGTTACTCAAAGAATTATTTTCTCAAAATTAAAGGAGTTTTGTATTCCACTTACAGTTCAGTTATTGGTTTTTACTAATCTCAGAAATGAAGACTGATGCACATCTGTGTTCTGAATAAAACCAAGAAACACCTGGAAGTGTCTTGTATGAGATCAGTTATGCTCTGCTTATTGTTTATGCCTGAAAAAGATTACTTTTAAAATGTTCAAATTTTCATAGAATTGTTTACTGAATAAGAATCTGTTTTAAATAATCAAGTTGCACTAAATGTAGTATAAAAATAGAACATGTTTTTGTATAGAAATTGTTGCCCAGAAGTGTGAAATTTGGCATTATAATTTTTGGGTCATATATATATTTATATGTGATAATTGACTGCGATGGGAGTTATGCGTCCCTAGTCGAAGGCGAGGGCACTAACGATAGTCAAGGTCAATTATCACATGATAGAGCCCTCATTGAGAGGCCACTATTGCTGTTAGAAAACGATTTTTACTGTAGTTTTCTTGAGGGGGGGGGGGGGAACACACCTTAAAACCTAGATTTACCTTAAACTTGTACTGATTCGTCGGGTACCTTTCCTCTGAGTAAAGACGTTCTAAGAAAATAGTCCCAAACATTTAAGGAAAAAACAAGGATGGCATACATATAAAGAGAAAAACAATGAATTTTTATTTAGTAAATCAGTTTTTATTTTTTATTAACTTGTTTTAAACTCCTGTTTATAATTTGGACATTGCTTGAATGAACGGAGCAATTACTGAATAGGACGACGGAGTCTGAACTACCAATACAGTCTCTCATTAAATAGTGTCTGAACTACCAATACTATCTCTCATTAAAAAGAATCTGAACTACCCATACTATCTCTCATTAAATACCACTCTAAAATGCCTCCTAACTCACCATGTTTCTACCATCAGCCAAAGCCTTTCTCTCCTGAATATATATATATATATATATATATATATATATATATATATATATATATATATATATATGAATGGAGCAATATTACTGAACTGTCCGCGTCTCGCTTTGTTGCTGTTGAAAGATGCCGTGTCTGTGACTCTAGTCGAGCTGACAGTCTGTGATTGGCTCTCGGCAGTTGCAGGTAGCGTTCGTCAATGCAAAGTAATGATTGGCTGGTTTTGGTGAATAATAAATTAATTTGGACCAATTGTGTCTTTGTTTAGTATTTACTGTCCAATAGATGTGTACTGTGCTTAAAAGATACAAAAAATCAAAAAGAAAGCCAGCACTTGCGTGAATTGATTTTAAATTTGATTCACAGTTGATGCTGAGACGTTCCAGCAGACATCTACCATCTATTAGAGCTGGCAGCTGATTGGCTGACGGTACTGAATCGTTTTCTAAAAATATATATAATTTTCTTTTTAATTAAGCTGTAATTCTGCACATACCCACAGGGGTATGTACAGAAATGTAATAATGGCTACATGAAGGGATATGTCAGGTTAATAACTCGCCATTTTTGGGTTGAATCCTTAAATGAGAACCTCTAACAATTATATACTTCAGAATAGGCTACCGGGTTTCTCAGTAAAATGTACTTTAGTACAGGAATTCTGTATATACTTGAGATTTAGGGCTGGTTTCACAGACCCCAATTAGCAAGATTAAGTCTTGGACTACCTAGCATTACTTTAGGTAAGCTACTTTAGGTAAGCTAATCAGAGTATGTAAAACCAGCCTACTTTTTAGTTTTCTTCTTAAGTATACACTTTGAATACATTTTGGATCTGCTAATGTTAACCTTACATTCATCTGATTCCACAGAACCTGACTGGCACTAATCTTGGACTACCTTGTGTTACTTTTTAGGTTTCGTAATCCAGGATTAATGCTAATCGAAGTCATTTTGTGTGTTTTAATTAACTTGGCAGAAAATGGTAATTTTAAATGGCGGCCTTGTTCATGCTCCTCTCATACTAACTGCTTGTTATGAAAGTTTTCATATGTATTTAACAGTGTCCAAGTTTCTTTAATGTTACTGCTTACATTTCAATCCATGTGAATAACAGCTACTGTAATGCCAAATAATTACATTTTGCACAGTTGTATCTGTACAGTATTTAGGTTTCTTTTGTGACCAGGATATGTGGTGTCCTAGGTATTAAAATAATCAATAAAATAATTTTCTATTTGTAAGATTCTAACACAATATTAACTGGAGTAAAAAGCAGTTTACACTTTGAAAGCCTGTTACAATGTTTGGTTTCTTGAAGTTTCTCAGAAGTATGTCATTTTTAAAGTTTACAATCTTTTATATTTGAAGATGTATTCAGTTGTATGTTATTTTTATAATAAATTGTACATGTTGGGGAAGCATTCTGTTTTCTTGAAGTAATTTAATATGCTCTATACAGTGGTGGGAAGTGTTTACAATTAAAATATTAAGGCTTTTTTTATTTGTCACCAAGTCTTTTTATTGCTATTTTCAATAACAAAAATCCAAAAAACAGATGTGCTAGTTAAAGTGCCTTATGAATCTACTTAAAGTTTGTTTTTTAAATCCATTTCACATTTCTCATAAGTATTCATTTTAATGAACTGATAAGCAAAGAACAAAGTGGTGACAGATCAGGCAATATTTTTCACTGCTACCTTGCTCTGGGGCCACTGTTTTAAGGTGAAGTACCCAAACGGGTGTTTTTTGCTTGCAGGTCATGGTCAAATTGTATCCCCCTATTCGAACTGCCCTCTTTAATTGTGTCCCACAACATTTTCCACCAATATGCTGGTTCATACATTTTTATTGCAGGTCAATCCAGAACAGTTTGGATAAATAGGGTTCATCTGTACTGTACTGTAAGTAATCCCCACATTGTGTAAGATTGGGGCAGTAGCAGATATATAATGTGTTGCTCACTGATATATACGGTACAGTGGCTGAGGATGCCCGCAGGACCTCATTCAGGTTTGTCTTTAAAACAAATTGCATCAAATGCAGGCTAAAAAGATGTAGGTGCAATGCTGGTGGGATTGAGGAAACATTTTCTGCTTGGGTTTACAAAATAAAAAAAATTTTGCTTAACAGAGAGATCCGTCTTTTTTATGCATCCTTTTGTCAGTAAGGTCTATTCTCACCAGTGTGAGATTAGAGAACGATGCCTGTGCCCGACAAGATGAACAATTGAATAACGGGCTGTTGGTCGGGGCCAGTAGTGATATCCATGGCGACATAATCAGATACTAAAAGACCATCTGAGCATCATAACAACAAAGGGTTTTTTTGGAAGGTTTTGGAAAACATGGCACACTCAGTTGTTGCGGGTTAAAGGCTGCAGGGTGATGCTTTCTGTGTCCATAGACTGGTAAATGACAGTGGACATACTGTGTGTTGCTAGGGATGACATCTACAGCTTGTAATTTGGTTCTGAATAAGCAAGTAACGGTTATTATGGTAATTGTGAAGAGGAGATAAAGTTTCCAGCGTTTGCAGTATTGAATTAAGACTAAGTCTCACAAGTACAATTTTATTTCAATGGTGGGAGCTTGGGCACCTGGGTAAAGTGTATAGTGATAATTAGGACTGTAAATGTTAGTGGCTGTTACACCACAGGGAAATCCTGTAGGTCTGACCATATCGGCCTATTACAAAATCACTGCTGTAGTGTGGGGAATTTAATTAAAAACAAAGGCTACAAAATGACACAAATCTAAATTTAAATGAAAATAAATACTCTAAACCCCATTTTATCAGCCTGATGTTCATTTTATCATATTTCTTTATATCTGTTTATCGCAAAATGAAATGGCTGCTAGTCTCATGTTGTACTGTACACCACACAATAGTATTTTTACTCCCTTATCACTAAATCAATGGTTTACATTATTAATAATGCAGTGCAAATACACACACTGTATACAGAAACTGCAGAGATTATGATAATAAAAGTGAATGACAACAGGTGTTTTTAGTTACTATAATTAAAAGGTTTAATAACAATAGTGGGACATACACTGTTCCTAAAACAAAAAACCTGTGCTTTAGAGGGCTAAAAAAATGCTATGCCTATAAAAATAAACAATATGTGGATCTCAAAATCCCATTGTATTGTTACAGTGGATAATCTATAAACCGAACAGCTGCTGAGAAAAATTGCAGCGCTCTAGATTGACTGGAGGTTAAATTAACTAATTAATCAAATAGTTCATTTGGAGGCTTCGCACAACAGGAGTCTAGGTACAGCCAGCTGAACGTGTGTTCTAAAGGAGAGATTGAAGGGAACTATACACCAAACAAAGAAAAAGGTAAGTTACTGGGTTTATAAATTGTTAGTTTTTGGCAGTCATGTGATGTGTAAACAGTCGCCTGTGACAGACAGAGTGGTGACAACAGTGAACTCAATTTAATGGTTAGTCGGTTGTTTTAGTTCAGTTTAGATGCCATTTTGCAAAGTTCTTACAGGTTATTAGGAAAACATACTGCCTGGAAATTCATAAAGTGTCAAAGTTACCACCATAGCTGCACTTAGATTACTATCCTAATAAAAGGGACAGATGCATTAATTAGGTGTCCTACACTTGTTCAGTTGTCAAATAAAATGACTCAATTCTTCCATAGTTTAGCTGATGTATACTCACCTGTATCAGAAAGGAAGTACCTTGTTGACAGCCAAATATGTTTATTTCCCATGCATTCCCCTAAAGCAGGGATCTCCAACCCTGGTCCTGGAGAGCCCCGATCCTGCATGTTTTCTAGGTGTCTTTACATCAGTGGCTGAAGATCTGGAGCACCTGTTAATCTTGACTAATTAAGCCAGTAATTGGTTCAGTTAAGTAACTGAGAGCTTGGTTGAAACAAAAACCAGAAGACCCTGTAGCTCTCCAGGACCAGGGTTGTAGACCCCTGCCCTAAAATAATGCTGATTTTATAGGAAACACCTTTTCTTTTTTAAAAAACATATTTTTAAAAACCAGAAGGGTTACTGGTTGCTTTTTGTGTTTTTCAGTGCAGTGGCCTTTACATCTACAAGCAACATGCACACTAAACCCTGACAACTTTTACTGTATTTTTTTCCTATGGATTTACTTTGCTTTACCATGTGTGCTTCTTTATTTTACCATACCTGCCATACATGCTTTCCCATATTGTTATTTTCTATATTTTGTGCTGTTACCACGGTATACACCACAGTTGTACCACTGGAGGTTTTCTTTTTATTGTTGGGAACTAGAAGGCTTGATACTGCCAATATGGTAAATCTGTATTTATGCATCAGTGGTTGTGGATTGGCTGCGAACTGAAGTTGCCAGCAAGATGCATCGATGCAAGGTTAGGAAAGACACTAGTGTTTTAAACTCTGTCTGTTCTGCAAATGGTTTGGTGCGCTATTTGTGAAGCAACACAGAAGCAGGCGGCCCCCCTGACAGTTTTATCTTGAAGTCAGTCTTGGTGAAACTAAACGTGAACCAACACGTCGGAGTACCTTGAGCACTTTGTTTCCGGTGCTTCTCAAAGCTTGCTATAAAATCTAACTGCTATAATACTACCATTTACATATGGATATTTAACATAAAAATGGAAAGAGACTGGAAGCAGTTCTTTTGAACCTCAAGACCTGTCTTTCATGCAATTTTTATATTTTACCGTAACTGTTTCTTTAGGGGAGGTAGCCTGATCAAATAGTCTATATGAGTAAGGCCATGTCCGTTAATGCATGTGGAGGATGGCATTCATCATTTAAATGGACACTTTTTACTTATTAAAATGTACCATCCTAATACCCAAGGGCTAAGGATTATTGGGCCAAATCAATGGATTGTTTAAAACGATGTTTCATCTTCCTGCACTCTGAAAATCAATATGAGAGATTAAGCCACTATTGATATATTTTTTATATGTAATATTAAATTGCATTTGGGTTTATAGTGCAACTTTTTTGTGGTAAAATGTCTAATTCTAAAACATTTATGCAGAATACAAACATTTAGCTGTAGGCATATCTATAGACTTTTTAAAGCAATTTTTATATATTTTTTATACAATCAGGTTTTATACTTCTTAACAATAAATTCTGATAAAAATTGAAAGAAAATAATTTATACAAAAGTAATTTTTATACATACTTTTTTTCACTTTTTAATTTCAGATTGTTAAGAATTTCCATATAAAGTACATAGATATATATTTTGCTTGTGTGTGTGTGTGTGTTGGTGGACATTGAGTTGGATGGAAAACAGCTTGTATCTTATAGCAACCTATACAATATACAATAATTAAACAGTTTAGCTACAAGTACATGTTCATTACTGAACAGTGCATCCTGTGTATTGAAAAATTCTGCCCCATTTCCATGGAAAATGCAAGACTTGTAGTTATAACAATCAAAGTACAGTATATGTCTTTACTGCCTACCACACCTTTAAGAAATGAAGCTCTTATTCCTCATAATTTTTCTTGCGGACACACTATATCAAATTGGCCAGTATCAGGTTGAGCTCCACTGGGGACATTTTTACAGTTTTTTTACAGTTTTTTTAAAAAAATTTTTTACAGATTGTACAGCTGTGAAGGTTTGTATTTTCTTGTTCTCTTTAATTTGTTTTTTATGCTTTGTTTTATACTCTAATACTTGAACGCTGTAAATCTTAACATCACTTCTATCTGATACAAGCCAAACTATGTTATACAAAACAAATCAGGTGTCTGTATTATATATAGACATACCTTTATTGCACTCTTGACTTAAGGGATACCTGTAATGGCATTGCTGCATCATGTTACGAGGTAATACATGATTTGAATCAAGTGTCTGTGAATCGTTTCATCAGTAAGCAGTAGTGTGCCGTTAATTAGTGTCATCTCAGCCATGCTTGATTTGCTGTTCTGTTATTGATTAATAAGAGAATGGCTGATTTAAACAGTAAGAGTGCAGTCCGGTTGTTCTTTAATACGTAACAATGTTTATGAAATACACAGAATCAAACTGTAAGCTGTATATATTATAAAATAATAACAAAATAGGTATTTAACTGCATTTCTCCATCTCAAGGATCTGAAGGGAATCAGGTCTTGAGCTATGCTCTCTTTTTGATGGAATCTCTTTCCCTCTCTCTTTAAAACTTGATGCAGTGCAATGCAACTTATTTGACTGCAGATGAACACAAAAACACTGCTGTATTATCTACAAAAATATCAGTCATGATTTTCTTGCAGGCCTCAGCAGGTAGCTTTATTCAAGAACTAGTCTGTAACATCTTTCGCTTTCAGCTTGATCCTTACAAATTTCAATAAAGATAATGGCAATAAAAAGATTGGTAAACTACCAGTCACAGAGAATAGTATAGATTGAAAAATAAACCAATTTTTAGAAGTCTGTTTCTGTAGGGATAATTTAGCAGATATTTTGATCTGCGCTGAAGATAATAGATTAAACAAAACCGTGTTCACAATGTGAATAGATTCTTAACCCCTTTGCACTGATGCTGTGGTTGGCAATGTTTTTATT
The DNA here is from genome assembly GCF_902713425.1 of Acipenser ruthenus. NCBI lineage: Eukaryota > Metazoa > Chordata > Actinopteri > Acipenseriformes > Acipenseridae > Acipenser > Acipenser ruthenus. The sequence goes on along the minus strand of NC_081195.1, from coordinate 60,765,533 downwards.
GCATGTTCAAAGAGTAAAATTACATTTTACAATGATAGGCAGTGGTAAAGGCTTATATTCATTAAACCATGGAATGTGAAACAGGTTAAAAAGCTATTCGCAGCATAGGCTGGTGTACTTCTCCACCTGACCAGTAGTGGCCGCTGAAGTCTGATAAGACAGACTAACCACAGAGGGAGAGAAAAGGCCAATGCCGCTCTCCATGTGGGTCTGGAGACCAGATCATCAGCATGGCGCAACATGGATTCGAACCCCGCTTGCAAGATTCACGTGGCTTTCCAAACAGCCGTGATTTTACTTTTTTGAAGTCTATTTTGATTAGATAAATGTTAGGTATTCACAAAACCCTTTCGAAAAGGATTTTCTTAATCCAGGTGTTTCAAAACACTCTCCACCTCATTAAAATCTTTACAAAAAAACAGTTTCTGAATAAGGCCTGATGTTTCTTGTCAAATGTATAGAAGTTATAAACAAATACATAACGTATTGTGTTGCCAGCTTCTCTTTATTTTATTTTGAAATATTTAACTTTTTGAAGCTCTCTGTCGCACTTGGAGATGACTTTTGTTGAGCTGGCACTGCTCGGCACTAGGTGGCGCTGGTCTAGCCTACATTACAGATGTCTATGGCAGGCAATTGGAACTGGCCAGCAGCTCCTAACCTGATAGCAAAGCCCTTTAACACAGAAGTCTCGATAATAAAACACAATATTTGAGTACTTGGAATATGAGCCCCTCGGAATCATTACAAACATTTTGCAATGGGAAAGTATCTGTGACAATATATGTGGTCATTTGAAACTACCTACTCTTTCACTATACTGTAGCACCTGTGTGTCTGACAGTGTATACGAGATGGAGAATTAGAAACATCTCCTACAACACAGCCAAAGTATTAATGATTACCAGCCCTCTAGTAGAGCCTGTCAGATCTAATGTCCATTTATATGCTTACAAAACTTATTTCTGCATAAGACATTAATTAGTGATACAGTATATTTACGCAAAAGTTCTTTGTAATTCACAATTTACCAAAATTGATTAATATTGTATATAGTGTCTCAATTTAGGCACATTCGTTTTGGTTAACAACAATATGTTATCTAGAATTGTGTTAATTTGTCAGATATTCAGTTTTATAAATAAATAAACTAAACCGGATTACATCCACCATCTAAAATACATTCAGATGATCATGTGTGCATTGCACAAGATTATAGGTGAAATAGAAAAATCAACGCTCTTAACCTGATGAGAGGTGCTATAACATAAACTGTCAAAACACTGGTCTTCTCTGCAGGTGTAGAAAGACTTTTTAAAGCAGTGTTGTTTTTTGTATGTCAAATGCAGTCACTAGATGGTGCTTTAGTCCTCTTTGTCACCTTAAGGTTTACTGGTACTTGTTTTGTTATATAGGATAACAAAAGTAAATTGTACTGTGTGAACAATTTAGTATATTTAAGGCTTGGATACCTCTGTTTGAGCATGCATGTTTGAACTTCTAGACATATGCAGCATTACATATAAATCCAACTTGCTCTCAAAACTCAATTCAATAAATGCCCTTAGATGTAATCACCTATGGGACTTTCCATATGAAATCTCCAAGGAGTGGCTCGCGTGGTGTACGGGTTGAGTCATCCAGTCAGGGGTATGCAGGTTCGAGTCATGGCTGTGCAAAGTTGCAGACCTTCACTGGGGATTCCATAAGGACTCCCATGGGTCACATGTTTTGTGGTGTTTGGTACACCCTATAATTAATTCTTAAACGTTTGCTTTTGCACTGCAGCTAAAATCCTATCACCCTACATACGCTTCATAGTTCTTGCTTCAAATAGCAAACCCAAGTATGAAGACCGCAGGATATGTAAAGTTTTCCTTGCCTGATTTACAGAATAATGGAAACAGAACATGCACTGCTTGGGTTCTTTGTTTCTCATTATCACTGCAGACGCTGTTCGTCTAACTAAATCTAATGTGTTTACAGCATAACATCTCCTCCCTTAAGACTATTAAAGTAAAAAGAGGCTCCCCCACATAAACATCCTTTTACAACTGACACCCTCCAGGCAAAAATATCAACACTTTGTCTTTTTTCGAGGAGCTTTTAAAGTTCTAAGGACATACTGTCTAACAAGAAAATAAAGGATAATACAAGTATGGAAGTTAACCTGTTCATTTCTTGATGGCAATAGCAGAAGCCATCACTGTATGCTGTCCTGTAGAGTCATTGCAATATGTGCAGTAGACTGCTAAAATTTGTCATATTGACCGCTGATAATGATAATTGCTACTGGAAAACTATTGGAAGGACCCTTAATGCTATGTTTGGAAGGCACTGCATAGTAAATTTAACTTTTTTTTCCAGTTGCGTTAAATTAACATTTTATCTAGATTTTCCTAATATTGAATTTCTTACCAGTTTAATATCCTGTTATGTTTGTGCTTAGATCAATTATTTGCCCATACGAATTCCAACACTGATACGCTGCTCCACCATAATCACTTTTATAGAGTTTATTTTGTAATCCTTTTTTTAATCCTTTTTTCCCCTCAATGTGGTATACATGACAAAGCTGAGGTATGATAGTTCCTTCTACTTTTGACTTCTACTGGTGACCATGAGGTCAGAGGGCAGATCTGTTTCATTTGTCATTGATCTCATAGAGAGCCCTATTTACTATTTAAGATAACCAGCGTTAAGCAAGTGAATCATATTGTTTTAGATTCGATTTACAAGTGTATTGACATCACAGGACTGTACAGAATTGTCAATGCAAAGCCTAATAATGGACAAAGATTTGTACCGCTAATAACGGGCCCAGTTAGGATAATATGTGTAGAAAAAGAGAGTCGAATTCATTGGAAGTGTCTGAATAATAGCATTACTTAGAGCTATCAATATTCACGTAGTCTAAGAACAATCTTCACTAGACCCAATCTGTTTAATTTGCTGTTTTTTTTAATAAAAATTCTAGACTTGCTGCTGACAAACCGAGGTTGCAGTTAGAATTTTTGTTGTCAGTACAGTCTGTAACAAGTTATTGTTGCATATATAGCACTATTCCTTTCTGGCCTGCTTTGTCAATGCTTGCTGCTTCAGAATGAAATGTCTTTGGTAGGGGGTTGGCAAATCACAAACGAGCAGTGTTCCAGTAAACTAACTAATTAGTAACTAATGCATTTAGGTACATAGGATTCATTTTTGCCTGCTGTTGGTTTAGTACATTTGCTCCAAGAATGTGGGAAGCCACAAAGAAACCTGACGTTTACAGCAATATCTTCTATAATGTTAGACATGCGAGAGTTGAACATATTGCTCTTATTTTTAAATGTAAAAATGTTCTTTCAGATTCAGGTTGTTCGCAGGAAATGTGTCAAACATACTGTATAACTAAATGGTTAATTAAAGAGGGAAAGTGCACTAATTGCTATAATTATGAAATTAAGCAAAAATCCTTGTCAATTTTTAAAGGAGTGAGGCATTTCATTTCAAATAGCCCAAACCAGCTATCTGAAACCCCCTGCTACAGCATCTGTGAGAGCACTTGATAATTTAGCATCACACTTGAAGTTGAAATTTAATTATTTGGTCTTGCAGAAAAAAAGTCATATTTATGAACTCTTATCCTTGCTGAGATCCTTTATCCAAGCTTTATCCTTTATGGAAATGATATTGCCAGAGCCATATATCTCAAATGACCCTTCTCTCTGGAGCAAACCTCATTTTAACTGAACATTAACTTGAGGCTTTCGCAGACCTCCTATTTATCTCCTTAGTATGATGGTAATTTGTGAATACCAGAAGGGACAGAATGAAAAAATCATTTTTTTAATGTGAAAAGGAGGATTTCCACTATGCTTCTTAATTTCCTTTTCAATTAGTTATGTTCTGTCACTCATGTTGGTCAATGGATTTAATTTCAAAGCATGGCGTCCCTTATTTGCATGTTATCTGGCTGTGAGGTGTGGACAGGGATAATCTTTCAGTAGATTAATAATTTGTGCATCCAATTCAAATGCCTTATCAAAAGAATAAATGCCTGTAGCTTCAATATATATATATATATATATATATATATATATATATATATATATATATATATGTTTGTTTTATTTGTGTTACATTCAAAGCTTTGTCGCTAAGCATTTTTCTCTGTATCAGAATCCACCTGGTATTCTCTGAGCCAGTAGAATCATAGTTGGCAACTCTTTTTGAGTAATTCCTGATTCTGTATGATGGAGTGACCTTTCAGGTATCCTGGGCCCACTATTTTGCTAGTTATTTTGGTGTAAGCAGAGTAGATACTTCCGTCTGTCGCACAATTTTCTTGAAAATGGAAACTACTGTAGCAGGAGAACCACTCATATCTGTGTAAATAGCATAAAAAGGTAAGGAAAAGGTGAACCAATAAAAATAAAATTACATGTGCCGCTAACTTACCCTTCAAAGGAAAACTGTGTTTAATGTTCTAGTGATGTACTTAAAATCCATAAGAAACTGGGGACTAATGTTATGATCTAAACAGCACCGGATCTAAAGTGCACCGATGTCAAATCGTACTGTGTTTTGTATTTGCTCATATTAGGACTGAAGTCATTGTATTTTGTATCTTGCTTTTAATTGTACTGTAATTCTTGATATGTATTGTTTGTATACAACTGTAAGTCGCCCTTTGTAAGGGTGTCTGCTAAGAAATAAATAATAATAAAGACCACCATGCTTAAACTCTATATTAATCCTGTAGGTGTTTTTCCCTCATGTTGAGAGAAAACTCAGGAAGCACTATGGCAAGCCAAATTATCATTTAGAGATATCTCAAAATGCATTTCAAGATATCTTAAATTGAACTGCAGATATCTCAAACTAACTCGACTTCAAAATATCTCAAACTCATTTCGAGATATCTCAAATTGAATTTCTGTCTAGTTTGAGATACCTCAAATTGACTTCCTGTGAAAATGTTGTGAATGGACTTTCGGCCCATTTCAAGATATCTCAAACTAGACAGGAAGTCATTTTGAAATTCAATTTGAGATATCTCAAATTCAATTTGAGATATCTTGAAAACAGGGTTAATTTGAGACATCTCAAATTCAATTTGAGATATCTCATTTAAAGCTCCAATTACAGGAGCTTTAAATGAAATATCTCAAATTAATTTTGAGATATCTGAAATTGAATTTGAGATATCTCAAGTTGACTTCCTGTCCAGTTTGAGATATCTCAAACTGAATTTGAGATATCGCGAATTGACTTCCTGTCTAGTTTGAGATATCTTGAAATGGGCCATAAGTCCATTCAAAACATAGAGCATTTTCACAGGAAGTCAGTTTGAGATATCTCAAATTCAATTTGAGATATCTCGAAATGAGTTTGAGATATCTATAAATGATAATTTGGCTTGCATAAAGCATTGCACAATATTGTGTTGAGGCTTCTATCTGAAGCAGAGAATAAAGTAGTAAAGCACTGTCCATGCATAGAAAAAGCTGGGTGTGTTGAAAAACAAGTTCAAATTGTTTTATCTAGGGTACTCAGGAGTTGAGGGTTCAGAACCTCTGTCAACCCAAAAAAACTAAATAAATAAATAAAATAACGTTTGTAGACACTCAAATTGTTCACTATTTCACCTTCAACTCAGTGGAGTTTTGTCTACTGGTACGGACAAAATAATGTTTTTTCACCTTTATTGAAACTTCCATATGCTTTGCAGAAATTAACCTGTCTACTGCCACATTTCATGTCTATCATACCACATACTGCTGAACAACATTCTGCGGACTGAAGTTTAAAGATGCTGTTCAATTTAGAAATACTAAAAGAAACTTTAATTCATTGACACATGTTTCCATTAGAAGTCTTTTTCAATGTTTCAAAATGTTTGTCATTAATTTCTTTTACTATTTCTAAATAATAATGGATGCAAAGTAGGGGGACAGAATGTATAAATCTCTCCTTGTTTTTGTCATTCACAGTGATAATAAAAACTCTGCATGTGGATGGGCTGACAGCTGGGTGAGGAGATTAAGGACACCTCTGCTCTTCTGAAGCTGTCTTCAGACACACTGAACTTTGATCTTTGATGACACTGGATCCCCACTCTTGGCAGGCTTTGTAGGTAGGATATACTTTGCTCTTTAATGCACACCTTTGAAAAGAAAAAAATAAGTCTGGCTTTTGATGTGTCTTTCAAAATGAATGCAGTGTCTGTGAATACACGTTTTATCCAGTCATGTAATAAACATACCTGAAAAAAGAATATGGCTATGAATACAAAAAATCCCATAAGAGCAGGACAGTAGGTGTTCTTACAGTCTTCTCTTTCAGTATCGATCAATATGTTGTCTCGTTGTATCAAAATGTCACTGAATTGAATGTTGGCCATGTCTGTTTACTTGTTTCCAGTTTGTGAACTAATACATCAAACATTTCTCTTGGTATCTCAGTTAGGGTTTTGTCCCCAAGGGGTAACAAAAGTGAATTATAATATTGTACACTTGTTGTTGCTGACAGTACACCTGGCTATTGCTCTTTTATTAGCATTTTTAAATTGTGATAATATTTGCAATATTCAGATTTTCTGTAGATTTGTTACATGGAGCGTAGATATAAAAAAAAATCTACTTTTTCATACAGAGTGAAGAAAGAGACAAGGTTCATTGTACTCTGCTTGTGATCTTTATATTGAATTGTATGAAGCCTAGTGTACATAAGCTCTGAACTTTATTTTAATTGGGATGGTTTTTGGAGCTCATTAAAATAGTTAGATAGACAATGAGAATGAAGTCATCCTAATGTATCCACAGAGTGGGATAGTACAAGTAGTGGAAATGCAAGCCTCCCAACATACTCGCTTAGCCCCACAATGCACAAGCCTTCCATGGTAGGACCATCCACTCAGTAGTGGCAGTCGTCCAATCCTTGGCCTACTCTTTAAATTTAGTCGTCGCCAATTATTTTACCCCGGTTTTCACCCCAGTTTAGCATGCCCAATTATTATCTGTATCCTTGGCTCACCGCTCGCAACCCCCCCGCCAACTCGGGAAACGGAGGCTGGAACACGCGTCCTCCGAAACGTGCTCCTGCCAAGCCATCATTTTTCGCACTGCAGATCCACAGCAATGCCACCAGACCTATAGTGCCAGAGGACAACACAGATCTGGCGGCTCCACTGCAGAACCACAGGCGCCCTATCGGGCGCAGGGGTCGCTGATGCGCGGTGAGCCGTGGATTCCCCTGCCGACCTAAGCCCTCCCTACCCGGGCAGCGCTCAGCCAATTCTGCGCCGCCCCCCAGGAACTCCCGGTCACGGTCGGCTGTGACATAGCCTGGATTCGAACCTGAGACCTCCAGGCTATAGGGCACATCCTGCACTCCGCACGGAGCGCCTTTACTGGATGCGCCACTCGGGAACCCTGGCCTACCCTTTAAAGAGGGCCATCACAAAAACCAAGACCCACACCCAAACTGTGTCATGGTTTATGATGTGACACCATTAACTAATTTCACTAACTGAATTCAAACCCAATAACAAAATAATAAAAGCCACATATCTACCCACCATAACATATTTATAAAAAAAAATAGTAATAATAAAATGTTGTCAAAAATGCCTGAGCTAACCTAATGTTTCAGACATTTTTTCTCACTAATTTAAAGACTTAAATCAAACTCAAAATCAAATACATGCCCTCCTATCTTGTGTTGTTTCTTGAAACTTCTCTGTGGGGAATGTTTTCATGGCAGGTGTCATAATGAAATGTATTATTTAAAAGACTGCCTTTACTGTGTGAAGATAGGATCCTGATGTTTCATTACATGTTCAAAGGTGTTGAAGAAATTGAAAATGTAATTTGTGCCGAGCCATGAAATAGCAGTGTTTGCTTCCTTACTGCAGAACACAAGTAGATACTGTTCTAGATGTGAAAGTTTACTGAAAACATCAAAGAAAATCACGCTTTGTGTTACCGTAATGACGCAGGCGTGAATACAGTGCACGTTTAAGCACTTTGGAAGTAGTCTGCGTGGAGCACATTTTACATTTCATTCATTGGGCACTTCAGTATTGAGAAGTCATTTCTGGCATCCTGCAATAACACCATTTACATTGACCCAAACAAAGAATTATTTGTATCGTATTGATTTATTGTGTTGTATTATTTAATGCCATGTTGTCCTTCAGCTGTTCCATGTTATCCTTCAGGTGACTGTTCATTTTGAAAAAACAGCTGTGACTTTTGAATCCTGTCGTGTAGTTGGCAGTTTTAAATGCTGCCAGGTCTTTATCCAGTAACTGCCACTAAGTTTATCCTCCCACCCCATTAGCTAATAAAGTGATTATCAGCCAATCATTGAATGCTGTAATTCAATTGAATATTTTTTTAATTACTAAACAGAGTAAATGGAGTTGAAAAAGTGCAAAACAAGTAGATAATGAAAAAAACGTAATTAAATAAAGTAATCTCAGGATATACCGTTAGCTTAAAGAGTTGGTACATCTTTTTTTACATTGTAAATCTGAGTATTTGCAATAAAACCCCCCTCAGAATTATTGTAAATATCATAAAAATGTATGGGGACTGTAAATAAATATATAAGAATATGTACTTTGAAGTGACTTACTCAAAAGGTTGTAATGAAGGTCAGAATGGCTTAAGCATACTTGTGTTTATTTAGATATATCTACCCTTTTCCCCCAATGGACTACTAACCTCATGTGCTGTATCTGTGAGAAAGTATTTAAGAGATTTCCAGCAGCAAAATAAAGAATGGTAATAAAAAAGGAGAGACCATTTAGGGCTTTATGGTGAGACTCACTGAAAATGTGATATAAATAGCTCATTTAGTTAATTTTATAGTTGGAACTGTAGGGATACTGTGAAAAATGGGTAGAGGAATACAGTATTACAGTGAAGTTATTTACATAATTCCTTTTGAAAATTAGGTTTAATTAAATTCTCCTAGTGATATCAATACATTTTAGTGAAGCTACAGTATGCAATAATTTACCACTGATTTTTAAGGTTTTCATCAATTTAATCTGTAATTTAATTACCATTTGAGTGAAAACGCATTTTTAGCATCATGAGACTAGTACCATTGATATATATATATATATATACAGTACTGTGCAAAAGTTTTAGGCAGGTGTGAAAAAATGCTGTAAAGTAATAATGCTTTCAAAAATAGACATGTTAATAGTTTATATTTATCAATTAACAAAATGCAAAGTGAGTGAACAGAAGAAAAATCTACATCAAATCAATATTTGGTGTGACCACCCTTTGCCTTCAAAACAGCATCAATTCTTCTAGGTACACTTGCACACAGTTTTTGAAGGAACTCGGCAGGTAGGTTGGCCCAAACATCTTGGAGAACTAACCACAGTTCTTCTGTGGATTTAGGCAGCCTCAGTTGCTTCTCTCTCTGCTTCTCTCTCTTCATGTAATCCCAGACAGACTCAATGATGTTGAGATCAGGGGCCATACCATCACTTCCAGGACTCCTTGTTCTTCTTTACGCTGAAGATAGTTCTTAATGACTTTCGCTGTATGTTTGGTGTCATTGTCATGCTGCAGAATAAATTTGGGGCCAATCAGATGCCTCCCTGATGGTATTGCATGATGGATAAGTATCTGCCTGTACTTCTCAGCATTGAGGAGACCATTAATTCTGACCAAATCCCCAACTCCATTTGCAGAAATGCAGCCCCAAACTTGCAAGGAACCTCCACCATGCTTCACTGTTGCCTGCAGACACTCATTCGTGTACCGCTCTCCAGCCCTTCGGCGAACAAACTGCCTTCTGCTACAGCCAAATATTTCAAATTTTGACTCATCAGTCCAGAGCACCTGCTGCCATTTTTCTGCACCCCAGTTCCTGTGTTTTCGTGCATAGTTGAGTCGCTTGGCCTTGTTTCCACGTCGGAGGTATGGCTTTTTGGCTGCAAGTCTTCCATGAAGGCCACTTCTGACCAGACTTCTCCGGAAAATAGATGGGTGTACCAGGGTCCCACTGTTTTCTGCCAATTCTGAGCTGATGGCACTGCTGGACATCTTCCGATTGCGAAGGGAAGTAAGCATGATGTGTCTTTCATCTGCTGCAGTAAGTTTCCTTGGCCGACCACTGCGTCTACGGTCCTCAATGTTGCCCGTTTCTTTGTGCTTCTTCAAAAGAGCTTGGACAGCACATCTAGAAACCCCTGTCTGCCTTGAAATTTCTGCCTGGGAGAGACCTTGCTGATGCGGTACAACTACCTTGTGTCTTGTTGCTGTGCTCAGTCTTGCCATGGTGTATGACTTTTGACAGTAAACTGTCTTCAGCAACCTCACCTTGTTAGCTGAGTTTGGCTGTTCCTCACCCAGTTTTATTCCTCCTACACAGATGTTTCTGTTTCAGTTAATGATTATGTTTCAACCTACATATTGAATTGATGATCATTAGCACCTGTTTGGTATAATTGTTTAATCATACACCTGACTATATGCCTACAAAATCCCTGACTTTGTGCAAGTGTACCTAGAAGAATTGATGCTGTTTTGAAGGCAAAGGGTGGTCACACCAAATATGGATTTGATTTAGATTTTTCTTCTGTTCACTCACTTTGCATTTAGTTAATTGATAAATATAATCTATTAACATGTCTATTTTTGAAAGCATTCTTACCTTACAGCATTTTTTCACACCTGCCTAAAACTTTTGCACAGTACTGTATATATATATATATATATATATATATATATATATATATATATATATATATATATATATATAAATAGGGGATGAGTAAGTAGATGCAGACATTAGAATGAGATAAAAAAAATTAATTAGAAAAATATTCATATTTAATATTATTTCTTTGCAAGAGTGTGCAGGAGTGAAGGCTGCTATTCATATACCTTCTGCTTATATAGCCTGCTGATTCTCTTTATTCAGAGTCCAGAACACTGGTGATATTTGAATGGATAAACAAGACCACCAGTACTTGTTGTTGAAGTTCCTGTTGAGAAAGTTTCTATTGTAGCTGTTTTTTAGATGTCCGTCCCATAAGTGCATGCTTTGTTTGATGTCAGATTTGGGGCAGAAGAGGCACTTTGCTTACTTTTTAAAAATAAAATCCAATACTCTAAAACAAGAAACTACCAAAACCCTTGTCATATAATAGCTACCCACATGCAGTGTAGTCGTATAGTAGTTTCAACTTTGCCATTTTCATCCACTTTAAATACTGTTAACTCATACTCTCGAAGGACCCTGTAGGTATGAACCTCCAAAAATGTTTCTTTAATGTAACTGGCACCCCGTTTCTTTGATAAAGCTACCTTTAAAAAGATTGAATATTTAAGGTATCAAGGTAAACAGTAAGGTAAACTGTGTATCGCATTTTCTGTCAATGCCCTTTCTCCACCATTAATGATTATTGTTCGGTGAGCAATGAAAGGACAGGCTATAGTGCTGACAAGGGTTTTACTTGTGATTATTTAATATTTCTGTTTAGCGAGTCTGACTGCTAGATCCTTTGTGCTCCTCCGTGTTAGTGAAAGCTGTCTTCTTTATCCAGCTTTAATTATGCATGAAACTGAAACAATGAGACTATAATTGATAGCGGTTCTTTGCATTGCACCCAGCTACCTCCAGACCCTTATCTCTCCCTACACCCCCACTCGACCTCTCCGCTCCGCCTGCACTAGAAGACTGGCTCTACCTCCGCTACGCTCCCCTGCCTCCAGAGCCCGCTCCTTCTCCACCCTTGCTCCGCAGTGGTGGAATGACCTTCCTACAGATGTCAGGACCGCCCAGTCCCTGACCACATTCCGACGCCTCCTTAAGACTCACCTCTTCAAAGAGCACCTGTTGAACTCCTCTGTTTGTATCCTGGGACACTATCACCCTTCATTTAAATGTGCTTTATTTTGCTCTTATCTGCCCCCTATTTTACTGCATTTAATCCTGTACTTCAGAATATTGTAATCTGCCAAGTGTTTAACCTGTAGTATTTTGTATTTAATCATATCCTGATGTAACTACCACTATTTAATCATATCCTGATGTAACTATCGCTATTATCTGCTGTATTATTGAATTGTGGTTTGTCACACTTGTACTTTGCTTGAACAAAAGTCAATGTATTTCTTGCTCTTATTGTATTACTTGTATTGTAACACTTGAAATGTATTTGCTTACGATTGTAAGTCGCCCTGGATAAGGGCGTCTGCTAAGAAATAAATAATAATAATAATAGTAATTGTTTTCAGATGCTGCTTTTATTAGCCTCTCAGTAATCCAACAGAAATTACAATAACTGATATACAGGCACATATAACAATCCAGCTGTTATTGGCTGCACAACACAGCTTTATTTTTTTTTTGCCTTTTTTGTTTACAAGATTCTCCTGGTGAGAAAGATAAGCAGCTAATTCTATTAATGTTGTTATCAAATCAGTAAAATAACAGTGAATCCCCAAATGAGTGACTTTGATTTATTATCCTTTTAAGAAGAGGTGGAGACTGTTATGATAATTTGTAATTGCCACTGAAAAAAAAAGAAGATACATTTGATAAGGGCACGAGTGGCCCATTGTCATTTAGTCAGCTATTACAACACAAAGACTGTTTTTATTGGGGTGGTAAAATTCTGTAATAAATGGTTTCAGATGGGCAAAACTGCTTTTGAAGAATTAAAATTGTAAGCGCACATCATTCATATTCAGAGTTATTTTAATAACATTCACATATTGAAAAGAAATGGTATTCAATTTAGTACCAGCATGTATCACATTTGAAACCTAATACATAGGCTTCAAAGAACGCCTGCCAATACCTTAAACATCCATATTAACACTTTTATTTATACAAAAAGGCACCGCAGCATGAAAAGGCCTATCTGTCTAAGCTACAAGGTCAAAAGCTATTGAATTATATTACAAATCATTTTCTTCCTTTGTATTATGAAAGGGAGATTTTTTTTTTTTTTACTCATTGATACCTCTGACATTTTCGGTGGTATGTATGGCATTTTTGGAAAATGTCTAAGATGGTGGCAAATCATTGAAAGCTGGGTAGAACAGCTAAAGTGCCTGTAGTGCCTTTCTTCACATCATTTAAAATTGCCTGATTCTTAACCAAACTGCTTTTGACTACTGGTTTTAAAGGGCCATGAAGGACCCTGGGTCGCTCAGCTGGTAAAAGACATGGTCGTCTTTTGTTGCAATTACAATATATAGATATTTTGCCTAAGAGAAAAGCTAGTTGCAGTTTTACATTTTGTAGGGGCATTGAAGTCTGAATAACCCTATTTAAAGTACTGCTTCTTCTGTCGTGTGCAGTACAAATGCAATTATTTTTGGGGTCACGCTGGTAGAGGTCAATTGTTAAATCTATAAATGCAAGAAAAGGATGGGAGCCAAATGCTGTTTTCAATATTGTTTCTCTACCTCAATTGATATTATTTCTCTTTTCATTCCTAAACAACAATTAAGCTGCTACCAGGCATTTTCTATTGGATTCCTGTTTGGACTATAGGCATCTTCTTGGAAAACATTGGTGTGTCAAGCTTTTCTTCAATAATGAGATGGCTGTCCTCACAGGAGGCCAATATTTTAGGAGATGGCATCATTTGTAACATAGCCAGAAATTATTGCATCTGGGGAAAAAGCAAATAGAATTCCAGTTCTTCAGTCTAAAGCCTGCTGGTGGCAAACTAAAAAAAAAAAAATCTGAGGACGATACATTTTGGGGTCACAAATGTTACAATACATGGCTCTTGGTTGGTAGACCACAAAATTAAGTCAATATTTTAATAGTTGTATTTTTCATTTATTTAACAGTCAAGACATTGTATTGTTATCCAGTCGTGTTTTTGTGACACTTAATGGTGGAAATATGTGTTACCATGAATTGATTGGTATTTAGTAAGGAAGTGATTGCATCTATTTAGTAGTCTGTTTCATTACCTAATCAAGCTCTGTAGGATTGTCTAATTGACTAATTAGTTGATGCCATGATTAATTGCACAACAGTTTTAAGCTATCAAAATGAACATTTTTATAGCTATGTATAACTGTGATACAGTAATAGGAAAACAAATGTATGTCATTATAATGTTCAACATAAATAATATGAATATTTTTCACTGGTAGCTACAGCAGATTTCTTCAAATATGGTGTGCTCCACTCTGAAATGACCAAATGTGTTTTTTTTTTGTTTTGTTTTTTGCCCAATATGTAGCCCCTTACTGCTCATTCGAGACAGTAAAGGCTGTCCTTCAAAACCAGCTGCCTCTAGTCAATTCATTTGTCCTTGAGTCTTTAGACTGGCATAATGCTTTCCTTTCAAACACCTAAGGCTTTTGTGCATTTTTTCACATCCTTTAACATCAACCCCTCTCTTTTTTTTCCTTAGATCTGTTTCACAAGTCTTTATTTTTAGCTACACTACATTTTCCTTTCCCAGATATCATGGACAAATCTAGCCAGGATCTCAGTTTTGTCTGGAGATGAGTTGTATACTGTCTGTGGTGCCACTTCACTGGCCAATGTTCAAGCTTCTGGTTTCAATAATGTTCCAAACCCTTAAGCTGAGTCGGTTTAACTTTGATTCAACAGAACTTCTGCTCCACTGTTACAATTTATGATTTTGCCAAAGTGCTTCAAGGAATTATTTGACTCTACAGATTGCAGACTGCAGTGCTAAAGCAGTTGTAATCAATGCCCATAGATTGCTTTTGACATATGTAGATGAATTGGTCTTCTATGCGACTGTTCTTTTATGGAACTATTATATGTGTGGTTCGAGCAAAAGATTGAATTTGTATTTCATATTTCTATGAGGGTTCATATTACCTATACTTGACTGAACTGTTCAATTAAAAGAAGAAAAAATAGAATTGAACTTACCCAAGCATGGTAGGTTTTTAAATCACCAAATGTATCATGATGTTTTGCTTAACAGTTCAATCCATGGGGGAATTATTATGTGTTACTAGACATTCTCACTGAAAAATAGGAAGGATTTAAAAAATATATATTTATGCAGGCTTTTCTTTGCCAGACCCATGCCATGGTGCCTAGATATATCTTAAGGCAATCCACAAGCTTAAAATGAACATTTTAAAGACTAAGCATAAACTAGAGTTAGAAAAACTCCCTACCTCACTTTCTGTCTATCTTATATTTCTGTTATTGCAATACTGTTATTTAACCTGTTTTCAAATACCGGTAGTCTCTCTGTGTCTCGTTTCAAAGTGACATTACCATTAACACTGGCAGGGAATACATTGTAATAATGCCAGCAGTTCCAGATGTAGTGGTACCCAGAAATCAAGGGAAATGACTTCCCTGGGGAGCTGAGAGCTGTTAGGTAAGCAGGAAAGTGGGGCCACAGCTGTAAGGACAAGCCCCTTAAGACATGGCTGTATATGAATTGCCCATTGAAGTCATTGGTGGTTATCACGCTTCCATTGCTTGATAACAGAAAATCTGCAGGTGAACAGGTTAAAGCTCAGTAACAGCTCATTAGTTATACATGCAAATGAGACATGGTTCATAGTGGGTGCCTCTTGTCGAGAGGATAGTTCTTAGCTTTGCCTTGTTTCTGTAACTGGGCTAAGGGCTAAAGATTTCACTGAGATTGGGGGAGGTCCATGGAGGAGCACCATTTGTTTGGCACAGAAGCAATATTCCCCTGTTGATTGCTGTACGCTGCCATGTGATGCTCTTCCTAGTGCAGGAAAAAAATAACCATCTCCTTTATGAGCTTCACTGCTGAGTCCCTGCCTGCATTTTCACTTCCATCTCTGTGCATTAGGTGCTGTTGTCTGGGCTGTTGTCTGTTAGGACACTCCCTAAACCACATTAACCTTAATTCAAGACAATATATAGTATACCACATTGAACAGCTATATAATATAAGCATTGATTTAAAAAAAAAAAAAAAAAAATTATGGAATTTTTTTCCCAGTGTGCATAAACGTCTAATGTTTAAGCTGTGTGGCACCGAGGCTACAGGAATATACCATATTGTCCGTGGTCAGACAGTAAGTCAGTTTTTGAGCATCCATTTACTTTACACAGTCGCCACTTACCAGTTGAATCTTATTTGCATTAAACCTTTGGAGCCAAGAAACTCTTATACTCTGGACATTTGCTCAAATGATTATATTTGTAGTTTTTGAGTGGAATGCTGATAGAGTGATAACAAAATCAGACTGAAAAAAAATATATAAAATGCACAAGATGAATAAGACTCCAGTATAAAATCTTCCATGGTTGTGTTGCGCAGTTCTAAATCCTTTGGGATTTTGAGTTATACTGTGAAATGAAATGCACTGTAGATGTTCAGTAGCAAAACAAACTTAAAAGGTTGGAAAAGACCAAGGGACACAGTTACATTTTTAATGTTCTCAGCTAGACTGTGCATTTCCTGTGGGGAGCATAACTGAGGCCTGTCCACTTTATAAATGGCTCATAAGGTTTTAGACCATGATAAGGAGGCTGGGAAAAAAATATTTGTCTTGTCCACATATGTATATTAGTGAACAGCAGCTCAGTTTGGTTGTCTTACAAAGCTATGTAAGATCTTTAGAAGCTTGTTGCATTTGAAAGCTGTCTCCGCTCACTGCGAATGTCATGTGGAGAATGCTGGTATGATATAAAAAAAAAAAGTGATTCATGGATTTCTGTTGAAAAAGTTGATAAAGTGTGTCTTTCTCTGCTGATAAAGTTAATATCACAAAGTCAAATCACTGCCGTGAGCATCTATACAATTAAAAAGAAGGGCCTGATTTTATAAATCATTTATGAAAACCTGTGCATCTAAAGCAAATAGATCTGTCAAATAACAAACTCTTTATTTTCTTATACAGAATGCTGCAACTTATAAACCATAATAATAAATAGCGTGACACACAGGATTTCTGTTTTAGAAACATTTCAACCATGCGTCTTTTATTCAGCTGGTCTGAGATTCTGAGCCCCACCATGTGTAATAGATATATTCCCTTCAGCTTGCAGTGTTTTTAGGGCAAAGGTGTTTCCAACCTCAGACTGCATCATGTATTCCAGTATCTGCAGCCATGACCATACACAGACAGTGTCATCATAGCATCTGCACTGTGGCTTCCGAAAAATGCATTGCTTGGAAAATTTAATAGGAACCTATAGAGGCATCGGTTCTACTCCTACTTTGAGAAAGGACCCAATAAATCATGACTTTGTTTGTTATTTGCAAAAATGAAAGCAGCATTTAAGTATATGGTGTCTCGTGTTGCCTGGCTGAAGTAAGGCTTTCTTTGATATTTCTACCATCCCCATATGTGATCACCTGACTCACTCCACACTTGGAGATGTTGTAGTCTGGCTCTTGTGGTGCAATAGGAATTTAAGGTTTCATACTGGTGCTGTGTAATTTCAGAAGTCTGGCGCAATCATACATCAAGCTTTGTATTTCTGTAAAGTAATTTGGGTCATGCTGACCAAGTATTTTGATGCCTGTGTCTCACTAGAAGCTGAATTAATTAATGCATCTGCTTTGGATTAATTAGGATCACTGATAATTAGCCCTCAAGGTTTCTACCACAAAGAGTTGATCATTTTTTTGCCTCAAAGTGAAAAAAGTAAGAATAATTTATAAAGCCACCTTCTTTTAATCTTTGTTCTTTGATGAGAACATTTAACATACTTTTTAATTGAGATTAAACTAATTCACAAAACTTTTACCATCTGTTTTTATTTTGAATATATATATATATAATTCCTTGTTACAGTTAAAAAAAATGACGTGTGAAATAATGGTATGTTCCATTCCCTTGGCTGCCCAAATTCAGTCCGGTTTTTCGGTTTTAAACTTTCGTTTCAGTTTTACAAAAAAACAATTGGATGTCAAAACAGCTGTTTTATCACAGGTCATAGTAAGAAACATAAAGTTATCTGAAGGCACTCCTAACTAATTCAATCCCAATTTCCCTTATGTCTTATATTTGAACTTAGTACAATCTCTATCTTGCACAGTGAGATTGTTTGTTAGGCAGACAAAAAAGCTATTTACTGTATGGGCTACTGCCTATCGTATGTATTCTCACAGACAATATAATTCCTCCTACACTGTGACATTCCTTGTTGTGCAGATCATTAATTTCCTAAATGTCTATTTACCAATACTACTGCATGATTTAATGAGCAGACAACTTGAAAGTGTGATACAGGGTTTAAAAGTGAGGCAATGCAATAGATTTTAAAACATGGTTGTAGGGCTCCCGAGTGGTGCATCCGGTAAAGGCACTCCGCGTGGAGTGCAGGATGCGCCCTAAAGCCTGGAGGTCTATTCCACTGCCGGCCGTGGACGCAAGCGGCCCAAGGCTGCGTCGCTCTGAGGTAGCTGCATGGCGGGGCTGCAAAGTGAAAAGAAGTGGACTGTTATTTATTATTATTTATTTCATAGCAGACGGCCTTATCCAGGGCGACTTACAATCGTAAGCAAATACATTTGAAGTATTACAGTACAAGTAATAATACAATTTTGACTGTTGACGGCACACGACATGTGTGTTTGTCTTCATCTCTCCTGAGTCAGCGCGATGGTTGCAGTGGTGAGCCAGGCTTACGAATTGGGCACTTCAAATTGGGGAGAAAATGGGGTAAAATACAATTGGTGATTCCAAATTTATTTAAAAAAAAAACATGGTTGTCCTTTAAAACCATAGAATAACATGTTGAATAGCATTTTCTTCTCTGACAATGAAAACCATCCTGCTAATAACGCAAGATTGTTTTACCCCTGGAGCCTGTAGTGAATTATTTTTTCAGCTATATCCTTAAGCTGGTTTCCCCCCCCCCCCCCCCCCCCCTTTAATTGTGGATCAATATTTTTAATTGTGTTTCTGTATTTTGGCACTAGTTACTATCTGTCCACAGAGGTCTATATTTGAAGTTGCTAAATTGAATACACTGTTTGAGCTGGGGTTGGGTTGGAAGATATATTATGAAAGTCATGAAGTAAATCATATCTTAGTTTAAATGTGACTATTCATTTAATTTGATATAATCTAGCCACTGTAACAATATAAGTGGAGTCAATATATTAGCTGTACTTAGCTTACACCCCCAATTCAACACACATGGAAGTTGGCTTCTACATTCTGTGCATTAAAACACACATAACCTGCCATGGTACTTTTTTTCTTGCTTATTTTTGGAGAAAGTCATTTGTCTGTCACATTTCCAGTCATCTACTCTATTTCCATTACTGTACAGTTTGCTCAGTATAATATGACAGTAATGTGCTAAATGTAGTATTTCATAAATGCAATGTTATTTACAGGTGTCAATAAAATACTGTATCTTTTTTTGAATTTTAAATTCCAATGTTTTACTGTACATCCCTCTATGAAGGCTCATTGCCTTATTTAGTATCCATAGTTTAAGTTTTAGAGATTCAATTTCAGTCAGTCATTTGTTTTTTAAAAGAAAATAATAAGCGAGAGTCTATCGTCGGAGTGCTTGTGCAGCAATAGAACTTCAGGCTTTTAACACAACACTAATTAATACTCCTTTCAGTATCCACCAATGTGCATGATAACTCATACTTTGT
Source organism: Acipenser ruthenus (assembly GCF_902713425.1). Taxonomy (NCBI): domain Eukaryota; kingdom Metazoa; phylum Chordata; class Actinopteri; order Acipenseriformes; family Acipenseridae; genus Acipenser; species Acipenser ruthenus. The sequence continues at coordinate 60,745,945 of NC_081195.1, read as the reverse complement.
ACCACATTCCTGCGTGATATAAAATATGGATATGCTTATGAAAAGATGTTTTCCCTCATTTCTTGTCTTCTAGGATGCATTCAAGGGGAACAAATTAGGTATTTAGTGCAGGATGCAGGATATGTCTACCCAGTTTGTTTTGTAAGAATTGTTGACGAGGAAACCAAATATCCTCAGACAGGCGCTCAGCCTATAGTCTCATCACACTGTCATTTTGGTTGCTGATAACGGGAGATCAAAAATCATAAATCAAAGGTTAAATTTAACAGTAATATCAGAGTACCAGTTAACTGCCTTGATAAGCATTCCCATTACAGTACCTTTGAAATAATATAATAAATAGCTCTACAATACAGTGTACATTTCTGATGGAAGTAAATAAATGGTTGCAACATTTACACACTGTGGTTGTTCTAAAGAGAGCACTGCTGCGCATTCATTACTAATACAGGAGTTCCACCATTCTCTCAAATTCTACTTAGATATACTGCCTTGAAATAATTCTAGTAAATCTTACTTAATATGTATTACTATTACTTTGCGTGGAGGGATGTTGCAGTGTGTTCTGGGAGTTAGAGGTCTAATACACATTTGCCATAATGTGCCTGTCTATAACATAGTACAATGTGAGACATGTGCTGTGATGGTTATACACTGCATATATTACAGAGGTTGGATTTACTGGAATTATTTATTTCGCCAGGATTCTCCAGGATTCAATTTTAATTATGGCAGTAGCAGTTTAAAAAGTACCAATTAACAATAATTCTAAGGCTGCATGTTTTTGTTTGTTTGTTTTTACTTTATAAACACACTATAAGGATAGCAAAATGTAATCATAGGGCTGATCCTTAAAATTATCTTTAAAAACAACCTCCTAATTTTAACATTAAGATGTTTTTAACAGTGAAAATATTTTCAGTGCATATTTACACAGTGGGTGACACAGAGGCCAAATTGAACTTAAGGACCTCATTATCCCATTCATAGTCCCCCTTTAAACATGTACTGTGTTTTAATATGGTAAATTCGTGGCCCCACAGGACCGTGTTATGATGAGGCTGAAGTACAATGTACTATTTGCATTTAGATTACATGTATACATTTTACCTTGGATGCAATCTAAATGTTCTGTTTTGGGGTTCAAGCCAACAGAAACTGCTCAGATTAATAGTGATAATTCACTTTTATATGTGGTCATTTTTATATGCTGTACAAATTACAAATCAGAGAAAGACAGATAATACCAGAAAGATGGAAAATATTGAAGATTGTGTGTGAAATAATGTCTGCAGACTTTCTGTTCTGATGCCCCAGGGCCCTAGGGCTCAGCAGCAGTGTGTGTTATTATGACTAGCAAGGCAGTATCTGTTTAATGGATTGGGTAGCCAGACGTATGGGATGATTAATTGGCATAGGGGAAGATTATTCCATGATTAGAGATTTAATAAGATCAGTGAAAAATGCATGTAGAGTATTATTCCTCAGTTTATAAAAGGGACAAACTGGAATACAATCCAGCTCATTATTCTGCATATTTAGAACTACAGGCATTATTATTATTATTATTATTATTATTATTATTATTATTATTATTATTAGTTTTATTTTTTCAATACATTTCCTGGGAATTACATTTTTCAAGTTTATTTAAAAAAAAATTATAACCAGAATCATATTGGTAGAAAAAACTGAAACAAGGAAAGTTCTGAAACTTTAAATTCGGTGTATAATAAACTTACACTTTTTCTATTTCTACTTGTTGCTGTATAAAAAAAATAAAAGCACACATTGCCACTGAATGACAAACCTTACTATTTGCCAATTAAGGACAAACAAAATAATAAGGGGGGGGGGGGGCTTCCCTACTAAAGTTACATAATTCAGGGAATATTAGTCATATGTCACCATATTTTTGCCATGAAATATCCAATGTGGCAACATAATGTTATCTAAGGTCTGCACATGCTTGTGTACTGTATGTATGTGAGATATGCAGTTCACAGTAAACTATGTGCACACCTACCCCCAACAGATACATCATTTAGGCCTATATAGCTTTCTAAAATAATGAATGGCCCTTCCTTTCTATATCCCCTAAATAGCTAAGACCTAATTAAAGTGCAGTTTAATCACTGCCCTGTGTATGAGTGGCTTGATAACGAATTGCCATGTCAAACACCTGCTGACTTTCAAATAATGTTAAAACCCCATGACCTGCCTTCAGTTTTTGTTAAGTGGTATTACTTTTCGACATAGGAACAGTAATTATCATGCAATCGCACAGCCACATATTCAGGAAGATGAGATAGTGTCGGTGCACCATAGTAATAAATATTACAGTGGAAACAGAACAAAATACAAAATAACCCCTGTAAAAGTTAACTGGTATGTCATGGTCAAAGTATAAGGAAGTGTAGTAAAGCCTAGTAAAATCATAGGGAAAGCATGATGAATTAATCATGTATTTAACTAGAGACTGTTGAGAACAAATTCTCATTTTCCAAGGTGACCAGGCTGGGAGTAACACAAAGCTGCAGTTGCTGTAACAAGAATCACAGTCAAGCACATCTGATAAAAACAGTACCCAACAAAACAAACACAAATCACAAAAAGTACAAAACATTTGTTTCCTGATGCTGGCTGTGGCAGGGACTGTTTCTCCTTAGGTCAAGGGATCAGAGGATGCCCACTGAACCTTCAGTTCTCATAAGCAGGGGGGCAATTTCTGCGATGAGGGGAAAAAATAAATGGACATTTTAAATAATAAAAATGATAAAAAGAATGTAACATAAATATTAGTATTTAAATACTTTGCACTTTAATGTTTGTTTTGTGTGTGCCTAAAGAATAGTCTAAAACAATAAAATCAACCACTACAATGTTTCATCAGATTTCATTTCGAAACATTTGGCTTTACAGTAGTTTCTGTGATTTACTGGGTTACACAAGTAACCTGAGAGGTTAAGTGCATTAGAATAGGTGAATTAGTTTGTGTGCAGCTTTTCTGAAACTGAAAATATGTCTAAGTTAACAGGCTTCACCATTTTTTTTTTAAAAACTAATTTAGTATGTAGTTGTTAGTGAATGTTTCATGTGTGTCAGAGCTCCAAAAGAATACAAGATTTTTCCTCTTCTGTGTTAACTTGATGTTTTAGTCGCACATTCAATCAATAGTTAGTTTGGGATGTCTCAGGACATTTCTCTAAACTTACTGCTTACATAGAAAACAGCAGTTTGGGGTTTTGATTGACTGGTGAACACATGTGGCGATTGGCTTTGCAGTAAGGAAAATATAGTGCAATTCGGGACTTTCTTCAATAGATTGTTGAACTGTAAGAAATAATCACATAAAACATTGAACAAATGCAGTACTGCATTGACATTTCATGATCAGCTCTTTAAAATAACATATGATGCTATCCAGCTTTTCATCTTTGCTGATTTAAAAGTGCCAGTGTGAATGTCTCACACAAGCCCGTCAGAGAAGCTTTATATATTGCCCTGTTAATCACTCTTTTTGATCAGCCATACAGTCAATGTGTAGACAGTTAATCTTCTAATTCGTCTAGTCTTACCAATTAGCTTTATTTTGGTTTAGCGTAAGCCTGTCAAAGGACACCTAAACCTGTGTCTGCTGATTATCCTGTAAAGCGGTACCCTTCTATACAAGCACCTTCAGAAGCTTCTGATGTGAACAGTGGCTAGTTTAACTTTCCCATGAACATATACTTGAATACAACACAGAAGTTCTTGCACAGTATAGGCAAGGTGTTTTACACTTCATAAAATATTGACAGCTATCTGCTACCATGGGTATAAGGAACAGTACTCATTTACATGGTCAATGATTAGAAGAAAATGTCAAGATTAAATCACTGATATCAAGAAATATATTGTATTGTGACAGGGTATGCAAGTATTACTGTACCTGCAGTGTATCTTTAATTGGAATGAATGTGAATGAAGCATACTACAAATTAAAATTATTAGCTATCGTTTTGTTAACAGAACCAGTGAAATCATGAGAAAGCTAGGAAAAGCATACAAATATAATCCTGAACACATGTTTTCTGCCATTTGAAAAATATGTACAGTGATGTTACTGTTCTGTATAAGGATTTCAGGGTTTTTATTATTTTTTTGTTTTAAAGAGCTTTGCAAAACGGTTGGGGAATGTAAGAAACATCCTAAACACATTTTGACATTCTGGAAGAGTTCATTACTATTGTCAAGAGTATTACCAGTCTTTCCAGGAACATGAAGTACTATTCCTCTAATGAAGGTATTCAATCAAGTTTCCAGTTAGTTTCATTGCTTCACTGGGATTTCTTCAGGAAGTGCAGTCAGTAACCCCATGGTCTTACCAAAATGAAATAAACTTGGTTTTGAGACTTGTACATGTTTTTGGTGAATATAATATTAGAATGTGTTGATCAGACCATTATGCAAGTGAAATAAACACTTTTATACATTTCAGAAAACTGCATTATATGTAACTGTAGCAGGGCGGTAGTAAGCCCTGCTGTTTTAAATGTATTTCTTTATTTTAGAACGGGGTCTCCCCCTCTGCACCTGTGCAGTGTTATTTTGTATTTGCTTTGTGTTTTATGATTTAGTTGTATTTATTGATGGCGAAGCGCCGTGTGTTTATTATTGTTTTTATTTTAAAACGTGTTCTGGAATAAATTAAAATCCTCGTGCAGAAGGTGGCCATCTCCTGAATTAATTAAGTGATTAATTTATTGCTAAATCGGGAGATGGTCACCTGCATAAAAGCCTGCAGTTCTCTACCCTCGGGGTGGGGTGTATGAGAGGAGCAGAGAGAGTGAGGAGAGAGAAAACGAAACTTAGTTAAATACAGGAACAGTGACAGCAGTTGCCCAGCCTGACCTGTGTTGTTTTTATTATTTTGTGTTCGTGATTTGTTTTATTTAAAATATTTATTTTGCTCTGCGAGCACAGTGTGTTTTTGTTTAAACCTTTTATTTTATTTTTGGATTATTTAAATAAACGGCACTGCCGCGTCTTTTGTTTTGAATCTGCAGTTTGGTGTCAGAGTTCTTCCCTTCCTGCTTCTGCCTTGACGTCACCGCCCAGCCACCCTGTCACAGTAACCTTAATTATTTTTTCTTAAATCCTTTCAGGTTTTTATAGAAAATTTGTAAATGTTCTTACTACAGTTTTTAACTTTCCCTGTAATTCCTTTTTAATAAAGGCCAGCTTGTAACAAGTATTGGATTTGGCCCTCTATCGTTAAAAAAAAAAAATGCATTGCATGCAACAAAGAATCTGTACGTCAACCTAATGATTGTCACAAAGATGATGCTGCACATTTCGTAGTGTTATCTAAGGGGTTCCACTGTGAAAGTGTGCCACAAGAGTAAACACACATAAGGACAGGAAAGGGTAAAGAAATGAGTTGGAGCCTTATTGTGAACACACCTAAAAAAACAAGAACTAAAAACTACAAACATGCACCCGGGAGCTGAAGGGTGTTAATAAAGGGACTGAATAATGTTTGCTCACATTTTCCCACTTGTATTGGTGTGGGAATCTCAAAGACGTTTCCTGTTTATAGTTGAGAGGATGTTGCATGTCAATTATCTAGGTTACTGGGCTACAACAGTATTATCCAGCCGTATTATCCCATAGAAGGAGTTGTTGATTCTGGCGGTGGTGCCGGGTGGAATTCAGATGACCAGCAAGATCAAAATGGTTATGCAATCCACTTGTCGGGTGTGCTTGACATACCATTCCATCAAGGCCTGTCTGCCATTTTGAACTGGGTCATGTGGTGAGGTAACACATGTTTTCTTTTCTTCATGGTATACACAAGACGTGGGCAAAAGATGGTTCTCATTCCTTGAACATAATTTATTAAGTATCTATAAAGTACTGTGTTTGTAAAGGACATAGTTGGGGAGGGAGGGCTGATATTGACTGTTGTGAAATTTGTGGTCCCACAATGTGACTTTTTGCAGTTTGTTTATTGAGCTTTGCAATAATGGAAGATCGTGTCATTAACTTCCAGCAAAGGTGACTATCAGAGCACAGGAGCAATAGTCGAACTCATGCATAATCACTGAAAATAAAATAAATGAACATGTGCACCTTCCTTGTTTGGCTTTCCTGAACTCATTTATTTCTTCCATTTTTCATTTGAATACTTAAATTAGGTTTCAAATGTATTTTGTATGTTATTTTTATCTGAGTGCAATATCAGTTTATCCATATAAATACAGCATTTTCTTTTTTCTGGTACACACTTGTTTGCTGTTTTTGAAGAAGAATCCAATTAAGAAGTGCTGTTCTAATAATTAGATCTTGCAGCTACAGTACAAGGTCTGTCACTCAGAACAAACAACACTGCATTTGAAATACAGTGTAGATGCAGAACATGCCAGGGGAAGAAACTTGCTGGTGTGTGTTTTTTACCTTTAGGTTTGTAGACATTAATTATTTAGAAGCTCACTGTCAGTGCTTCATTTACATTCAAAAGTCAATCAGCATTCTGTTTGAAGACAACATGTTTTTTATTGTTTGTGATAAATATTTTATTAGGTTGCTAAAATACAAACAAAACAAGAAACAAGCAAAACAGCAAGATGCAAAGTATAAACTATATATCACTGTGTGCTTAAACATTCTCAATATGAAGTACAAAAATGCCTGTCTGGATGGAGACACCAGTGAAGGTGTATGCCATGGCTGAGTACATTTCTGGTGAGACTTTGTGTTGCTGCAGTCAGGCTAGCCAGTTCTGTAAAGAAAAGGAACACACCAGAGACATGTCCCAGAAGACAGAGACACTGCTGTTCCAACAAGGGCAAATTAACCAATTTTGGCCCAGAAATTTGCGTCCACAAGCTCCTACAGGCACTTATTGCGAGACAGATGAGAAGATAATTTCAATTGAAAGAGTCTAGTGGGTGTTTTGGGCAAGAAGGATATTCTCACATATATGGACTTTAAACATCTCAACTCCCAACTGATTTTCACTGAAGATCATTAATGGGATTACAGCAGGTTGCAACCACATTTCAGTTCTATCAAAAGAAAAAAAACATTGCATAGTAATTTAATAAGAAACTATAATTAACAGGGAAATACTAGTTCAGCGAAAGGAAAAGAGGCATATTCAATCAATTTATACAAAATCAAGAAACTAACCCACAGAAGAATTAAGAAGGACGTTGGCGAACAGAGATGGTAACATCAGAAGCTTGATGCCATCTTGCCTTAAAACAAAATTGTGTCATATATGGCAGAGCAATTATAGGTTTGATCCATAAGAAAAATCAATGAAACTACTACTGGCTGTAAAAGATTCAAGTACTGTATGCAAATGTAATACCTATGACAATTGGGTTATGAGCTAATTCCTCTGAGAATGTGGGTTTCTCGAACTGCAAAGGGAAGTGTAGTAAAAAAGAAATAAATTAAAGTGGGTAAAGGAGAGACGTAGCCTTTTGAGTTTAATAATCAAGAAGATAAAAGACTCCCTGAGTAAACGTCAAACAAGACACAAGAAGACATTAATAAAAAGAAAGGAACAGAAGTCAGATAAGCAGCTGTTGGGGAAAGAATATTTCATGTCTAAAAAAAAAAAAAAAAAAAAAAAAAAAGGACAGCTGGAAGGGATTAAAAAAAGATATTTTGCATACTTGCATACAGTTAATGGTAGTGTTCTTGAATATAAGGATCTTGTAAGCAAACACAAATTATTCTGAGTGACCTTAATCTGAAGGTGTTCTGTGTCTCTCTGTCAGCTAAAGCACAAATAGAAAGGGAATATGAAATTATTTTTTTGAACTTTCTTTTTTATCTGAAGGAACCAAATGTAAACTGTGGCTCGATGTCATATCCACCCGAGGAGGATAGATCAACCTAACTGTTGAACAACTCTTAACAACATAATTTAATACATTTAAACTGACGCGCACTTCAATGAAATATGCAAATTTCAAAGCAACACATGTTAGCAAACACAAGGTTAAAGAAATCTCTATATGCGAGTCTTACTTTTTAATCTTGTTCTTCCTTGGTCATTTCACCGTCTAAGTAAAATTCTCCACACCCTTTCAACGCCACCTTTTCTCTCATTCACCAACCAACTGCTTCCCCTATTGACTGTCATGCTTTGCAGATACTCTGGGCGAAACTAGACTCTGTGCATGTTTTATTTTTAAATAGTGCCTGTGAGACCTATCTAGCAAATGGAAGTGCACAATATGTGAGATTAATGGAATTATTTCATTCGATTTAACCATCTTAAAGACATTATGATCGGACAGCACTAGGTAACTGAAATAGATCTCACTGCTTTTGGCAGGAAGACATTAAACTTTGTGATAAGCACACATAGCATATATGATACAATATGTTAAAATCACAGCTAGCATAAGGCCAGTGTTTTAATTTGACTGGTAGTAACACCAGTTTGCTTCATGTCTGCAGTTTGAAAAGTGGGTTCATTCTCCTATTTACAGTAAAATAAAAGTTTTTTTTCTCCTTTTTGGGTCCTTGCTATTTTTAACAGTAACATATAAATCTCCACTCCAGTAAACTCCAACAAATCCCATAAGTAGACCTCAAAACTAATATCGGTATAGCTATAAAGTATTTGACACACAGCACTTTTATTCTCTGACATGTTATTAACATATCTAAACCTTTCAAACTCATATTCATGTTTCAAATCTTGAAGCCATGTCATTGCCAACAGCTTTATAGTGTCTGTTTCTTTGTTCCTTGGGGGATTGCAGGTTAGGTTAAAATATCATATCACCAGCACAGGAGCTGTTATACAATTGTGTCTCAGTTTCAGCAATTTTCTGGGACAGCTGGTTGAAATGTGACATGTTTAGGAGGCCCTGCCATCGATGCTAGCATTCAGGTCTTCATGCAAATGTTTCCCTACACCCCATGATACACAGGGAAATGTCACTGTTGTCAAAACAGAAGGTCAAAGGGACAATATGTGTGTATATCTGTCTGTCTGGTTGGTTAATAACTACACTTGGTTATTATATTTGATAGATTTTATATATGATTCTCATTTTAATGTCTTGTTGCTTTTGAGACATTATTTGCAAACCGTAAATCACACATATGCCAAAATATGATTTAAAATGAAAAAAACTACCACAATAAAGAAGACAAATTAAAAATACGAGGCAGCTTTTTGCTTTTACCATTTCATTGTTTCAAGTTCTGTAGAAAACTGGGTTGTGTCTCAGATATTAAATATAAAAAAATCTTCAGACTGCTTGCTAGTCAATATTTTACTATTATGGTTAAGGTATAGAGTTGTTTCTTTTTATTTGTGTGTGAAATGAGCTGAAGAAAATGATCTGAGTTTGAAAGGAGAATAGTAACGGGTGCCTGACTAGTCAGAGCATCTGTGGTAGAGACTGCCTGGGAAAGCAAGGACTACATGTCTTTAAGAAATGGCAAACTTCCCAGGAGAGAGCTACTGATTGGTCTACGTGTGGTCAGAAATGACTGGTGACTGACAGGGCTACAGTGAACTGTGCCATCTGAAATGCATCAATCAATAGCACAATAACCCTAACACTGAAGGAAGGTATTGAGCAGATTGTATCGACCAGAGCAGTGTACAGGGAGTTAGTCTGGATGAATTTTTATAGTCATTATTTTGTCTTACAGATAAAGACCACATTGTTAAAATACATTGCTACCTTAAGCCTTACAGGTCAATGAGACCTGTTTATGTAAAAGAAAGAAAATAAATTTAAGTAGATATAGATGTATATGTATTAATTTTTTAACGAATATATGTTGCTTGTATTCTTGTAAAAAAATAAAATAAAAAAAAATCCCCAAAGAGTTTTAATAAATAAGCATTACTGGGTATCTTTCTTCCAGCATCATATTTTCAGCCCGGCTGTGAATGTGACACTGAATGCGTTACTGACTGTTCTGTGTTATATGTGTTCCCATTGTTGTAACTGTTGAAAAGACTGATGTGTTCACCCACTAAAGAAGCGAGACCCAGATGCACATTCTTTCTTCTTTGCAGAGCACAGATTAATCTACCGGAGGGAGTCAGGGTAGAAGATGGTTGGCAATACATTTTGCCCATCATTCACAGAGGGAAAAAAACAAAGCTTCTATTCTTGCCTTGCAAAAGTCAGATGCAGCTGCTGGTGAGGAAAGGGAAATAAGTGCTAAACAACATAAAGAACGCTTATGCACACTCTAGCATGAGGAAAAACTTTTTTACAGGCAAACTCTGCAGATGGGAGCAGTTTTTGGCTTGCATGAGAACACATTTATACTACATTAAGTATTGAATCTTATGAAGCCTGCACAGCAGCTAACCTTTTTTTTAATACTGATTTAATTCAATATTAAGCCTTGTCAAACATTAACTAGCCTTTTGCTAGTTTGCTGGGCTTTCTATTTCAAGTATGCCATTTCCAATTTCTGGTAACATTTATCGATGTGTATTTTTATCGTGGTTTTAAAGACGTTAAAAATATAAGTATCTACATATTTATATGTTTTGAACAAACCGATGAGACACAGCACATTACAGATTAATACTGTTTAACAAAGTGTACAGCACTCAAATTGATAATACAGTTGTACAATAATATCAATGAATGTGTCTTGCCATTAAAATCTGTGTTTATTTTGGATTTGAATGGATGATTTTCTTCTTAAATGTATAAATAACCTTTCAAAAATAATATTAGTAAAGTCATAGAAATAGTAGAATTAAAGCATGGTGTATCTGAAAGTGTGTTCCTCCAAAATAATCTTCCAATATATTATTTATTAGCAAGTTGAATGGATATATATATACACTAGATATTGTGTTTTGAAAAGCAATCTAAAATAAAATATGGCTATAATGCAAGTGATTATTCGTATAAATCAATCTGCAGTTGGCTGTCACAAAAATATCTAGTGAAACTTATGACCAAATGACATTTTGTTTGCTCTCATTCTTTCTCTTGCCACCTTATTATATCTATATATTCACTTGACATTATATGTAGGCCTACGTCTGGATGTCCTTGGAGGGTAAAATATATGAAAGTATTCAAAGTCATTTTCAATATTCCTGTAAATTCATGCCATTCTTTCAGCTCTCACTTACTGGAAAGGTTCTCAGTTCATTTTACCAGTAAGAAATAACCTCATCATACCTCTAATATGACATTTCACCAGAGGTTATTACTGTAAGAGTAATTCTTAACAACAGCTGGACCTTCCCTATCTCCTATTTCTTCATGGCTGGGGCTTACATTAGGGTACAAATATATGGTCTCCCATAAGTCAGACATCACAGGTAATATCAGTATGTCAACGTTAACCCGGACGGCCACACCTTCTCGATTATCTGCAACAACTTATCTTTGCTTTAAGACATTTCACACCTGGAAGAAATAGAGAGACCACCAATATTAACAAATATACAATGGCAAGGATCGTCCTCTTATTTGACCTCATCGCCATTGCATAATTGCAATTTTCTCTGTATTTAAAGTATTATGGACTTTCTTGTTGTTATTGCATCTTGTAAAACACTTTGTGATGGTGGTCCACTATGAAAGGCACTATGTAAAACAAAGATTGATTGATTGATTGATTGATTTCACACTCCAGGGTGTGTGTTGTGGGACATCACCACCTTTTGGGAGGTTGAACACACTCTGCTTCACCTTACACCCGATGCCATAGTCGGAAGCCATAGTTAACGAGAATACTAGAGTTAGTGTAATGGCATTGTATGGAAAATGGGATCCAAGACCGTACCGCCTTATAACCTGTGCCGCAGTATAAAGGGCTGCCTTATAAAGGGGAATATACAGTCGACACCACTTAGAACGGGTGTGTTTGTGTTAACGTGATTCACCCACAGTAAGCGATGGACAGTATAAACTCCCACAGAATAACCTGACATTCAAAATGTCCCCCAATCACCAGTACAGTAATCAAAACAAACAAGTGTGTATGTGGTTACAAATCTTTATTAAGACACTCATTACACTAAAAAAAAATATGTATTAAAACCTATGAATGTAAGAAAAAAGAAGTAATGCCAGTGCTGAAATGTACAGTACAGATAGGCTACATTACTGCAAATTGTTTCCAGTGAAGAACTCTGTGATACGTATCTGGACGATCTTTTTTTGGAAGTATGGACGGCAAACTTTCAGCGTTTTCTAAAAAATCACAATTCGGCTCTATATCCAGATGCTGCTCCATAGCACGCCACTGTGTTACAAGCGCAGCACGCACACACGTCATCGTTGTCTGTTTCAGGCAGAGTTTCCTGGTTGCTATGGTGACACAGCTGAGAATTCTTCCTCTGACTTCCCTCTGGTGTTGTCAGAGTTTCAGTTTCAGTTGTATTTTCGTCAGCACTCTCCTCCTCAACTACAGAAATCCCAGCTTTTTGAAGCAACGTTGGATTGTTTCCAAGTATGCTTTAGGTGCAAACAGCCGATTGATCAATCTCTCAAGCTTTTACTACAGCCTTTTGTATTGAAATCTATGTGAATGGCAAGGTAACAAGGTTAAAACAGTTGATTGGTGGATTAGTAAGAGCAATTACTACAGTATAAGATGAGCATTTGTTATTTAAATCTATGTGAAGGCGCATAACGAGATCCAAACAGCTGAGTTTGCCCGAAATATACCCTGTGCTTAACACGGTATAAACGACGCCTTTGTTATTGAAATCAATGGGAATGGCAAACGCTATTTGCCTGATATAAACAGCTGCCTGAAATAAGTACACTTTTATAAGGGAAAGTACAAATGTCTGTCTTCCCTGCAGACTTCCTCCCCCAGCCTCCCAGAATTAGAGGTGATAATCATTTAGGAATGGTTTTGATCCCTCCAGAATGATTTAAATACCTTGCAGGCTCATAACATGGAATCAGTGCCTTATTATGTCAGGTGTTTGTAATGGTTTCCCCAACCCTGTATACATAATGTGTGCCAGATGTGCTGTGTTTCAAATGTGGTGTTGCTTGAGGGCGAGGCACTAATTCAATCAAAGCTTCTGTGCACATACTAACCCCACTTTCTGTTTTTTAAGGTTGTATGACACAGATTTTAGGCAGAAGTCTTAGAACAGAGAGACGTCCGGTTCTGTAAATTAAATGAAAAGAAAACTCTTTGATCTATTGAGAAAGTCTGAAGGTCGAGCTGAAAAATGCAATATTTAATGAGAAAATAAATAACTGCCAATGCATTGCTCTCTCTTAAGACTGACACACTCAGAAAGTTAGGGGATGGAGAAATGTAAAGCAGATACTTTAAAAGAGAAGAAATAAGTACCCAAGTTTGAAGATGTATTTTTACTGTCTGTAGGTTTGTTAGATTCTATTAAATGGCCACTGTACATGACTAGGTTTTAGTCAGTTGTTCAAAAGAATATCCTCCAATTCTTGAACCAAACCCCTACAGAAGATGGCAGCCAATCTCAAGCACATCCTTTTGAAAGGAAGGCAACAGGCAAGTCTGGTCTTCATCTGCATTTGCCCTTCTGTTAACAGCCACCTAAAGTATTGTACATAGCAGGGTAATGGAACAACCTTATTGAAGATACCAATATTTACAGTATGTGTCTGTGTGTTGTCAGAAGTACCCCTGGGGAGGCAGATGTTAATGTAGTGATTCTTTAGACGTGGGCAGGATATACTGCAGGGTGCAGAAGCATATGTAGTGTGATTATCAAACATATAATTGGATGTAAATGTTATTATTATTATTATTTATTATTTTATTTCTTAGCAGACACCCTTATCCAGGGCAACTTATAATTGTTACAAGATATCACATTATTTTTACATACAATTACATTATTTTTACACATTATTTTTACATACAATTATCCATTTATACAGTTGGGTGCCAAAAACGCAAAAATCAATTTACTGTTGGTGTTGACTTGAAACCATTTGTATTTTTATACTTCTATGAAATAATTTGGCCAAATTTTTTAAAAAATGACTAATTTCTTATTAACATGAACCTTTATACCTAATGTAAAGTATTGGATTAGTGGTTGTTACATATTGATTTTTACCTGATGAAAAGATAATCTCGGTGTAAGGGTGAGATTTTGAAAAGGTAGAACGATATCCCACCCTTTAGATACCTAATACTATATATATATATTCCCCCACCACACCAAAAATATAAATATCTATGACATTAACACAAGGCTTTTCTGCAAAATAAATTAACACATTTGTTTAACACAAAAAGGACCTTGATCTCATCTTGCATTCACACTGCTAATGTACACTTCATGCCTTATTGAATGATATCCTAAATGAGAATAGTCCATAAGTAGCAGTGTCTCATCACCAGTGTTAATAAGGAGCTGCTCTACTGTGCATGCAAGGTGTATCATATCAGAGGCGTATGACTTGGTGAATAAAGTTGTCACTCAAGCACAATTTCGCATTTAAGTGTTTAGAATGTAAATGGCCATTGAATGAATGCTGCATGTTGTCTGTGTATGATGAGGATATTTGTTCTGTCAGCTTTAATGCTCTCTGCTTGGAGGGACTGCTTATCTGATTTCTCAAACCGTTTTTTATTTTTTATATGAAAAGATGAAATATTAACCAAGCTATCTCGGGCACCATTGTGAAGCAGAATCTAATTAATGCCCACATTTTTTTTTTTTTTTTTTTTTGTGTGTGTGTAGGAAATGTTGAAGAGGATCTACAGTACAATATTCAAAACAGCGTGTTTACTACCTCCGATAACATATAACAGATCGAAGAAATAAGCAGGGAATAAAAAAAAGTGTGTTGTCAAAGCTGTTGCTGATGCTTTGGGTATTTTTTTGTTAATGTTATCAGCCCACATAAATCTCATGTTGTTTTAAAAAGTCTCGCCAACAACAAACAAGACTGATATAATTTAAAATGCCTTGAAAAGTGCAGAATGTAGACATGGCATTGGAGCAATTTGACTCCATTCAATCTGCCTTTGTGATTAGAGAATACTGGACTAGGTTCAAACTGATTATATCCCAGTCAGGCTGACCTACCCAGGGTGCAGGACAACCCTGTATTTTATATATTTTTTTAAAGTAGATTTTCCATTATAATTTATTTGCCTTTTTTATGATTTCGCAGGTTCACTGAAAAAAAGAAAAGTGACAAACTGCATACACACTGCCTTTGATACAGCATTACAGCAGTTATTAAGACTTGTCGTCTGATGTTATCAGCCTTTTATAATAAAGGTAAATATGAAAGTATGTGTTGCTCAGTCTCTGTAGGTGTCTGAGGTTTACCTGGTCTGATCTTGAATTTCCTATTGCTGCAAATGATTTGATTTATTATTATTTTATTTTTTTTGCATGATGCAATATTACTATACCCACCACATAAAACTACCTCTGCATTTTTATTTACTTATTTTTTAAGTGCAGATGCTTAACAGTAGTCACTGAAAACTTATGATAACCAGTTATTCAGGAGAACATCCTCAAGAGATTCATGTGTGGTTATTTACACGTGCATGTTTGGGAGAAAAGCTCGAGAGGATCAGGTTTGTGGCCAAAAATAACAGCCACTGAGAGGGATAGGGTAAATCTCATTTACTTGTGAGCATGACATAAAACACAGGAAATCCACGCCCATTTTCACACGGAAACCAGCATTTCACGTGAAAACGTCCTCTGCTCCCAATCCAGACAGCCTTGGGAGCACACGTGGAAGGTGTCTGGCACAGATCTCTATAATCCAACGTCTCCGCCGGTTTTCAGCCATGGTGATCTGCAATAGCTGGGTTGGTCAGTTTCATTATGTACCTCCGGGTTAATTATTATTATTTTTTTTAATTAATAAGTCGTGTGATAAATTAGTCGAAATATTATTTGCTACTAGTGATAGGCCACCCCACCAATGAACATTTGAAAAACAATTTGGGAAGAGTAGTAAAACACATTATTAAACAACCAGGCACAAGGCATTTACAAATCACAGCTTTTACATGAGCTTAACACTGTGCTTTAAACAGTTTCACTCAAACAAGATGTCACCTGACAACCATGGGTTTCCAGGTGACATTCACTCCTGTACCTGTGCATGGAAACCACATTTTCCTGAGCTGTCTGCAAAGACAGAAACACATCACTACGTCACCTTTTTATAACACCACCCTAATTTGCATATCAACCTCCTTTCCCCTTCATTTGCATGACGTCAGGTGAAAAGAGGGTCTTCGAGTAAAAAACTAAGCCAATGGAAACCCGAAATGTATAGGGTCATTTTTCATTTGGCTTGAGCACAATGTCTCGAGAAAAATTAGAACACACATGGAAACTCCCCCGTTGACATACGTATGTTGTGAGGCATATTACTCCTTTGATGTCAACACAACATTTAATCAACTAATAAAGCCCCATGCTGTACAAACATTTTAAGTTTTCAACTAAAATAATGTAGTTCATTGTTGAGTCTTTTTGCACTATATAACCCTAACCCTTTTTTGATACAAATGTGTACTTACATATATCATTAAAAAAATTACACATCAAGTACGTTGTAACTGTGCTATGATAACATTGTAATTTTATGTAAGCACACATGTATTTACTAAGTTACTACTTTGTAAATACACGGTAATAAAATGTACTTAATGTAAAGTGTTACCTTGAATTGAATAACCTTACCTATAATAATTCTGAACATTTTTCAAATATATTTCAAAAGCAAATTTATAGTTGAAAGAAATAATCTAAGAAAGGGATTTGTATTGTACTGTTATATGGCAGGGTGACATTTGCACTGTTTAATGGATTCAATTTTATGCTGATAATTAACTCTTAGCTTGGTTAACCCATATACATTTTGGAATTATGCACGGAAATTCTAATAATTTAGCTACTGAAATGTTTTTTAATTAATCTTCATATTTAATATTTTATCTTTGGCCTTTGTGTCCCATGCTTCATATGCATTAATCAGATGTTAACAAGCTTGAGTAGTTTACAGGAAATCGGGTATGAAGGAATTGTATGTTAATTCCATAGTCTCAGCTAATTTGCAGTGTCTTAACACGTCGTCAGTATCTTGGTTTAATTCTGGAAAATTAGTATGCAGTTGGCTACAATATTTGTCTCATTGGCTTTATTTTATTTTTATTTTGTTTATTTAGCAGACACCTTTATCGAAAGCAACTTACAGAGACTAGGGTGTGTGAACTATGCATCAGTTGCAGAGTCACTTACAAATACATCTCACCTGAAAGACAGAGCACAAGGAGGTTAAGTGACTTACTCAGGGTCACACAATGAGTCAGTGGCTGAGGTGGGATTTGAACCGGGGACCTCCTGGTTATAAGGCCATTTCTTTAACCACTGGACCACAGCTGATCAATGTATTATATCTGAAGATTTGAAGAACTGACTTATTTACAGGATTCTATAACTGCAAGCTAAACGTGT
This sequence comes from Acipenser ruthenus, assembly GCF_902713425.1. NCBI lineage: Eukaryota > Metazoa > Chordata > Actinopteri > Acipenseriformes > Acipenseridae > Acipenser > Acipenser ruthenus. Next base: position 60,728,487 of record NC_081195.1, on the reverse strand, counting down.
CTGCAACTGTGACATTACTTCTGAGTTGATCACAAAAAGCTGCCAAATTGAAGTCATGTGACTTTTTCAGCATTATCCTTTCAGTCTGTCAAGTTTAATCCTAGTGGTTTTCCAGATAGAATGAATCTTTTCACCCTTTCAATACAAGACTTAGGTTCTGCAGAGAAACAAAAGATTGTTATTTATCATTTTGCGGCAATTGTTTGTTGTAAACTCTTGTAAACTAGTTTTAGCTCAGAAAAAAAGAGTGGCTCTTGTCTTTAAAAAAAAAAAATTACAATTGTATGGCCATATTTGTTGTAACCTCTGTGACCTTCAGCTTGACACCTGACCTACTGTATGAGGACTGCCATTTTTGCTGTTATCTGACCTCCATTTCAAGCTAATAAAAATAACCATTTATTTTGACATATTGCTTCACAGAATAAATTCCCCTAGTTTGATTATGTAAATCTCTTTTCTTTATGTTTACAAACTATCTTGCCAGTGTAGTGTAGGTGGTAAAGGGACTCCCCAGCCTTTGTGTCTTTCAAGAGATATTAATACTGTGTCACATTACATCAATTTGCTCAGAACTCTCTGTAGTTGTTCTTGATGTTTGATAATCTGTGCATCCTGGTTTGAAGAAAAGCTTTTAAATGTATAGTTATTTCTGAATGCATTTAACACGTAAGCATACAGTATATTCATTTACTAACAGTATGTTTGTATGTGATGGAGTGTGAAGCATGAGTTTGTGTATGTTAGTAACTTGTTATGAAGCAGGTCTTGCAATCCTTGCAGCACAGGAGTGCTTTACCTCGTTCACGTTTACTGTATGCTGTTTCCTTTTGAGGTTCTTACTTATGAAGCAATGCAAATTTGTAATGATTTATTTATTAATTTCTCTACTATTGTGATTCATTGATACTAAAACATTTTGGAATTATAATGCTGTATGCTCATTGCATTGTTATTATTCTGTATTGGAAGGTTATAATCCCCCTGGTAATTTATCCATTTATCAGTACTGGAAGGTTCCAGAAACCAGTAGAGTTTTTACCTTATTTGGTCAAATTTTGATGTAATCTGCATGTTTAGAGGTTTAACTCTTATTTACTCTTTTTCTGAGTTTCATGGTGTTAAAGGTCCCTCTGTTCTTCTATAATAGAGCACGCAGTATCAGCACAATAACACATATTTGTAGTTAAACATTATTGTGGGCTGATCTTATGACTAGAAAAAAAAGATATCTGCAGAGTGTTGCATAAGAAAACTATATTATAAAGAGCACACTGGATGCTGTCTACTGAATAATAACAATAGAATTAAAAGGTCTTTCTCACTGGGAAATACAATACAATTTTATATTAATCTCTGAAAGTTCATAACGTTGGTATAAATGAAAACAAAGTAGGACACAGTATTCAGAACACTCTTGCATATCTATGGGGAGCAGATGTGGAATATTAATACCCCCTTGCATATTAATAGGCTCATAATAATACATATTCCAAACAGTGGTATTTCAAATGCAAACATATTCTGAATATCACCTTGTGACAGAGATCGAATGATTCTTGGTGTTCGATCTCCCTCCCGACCTACGAGGGCGTGGTGTAAAGGGAACAGAATACCCTGGACTAAATGGCACGACAGTTTTTTCCCCAGGGTTAGGTGGAAGTCAGCCATCTAGAAAGGGGGCAGAGCTATGGTACATGAAACCAATGATCCGGACGAGAAATGGCGTGGCATCCGCAGATTGGAGGAGCAGATGCACTCATTGACCAAGGGCTCATGGGTGACGTTATAAAAAGGGGACGTAGTGATGTGATCTGTTCCTTTGTGAATGGTTACGTTAAATGACCAGAAGGAGCACCTGTGCTGTGAAACAAGAGTGTTTTGTTTGTTTTTGTTTGTCGTTAATAATACTGTTTGTAATTATTTGGACGGCTAACACGATCCAGAGCTGTCGCCAGAGGCCAGCACTAAACCCGGATCAACAACACTGCACTTTTGTTGTCACTAAAGAACTGTATTCACCACTAGCACTAGAGCACGCATTGTGTATGTGTTACGTGTGGGTGAACTGAAACAGGACTGTTATTATTATTGTTATTGTTTACTGCTGTTAGCCATCAGGCCCTTTGGTCCCACTGCCGATTATTTCCACCCCCTTTGAACGCATTGCAATGGACATAGTGGGCCCTTTGCTACCTTCTGATTACGGGGATACGCATATATTAGTAGTGGTAGATTATGCAACACCGATACCTGGAAGCAGTTCCATTGAGGTTCACTAGTGCAGCTGTGTTTGCCAAAAAATCATTGCAGATTATGGCTATAGTAGGGATCACCAAGGAAATCCTGACTGATCATGGAACTTTCTGTCTAATACGTTACAGCAAGTTTACAAAATACTAAAAATACATCCCATCAAGACATCTGTTTATCATCCACAGACGGATAGTTTGGTGGAACGTTTCAATCAGATCTTAATATAGCAGATGCTAAGACGATTTGTGAACCAAGAGCAAAAGCATTGGTCGTCACTTCTCCCCTACCTCCTTCTTGCAGTGAGAGAGGTGCCACAGAGTTCGACAGGGTTCTCCCCCTTCGAGCTCTTGTATGGCCGACAGCCTCGCGGCATCCTCGATCTGTTGAGAGAGGGGTGGGAGGAGAGATCGTCTGGATTTGGTCGGTCGTTTGGCCCAGGAAAATCTCAAATCGGCTCAACACTGGCAACAGCAGCATTACAACAAAAATGCACAAATTCGAACCTTTCGACCAGGAGACAAAATAATGCTGCTGCTGCTTCCCTCCTCTGAATCGATTGCTAAATGGCAGGGGCCATATGAAGTGATTCGGGCTATAGGAAAGGTGAATTATGAAATTAGATCAATCACTGTAATGAAAGATTCATTTATCATGTCAATTTATTAAAGCCCTGGCAGGCAAGGGAGGCCTTATTTATAGTCCCAGGCAAAGTAGAGGATGATTTAGGCCCCGGTCTAGAGACCTCTAGTTACTTCCTGATCAGCAATGAGAGCTGCGTAAGTTAATTGAGGAGTTCAATGATGTTTTTTCTGATGTGCCCGGTGAGCACTGACATCCATCACAGGCTGTGGTTCCAACATCAGTTTTAAGAAGAGTTTGTTGGATTTACTGTTAAACTGCCTGTCAAATAATTAACATGCAATTATTATTTGCTGTTGAATACAAATAAACTAAATGTCATATAAAAAAGCAAAATAGGAGTTTGTCAATAATTAGGGCTCTTTGGTTCCTGTTTATCAAGTTTTTTTTTTTATTTTGTATCCAATTGTGAGAATCAGTTTCCGATGGTCAGGTTTTTTTTTTAGTTTATTTTTTATTTTTTACTAGCTCTAGTTTGATAACATAACTGGTGTTTTGGTTTTAATTCACTGAGGGCTATCAGTTCTCTGGATATGAAATGATTCACTCCTGTCACGCACAACTTGTGACTTTTGACCACTGGCACAGCCTGCTTGCTTTACTTCTGCTCTCTAGATATCAACCCAGTTGGCAGGGTAAAATGTCCTTGTTAAGAGTCACTCTTATTAATCCCCTGGACTTTCTCATTGTTGGTTACTCAGCATACCAGCACCACTGGAGACCTGGGCAGCTGGCATATATTTTCCAGAGGGAGGAATGTACAGGCTGCATCAAAACCTTTGCTCCTACTGTAATTGAGAAAAAGCTAATCTCTTGATTAACTGAAGCTGCCAGGAATGATCGCTTAAGGCAATACATTGCGTAAACAGCCTTTTTCACACCAAGTTCTTTGAAATAAGCTTCTGTCAATATTCAGACTCATGCAGTTTCTCTTGTTAATACAGACGTGCTCAAATTTGTTGGTACCCCTCCACAAAAAACGAAGAATGCACAATTTTCTCTGAAATAACTTGAAACTGACAAAAGTAATTGGCATCCACCATTGTTTATTCCATATTTAATAGAAATCAGACTTTGCTTTTGATTTTTTATTCAACATAATATTGTAAATAATAAGACAAATGAAAATGGCATGGACAAAAATGATGGGCCCGCTAACCTAATATTTTGTTGCACAACCTTTAGAGGTAATCACTGCAATCAAAGTTTTCTGTAGCTCTCAATGAGACTTCTGCACCTGTTAACAGGTAGTTTGGCCCACTCTTCCTGAGCAAACTGCTCCAGCTGTCTCAGGTTTGATGGGTGCCTTCTCCAGACTGCAAGTTTCAGCTCTTTCCATAGATGTTCGATAGGATTCAGATCAGGACTCATAGAAGGCCACTTCAGAATAGTCCAATGTTTTGTTCTTATCCATTCTTGGGTGCTTTTAGCTGTGTGTTTTGGGTCATTATCCTGTTGGAGGACCCATGACCTGCGACTGAGACAGAGCTTTCTGACACTGGGCAGTACGTTTCGTTCCAGAATGCCTTGATAGTCTTGAGATTTCATTGTGCCCTGCACAGATTCAAGGCACCTTGTGCCAGGCGCAGCAAAGCAGCCCCAAAACATAACCGAGCCTCCTCCATGTTTCACTGTAGATATGGTGTTCTTTTCTTTGAAAGCTTCATTTTTTTGTCTGTGAACATAGAGCTGATGTGACTTGCCAAAAAGCTCCAGTTTTGACTCATCTGTCCAAAGGACATTCTCCCAGAAGGATTGTGGCTTGTCAATATGCATTTTAGCAAATTCCAGTCTGACTTTTTATGTTTTTCTGTCAAAAGTGGAGTCCTCCTGGGTCTTCTTCCATGGAGCCCACTTTCGCTCAAAAAGCGACGGATGGTGCGATCAGAAACTGACGTACCTTCACCTTGGAGTTCAGCTTGTATCTCTTTGGCAGTTATCCTTGGTTCTTTTTCTACCATTCGCACTATCCTTCTGTTCAATCTGGGGTCGATTTTCCTCTTGCGGCCGCGCCCAGGGAGGTTGGCTACAGTTCCATGGACCTTAAACTTCTTAATAATGTTTGCAACTGTTGTCACAGGAACATCAAGCTGCTTGGAGATGGTCTTGTAGCCTTTACCTTTACCATGCTTGTCTATTATTTTCTTTCTGATCATCTCAGACAACTCTCTCCTTTGCTTTCTCTGGTCCATGTTCAGTATGGTGCACACAATGATACCAAACAGCACAGTGACTACTTTTCTCCATTTAAATAGGCTGAATGACTGATTACAAGATTGGAGACATGTGTGATACTAATTAAAGAAACTAATTAGTTTGAAATATCACTATAATCCAATTATTTATTATCTTTTCTAAGGGGTACCAACAAATGTGTCCAGGCCATTTTAGAATATCTTTGTAGAATAAGCAATAATTAATCTCTTTTCACAGCTTCTTTGCTTTATTCTATGACATACCAAAGGCATGCAAGTATACATGATAAAATAGCTTTTAATTTCATCACTTTTCAGGAGGAATGAAGCATTATTTCAGTGAGCTGTAAGGGTACCAACAAATTTGAGCACGTCTGTATGTATGTAATAAGACGTAAGAAAGCTTCAGTTTTAGTTTTCAAAGATCAGAGAGTCTTGCACTTTGTACAAGTCTGCTTGTCCATCTATTAGGCCTGACTCAGATTTCTCTTTAAGGTTAGGATTTGGATTTATGGATGTGCACACATATTGTTTTGTATATGTCTTGTACCTTTTTATCTATTTTTATAATATATATATACATACACACTGCTGTGCAAAAATCTTAGACATGTTGCATTTTCTACTCTGATGCATTATGAGCATCAACAATTTACTCAAAGCCTCCACTAGTGTTTTCTACTATTATAATAACATTGACTTGCATAAGAAGGAAAAACATTGAGTGAAATAGCTCGCATCACTCGATTTTCAAGGTGTGGTATCCGAAGCATAATCAACAAGTTCAGAGAAACATCATCTGTAATTAACAAACCCAGGACTGGAAGACCCAAAAAGCTGTCTAACAAGGATGAGCAATACTTGAAGATAATACCATTAAGGAATAGAAAGAAGACAAGCGTTGAATTGACAACAGAACTGGCAGAAGGCACAGGTGTCGTTGTCCATCATCAAATCAACAGTACGAAGGTCACTCTTGAAGTCACTCTCAGGACTTAAAGGATGTGTTGCAGTAAGAATACCTCTGTTAAGAAAGGGGAACAAGACTAAAAGGCTAAAATATACACAAGAACACAGAAATTGGACTATGGAACAATGGTCAAAGGTGTTTTGGACTGTTGCATGACTGCATTCGAGTGAGTTTGGGGTTTTAAATATTTTCTTTGAAACTGATTTTTACTGTAATACACATCATAACTGAAGGTTTGAATATACTGAAGGGCAAAAGTATGTTCTTTAACACATCGTCCTCCAGGAGAATTTATGAGCTAATCTTTAACACTGTTTCAACAGGTTTTAAATCACATTGGATTGCTGCTGTTTTATACTCCCCAGTGCCTTCAATTAAAGTCAACCAACAATCTTATACTGCTTAGAAATTCAGAAAATCTGATCAGTTCTGAATGTGTTCAGGTTTGTATTCAATGTTTTAGGACACATCTTGATTTTTCTTAATGGGCCAGATAATTTATTTGGGGAAAGATCAACATTTTAAAAGTAGTAGTATAAAAGCCTTTACTGTTTTCATAGACTTTCATAGTCTTCACTTGTGTTGCACTGCAACAAGATGGAAAAATGACAGACTGTCACACTGTAGATAATATATTGAACCGTACAAGGTGGCAGTTGTTATAAGGGTACAATGTGTTTGTGGTATATGTCATCTTATTTGTTTAGATTAAAAATACTCTGAATGCAAGCACTGTTATGTTTTTTTTTTCATTTTAATTTGTTACCCAACAATCCACTTAGAAATAAGCCTCATCGTTGTATTATAATAATTATGCTTTGTGTAAAGGGACCGGCAATGGAAAGGCTTAGAAAATAGGCTTAGCATAATTTATCTAAGTGCAAGTGATTTTTGTTTCCTAAGTGTTATTATATTACCAATCTAATAAAAAAGAAAATTGAACAGTTGACTGGCTGCCATTAAACGCATTTAATAAATGGATAGATGCTCTGAATGATCTCATGACAGATTATGTCACAGGTACTGTATACATCTGTCTGGAATCTCTTCAAAATAGAAACATACATTTCAAGGTTAGTATCCTGGATTGATCAGGGTCTAAAATGTTTGTATTTCCCCAAAGAATTGATCTGGCGTATTTTCCTAAAACATTGAAGAAAGACAATACAAACCTGAACACATTCAGAACTGATCAGATTTTCTGAATTTCTAAGCAGAATAAGATTATTGGTTGACTTTAATTGAAGGCACTGGGGAGTATAAAACAGCAGCAAGCCAATGTGATTTAAAAGCTGTTGAAACAGTGTTAAAGACTAGCTCGTAAATTCTCCTGGTAGATGACGTGTTAAAGAAGATACTTCTGCCTTGCAGTATATCAATGCCTTCAGTTATGATGCGTATCTTTGTCATAAATCTAATTTCAGAGACTGGCAAACTGTTAAGTCAATTGACCTAGGAAACTGTGAATCTATTTGACTGGAAAAAAAAAGCTATCAGGAATTTAAATTGCATCAAACATTAGGCCTATTCCATTCCACACAGTAATATTGGTAAAGCAAACAACCTTTGATTTGAGTTCTGTCATATTTATATATGAACCCACACAAAATGAACATCCCTGTAGACACTGATAAGAGAAGATGAAAGTTAATGGTGTATCTTGCCAGTGCTTTGCTCAGTTGAGGTTCATGAGGGCAGAAAAACAGCAGAAAAGGATTTCATGCTGCCCACTGATTAAACACTAACTGTAACATTCAGTTGAGATCCTGGAAACCCAGAACGGGATTTCCTTGGGATTTAGATAGAGTGTTAATGGAAAAGGACTACAGATGATACATATTATTCCACAAATTAGATGATATTAATTTAGGTGATAGTCAAACTCAAACCAGGTACCTCACGATCCCCAACAGGAATACTTACTGCATACACTGAACACATCACGGTTATTCGTCAGTAGAGATAGAAAGTAGCTGAGCTTGAATCATCAGACAGTCAATAATATAGAAGTTCAAAGAGGAAGATCACTGTAATGTAAAAACAGAACAGGTAGGAAGCCAGCTACCTTGGAGAAACAGAGAGTAACATACATGCCCAGTCCCTGTATGGTCGGGACAGTCCCGATTTCCTAGCAAATGTCCGGTGTCCCAATACATAGGAAGAAAGTCCCAATATTTACACATAGAAAAAAAAACATTTATTCTGCACAGTAGTTAGTGAAAACCACACGTTATGCTCTTCATGCAGCTGACACATCTGCTGATCACTAACTTATACAAAGATAAGAACGCTTCATTATATCTATTTTTACTGTCATGATGGTCGTGTGGTGTTGAGTTGGGGGGGGGGGGGGGGGGTACATCTATTATATGATAATGAGTGCTTTTTGCGTATGACCCCTCCCATGTGTATGATGTGTATCACCCCTCCCCCCTCCCCATGTCGAGCGTCCCTCTGAACAGTTTTCAAATGTTGGCAAGTATGCAGTAAGTATTTAAAGATTGCCAGCAAGGGTAAACGGGTGGCCTCAGTCCTCAGAATGAAATGAAGGTATGAGAGAAACCATTTTAAACAGTTATTTTTCTTGGCCGCTGTTACAGAACCATCCTCCATTTTGTTTGTTGCCATTTAAATGATCTGAGTAATAGAAATCCTCCTACTGGTTTATGCCCATTTGGACCGTCAAAATAAGCAGACAGGATTATCACACAATGATGCATGATGAGCTGGGTTTAGAGGAATAATTACTTGGTTGGGCTTGGATGATTTCAGTTATGTAACATATGCAATGCCATTTGCTTTCTGATTGGCTAAGATGATCTTTAGCATTGTGCATGTGCATATCTATCCCAACCATGCCCTGCATGAAGGCTATCAACCAAACATTACACCTCATATTATTTTTATGGGCACCAAATGTAAGCACTTCGCAGTAATGGACCTTTTTTTTCCACAACCTGTTATCTCAAATGGGCTGCAGCGGTCTGTAAACGCTGTAGACTATGAATCTTAAACTTGAGTAGACCAGCTAGCAATGAATTACAGTCATAAAGTCTCAAGGTCACAAAAGCATGGGCCAGTTTCACTGTTAAGCTTCCATTAAGGAACTGGATGAGATATTTTTCAAATGCTAGCAAGCCTTTTATATGTGCATGGAAACCACAAACACACTTGTTTCATTTTAACCCTTCCTGCATCCCAGACTACTTTAATCAGCCTGGTTGCCTTAGATTAAATCAACCCTTTGCCTTTTTTCTTTTCTTTTTTTTTTGTTTTGTTAGGGATGTCAAATTTTTCCAAAATAGTCCACGAAAGTTGTGTAACCATAGAAAGCCCGCCACAGCAGGAGTTATAAACTCCCTCTCCCTCTGTAAACCCTCTGTGAACACAATAAGGTCAAGTTTTTTGGTTTTTTTGGTTTTTTTTAGACATGACAAACAGGGTCTTACATATACTGAGCATCAAAAGAAACGTATCACTTATATTTGAGCATCACAAGAAACTTATCACTTATATTTGGATAAAATTCACTAGATGTGATCGAAAAATGACAAACTGGTGCAGTGACTTTTTATTGTGCTGATTAACAATTGACATCTGTCGATCATGGGCAGGTGTTGTGACACTTGGTCTCCCAGCTCGTGGCCTGTCATTGACAGTGTGTCTGGTTGTACTGTCTCAGCAGGTTTGAAATTGCTGGCTGTGAGCAACCAAAATGGTGAGCCGCAGTATGCTGCCCTAGTCCAGCCTCCAACATGCCGATCGCACGAAGGCGCTGCTCTCTTGACAGACGTGGCATATTGTTTTTTTTCTGTGATTTTCTTTATTGCTTTTATTCAAGCTTGCAATTCAACAGCTGAAATCACTCCATATCCAGTGTTCAATCAACTGTCTCACTAATTAGGTGATTAAGTGCATATGCTTCAGTCATAGTCACTCAAGCGTGTCATGGTCAAGGATGAATGATCGAGTGATTAAAAAGAAACCAAAAACATTTTGCCAATGTCAATCATTTATATACGTTATTTTTTTTCAAAAATAAATGTGTTATAATAGTGATATGTTTCTTTTGATGCTCTGTATATTTTAGAGTTCACTTTTTAATCTTGATGTTGCACAAATAAAAGTTACAAATAGTTGCCTCCAGGTGCCTAACGAACACATACATCTACTGACATAAAGCCACTTTAACCGATCTAGCCTGTGCTGCTTGCTGGCAACTTGAACTGACAAGCAGCCTCGGAACTCAGACTCAAGCACCTAACACCGACAAAATGGATCAGAACATTTATAAACAACACCACGATGTTGAAGTCATTGCTGTAAGGACCATGTTGAATGATTGTAAACACCATAAACAGCTAAGAGGTCATCATGTTAAGATACTTATGGCTGGTTTGACAGACCTACTGTAGATTAGCATTAATCATGGTCATGGATTACCCAATATTATTGAAGTAATCCAAGATTAGTACTGATCAGGGTCTATCTTTAATTAAATTATAGACTTTTTTATCAACTAATGTTGATATCAACAATAAACATAATGTAGTGAACAGTAAAAGTACTGCCATGCCACCTTAAATACAAAGGCCAGTATCAGCTCTCTGGCTGTTTAAAACACATTTAATACCAAATGAAAACTTACATATGTGAAAAAAGTCCCAGTGAAAGACAGAAAATAGCTCTCTTAACATTTTCAATTCCCTAATCTTTCCTTAAAGGTTGCACTTGCCTGACCTAGTCTTGTTGAGTTTAACTCACTTTGTTGTTATTGAAACTGATTAGGAAGGCTGCAAACATGTCAAGTGTATTGACATAAACCTGTGCCTCTGGGAAGAGGATGAGTGATTCTTTACACAAGAGACATTTTCCTTTCATGGCCTTACTTCTGAGCTCCCCTGCTTGGTTTAGCATTTGCTATTGCACACATATCAAAATGTAATTATATTACCGGGGATAGATATAACGCACAATATTTTAATAGGACAATATAGCATACACTGTTTAACTTTTACAGAAGATAACGCTTAGAATTGATATTTATTTTCTGAATAAATGCAACCGTTGGAGATGGGGGGTGGGAGGTGGAATGATACAGTAAATGGCAAATCCATTTTTCTGCATGGTTATATTAAAGACACGTTTTTTGCCTCCTTATTTGATTAGTAACAGTAGTGTTTGAACAGTATTCAATAATAAATAAGCACATAGTTGGAATAAGATCCTGGACTAGAATTGATTATGTGAGCAACAAATGCTCTTTAAAAAAAAAAAAACATGCTCCTGTTTGACATTATCAAACCATAGGCTATATTTTCAACTGTATTTGCAGTAGTAGTGAGAAAAATCTAAGATCTGAATTTGCACATCAAAATACTGAATCCCTGAAGTCCTACAGACAGCCTAGTTAATTAACAAAGAAAAATATAACTGGGTTACCTGTGGGGCCAGTCTGCTGCTTTTCATTTCATTCCAATATGGATTAAGACTTAATGAATATATGACTATTTTTCTTCCAGCCCTTTGTAAAGAGAATATTGTATGTACATTAATAAACAGCACTAGTCAGTATATAAGGCTACCAGTAATGCTTTATTTTGTGTGGAAAAATAATATTATATTATTATTATTATTATTTAATTGATATACAATTATTACCAATTGATTGAAGTTAATAAAGTATGCATATATATATAATTACACACACACACACACACACAATAGGGGTGCTTGAGTACACACACCTTTAATTTCCATTGTAATCCCATATGCATTTGGTGTTCATTAAGACATTGATAGTTTCCTACTCTAACAGTTATGTAAAGCATTGGTTATGGTTGCATTTCCCTATTAGATATATTGACTGTTTATTAAATCAATAAATATGCAATTGTATATCAATTAAATATGTAGTGTATGTTTACCAGGCAAAAAAAAAAAATACAAATACAAAAAAAAAACCTTAACCTGATTCTTCCCATTTGTTGGACTTGTGGACTTGTTTTACCTGTTTTTCACCACCTCATGTGCTAGCATACTGTGA